>NC_090666.1:33266091-33909146 GCF_013368605.1 Nyctibius grandis
ATTAGATATGTAGTTCAGGCTTAAAAAATAAAAATTAAACTTTCTAGCAAGAATGTATCTCACTACCTGCTGGCACTTTATCTCACATCTTTATATCTCAGTGTACTCCATATGTAGGTGGTCTCATTTTTATGTTGCTCACATAAGCAGCAGACACACAAAGGCAGAAAGCAAGGTAGGAAATCAGGAATCAGAAGAACTGCTTTTCTTTCCTGTCTCTTCCACAGAAACCTCTGCCAATAACAAGATATTAAAAATGTCTTTCTAATATGCAATATTTCATTAAAAGTGTTGCACAGGTGCTCAAGTATCACCATAATTAGACACACTGAGGCATATTTTTCTTCTCAACATCAAGACTGTCCAAAGACCTCCTGACACTCACTTCATGCTGAATTAAGGAGCGGAAGCTTACTGAGCATTGCTAGGCAAGCAAATCACCACCCTCAAAGAGAACTTTTCTCCTAGAAAGAAGAAACAAAAGGGTCTGCACACTACGCAAACAAGACTTGAGACATCCTCACTTGTAAAGTGCTGCAGGATTCACAAAGGACACTCTCTCCAGCTCCAATTAAACTGCAATTACCTGTACACAAGCTCTCTACAACACACCACTCTCCAGCTCCCCTTCCCGCATTTCATCCACGCTCACACAAAGTACGTCACATCTCCTTTCACACCTACATTATGTGCAGCTAATAACAGCTAACTTGCACACCACCAGTTTGCTGTTATTTCCTTTGAACAACTGCATAGAGAAGAGGGGGAAGCAGCTCTTCTGTGCTCCCGCCTTGCCCACGCTGGCTGTGTGGTGCCACGCTCAGAGGAAGAAGGGAGAGCACAGGACACATAAATGCCACTTCCCTTCTTCCACGTGCACCGGTCACTTCCAGCTGCGTCTGCATTGACCTGTCCCCCCTCAAGCCTGGCATCAAAACAGAGAAATTAATTTCTCAGGCAACAAAACAAGTATCACAGGCCAGACCTTCCAGCACAGAGATACTGGATGCCAGTCAAATCAGACCTGCAGGGAATCCCCAGGGCAAGCGGGGAAAGCTCGCAGCCAGCTCAGAACAGGAGGCAGCAGCCAGGGCTTCTGCCACATCTTGCATGAGGGAGGCAGCAGGAGCCACATCATGGTCCAGCAGCTCAAACCTAATTTAACTTTATTAGAAAGATCTTGCAAAAACACAGACTGATAAGTATGTGCTCCTCAGGCACAGTTTTCTACTACAAAAATTTAAGATTCATTCAAGAAAAACAGGCCAGAGTTGAAGCAACATGAGCAATAAGAGTACATTTACACTGAACTATTAAGCTTTTTTTGGTGGAAGTTAACAAGCACTAACATTTCTGAAAATAACTGAAAGAGTAGGCAACAAGCAAGCAGCCTTCATTTTGTGCCGCTTTTTCATCCTGTGACTCCCACACCTCACCAAAGCTATTACACATGAAGTCCCTGTCCTCCTCCCAAAAGATCTCTGAACAGACTGAATCCACAGGATGCCACAGACCACCCCATTTGGACTTTGCAGTGACATCTTCACAAGTTTAAGAGCTTGATTTTTCCAAGTGCTGTGTGGTTACAACACAATACTGCCATCCAGTACATTAATATCAATCACAAAATTACTGTCTCCGCTCAGCTTAAAGAAAACAAGGTTATATCACTCACTACTAAGGTGCAGTATCAAGCTGCTACATTAAATTCACATTGCAACTTATATTTCTTCAAGTTGCGTTGCTCTGTGATGCACAACCATTCCCAACATTGCAGATGGTAATATCTGCTTGACCTAATATTAGTGATAAAAATCTGCTAGCATTTATTTGTAAGCTTAGCATGATTGATACATGCCTAGCTGTTCGTTACCATCATCCTCTATTCCATCAGGCTAAAGAGGTACAGGACCAAGGAGCCAATATCCAGCAGAGGTCTAACAACAAGGGTCACTCTACAAAATAATCTATAAGATTGCCATAGCAACTCACTTGCACTCTGCGTAACCATGACAACACTGCTGCTTCCCCATCAAGAGATTCTTTTGGCAATGTCTGATCATCACCATGTCAAATTTTCAATAGTTACAGTTCCTTGAACAGATCTGTCTTTAAAAAGCCACTATATCTGTGACAAATTTCAGAGAGGCAAATAAGAAAACAGTTTCCAAAATTAAATCACTGAAGTAAAATTGCATCCTATTGCTTATTTTTTATGGCACAACAGGACCTACTGCAAGGTGGAAGACAGATTGTAAGCAATGGAAACAAAAATCCCAAAAGATGTATCACTTTTAAATTGTGTCAAGTGACACAGAGCTACATGTAAGCTTCAGTTCTCCAGATGCCATTGGGACAAGGCAGCTATGGTTGAAAGCTAAATTTAAAGCATATATGGGAATTTACGGGGCAAAGCGCTTCAAGATGAAGGTTTTGATGGGGTTTTTTGCATTCCTTTAAACAATAAGTATGGCCTTACCCTACTGTTTCAGGAAAAGGGATTTAGAGAAGACTGCTGATTTTTTTGCAACCTGCGAGAGCAAGCCACGTTTAGGAAGTTCTGATGTTCTAGGCTGTTACATATTTCATTATTGTCTCTCACACATTTAATCTAAGAAAGGTTTAAACAACCACGGTCCAGTAAATGGCTGAGAGCAAAATGCTTTGGAATCAGATATTCTTTGTGTGACTACTACTTAATCGTCTCCTTCTTTAATTAATTGTCTCTATATTAGCACAAGGCTAATCTGCAGCAGTCTTACTACACAATCTCTAAAAACATCAACGTTAATGAGTTCTGAAAGCTTTTGCACCAAGTGTGCAGACGCTTCCTAGAATCTGCTAGAAGTAACCCCAAGCAAACTTTCCCTGGATCTTCTTTCTTCTACCTGTTAGTTTTTCACCATGTGTACACATGAAGAATTACCACTACAACAATTATCATTTTTGTCTTTGAAAAAGGTATTTTTATCTAGAGGTTTTCTAGGTGCTTAAACTTGATAGCCTTATGTTTCTTATACAGAAATCCTAAGACCAATAAGTAACAGAAGACTATTTGCTATAATTCCCGACAGTGCAACCCTTTAAGACAGCAAGATCAACCTAATTTCAAACAAGGAGCAAACTGAAAAATAGGAAACACTAATCAACTTCTAATAGAAATAGAGAATCTGTGGCAGCCAGGAATAAAAGCCAGGAGCTCTGTCTTCCTGGTGGTTTGAACACAGAGTCAGACAAACATAGAATTTCCTTTAAATTATTTTGTCTTTAAAAGCAACCTGATTTTTCCTCAAGGATCACATGAGGTGCAGTTGTTTAGCTATGACATTGTTTAAGAACACAGTAATACACCTTCAAGTGTTTATGAACAGGAAAAAAATATGTTTTTCTCAAGACTATGAAATGAGTATTATTCAGCACAGGGGTGTTACACAGCTACTACAGTTCTAGAGTGTGGATTACATGGAAAAACAGAAAAAAAAGGGTTCTCACCGATGCAATTTGCCACCATAGAAGGGCTTGGTGTGAAAGTTAATACTTGCAGAATACCCAGTCTTCGCACAGTTAATGTTGACTTTTCCTCCCAGTTCTACCCAGGGAACAGTTAAAATTGACCGAGCATACGCACAGGGCAGAGAGAATGTGTATTCTTCCCCATGTTCCAAGAGACTTAAGAGACCTGTGTGAAGAAATACAAGAATCCCTAAATCAGCACCATTTTAGAAAAGACCAAACAAGTTATTGAAACAGATATCCAATACTATATCTGACTACTTTTCCTCATAGTCCTTCACACCAAAAAGGAAAAAAAAAAACCCCACACCCCAAAAAAGTGATATTTTTTATATATTCTAGATATATTTTCATTAAAGTACTAACCTGAGTAACATGTATTTATGTTTCTTTTGGGAAAAGATGTACATCCTAATAATAGTGCTCCATAAAGTAAAATATTGTGCTGGGCAACATACTTTTCAGTAGTATGTAAAAGGGCTGGTCACTCTCGTATTGATGATCCTGGAGCACAGCAACACAAGACTAGACTTATGCTGCCAAAAGCAAATAATGAACGAATATCCTGAACTGCAGATCCTGAGGAAGATGTCCTCGGGATGGAAGATCCATCCGAGGAGGATGCCATTTTGGCCAATGGCATCCTGGCCTCTATTAGGAATAGTGTAGCCAGCCGGTCTAGGGAAGTGATCGTCCCTCTGTACTCGGCACTGGTGAGGCCGCACCTTGAATACTGTGTCCAGTTGTGGGCCCCACACTTCAAGAAAGACGTTGAGACGTTGGAGCGAGTCCAGAGGAGGGCTACCAAGCTGGTGAAGGGTCTGGAGGGTCTGACCTACGAGGAACGGCTGAGGGAGCTGGGGGTTGTTTAGCCTGGAGAAGAGGAGGCTCAGAGGTGACCTTATTGCAGTCTACAACTACCTGAAGGGAGGTTGTAGTGAAGTGGGAGTTGGCCTCTTCTCCCAGGCAACTAGCAATAGGACAAGAGGACACAGCCTCAAGCTTCGCCAGGGGAGGTTCAGATTGGACATGAGGAAGAATTTCTTCTCAGAAAGGGTTATTAGACATTGGAAGGGGCTGCCCAGGGAGGTGGTGGAGTCACCATCTCTGGAGGTGTTTAAGAAAAGACTGGACATGGCACTTAGTGCCATGGTCTAGTTGACATGGTGGTGACAGGGCAACGGTTGGACTCTATGATCCCTGAGGTCTCTTCCAACCTGGTTGATTCTGTGATTCTGCGGAGGCCAATATTCCTCTTCCGTTTTCCCTCTCTGTAATACATCCTACCCTACCCAAAGGCAGGTAGCAGAGACAATCCTCCTTACTGCACCTCTCTGCCAAGATAAACCCAACTCTTTCCCGACAGTAGCTTTTGCCATAAATGTCAAGAATCTCATAAAAACTAGAATTTTTCTTTGGCTTTTAAGATGTGTGGGTTTGCTTGATTCCTGTTAAAAACAACAACAAAAAAACAACAACAAAAAAAAAACACAACAACAAAAAAAACCACACAAAATCTACTTCTTGCCATCACAAGAGCATAGCACGACAACTGACTGGTGCCTGCATCAACATATGTCTCTGTAGCATATTATCACTCTGTGTCTGATGTTACTTTTCAGAAATTCTCATGCTTTTCATACTCATGACACGATCTGAGAAATGCCCTAGGGAAGATACTAACTTCAGACATTACCTGATACAGGCAAAGCACCAAGATGTGTCTTCCACATCCCCTGCCATGCCCATTCCCCTGTCAGATACGCAGTTTACAGGCAAGTGCCTGGAATGCCCAGATGCTGAGCAATATACACAGGGGACACAGAATGGGAGATGCTGTCTCACATCTTGCAGTAACGACTAGTACTAAAGGGAAATGATAGTTTAAGGGAAGTTAACCTTCTCTGTCCCTAAAGGATTCAATTTCTCTAGTTAAAGAAAATTAAAACTTACATAGTAAGATACATAAGTGCAATATATGCTTCTATTTAATTAATGTCGGACAAATTAATTTGTCCGATGCTTTAGAATCATTCACAAATATCAGTTTACATTACAGTAACTGCCCTTTGGATTAAAAGTAAAAATTTTATTTCCAAATATAATCCTGATTTTTGGCAGAGCATAAACCTATCTAGTTTTTTCCACATAAGAAAACTTGCTGTTTATAATGAGGACTTGAAGTATCTTCTGTACTTTGTAAACAGTAAAAATAAAGTAAGAAATCACTGAATGACTGTACAGTAAGGCTTGCAGATCACAAAGACTACAGATTAAAAAGTACATGAAAAACAAATCTGAAAACACAACAGCAGCTGACATCTCTGCAAGCAAATTTTTTTGAGAAGTCTTTGAAAGAAAACTACTGACCAGTATTCATTTGTACTTCTGCCAGAGGCACACAACATGAAATTTCCTCTCAAACTAGTATTTTAATAGCTTTATAAAATTAATAAAGGACAAAAGTCACACTTACCCTCACCAACCATTGTCACTCCTATTGACATTCCTAAGAATTTACTTTTTGTCCAGACGTGGGCACTGACACACATCTTTCTCTCTACACATTCAGCATAAAACCCTGAGACAGGAGGATGGTGGGACACTTGCTCGGCTACAAATTTTACTGTATAGTAGTCCAGCTCTGTTTGGCCTTCCAGATCTTTCGACAGAATGACTTGCTCTGAGGGGGAGAGAGCAGAGAAGCTACTGCCAGCATCAGTGGGTACTTCGCTCTTCGGCATCCTCCAGGAGCAGTGAAACGTTTCCCCAATGATGGGGTTGTATGGTTTCTTTGCAATAGCTCCTTTGCGACCTTCGTGAAATGAAGTGAGATAATACTCAACAAAGCGGATCATCCTCTCCTCAGGAGTAGCGCCATTTGTGATTGCAATGAAGAGATCTGGATGGGACATGAAGTCCGCATACATCTCCAACAACGATCGCTTCTCTAAAATGAAAGTGGGAAGAACCACCTGAAATAAAAGAAAACCCAGAAAGCTCTAGTAAGTAAAACAAAGAGACAGGTGTTTTTATAAAGGGAAGTTCTCAGGTGGAGGATTCTGTCCTGTTTTGGACACCACACTTTCAGACTGAACTTTCTTGTCCCTCTTATAAGATGTGAGCAAAATACAGTGATCAGAGGTCCCAGAAAAGCAATTTACAAGGAGAAAAAAGGCCCACAAGTACTATTAGGACTACAGAGGCTGAAAGGGACTAAGCATCCCTCAAAAAAAAAAAAAAAACAAACCCAACCATGAAAGAGCTGCAAAAAGATAATGTGTTCCATATGTCTGTGGAAGAGAAAACAAGCAGGAAGGAGCTCCAACTATAGCAAGGAAGGTTCAAAGCAGAGGTTATGAAAGGTTTTGCCTAATGGAGAGAAAAGCAAGCAGTCTCTCTCACCACAGCAACTAGGACAAGCATCCATGAGAAATAACATACCATACGTTGATCCTGTACCTCTGAGCAGAGGACCTTATACTTTCCCAGTTACATTCACCCCTATAAAAAACAGCTGTCCTGTCCTTTGCTGGGTCAAGACCAATACTGTAGAGTAAAAGGCTGTGGGTATCATCTGTCTTTTCCTTCCCTGTAGTGACAACTAACCTCACGTAACTAACTGTTCTAAAGAGCAACACAGGGTGTCTCAACCATGAGATCAAGACAGTCCATTTAAATCAGCTGCATTCAAAGAGGTAGAGCACAGACATAAGACTCCTAATAGATACACGACTTAGGCTGAATACACTTGTCAAGTTGTTGCAACACCAACCGGAAATATTAAAGTTGCTTTTCATTTCAGTACCCTGATATTTAAGTTAAATGCAATTCTAACAACTTCATTACCTGTTTTGAAGTCAGGTTTGTCACATTTCAGTGCTTTGCCTGCTCTGAACTAAAGACAATTCTACACACATAGCTGAAAGTCACAACTGGGAGACAGACTTGACAATTTGTTCCAACTAAGAGAAAAAAATAGACCAAATCCAGTCTTCAGTATAAGTGAACTAATGACTTAATGAATTCCTGATTAAACAGCAGGGATTTAAGTTTGGCCCACAGGCAGTAGGGCCTGTTCATACCACCTTTTTTTTCTGAATTGTGAAATGTAAGCTCCACAATACAAGTGTTTCTAGTGGCCAAGTAGCTAGTACTCAAAAAACATTGCTTGAAAAAAATAATTATAATCCATAATTCCAAGAAAGAGAACGCTTTCCTCATTCCATGCCACTGTAAAATCCATTTTTGCTTTTAAAGTGTCTAGTGCTTATTGTAAGAAGTCTTTACAGGAGTGACTGAACACTGTGAGTTTTAAGGGTGACTGAACACTGGAACAGGCTGCCCAGAGAGGTTGTGGAGTCTCCTTCTCTGGAGACATTCAAAACCCGCCTGGACGCGTTCCTGTGTGATATGGTCTAGGCAATCCTGCCCCGGCAGGGGGATTGGACTAGATGATCTTTCGAGGTCCCTTCCAATCCCTAACATTCTGTGATTCTGTGATTCTGTGAGTGAATTGAACATAAGCTGGTAGCAGCCCAATTTTCCCTAAGTTACTGCCCAAGTTGTCTAGTAGCAACCAAGTATTTATTTTTCAAAGCTGCTTGCTTTTGAGATCTGCACTGAAGCGTCAAACCTAATTCTCTCCAGTGTAACTTTGTTCCTGCTTGCTATAGCTGTGAGCAAACACAGAAATGAGAATAGGACAGAGACGTAAACAGACATCCGAGGACAGATAATGGGGAACGAGGATAGATAATGGGGAACCAAAAGAGAACTTATTTTCAGAAGCAGCATGAATACAGGTGTAGGGTTATGCAAGTTGTGTGTAAAAGCATTATCAAGTGAGAAAAAAGGAAAGTAGAAAGACCAAAATATGAGAAGGCTGTGGAAAACAGCATGGAAAGAGTAAGGTGCAAACACAGGAAAGAAAACAGGCCATTATAGGAAAGCCAACAAAAACATAGTAGAAAATACAAAGAGAATGTAATAGAAAAAGATATGGCCAGTTGCATTAAAGAAAATCCACTCCCTCAGCACATTTCACTTAAAACCTGCACCAAACTGGGACATCAGATCTTGGGTCCTGAAGTTGCTACAGACCACAGTTTCATATTAAACTCAATATTGTTCAATACAGGAGCTGAGTTTAAAATGGCACTTCACTTTTACTGCAGCCAGTCTTCACACTTCAGTTACTTACTCTTGTTAAGTCCATGCCAAGTTTCAGCTGAGACAAGAGATGCAAGATAACACTGCGCTGCTCTTCCACCGCTCCTAGATCATCTTCTTTATCATCACAGGTATCCTCCAGCTCCTCATCTGGGTTTATTTCTTCAGGTTCCTGGGATAAAAGCCATAAACATCAGCTCAAAGATGTGACGGGCCAAATGATATCCAAAAAGGACTTCATGTTGTTTTTAACTGTCCATGTATGAAAAAAAAAGAAACAAACCCCTGCAGAGAGCCACACAATGGAATCTACCCCAGGATAAACAACAGTTGAAGAATTTAGAGGGACATTAAGGTAACTCAGTGCAGATTTCATCTAGAGGATTCAGGCTAAGATTTCTCACCATCTTTCACATGAGTCAGAGGGGAAAAAAAAAAGCTTAAAAGCAAATACAACCTGTGTTCCTGTAAGTTTTGTGAGCTAACAGAAGGCAAGCATCTAACACACACACACAAACAGCAAAGCAAATGCTAGCAGAAATTCTGACCACCTCAATAACACCTCTCCACCTCCACACTACTTGAGGCTTTCCAGTGTTGCCATCATTACCCCAAAGGCTGTAGCAAACAGTAGTTCTTAATTACTTGCTTACTGTCATGCCTGATGACAAGCAATTAACATATCTCCAGGCTAGTCTTCACAAGCACTATCAATGTGGCTGCTAGTGCCAATACATAACAGCAAAGGAAAAAGGAAAGTACCTTGGAGTAGTTTTACAAAAACAACCACCAAAAAACCACACATACACACACTGGTCGTCTGTTAGTGTAACTACAGCACCTAGACAGACCAGCAGAAATTATATTAGTGCTGTTTTAACAACGACCACCCTGCAAGCAGGAAGTCGAACCCTTCAGGTGGAAGGGATGGTGGTATCCCTAGAGCTCTGAGCAGCATCCTCCTGGGGCAAACAGCTGGAGGGAGGCAGATGCAGAGGGGAGAGGCACTGAATGCCACAGGAGGGCAGCAATATGCATCTACCCAAGCAAAGCCCCTTGTCCTGGAACAGCTGCCCTCAAGACATATTTATGAACACTCAACCACCAAAACCAGGGGGCCAAGCCCGCACACAGAGCTCGAACCCTGATGAAAACTGCAATATCGCACACGTGACTCCTTTCCAAGGATGCTATGCTGTTCTGCTATCATAAACAAGGGAGCTGAAAATATCTAAGGGGAGTGATACAACTAGTCATATCCCAAATACAAACAGCAATATACATTAAGCACTTGAACTGTAACTTGCTTAATTAGTAGAAGGAAGGAATTATGTGATTTATTTGAAAGCTCCTGGTTTGTTTAATTTTTTCCTTTTTTAACTTAGTAGCAACTACTCAGAATCATTTTCAAAAAAATCTGTAAACTATAGCAACTGAAAAAATGTTTCGATTTTGCTAGAAGACAGCACAGTGCTGTTGCAGAGACATACAACAGTACATTATCTTTTCACAACGATACAGTCTCATCCAAACAACTGTGTGAAGCCAACTAGTATAAAGAGAATGCAATTATGATTTTCTAGCTTAATTAGGAAAACATGTTCTTTATCATAATCTCTGCTGTTTTTTTACTTTAGTATTTTGCACTTCAAATCAATTTTGACAGTTATAATGATACACACTGTAGCTGTATTTCAAATACATTAAGCCATTCTGAACTGATGAGAGTTGCTCAGATTAAGAAAAACAGACACAGCAAGAGCTAGAGAAGAAAGATGGGGAGATTTAATAGCTAAAGACCAGCAATTTTGTCTTTTATCTGCTTAGGCAGTTCTTCTTGGGCCTGTTTTGAGTGTGTCATGAATTCCAGTCAGTTTTTTTGCACTTCAGTTTGCAAAAATGCAAGGGAATACTGCCTATTTCCACACCTTGCATCACCGGCTCAACTGGCTCCCTCCACCTGACAGCTAGTTACAGAAAGCGGCAAAAATTACTGAAAAAACAACTAGAAAGTTTCATTTACTGCAACTGCACTCATTCTTCCTCCAGCGCAGATAGTCAAAAAGTGTGAGAAGAATTGCCATTAAATCATTTTCATATAATATGACTGAAACATTTTACAGATATTCCTGAAAATAATTCCCTACAGAAATGGGATGTTCACATTACCTTACCCTTGTTAGGTGGCAGGGCTCTGCAATGGACTGCTCTTCTCTGACAGATGCTGGCTTGTTTATCTCTGCTGGGAAATTCTGAGCTGCTCCATTTTTGAAGTGGTTTGACAGAGATATCTTTGGTTCCAACCAACTGATCGTCGTTCCTGAAGTAAAAGAAAGTTTGCGCTGAAACTTGCTCATCCTCTGGAAGGTCAGTAAATAGCAGTTTTTACAAAAGAGGTTTTTTTTAAAGGAATAAGCAGAAAGCAGCCAATTCCTCCTGCAGCCAATCCCTTCAGCAGCTGCTAAACAAAGGTGGTGCAATGAGACACCACCTTCAGTGACCATTAGCACAAACCCTGCGATTGGTGAGCTGTAATACATGCAACTTGGACTGGAGAAACTAGTTGGTGTCACGAAAGGTGTAATCAGACACCACAAGAAGAACCCAGTACCACGGGAATGTTAAGTAACCCTTACAATTTTCTTTAACTAGTACCAAAAACAAAAGCCCATCACTTATCAAGTTCTCAAACCCAGCTTCTAGACTAAAAAGAGCTAAAGCAGAAAAAGTTTTGTTGCCAGTGTTTTCTCAGGAGAGAGTACTTGTCTGTTCTCAGCTGCAGAGAAGGCAAGCACATAGTGTTGAATAAATAATAGTTGCTCAAACAAAAAAAAAAAATAGCTGCAGGGCTTGGAAAGCTATTACCCACTCAATGATTCCAGCATCTCTAGTTACTACCAGCTAATTCATCAGAACAGATCGAGTTCCTCATTAATAATACAAATGTTCCATTCTTTTTCAAAGGCTAATAAATGTACAGGTGACTCCAATCAGTTTTTACTGACGAATACACAAACTGACAAACCATCTTGGCTGGGTTGCAAACACAGAAATTATCAGGCAGTCTGGATTTCTACCATCACACAGCAGCTTCCTGTGCTTAGGAACCTACACCGAGGCGGCTCTTGTCTCTTTCTATATGATACACAATCTTTTATTTCCAGACCTCTGTTATCTGGAACTAGGTCACATCTTCAACCACAACAGGCAGAGCAAGCTTAATTCAGATAAACGGCAGCATTTCCACCAGGAAAATACTGGGGCAGGAAAAAAGTCCAGCTTTACTAATGGGGCAAGGCAACATTTTTTGCAGCAAGATAGTTTATTTTCATCAAGTCTATTACTCATGAATCCATTACATAGTAAGAAACAAGAATCCCTCAGCAGTTTAAACTATTTAAACAGAAGTTTCAAAGTCGTCAAAAAAATACGATGCCCAGAATAGACTTAAAAAAAATTCTTTGCAATCCTAGAAAGGAACAAATGTATTACAGTATCTCTAGAAAGTCCATGCCAGTGGGATAGTGGAAGGCTGCAGAAAGGCACACGCATTCCTTTAATGGTGTGTTTTTAACTCTGGCCTCAGTAATGCAGCATCCAATCTGCTGCTCGCCCCTCTCCATCCTTCTCTCTACAATATCACCAGAAATCTGCAAGATTTGGACATCTTCAAGCAATGTTTTTAGATTTGGCCATCAACATGCAGATACCAAATGAACAGCAATCAGATGAATTGAGCTTTTCCCTGCATAGTTTAAAAATTTAAAACACACCAAAAACACCAAAAACCACCCTATCTTCTTCATAAGTCATTACAGTGGTGCTCGTTGGGCCCTACTTATTTCCCCAGATACAGTAATGGGAAAAAAAAAAAACACAACACCTTAGTAGCACACATGAAAATGCCAAAACAAAAAGACTTCTGATGTGCACCTCCCACAGTTATGCATCAACAGTTAAAAAAAAAAATCAGAGGGAATAGGAAGAGTTCTTTCAGCATGAGTAACTCTGGAGTTCAGACAAAGTTTTGGAGAGGTGCCATCCGGTTTTTAATTTATAAAATGAAATTTTGAACTGAAACAGGAAAAAAGTTAATCCATCCTATTCACATATTCTCTTTTAATGCCTGTGGTGGTTTAAGAATCATAAACTATTTTTATATAGTTTTAACACTTTTATACAACATATTTTTTCATCTTAGAAGCTAAATTAATTACCACTCCAAAATAATATGCACTGTCAAAGTAAGTACCACAAATACAATAGGAATATGGGAAAGATAAGGTAAGAGACAACTTATGAGTGTGCTTTGTTACAGACTTACCATATCTACCGTGTCTGTTGTGTAAAAGAAGCATTTGATAATACTCAAAAGCTTTTTGCTCATAAAAAGCCACAAAGTAAACACGTGAAAAAAATCACAATAAGATGCAAAAGAATTTACAAACAGGAAAGAACACATTCAGTTCCATACACAGCACACAAATTAGGTGGAACAATTCTGGTAAGCACCTACCTTGTGCAGAAGTGATCGATGGTGCAGACATAGCAACATATTTGTCTGCTGTCTATGAATGCATGTTATTCCACACCCATTAGCGTTTGGGGGGGTTTTTTTGGTTCGTTGGTGGGGGGAATGGTGGGGTGGTGGTAGTTGGTTTGTTATGAAAAGAGATTTTTTCTTTTTTTTTTTTTTACCTTTAACCAATTTGCATTTGCTTACAAGTCTGTTCTGGCCTCAGAATGGAATGCGACACTTGGCCCATGTTTTAGACTAGGATGTTAACTCAAAATAAGAATACTGATACACAAACAGTATTAATAATAACCTGTGCAAAAGTAGAGCTTTGTATTTTAATGCTTAACTAGAAATGAAAGCTACAGACATGTAAATGCTTATAATAGGTATTTAGTGTGTAAAAAAAAGTCAGAAAAGCATGACATTTGACAGAGCTGTACTGGACACCACATATCCTAGAATCTATAATCCCATAAAATTCCCCCTCTATTATTACCGTTCATGCATGGCCAGTTACATCCCAAAGGCAGCCTTCTTCTTGTGCTGCCTTTATGTGCTCTATTCTGTTGTGAGATTTTTTTCTCATAACAGCTTTAATTCTGTTTTCTCATAACAGCTTTATTCTGTTCTGAGGCCCCTCACTACAAGGAAGACATTGAGGTGCTGGAGTGAGTCCAAAGAAGGGCAACAAAGCTGGTGAAGGGTCTGGAGCACAAGTCTGATGAGGAGCAGCTGAGGGAACTGGGGTTGTTTAGCCTGGAGAAAAGGAGGCTCAGGGGAGACCTTATCATTGTCTACAAGTACCTGAAAGGAGGCTGTAGCGGGGTGGGGGTAGGTCTCTTCTCCCAGGTAACAAGCAATAGGACAAGAGGAAACAGCCTCAAGCTGCATCAGGGGAAGTTTACATTGGATATTAGGAAAAATTTCTTCACTGAAAGGGTTATCAAGCAGTGGAACAGGCTGCCCAGGGAAGTGGTGGAGTCACCATCCCTGGAGGTACTTAAAAGATGAGTAGATGTGCTGCTTAGGGATATTGTTTAGTGGTGGGCTTGGCAGTGTTAGGTTAATGGTTGGACTCGATCTTAAAGGTCCTTTCAAACAAAAACGATTCTGTAGTTCTGTGATGCTCCACAACAATTGGATGTTACATTTATTCAGCTGCTGCCAGAGACTTCTTGATAGAATAAACAATAAAAAAAAAAAAATACAATATGCGTGGAGTTCTACCCAACACCGGCAAGTTGCACTCTGGGAAAACTCAAATGAAACCAGGCAGCCAGCAGTTTTCTCTGACCATATGAAACTGGATTTAGTGGAACAAGAATTTGTGCAAGAAGGAAAGGATTCGTATTTGTTACAGGGTTCTGCTCTTTGTGAGCATCTATACCCACCTGCTGGTAAGGATCCCTTTTGTTGAGAAGCATGTTGTAACTGGAGAATATGGAAACAGTCACTTAAGCAGTTCATGGTTGCCATGGAAGTTGCTTTCAGCATTAATAGGTCTTGATCCAAGGATGTAAGGTGACCGGAGACAGGAAGGCATTCTATGCTCCTGATCAAGTCTCTCTGCTGGCCCTCAGCCTGAGACATCATCTGTCAAACAAAACAGTCGTTTATCAGGTAATGGAAGTGTGTCATGTGGTACGTGTCTAGCTGTGCACACAGAGAATCTGAAATGATTTTATGAAGATAATAAAACTAAAAGATAATAGATTATGTACAGTTAACTGCACTTTTTTTTCTTGATGCAGCTACTAAAGAGTCATTGAATGCATGATGAAATTCCCATGGCAATACATGACACCTTATTAAAAAGCAAAAGAATATCAAAGTGACTTCAAAAAAAAGCAAAGAGGAATTTGAACATGATACTTGCTGCAGTAAATGTCAAACACTTTCATGCTTGGTTGATAGGGATGGGGGGAAAAAAAAACACCCCACACACTCTGTGTGAGAAGTAATTAAGCTCTGTGCTCTGGAAGAGGATCTATAAGGTCCTATCCGTGGGTATCAAGATCTTTTCACTCCCTAGAAGAAGAGATCCAGCGCTGTAAAGGAAAAGATCTGTGTCACTCAGTTTGGCTCAAACCATACAGGATTCTCATTCATTGTCTGCAGTGCCACCATGCTTAGGATCACTATCTCACTGTTTACTTTGAGGAGGGGGAAGAAAAAGCAGTAGGTTTTTCCCCTTCATTATGTGTTCAAATTACAGCTTTCCTCATGTCATTGTCCCCTTTCTTCTCCCCCAAGCTCCTTTATTCCTTCCTTCTGACACAGAGCACCCCTACATCACAGCACCTGCAACAGCACATTTGCCTGCAAGAGGTATAGCGGCAAAGCACACCAGCCATCAAGCAGCACGCTGTGGTCTTCCAAAAACCCACATACTTTCCTCCTTGTACTCACAGAAGCAAAATATTGTCCGATTGTGAATCATGGGGATGAAGGCAAACTTCTACACGTGCTAGTCCGTTTTCTGGGGAGGTACAACAAGATGCGCTGACGTAACTGGACAGCGCTACTCTGCGATCATTACGTGTTCTGGCAGTTAAGTTAAATGTAATAACAGGTTGATTTAGCAGAGCAGAATGATTTCTTTAAAGAATCTGAGATGCATTCATGGGTTTAACTGGTATGGCACTGCTTAGTTTTTTAATTCACCAATCCTAGCAGTATCTTACTGATTTTTTTTTTTTTTTAAGTACCTTTGCCTGCAATCCCTTCCAGGAACTGCTTTTAAGGCTTTACACAATAAATACTTAGGCAATATGTATTCATCCAAGTTCACCGTATGTGGTATTTGGAACATTTTAGGGCTTGGCTACATAGCATGTTACGGTGTGAATTTGCAGAGCATTGGCTCTTTGGAAGTGGAGTTAACTGTGCACAGTCAGCCTTAGCATGTCCCAAGAGTGACAGGGCAGAAAGCTAGTGAAACATGTAGTTATATAGCCTTGCCTATGCAAACACATCAGTTGCTATCAGAACGTGGTGTCTTATCTTCTTTCAGTCATGAACGTGACATAAGTCTTTGTGCTCAAGTTTTTTTCCTTTGAAAAACTCTGCTGGATTAAAAAAAAAAAAACCAAACAAACAAAAAAAAAAGACACAGATAATTAGTTGACAAATCACTACAATCCTGGTGATCTTCAGTGTTAGTAATTTACTATGTGGTAGCATCCAAGTACTTCATTCCAGGATCAGGCCAGACAACAGGACAAGCCATGTTATACTGAGCACTGAAGTTCGAATAGGCACATCTCCCCTTTCAAAGAACATACTTTGAACAGTCCTATATTTTTCCTGCTTGAATACTCAGATTTGTTAAAAAAAAAAAAAAAAAGAAGAAGAAATAGTGCCAGGGGAGGAAAAAGCACTGTGATTCAAAACTCAAGATCTATCAGAAATACACAGGCACCCGCATTTAGTGCGAGTCATCATAAAGATCCTCTTAGACATCCTGTTTAGCGAGGTATCTAAGTCAGCAGCGTAACAGATATTCAGCCAAGAACAAGGAAAAGTAGAAGGGAAAGGGACTGATGGAAGAACCAGCTACAGGTCAATCCACAGGAAAATTAAAAAAAGATCAACATGCAGCAGATCCTTTGAAAGAGCAGCTGTTCTTCTCACAGTTCCTCAAACAATTTACAAATATTCAAGCTGTATTATGCTGAAGTGTAACAGGCATGCACCTGCCCTTTAAGTATTTTAACTATATCTAAAAAAAAAAAAAGTGGGCATTGTATCCAACAAGCATTTTAGCATCAAAAAGGTAAGCAAATTAACTTTGACATTCAGAAAAGCTACCATTACTGAGGATTCTTCATCTGAACAGGTCAAAAATTTTCAAGTTGATAAATAATCATACTGTGTCACCAAACTCAACAATCAAAACAGCACATGAATAGTCTTCTGTGCTCTCTGCGGTGCTGAGAAAAACTGTTCCACTTTATTCCCCACCCAGTGAGAATCCCAATTAGAGGATGCAAGCCACTGCTTCAGTGCTCCAGCTCGCATACTCTCCTCTTTCCTCCCTCAAAATTTGAATGCCATATTGCCATTTGAAAAGTCAAAAAGTTAAAAAGCCATTTCTGAAACGTTACCTCACATAAACAGGATAGCTTCTCAAACACCAAAATACAGTAACACATAAAAGAAAGAAAAACTGCTAAGAGAGCTATAAGCATAAATTCTGTAAATATTAATGCCATATTCTGTATTGTTGCTGTTTTCATGCAATAGGTAGGAAAGTGCAAATACTATTAAGCTGACCATATGTTGTAACTGTTGTACTACACTAGTAAGAAGTTTATCACAACTAAGAAGTAACTTCATGAATCAAACTGAAAGACAACTACCTGTATAGCTTCAGTTTTAAAATTCATTTGGAAGAAAAACTTCTCTTTCAGAAGAGAAAGCCGATGAACCAGCTCATAAAAACCAGAAGCCACAGGATGCCAGCTGAAGCTTTCCTGGATACCTGACAGGACTTCACATGTCTTTGCATTAGCACTACAGGAGACTTTACTGTTATTAGAGGATACAAACAGGATGGCAGCAATTACCCTTTTGCAAGACATCTGCAAGAACAGTCTGCTGTGGACAGAGAGATTCACAGATTATAAGGTCTAAAGAGGCAGTCACCTTGTCTAGCTTACTGAATAGTTATGCCACAGCACTTGATTTAAATCAAGGAACAATGACAATGGCAGCATACTGTACCAGGGAAAGTATTTTCAATACTCATTTACAGCTTCCCAGCGATGAACTTTCCACAATGCTCAGCCACATATTTTAAGGTTAATGACGCTCACAATACAGAGCACTCTTCTGTTCCCGCTTGTCTAAGTTCCATTTCTAACTATTCACACTTCCTAGATCCTTATTTCCTAAATTAAAAATCCCTCCATTAGTCACTTATTTTTGCCAAGAAATGTATTGCACTACACTAATTATACTGCTAACATGAAAATATTCATTAATATCATTACTACTACTAACACAGGTTTGTAATTCAGCAACGAATTTGTTTTAGTATTAGCTTTAGATTGCATGATCTACCCTGTAAATACTCACAAGTTAAATCAAGCAGTAGTCAGTCCGCTCTGTCAGTCAAGATGGGAAGGTAATTATTTCTCTTTTTTTTTTTTTCCAAGATATACTACACCTGAACAAGTAGTGAAAAAAAGCATGCTTCTGAACTGCTCATTTTATTTTGCTCTCTTTTCAGTCACATCCATCCCTAGATATTTTGCCCACGTGAATTAGCATACCGGAAAGTGGTATTAGTATTCTTAAACACCAGTCATGACCAATTTCTCGTTAGTTATAGGAGATACAAGTACAGCTTAGTCAACTCTTCCATAGCTTGGCATGGGATGAAAACAGTGTATGATGTAACAGTCTCATAGTATGGGATGTTATACCTTAAGGTATCCTTAAGGATATTCCCTTGTCACCTGTAGTGCTAGGCCTTGCAAGGCTGAGAACATGCAAAATTCTAACTTGAGCATCACGATATTATTGCAGAGTACAAAAGTCACAGAATATACACCACATACTTCTACAGTTAGCCAAGGCAAGTTACTTACCCTCACACAGCTACACAGTAATAGCTTAGGACATGCTATTGACAATATATCCAACTAAGAATAGCAGGTTCCTCCACGGTCCCACAAATAATAGAACAGCTCTTTCAAAAGATTATAAGATAATTTAAGGCATACAAACCTCTCTAACATCTACAAGGTGATCTGGCTGTATAATAGGAACTCTTTTTCCAGCTGGCAATCTGTGATGTCCAACATTGAAAAAGGAAACTGCGTTTTGACTGAGTCTTCTTTGCACACCAGGAGAGTTGGCACTTCCTTGGGATGCAAGAGAAAAGCTGCGAGATTTCAGGGGAGGGTTGTTCTAGTGAATAAATAAGCATATTGAGAAACATTTACAATTAATTCCTAATAACCAGCAAATATTCTAATCTGAAAGGTACAGCAAAACAGTTTCACTCTTAATTTTTGTTTCATTCCTCAAGCATATTTCTTTTATGAGTCAGCTATTACTCAGAAAAATGTTTCTTGATGGAAGTTTCAAGCCCAGCCACACGCCCTTTTGCAGTATTTGTCTTAGGTAACAGGATAATTGTATTTGCAACTACTTCTACCACAAGCCCAAATTATTTTTGCCCATGAAAATATCAGTCATACGATACCTTTCCAATAGCTTCCGTGTGATGCTGTGTGCATATCTGTAGCCTGCTAACCCAGTGTTGCCGTTCTTTAGCATCAGTAGCTAATAAAAGCAAACCAAAAGGATTATGTAAATGAAGACATTTCAAAGTATGGGCAAAAAGGACTGCTTAATTCTTTAAAACAGGCACAAGACTTTAACAGTGCAAAGTGATCTAAAACTTGTTCAGCTGACCTGTAATTAACTTTAACATTAAATCAAGTTCTACAGAAAAGGCATGTACTTTTTTTTTAATTTTGTAACACAGAAATAACTTCAACAAATAATAACTCCCCTCACACATATTTGAATCAAACAACATGACACATTTTCCTGGAATAAGAGTAAAGTACCCTGAATTAGAAAATGACAGCAAGTCTTCAAGGGAAGAAATACTAAGAGATATTAGCCCAGATTTCCATAGCCTACAAAACCAGAGAATGGACTTCTATAACCACCACGAGAAGGCTAACAAGTTGAACATTAGGAATAATGTAGTTCTCTGCAAGCATCAGCACAGTACTGTTACCTACAATGATTTAGAAAACTTTGAATCAGTACAATTTAAGGACACTACACATGAAGATTAAACCCCATTCTACCCATCTGAAGTTCACGATCTTCTGAAATTCATCAAATCCAAAGAGTACGGAACCATCCTTAAAGAAGGACAGTTCCTAACTGAAGAGCAGGATGAAAGTTTCACATGTAACTCTAATCACGGCAGTCTGCCAAACAAGTTCTCTTGCTTTGGACCTGCTGCCAAGCCCAGCAGAGCAGCCACAGGTGAGGGCCAGGAATGTCCTCTAGTGGAAGAATCCCCTGCCCAAGAATCTAGGTCCTACCTCTCAGTTTATACTGCTCCCCGCTGGCAGCATTCACTGTAAAGGTGTGAGAGTCTTCATCACTGGGTGAAATTACAGCTCCAGCTAGTTGCAGAGTACCCCTGGGCTTCAGATGTCGGGACTGCTCATTCACAAAGTACTCCAGCAGGCCAGCATCATTGTTTAAAACAAAAAATCTGCAATGATAAAGCAAATACACTAAATAACACCAGCTCGTTCTCTCTCCTCTTTTTTTTTTTTTTTTTTTTTTTTTTTGAGGGGGAGGGAGTGGGGTGGTACTGGGGGGAACTCAAGACTTTCATTACAAGTTGGCACAGATGGGGTTGGGATGCAAAGACTTGAGTCAATACAACCCCAAACATAATTAATATGTCCCCAACAAGACTGCACAAAAATTAAGTTCTTACCAATTTTTTCCCGGAGACCTGGGATTGCACAACAGAACAGGTGTGCCCACAGAAGAATGCTATTGCAAGATTTTGGGAACCAAAAGAATATCCTGAATCTCTAAGGCTTACTACATCCTTAAACTACATAAATTAAGGGTAAAACAGCCCCAGGTACAAAATAGTTGAGATACAAAACTGTGAAACTGAAGCAATTCCAGATTTAAAAAAAATAAAGTAGACACTACACTTCAACTATTCAATTGAGTTTAACAATAAGTGTATTGACACAAGTCACTGCATGCCAGTGGTAGCACAGGAATTTGGCCAGTGTGGTGTGCTAAGGACTTGTCTCTCCAATAGTAATTTAGTTGCACTGTGCAGCTCTAGGAACAGCACCAAGCAGGAAGCCTGACCAGAGAATTTCACCTGTCAAAGAAAAGCAAGTTGTTCCAGAGGAGACGGACATCCTGGGGAACTGAAGGGAAATGCTTGCTTGAGTTTGAATTTTCAGTAAAGAAGTCTTAATTTAAAAACATGACATGATTTGGCATAAAGCTGAAGACTCCACAGAAAAAAAAGACAATATTTTTAATGGAAAAGGAGAAAAAAATTAATGCTGTACATACATACAGGCATAGTTATAAGCCACCAAATGAGTTACCTGCTTCATACTTCCTATGCATTTTTTCATTATTCATGTATTAATACAAATATTATTCATCTTCACATTAGCTTAATCTAAATTGAGGAAAGCATAAGACTCTTCCATAACATTTGCCTAACAGAAAAAGGGAAATCCAAGTACTATTAAGAAAAAATCTGAAACATGTTCATTTAGATGCTGCAAAGACCAATGTTACTAAAAAGCACCGTAAAAAACTTACCGATATTGCCAACCAGTGACGAGATTGGTATATTTCATTAAGTAGCCACAAATATTTTCCATGTGATCACTGTTAAAAAAAAACAAACAACAATAAGAGAGAAAAGCAATCAGATGATACCAAACAAATTTTAGATCTTCCCAGCTTTTGATCATCATTATCTATTCTCAGAAAATGATTTTTCACCTTCATTTTTTGAATGGCACTACCATTAATAAAACTACCAACACTTAACAGATTTTTCAAATCTCGTTTCTATAATAATTTCATAAGATAGTTTAATCAGACTTACTAAACTCCAAACAATTTCAAGTCATAATTAGTTTCACCAATACTTGAGTTCTCTTCAGCAGGCACTTCTGGACACATTAATAACTTAATTAATAACTTAGTATCCATGCTGCTTTTGGTTCCTGCTCCCTCTTCTAAGCAAGCTTTGTATTTTTGGACTCCTGAATAAAATTAACTTTCACTAGCTTATTAACAGAAACTTGATCATGGTGACTAACTAAAAACAGTCCCTAGGTACCCCTGCACCAATGTTGTTTTATTTATCTTTAATGTCCAGAATCCTTCCCGACTACATGAACAATCATGCTCTTGGAACAGATGTTCTACAAAACACAACATGTGGGTGCAGGTCACATCAAGATATTCTGAAATGTAGAACAGGAGTTGAAACATCTCCTCCTCTGGCCTGGCAGGAAAATCAGGTAGTTTCTCTTTCAAAGCCACAACTTGCAACATCCACTAAAAACTAGAACCCATCGACAGCATTCGGCACAGAGGCTTAATATCACTACAGGCAAAATACATTACCACTTCTGAAAATCAATTGTCCTAAATAAGGCTTACAAGTCTTACAGCTATGAACTAATGATCTTAAAACCACAGTTTAAAGACCTACTTTATACCGTACATTCCTATAATTCTAGAAATGCCACCTCAATGCCCTCGTCCCTTGCAGTAGGGCATAATCCTCCATTGAAGAAAACACTCTTGATAGACAGTTCAGGTCCAGCATGAGAAAAGAAGTTCCTATTATCCCAATGAAGAACTGAAACAATGACCCAAATATCAGAGGTGAACTATTTGCTTTTTTAAAAGAAACTTGTATTTAAGCCATCTTATTTAGATTTTAAATTAAAATTTCTGTAGCTCGTGGTATGTTGAAGATTAAATGAAAATTATTCAGAGTACATTGGAGCAGTAGCCTGTCTTGGTCGTTAAGAGGTCCAAGTACCCCCATAACAGCAAAGGTGGAAAGGGGAAGAAAAATAGGACTACCAGAGCCAAGGGACCACCTTCATTAGTGGATTTTGGTTGCAAACATAATCAGACCAAGTATGGGGGTAAATTTCAAATTATAGCTGAAGCTGCTGTCTACACTTCATTTACAGTGTCAGTATCATGAGATTAGTTAGATACCTGAAAATTCACTCAATAACATAAATAAGTTTCCTCCTAATAGGAAGCTATTTAGGATGCCACTAAAAAAGATAATCTCAGAGTAAATCACCGCTATATGAATCAATGTCCTATCACTGCCATTCAGTAATACTATTCAAAGAAGAGATGCAAGAATGTACATTTTTGAAGAAAAACCAAGTTGCTGATTTTTAATGTTACATTTAAAAACAAAAATATGTGTTCTGGCTATTACTGCAGCAATCAGTATTGCAGTAATATCCTGCAATGGAGAGCAGCCAGCGGGACTATCTACGAATTTAATTTCTAATCGCTCATTAAGTGGTACTACAGATAAAAATAAAACCAAGGAGAGCAGACGGTATCCAGGCTATCATATATTTTAAATGTATAAAAATGCTAAAGGAGACATAACCAAACTCATCCTCTGCAGACGCCTCTCATTTGTTATTATTGGCATACAAGGGAAGTACAGTTTAGACTTGCCCGCTGTCTTAATTTAGCTGAAAATTATGAGATTGCACAGCAATAAAAATGTATGAGCTTGGGTTTTAATCGTCTGAAAATTGTCCCTAGTCACAGCTAATTGTTTTTCAGTTTTAGTGAATGCAAGCTTCACCCTTGCTTTTCACTTAGGCATTGTTCAGAGCCCTGCACGCTCGGGCTACAGCTGCTGCACTCTCCCATTAACTCCCTGCCCATATCACAGGTATGTTTAACAGAAGCCATGAAAAATCAGAGAAGTAACTTCAGACTGCAATGAATACAGCAGCACTACATGTATGGCCTTGGAAGTCCATTCATCTCACAAGGGTACATTAAACAGTCTTTGATCAAAATAATTTGACTTTTTTTGAGTGTGACAGATGTCAGTCTTTAGAAAAAGGAAAAATTCACCGTAGAAGGGAATGCAGCCCTTTCAGTGATGTACTTCCACATCAGATGAGCACTTGACTACATTTTGCCTTCATCTGCATGTTCTTCTCCACTTGGATTTTCACTTTGACTAGACTCAAACTTCTCCAAATGCCTTCTCTTCAGTAATTCCTACATCTAGCCTCAGCAGTCCGAAAAGTTGATGGTTTAACTGGAAAACTTTGAAAACAGTCCCCCAGAGAGGTCTGAGAAAGTGACCAAGGACAAGCAAGCCCATCACCTCCAGCACTGTGGACACTGCCAATCTGGAAGGAGCGTGTTGCAGCAAATGAACACAAGTGCAAGTGCACGATGTTAAACACACTGACCAGCTGTGTTTCAGAATCCCTGACTTTGCATGCAAGGGGTCCCCAAACCCCGTATCTCACACAAAAAAGCTGTAACTCCATGTACAAGGTAAAGCTCAGAAGTACATTGAGCAGGGATCTCCCATTCACAAGCAAAAAGACCTCATCCGCCTGCACAGGATGATAGAAACATACTAAGCACCGATGGCCAAACCTCAGTACAGAAGAGCCCAACAAGCAGCGGCGGTGGCTGGTGCAGATCCCAAGCCACACTACAGCCAGCTGCGGGGGGATTCCTTACGGACTGACCTCTGCAGCAGGGAAGGAACACAACATGCCGACTGCCAGGGATGACAGACTGACCTGTGGCTTGCTTTTTGGGAGACTGGAGAATGTTAGAAGACCTGAAGTCGAAGAGATGGAGCATGAGCAGAGGTCCCTGCTAAATGAGACGCCTCTTGGACAATATCGATAAGATTATTTTCCTTATTAATTGTGTTCATGCATCTGCAATAGAACTGCACAAACCCAACGGACTATATTTAATTTTCACCCTGCCAAAGGCTGAGCAAACTTTTAGCACCCATGCAATGAAAGGATTAGCCTGCCTGAAGGGTATGAAAAACCTGGTTGATATTTAAAACATTTTCCTTGACAGTATAGGGGCCTAGAGGCAAAAAAATAAGCAAATAAAAGAGTAAAAGCACAGACCTTACAGGCACTAATCATACTCTCCCAGCACAAATTCCCACACCACGTGGGCCAGAGAATTTTCAACATTTGAACTAAGGCTTATTTTTAAATAAGTAACATTTTTATACACTAAAGAGATTTAAATCCAGTCTGCAAATTGCAATTCACAAAAGGTAGATCCTATAACTGTACACAAACCCAGGTTAACTACAGTTAACCTCTTCATCTTCTTCTGGGTAAGCACTACCACTTTCCTATGAATACCGAAAAACATTCTCACTATTATTTATGAACAAGAAGGCCATGGAACTATAACTAAAGCATTTCTTCAATGATTTTAAGATCAGTGCCTCCACAGCAAAAGTTAAACTAAAATATTTGTTGTTGCTAAAGCAGTGTTGTAAGGCAGTTAACATTGTATAAAAAAAAAAAAAACACACAAAACCCCCATAATATTTCACTAGTACAGAATTAATAGCAAAGCTCTTCAGAGCACTTCAGAAAGCTTTTAAGATAGACCTTGAGAACAAGATGTTGAGGTTCAGACACTGGCTCTGCTCACAAATAACCACAGTTCATAAAATATGAGTAAGATCTTCCTTAAAGCCCTTACCAACATTGTTTCTAATGAAACAACAGTAAAACCTGTTTCGAAGTCACCTGTGTACTTCAGAAGCTTCCACAATTCCTCACATTGGGGTTTTTCACTTCTAGAAAAGAGATTTCAGAAGTGATTTGACACAAAACACCGAGCAACTTATCTCAACGTTGACAGTGAGGCCTGACTGCACAAGGATCCTTCCCAACTTTAAGAACACCTTTGCATTCACGCTGCTGCCTACGTGCATGTACATGTACCTATAGGTACGTGTATCTTTTCATAGCCAAGATCCTGTTGTTGCCATTGAAAATGCTCACGGCAGTCTCAGATTGTCAAAAGATCAGCAACAGCTCAGCAACGATGAGTCAACAGCCCCTAAAGTCCGTAGAAATTCACGAGTCCAGAGGAGGGCGACCAAGCTGGTGAAGGGTCTGACCTATGAGGAACGGCTGAGGGAGCTGGGGTTGTTTAGCCTGGAGAAGAGGAGGCTCAGAGGTGACCGTATTGCAGTCTACAACTATCTGAAGGGAGGTTGTAGTGAAGTGGGAGTCGGCCTCTTCTCCTGGGCAACTAGCGATACGACAAGAGGACACAGCCTCAAGCTTCGCCAGGGGAGGTTCAGGTTGGACATTAGGAAGCATTTTTTCTCAGAAAGGGTCACTAGACATTGGAACGGGCTGCCCAGGGAGGTGGAGTCACCATCTCTGGATGTGTTTAAGAAAAGACTGGACATGGCACTTAGTGCCATGATCTAGTTGACATGGTGGAGTCAGGGCAATGGTTGGACTCGATGATCCCAGAGGTCTCTTCCAACCTGACTCTGTGATTCTGTGTCCTTCTGTCAAAGAATGACCAAAAAAAAGTGTTGCAACAGATCTGCCACACCCTTAAAGATGTAAAAAAAATTCATTTTAACTTTTGCTGGACTACTTTAAGTGACAATACTGTGCAAATCACAATCCAGGTAAAAATTATGCAGGAACTCGTGGGACAACATCTGAACTCTAGCCCAGCACATTTACCATCCCCCAAAATCTGAGTTTTTTTCCATAGGCTGAACACCACTGAACTTGGCTGCCCATTTATCACAGTTGTTTAGTTTATAAACATTGTGAGATGGATTGAAAGTGTCCCTGTAAGCAAATGACTGAAGTCTATGAAAAATCACAAACCAATTCACATTCTTTCCAGAAAACTATCCCTCCCCAACTTCAAAGTTGTTTACCAAAGCCAGATTTCTACATATCTAAGTGCTACTAAAATACAACAGGAATAAAACATTCACAAAGGATTACTGTTAGTTTATTTATCCTTTTGTAGTTTTATTTGTCCTTTTCTAGTTTTATTTGTCCTTTTCTAGTATGCCTCTTAAGTTGCAGCAGCTGTCAGTGCCTTGCAGGCCGGTCTCCTGTCCTGGGGAAGGAATAAGATGGCAATAGTCAGGCCAAATTCCCCCTGTATCCTGTTTACGTGCAGCACCCAAGTCTTGAACGCAGATGCTGAGGAACAGCAGTCCCAGAATGACATCTTTCAGGAGCTTCAGCCAAGACACCCAGGTTCACACCTGACAAGTGCTTGGCCAACATTTTCTCCAAGAAGAAACACCAATGCAGGTGGCCTCCCCACCCTTTTTTCATACCCCTCACGGTGCAGCTCTCCTCGAAAGCCCCACACAAACACATCACCACTAGCAGTGGCACAAAATTACACCCATCTGCAAAGCGACTATAGAAAACCTCCAAGACTGCCCTTCTGATGATTTTAGTTTTGCTGGGAACCAGACAGCACTGAATGGGATACTTTGAGCAGCCAGGTCTCTGAAGACCCAACAGCTGTTTGAAGAGCAAACAGAGAGGCCAAAGGCTTCCCCATGGACTTGCATAAGGCCTGGCTTCAAGCGGTAGCTGAGTATGTGTGGATTTGCTTCCAGCAGGAAGGACGACAAGGAGCCCAGAGCCCACACAGATGTCGAGGAAGGCTCCTGAAGTGGGATCCTGCCTCCATAGCTGCCACCACCAGCGTTATGACAGTACCTTCAGGCCATGGCCAAGGGAAGAGGCTCCTTTCTACTGAGCTCACAGCAAGATGTAAAAACCTCACGAAAGAGTCTGTCTTCAGATTAAAAGGTAGCAAAGGATAAAGAAAAGGAGAGAAAGAAATCAGGATCGTAACAGTGCAAACCAATGAGTGGTTTTGGCTACGTAGTTTGAAAAAAGCAGTAACCATTTTCACTGAACTTGTTCATCTCTATCCGCCCACGGGCTCACCGTCTGTAGTCGCTTGCTTTTTCCTCACTGACCACTGCAAAGTGCTTATCTACAGCACACTGATTCCCCTTTTTGTTACATGGAAGGGAAGGGCAGGGAAGAACAGAAAGAAAAAAACCTATGTCAGCAGCTGAAACTTTGAGCATATCTTCTGCAACTACAAAGATCACTTGCTCCCAAGAAACCACCACCACACTAAGCACACCCCAGTCCGCTGGCTTGTTGGTACAAGTGTGGGCTCCCCAGTACACCCAGCAAGGTAAGGCAGAAGCCTCCATGTTGCTTACAGAGTATCTACATCAAATTAGCTCTGCTTTTCCAAATGGCTTTTGGAAGAAAGAAAAAGCTAGCCTTGCTGTGCAATGCACCAGCAGTGCCCTACAGTCAACTGTCAAGTGGCAGCAAAGCTCCTGCTCTTCAGCTCGTGTGTTTGACTATTCAATTATAAGTTTAGAAACCAACAAGTGCAAGGAAAAAACATCCAACAATACAAGAACATTGGCAGTAGACCCTGGGGATGCTTCAGAATACCACTTGGCCGCAAGCGTGCTAGCAACACACAGATCCTCAATAGATACACAAACTTCTCTTAATACGTACTCCTGCAAGCCCTCGAGAGGACAGACATGCGTTGGAAGAGACGTGCAGGCTTGCCACGAAGGAAGGGTGCGGCAGAGCCGAAATGAGCTGTCAGCTGTGAGCCCGGCATGACGCAGCCCAGGCTTCGATCCAGGGGTGATGGGCTCTCCCATCGCCCAGCTCCGCCAGCCCTCTGCTATCAACACAACACTTGTGGTCACACCTAAAGTTTCTATCAATACTAATTCTCAAGGGGAATGATAAATCAAGCTTACAGGTTTTTTAAAAACTGTCCTAATTAAACTTGCATTCGATTCTCCTCTTTTGTGCATTAATGCCACAGGTCAATTATACACAAATGAAACTGTACTGTAACGCTTTTGCGGGGTAGCAACAGAAAAAAAAAGGAAGGAGATAATATTTAATTAATAAGTAGCAAAACACTGCTCTCGCTGGACTGCTAGAAAGTTGATTATTTAACTACTTTATTATTTAAAGACCTCTTTAGCTCTCAAAATACATCTGCCTGGAAAAAAACTGCAGTGAGTTTCAGCTAAGCAATTTCTCTTGCACGTACATGAACACCTCAAGTCAGCAAGAACTCCACTCACGTACCATTTCTTTGTGGATTTGTGTCAGCGTAACACAACCGAAGCTGGACCCAAGAGTCAGTAGCCAACCCTGCAGATTCTTCTCCAATGATAACTACTACTCAAGCTATTGCTGGAAAAATAACTGTAGATTTAGCCAACAACTTTCAGAGCTGGAGCATACAAAACCCAGGCACCTCAAAAGGTCTGAACTCTCCACTTGATATTCTGGAAAATTATTTTTGCTTGCAGCTTTGCTACCATTTATGTTACCAGTTTACATTAGCACATCATAACGCACAGTTTCACATATTATTGTTACCAAAACCCAAAACTTTCCCTTTGAAGTCTAGTTTCAGAGAGCTCAAGCAGTCAAATTAAAGCTACTCTGCTCAGTGAACAGTACTGGCAGAACATAAAGCAAGCAAACACACTGATGGATGAGCATCTCTGCCATTTTGGACTATCTGCTGCCTACACCACCGCAGAAAGCAGCAGGCCCTGGTAAGCACAAGTCACATAAACCAGTGGAGAAAATCTCTGCATCGCTTAGTTACTCTAAGCACAGTCCAACAGGGTTTAGCTTACTACACATTCCATCCCAAGGCATTTTGGTCCACTTCTAGTCTAATAGCTCTTATCCTATCAGAAATATAAAGATGTGCTCTTCCAGTTTTAAGATGTGTTTGTGATTATGCCTTTAAAAAGATTATATTGACAATGACACATCGTCATCCTGGACCTCGCAGCAAGAAAACGCTGGCTATTAAATGGAAGGTAAATACACTGATCAGCTACTGCAGATAAGCCTCTTGCCTTTTTAATTATTTTTGAACCACTTCTGAGACATTTCAGATTAAATACAGAGGACAATAATTATTACCACCTTCCAAGCCAGCAAGAACACACTCAGTTGACTATGTTACCTAAATATTCAGAAAGACGATAAGCCTGGAGTACAACACAGGCAAAAATCTGTGTGGACCACCAGACTCATGAAGCAACAGCCAATAGTTTGAAGTCTAACTAGCAAGTGCTGCACCTCAGGGGTCAATACCGCTCCATGTCTCCGAGCTGGCCAATGGACCAGCATGCACTCTATACAACCTCTCAGGTGAGCCCAAACCTAGGGGAGCAGTCAGGATGCAGTAGGGTGGGCTGTCTTTCTGGGAGATCCTGACTGTCCAGAGGAACAGGCTGAAGAAGACCACCTGAACTTTGACAAAAGCAATGCAAAGCCTTGCACCTGGCATGGACTAACCCATGGATCAGTGCAAGCTAGGTATGTTGTGCCAGACGAGAAAGGGCTGAGGGATCTGGGTCTGTTCAGCCTCCTTTAGAAGCAGGGAAGGCTTAATGGGGATCTCACCTCTGTCTTCCCTACATGTGGAGAAGACAGAGACAGACTCTTTTCAGAGGTGCACAGCAGAAGGGCAAGCGGCAATGGTCTCAAGTTGTAGCAAAAAAATTCCTTGACACAAAGAAAAATTCTTCACAATGAGGGGGGACAAGCCCTGGGCCAGGAGGCCAGAGAGGGCTGTGGCATCTCCATCCTTGAAGACGCCCCAAACTCAACCAGTGGGCCTGAACAACCTCTCCTAACTTTGAAGCTGGCCCTGCTTTGAGCAGGAGGCTGGACTAGAGATTTCCCAGAGGTCACTCCCAACCCAAACTATTCTATAATTCTTGGACACAGAGAAATTAAACAAAAATATTCCTACATTAAAATTGAAGCATAAGGTACTCAGAAGGTTTAAACTCTAACTAAGAAAGCACAAGTGTTAACCACCTGTGATTATGACAATACATAAAAAGAGCAGGACTACTTTCTTGTTCAGTGCTTTAAGTGGACAGTGATTCCTAGACAAAGAATTATTCAAAACTGCTCTTTTTCGTCGTGCAATGAGCACCAGGTATTATTAATTTAGCACTCATGCACTAATACAGAGTTTCCTTATGGTTTTCTTCTCTTGTGCTTGTCATCAACATGTATGAAGGAGTCACATACCGAACAATAAAAGGATGAGGACATTATCATTCCATTTTACATATAGGGAACTGAAGTGCAATGAATTTTCAGCCTCTCTAACTTCAAGATAGTTGTGGCCCATTTTTTTTTTATTTTATTCATACATTCAAATCACAGCGTCTGCTGATTGCAGCTGCAGCTGTGACCCTGCGAAAGTTTTGCAAAACCAGAGCCAACTGTTCCAAACTAGGCCTCTGAGAAAAAGAGGAACACACAGTTAGTGATTACAGGGGAAAAACAGTTTAAACAGTATGACTATTACCACAGAGGAAGTCAGAGCCAGGGTCAGAAACCAGCTCCTTAATATAGCATCCTGCAATTCTGCCCAGCACATCTCATGCTTTCTGTTACACCTCCACTGCAACGACTGAAACCAACTTCCCAATGCAAACTGGGCTCTTCAGGAAACTGATCTGTCAATGCCTAAACATTAATCAAGATTTTAAAGATTCCCAGTCTCATTGAAAACTCAGGAACTTACACCTGGAAGGAAAAAGAAAACATGCATACATGCAGCAAAAAGCCTTCCCCCTGACACTGACAGTCCTGCTCCAAAGCAGGTTGTCAAATACAAGTTTGTCAGCTTAACAAAATGAAAAAACAGCATTTCTCCTACCCCACTTCAGCCTGCCCTCCCCTCCCATTTCAGCATTGGACATAGAGCACAGAAAATCCGAAACGGTACAAGTTTTGCAAGCACCCTAAAAAGAAAACTGTCCGGCAGCATTACCAGCAGGCAGTGATACCCTACAAGAAGAATTCATCAGCGCTGGCAGGTGATCAGAGTGCATGTCAAGGCAAGGTCCGTAAGCAAACAGGGGTCCCTGCACGTGTGCCTTAATTTTCATGGTACGATGCGTACAAGAACCTACTCAGGATAAGCTAACAGCAGCAGCTGGCACTTTCTGCTTGTGCATTAAGCAATGTGATTAGGTCAGCCACATGCAGTTTGTTTTTCATCTTCTCTCTGGGGAGAGAACGTGTGTGGCAGAGCAGGATGTTAATGTTGTAGGCAATTTTAATTAACTTGCTGCTACATAATTACATTAGAAAAGGTGAAGTTGAAAAATACCCTTTGCACTTAGTGAAGGATAGACATTTGTAACGGCCATTAACTCCTGCAGAAATCTATGCCGTGGAAAGCACAAATTATTTCTTATTTAGAAGCTATTCAAAAGTTTGTGCTTCTTCAGGTTAGCTTAATTTGAATTCTAAATTAATATCCTGGTATTAACACAACTATCCTGCAATGTCAGAACCAAGTTCCACATTTGTCACCCCTGCCCCAGCAAATTTTCAGCCTGCCGGTTCAACACGGGGATGCTCTGAGAAGCTGGAGAGGGACAGTGCTCTTGATAGCCACTCACCGAGGAGCCACAGGGCTAAAGAAAGGAACTCAGACCTTGCTGATCCGGTTCAGGAATTGGGTTCAGGTTCCTGATTAGAACATCAGCCATCATGAAGCTCCTGTTTAAATTACCCAAACCTGTTTCCCCAAGTCTATCCACTTACTACCCCTCACACAAAGATTTACTTCTCTTAATTTACAACTCATCTGATCTTCCATCTGCTCCAGCCCCCATTCTTCCAGGTCGTAAATACATGTGTGAACATGAATGGCTCACATGCCTTTTGAGAACTGCTTGAGGCTTCAGCAACTGATAAAATCACCTTGATAAAAGATGACCTGTACATTTTAATAACACAGAATGGATCCTGAGGTGGATATAACCAGCTGATCATTCTAAATACAGGCTTCTTGTCTATTCTAATGAGCAAATCATATGAAGTGCAGGAAAGCATGTGAAGCATTATGAATATGGTGTACTCTTTAAGCAAAGACTTAAATGAGGACAAAGAAATTCAGCCATTTCCCTCCAGCATATCAAACAAATGTGACAGCCGTCCTAATCCGATTTTCACTAATACAAAGGAATACAACACACAAAATTGCAAAAATATATTCTGAATTTCACAGCAACCACTTGAGAAACTCTTCTTTTCAGCACCCAGTTCACCACACCTCAAAAGGCCAGCAACAAGTCAGAAAGCAAGCAGCTAGGGCTTTCTGATGGCCATGCAGTGATGAAGTATCTCCACAGATCATCAGAAACTGACGCAAGGAAGGTCAGGGCTCACTTTGACACAAGAATGACATCAGAGCCACCAGCTAACCCAAGAACTGCCAGCAGAAGCATAACATCAGGGGCAGCAGAAACCCCATCCCCACTGGTGGCTGGTGCCTTAAGGTCACAATGCCAGCAGGTTCTCAGGACAGCAGGAAACCGAGGAAGTGGGGTGGGCTGTGAGAGCAGGGGAAAGTCGAAGCAGGAGCAGCCCTTGCCAGACCTCCCAGGTAACACCACAAAATTACAGTTTCTCTCCCCCTCGGTGGTTGTGCACAACAAGGAGGGGGTTTACAGTTATCGACTACAGTGAACATACAAAAATTCCATGTAGGATCCCAAAGAATTTTGTTTTAAGCAGTGCAGAAAGAAAACTCAGAACAAGGGAGATGGGTAATAAAAAGGAAGTACTAGGAGTATCAGCATCAGAGAGAACTGTCCTACGATGACGCTAACATTTACATGAAGGTTCGGGAGGTTTCTTTTCTTCTACTTATTAAGTGATAGGGACTTTAACTTAAATTCTGGCCTGCTCTCAGGAGTCCAGAGTTAATTAGGTCAGCTAACACACTCTCTTGCAGCCTAAGCAAGAAGTCAATGCTTACATTTAAACTACGATGAGAAATGCTAAGTTCATAGACAAGAACGGAGGACCAGCAAGGGAGAGGTTTGCAACACGAAGCGTAGTTGAACACTGTGCTGCCATTATCTCCTGTATCTGTTTCTACCAAGCTGGTTTCAGCTTTAAAGGCCAAAGAGATGAAATTTATCCTCCCAAGATCAAACATTCTTGGAATGATAGTAGAAATGCACAGAAACTAGAAAAACTCTATATGTTTTCCTGCAACTAAGACTGACATCAATGCCACCCTCAATAAAAAGGATTCTTATCAACATCCACTCAAGAAGATTGTACCAGTTTTAAGACACTGCCCTTTATTACTATAATTAGATCATTTTTGCAAGATAGCATGAATAGAAACCATAAACGCTTCCATAGTCTAGCTCAGTCTCACATGTTTTGCTTCCACATGTTTGAAGTGCAAAGGATTGTCAGTCACCCCCCAAGTTAACTGGGATCAAACTCAGAAATGAGCATTTCCTTTAAAACACGTCCTATGGGATGACTTTATAAAGAAGAGGTCATGATCATCTCGAAGTGCAGAATTAAAATATATTCATGTGTTTCAGCTACCAGTTCTTCTGTTCCGTTATCACACGCTGACCTGCTCAAACACAGGAGACTGAATTAAGGTCAGTAATTGCTTACTCCATTTTTTCAGTATTGATGAAGAGTGCTTACGCAGTGCCAACTGCAAAATAAACAAAGCCCTTAAAAGAAGACTGGTGACCAGTTCACCTGCTTTAAATTTGTTACACTTTTGCATTTGACAATGGAAAAAAAATTTACCATGTTACTCTTTTTGCCAAAACCCTTCTCTGCTGTTTGTTTGCTGTTTGTTAACTAACATTAACTTGCTTCCTTAAAAAAGAGCAAAAGACATACAATCTGTAGCATTTTATAAATATATATGGCTAAATCCACAGTGAGCAGATGTGAAAACCACTTCAGAAATAAGGAACAAAGGCAGTTATCTACAAAAATACATGCAGAACTGAAATGGAAATAGGTTTTGAAATATAACTTGTAAGCTTAAAAATCAGCAATCATTTGGGAAATTCATGAACATTTTACATTATTTCTACTGGCAAGTGAAGAAATGCCGGGAATCCTTTTAATAGCTGAATTGATTTATGCATTTGAGAGCAGAAGCACTAAGAAAAACATAAAGACGATGGCACATTAGCATGTCTCCAACTGGGAAAGACAATCTTGTTTCTCCAGTCAACCACAGTGCTCTGAACTTTTAATTTCGTAGATAAATGTGAACCGGTTATTGCAATTCATTTTTCTGAAAATTATCTGAAAGCCCCTCAAGCCAGCCTGAAATGCCTTGTTATACTTCTCTGGCATGTATTCTGACCAGCTCTCCATTTAGCTCATAGACACAGATTCTGCTTTCTGGTTGTGAAATTTTAATGTTATTTGAATGACTATGATTCATAATGTCGCAGAAGTACTTGCCAAAGCTGTCTCCTTTTTCTCACTGCTTTGAAACTACTCTGTTCATTTAACCTAGAGCAAGGCAAAAACCAAATTAAGATGGTCAAGAGTAAAAGCAGAATTATTGAATCCAAATAATTCTTTATATGGGCAATGCTACACTTACTTCCTAGCTTGATTACTGCTGAAAATGAAGCAGCTGTTTAGAAAACATTATAATATCAAGTAATCTCCTAATAATTTGAAGTTATTCAGAAGTCTCACCTCATGGTAACTGTTTCACTAAATGAAAATAGGGATGAAGAGTTTAGCATGCAGCACAGCCTCTCAGGCTCTCTTTATCTACTTAATTGCACATTAGCATTCAAGCTATTCCTGATCCCAGTCAGCAAGATGCAGCTGAGGGTTGGTTGCTCTCAGACACACTCGGACCCTGATCATATATTCATAAATAAACAAGATCATTTCCTGTCAGATGTCTAGAAGAGCAGTTTCTCAAAAACTCTTAACTTCTATTAGTCAAAAAAAAAGTATCTTCCTGCCCTCTGAAGAAGCTGAGCCCTTACAAATGTCAAAGGAGGCATTGCTGTACTGGCTGCCTAAACTCACCATACACAGGCTACAGGCAGGAGGTCTGCAAAGAGATTCATCTGTATCTCTGCATCATCTGAAGTCTCTGGCAGCCTCTAGTTTTCTCTTCTTCTCCACTGTGATAAATGTTTGGTCTAACTCTATCACAGCTATTTAAAAATCTCCCTACTATTCCCCTATGAAAATATAAAGTTAGATGTTCTGCTTCATTTTTTATTTTCTAGACATGCACTGTACCCCAAGGACATGGGACTTTCCAGCTCCTTGAGAGATTCAGTTTTCATTATTTCAGGTTCCAGCACTGCTGGAGATGTATTTCTTTTCCATAGTCACAATTCTCCATTAGGAGCATTAAAGTATCAAGTACCTGTTGCCCCATTTGTCTGACAACTATGCTACAGCTGTTTCAACAAGATGCTTCACCAAATACAGATCTATATTTCTGCACCAGATGCTGTCAACGCTGAGTGAGTACTTCAGGACCCTACTTCTGCCAAGCTGCACGACCACACACTGCTCTTACTCTGTGCTATAAAAGATCAAACTTCCTCTAGCAGCTCCCAGCAAATCTGTCTCTAAACTTCTTATTTTAGAACAGAAGTAATCCACAAAGTGAAAACTAAGCTACAGCATCCTGTCCAGGAGACCATCCTATGGAGGTAGGGGGGAAAGGTGACATCTTGTGGGTAATTAAATATAGAGACAAACATAGGAGTAAATAATTGATTCCCAATAGAGCAGAGATTAACAGTCAGGTACCTCAAGAGTCTACAATAATACAATCAGTACATTCAACTTATCCCAATGATCTAGAAAGAAAAAATAGAAAGAATACTTTGCACCAGAGTATTAGAGCAAATTAAACCAGCTATTGATAGCTGCAAGGAATAACATGGACAGTTCCCACTTACAGCTGTCAAGCCACCAAACTGGGTATCACTCAGAGTCAGTTCAACTTTTGCCCTACAAGCCACAGCACTGAAAGAATAAACACTGGGATGGATCATTTTAAAAAGTGGAATTTCACTGCAAAGCACTGACCTGTGACCACCATCTCAAACATCCTATAGCAAAAAGGGGTTCAGGCAAATCAGGTATCTCAACCCTTCCACTGTCTCTGATTCCACACAAAAATATAAAGTACTTCCATTTTGATTGCATAAACTAACTCCTGTGTTTCACATGTGAAACACATGGACAGTCAGTGCTTGGTCACAGTGATAGTAATTTTCATAAGAAAATGCATAGGTATACTTGAATCCAGAGTTTTTGAAAAAGTTTCGAAGTGACTGGAAACAACGGATAAGACAACCAATAACCGAATCTGACAAGAAGCTTTCCCCATTTAACAGCCTGAAACACTGGCCCTGAAATCACCACTTTGCTTTCTGGCCCTAGTCACCAGAAAAGGAAATTACTTGTGACCCAGATTCTCAGCGACGACCGAGCTGTTCGCTCCCTATTAAGATCATCAGGCACTTCAGTGCCTTCACAGCCTGGGTGCTCATTTGCCTAAGCCATCGGAAGGCCCTCCATCCCGTGCAGCACACGCAGATGTACCACACTCCGGCTTTGCTGTCTCCACACGCAGGAAACAGAAAGCCAGTCCATCTGGGCTGGCAGATGACAGCTTTGGAGAGTCTCTGTTTGACGGAGAAGTGTGCAAACTTCACATAACAGCGGTATTGTCAACAGCAACATTGCAGAACTCCAGTCAAGGATGAGAGACCTAAAAGCATAGATTCGGAAATCTCTCAAGCGATGGCTTAGAGAGCCTGCTATCAGCATGTGAGTGGAAACTCTTTCAACCAGAAAGCACAGCAGAAAAAAGTACATGAAAACCGCCTAAATCTCTCAAACGCCCAGGCAGGACATTCAAAGGAAGCATTTTGGTTTGAATCCATTTCTATCTAACGCTGTGTGCTCAGCTTCTCCCGCTTTCTCTGCTCTCTTCTGCTGTATTTGCTGTACCTGAGTAATCACCCAGATTTATGCTAAGCGCAGCGGTTCTTAAAATAAGTCAGATAAGACAGAAACTCCGTGCGTGCTCCGACTTCCGCTACCAGCGACAAATAGAAAGCATCAATAAAAAGACTATCGCTAAGTTCTTAAAGAAGACACCCCACCAAGCTAAAATTCGGGGCAAAGTTTAGCTTTTCGGAAAGGCCGGGGAGCGAGGGAGCGCCTTCAGCAACTCCAAACTGGCCTCCACATTCCGCGAGGGAAAACCAAGAACTGAAAGGAAGGAGCAGAGGCACAACCCCTGGCAGCATGTGCAGACGAGGGGCTTTGTCCTAATACACAGGTAGATGAAAACTGGAGCGGGGTGACAGGGAGCACACTGCGGCCCCGAAAGGGCACGGAACGGCGAGAGCGAGCGGGCGGCGCCAGCCCGGGGCCGGTGTTTGCGTTCCTCCCCCGCCCGCGCTACCCCGCGGCGGGTCTCTCAGCCGAGGGTGTCTAAAGCCGGGGCAGCTGCGCCGACAACCCAGGCTCAAGGCACAGGCAGCCCTGCCATGGCGGGCACGGGCGTTTCCAGCGCCCCACGCCGGGCTCGGCAGCACCGGCAGCTCCCGGGCCCGCAGCCCCTCACCTCCCCCTCAGCCCGCCGCGCCCACCTGTACTGCCAGCCCTTGGCGCCGCGGCTGCCGCTGCTCTTGCTCTGTCCCGCCGGCGGTGGCTGCTCCGGCTTGCCCTCGCCCTCCGGCCCCTTCATGGCCGCCGCGGGGTCCGCGCCCTGCATGGCGCCGCGGCTCCCCGCCCCCTCAGGGGCGCCCCCGGCCCAGGGCGGGCCGCCCGCCGGGGAGGGAGCCTGCCCCAGCGGCCCGCCGGCCCCGCTCAGGCCGCGCCGGGGCCCGGCCGCGCCCGTCCCATGCGGGCTGCGATGGCGGCGGCTGCCGGCACCCGCGGGCCCCGCTCAGCTCAGCTCGCCTCGGCTCCCGGCACGGCCACGGCGGGTTGGAGAAACCCGCCCTCCCGCTCCCTCACCCCGCGGCCCGGGCCGGCCGCCCCTTCCGGGTTAGCGCCACCGCCATCTTTAGTGCGGGCAGCAGTGCCCGTTCTAGGCCCCTGTCCCCTCCTACCGCGCTTAAAGCGATAGCAGCCCTGTAAAATCATTTTAAACTCATGGCTGCCAGCACTCTCCCCCCAAAAAAAGAGAGGAATAAGAAGAGTGAGGGATCCAATGTGTTGTATACAGGTTGTTATGAGCAGGGACATGAAAGCCCCTGTCTGGGATCTCGCTGAGTGTTGTTACGGAGACCCGTACAGCAGGGCTGAAAGCAGCAGTTTACTGACCACACAAAGCCACGGCATGTCCTGGCCTCGAGAGGAAATACATTTTTCCTCCGAGTTTTTCCTCCAATTAATGCATATGGGCAACACCTAAGAGGTTTTTTTCCTTCATAGAATAATAGCAGAGCTGACTGGGAGAGACTGGTTTGGTTATGTGTCATCTTTCAGGCCAGGCATGGCTTTTGGACAAACAAAACTTAATTGACTACAGCTGTGTTATTTCCTAAAATCGGGGGCAGAGGATCCAATTGATTGGCTTTAATCAATCGGCACATGAAGAAGAGGAAGGCAGAATCAAACTCAGCTGTGGTTAGCGAGGTTGTGGTTCTGCTCCACATCTCATCTTACCCAAACGCCCTCCTCCACTCTCTGGCTCTTTTATTACCCATAATATTATAAACAACCATTATACAAAATATGCTAAAAATTCCCTGTGTGAGAATCTACATAGAAGCAAAAATGTAAAGAACAGATTTCAGACAGTTTATTTACCTAGAGCATCCACCCTGGTAGCAGCTTCGTACCCCATGAAAGCTGCCCTGGCTTTCCCATCTTCCCACTTTCCCAGTGACATTCAAAACATCATTGCCTTTGGCCATCAAATGAGAATAGCACGTTATGAGCATCATGTCTTTAAAATATATTTATAAACTTTAAACTGGCTCTAAATTAGCACATATCCATACCTCCTTGTCAAGCGCATACACGCGTAATCTCAGCTAACAGACCCCAGGTGAGGATTGCCTGTTGCACCTACACCTATAATCTCTTTTTGCGAAACATAATGTTACCACTGCACAGGCACAAAATCCCCCACTTTTGCCTTTTTAGAAGCACATTTGTGACTGCAGGGGGAAAAAAAAAGGGCTTTTTCAGCTGCATTTTTCTGCTGTGGAACCACAGGCAAACAGATCAGCAGAGTCATGCTGTCCATCAAAGAATGTTTTGGCCAGAACTGCAGTCCTGTTGCCCTCCAAACATGTTAGTTCCTTCTCTGCTGATCACTTGACATTTTCACAGAATCACAGAATCACAGAATCACAGAATGTTAGGGATTGGAAGGGACCTCGAAAGATCATCTAGTCCAATCCCCCTGCCGGGGCAGGATTGCCTAGACCATATCACACAGGAACGCGTCCAGGCGGGTTTTGAATGTCTCCAGAGAAGGAGACTCCACAACCTCTCTGGGCAGCCTGTTCCAGTGTTCAGTCACCCTCACCGTAAAGAAGTTTTTCCTCAAATTTAAGTGGAACCTCCTGTGCTCCAGCTTGCACCCATTGCCCCTTGTCCTGTCAAGGGATGTCACTGAGAAGAGCCTGGCTCCATCCTCTTGACACTTGCTCTTTACATATTTATAAACATTGATGAGGTCACCCCTCAGTCTCCTCTTCTCTAAGCTAAAGAGACCCAGCTCCCTCAGCCTCTCCTCATAAGGGAGATGTTCCACTCCCTTAATCATCTTCGTGGCTCTGCGCTGGACTCTCTCTAGCAGTTCCCTGTCCTTCTTGAACTGAGGGGCCCAGAACTGGACACAATACTCCAGATGCGGCCTCACCAGGGCAGAGTAGAGGGGGAGGAGAACCTCTCTCGACCTACTAACCACACCCCTTCTAATACACCCCAGGATGCCATTGGCCTTCTTGGCCACAAGGGCACATTGCTGGCTCATGGTCATCCTGCTGTCCACTAGGACCCCCAGGTCCCTTTCCCCTACGCTGGTCTCCAACAGCTCTGCCCCCAACTTGTACTGGTACATGGGGTTGTTCTTGCCCAGATGCAGGACTCTACACTTGCCCTTGTTATATTTCATTAAATTTCTCCCCGCCCAACTCTCCAGCCTGTCCAGGTCTCTCTGAATGGCTGCGCAGCCTTCCGTTGTGTCAGCCACTCCTCCCAGTTTTGTGTCATCAGCGAACTTGCTGACAGTGCACTCTAATCCCTCATCCAAGTCATTAATGAATATATTGAATAGAACTGGTCCCAGAACCGACCCTTGCGGGACTCCGCTAGACACAGACCTCCAACTGGACTCAGTCCCATTGACCACCACTCTCTGGCTTCTTTCCTTCAGCCAGTTCACAATCCACCTCACTACCCGATCATCCAGACCACACTTCCCCAGTTTAGCTGCGAGGATGCTGTGGGAGACCGTGTCAAACGCTTTACTGAAATCGAGATAGACCACATCCACAGCTTTACCATCATCTATCCACCGGGTAACATCCTCATAAAAGGCTATCAAGTTGGTTGAGCATGACTTCCCGTTGGTGAAGCCATGCTGAGTGCCCCTAATGATCCCCCTATCCTTGATGTGCCTAGAGACAGCACCAAGGACAAGTTGTTCCATCACCTTTCCGGGGATGGAGGTGAGGCTGACTGGTCTATAGTTACCCGGGTCCTCCTTCTTGCCCTTTTTGAAGACTGGAGTGACATTCGCTTTCCTCCAGTCCTCAGGCACCTCTCCCGTTGCCCACGACTTAGCAAAGATGATGGAGAGTGGCCTAGCAATGACTTCCGCCAGCTCCCTCAGCACCCGCGGGTGCATCCCATCAGGGCCCATGGATTTATGGACGTCCAGGTTGCTTAATTGGTCCCTGACCCAGCCCTCATCAACCAAGACAGATTCCTCCTCTATCCTGACTTCTTCTGAGGCCGCAGGGGTCCAGGGCTCCTCAGGACAGCCTCCAACAGTATAGACAGAGGCAAAGGCAGCATTCAGTAACTCCGCCTTCTTTTTATCCTCTGTCTCCAGGACCCCCACCTCATTCATCAGTGGGCCTACATTGCCTCTAGTGTTGGCTTTACCTGCAATGTATTTGAAGAAGCCCTTTGTGTTGTCCTTGACCTCTCTTGCAAGGTTTAATTCCAAGGAGGCCTTAGCTTTCCTAGTTGCCTCCCTACATCCTCTGACAACAGACTTATATTCCTCCCAAGTGGCCAGCCCCTCCTTCCACGATCTGTACACCCTCTTCTTCCACTTGAGTTTGCCCAGCAGTTCCCTGTTCAACCATGCAGGTCTCCTGGTACCCTTCCTTGGCTTCCTACCTGTTGGGATGCTCTGATCTTGAGCACGGAAGAAGCAGTCCTTGAATGCTAACCAACTATCTTGGGCCCCCTTACCTTCTAGTACCCTGTCCCATGGGATTTCCCCTAGCAATTGCATGAAAAGGCCAAAGTTGGCCCTCCTGAAGTTCAGGGTTGTGATTCTGCTAGCTATTCTGTTCCTGCCACATGAGATCCTGAACTCTGCCATCTCATGGTCACTACAACCAAGGCTGCCCTCAACCTTCATCTCTTCAACCAGACCCTCCTTGTTAGTGAGGATCAGATCCAGCAGCGCTCCTCTCCTAGTTGGCTCATCCACCATTTGCATCAGAAAGTTATCATCAACGCACTGGAGGAACCTCCTGGACTGGGGATGGCTGGCTGAGTAGGCCTCCCAGCAAATATCAGGGTAGTTGAAATCCCCCACAACAACCAGGCCCTGTAATTGAGAGACTGCTCTCAATTAAAGTATTTATCTAAATTAATCTAAATTAAAATATTTTTAATTGAAAATATAGTATATTTGCATGGTAGCATAATGCATGCCAACACCACTGAAATTTTCCTGGGAAAATTTGAAGCAAAAGCAACTCAGGCAAGAATCCCACTTGTGTGTTTTATTTCCCCCTGCTTGAGGACAAATCCAGTCCCAACAGAGGCATAGCTTCACCCGTGCTAGACCTTTCATAACCATCACAGATGGTTGGTAGGACGTTCCTCCACCTAGGACTGCTTCAACACCCGAGACAGGACAGCAGTCCTTACTGCATGTTTCTGCAGCCCTCATCATCTGGTCCCTGAAAACAGGGCGGTAAACTCAGGTTTGCTTCCCCCATGCGTTTGCTTTTTTCTCTTAAAAAACGGTGTTGCACTCGCAGTACCAGAGGCTGTCGTAAGGTGGCATTCACAAAATACTTAATAGCATAGGAAGGCTAAGAGCTTAACCACATTTGCTAAGGATTTACAGTTCAAGCTGCCTTTTATCTTTAGTTTACGGTTGCTACTAATTACAACTTGTGTTCAAGTTCACTGGTCTCAGCCTCCTTCCCCAGTTATAATTCAGTGGCTCAAAGTTACCAAAATCCCACCCTGGCCCTTGCAAACTCAGCAGAGGGAGAGCGCTGAGGTCCCACAGCAGTGCCCTGCCTGCAGCCCACCTGAGCCTTGACACTTGCTGTGATTTCTAGGTCCGAAGGAAGAAGATCTGGAGGAGGAAAGCATGAATAGGCTAACATATGTGTATCAGCATTTGTCAAATCGAATCCTTGCAGGCCCGATTATGGGTACGAGCTGAAGTGGATTGTATTTTATTATAACTCATGTTAAAGCAAAATTGCCAGATTTGCCATAATTTATCATCCTGTTAATTTCAGGAAACTGACCAGGATCTCATCAAAACCATGTACCACTCTTGCTGATTTCTTCCGAAGCTTATAGTCTGGCTATACATGCTTATCATCTCTTCAGATCAGTATCATTTCCTCAGAGCAGCAAGATCTATCCATGTTCAAAGAGTAAATCTCTAAAATCCATCATATCTTTCATCACCTGTGAGGTTAAAAAAAAAAGTGTGTTTTTTTTTTTAAATAGAAATGATGATACAAGTTTTCTACCACTCCCTTGTCAGTTGGACAGATCTTTTTTTTCCTGACCTAAAAAGTATCTTTGAATGAGACCAAGTTTCACATAGTTTTAAACCTGTGCCCTCCTCTGGTAGCTGGTCCACTGAAGATAAGCAATTACCGCTTCTGTCTGCTAAAGGAGCTGCATCCTCTACAGGTCCGCGGAGGAATGACTGCACTCCTGGGAAAGGAAAGACAGAATTGCAGCCTGCCTTTATCGCACAAGGAGTGCCATTTTTGCTAATCGTTGCTGAACTGGGAAAGCTGCTGGTTAATGATAAAATGACCAGAAAAAAATAACGTTGCTAATAGTGCTTCACATCTGCATTTGTTATTGTACAATCAATGGTTCTTAGGGTTAGATTCTTTCTCAAGGCAACTGATACTTGAGTTTATTAGTCTGGGAAACATTTTATGTTTTCTGGGCTCTTCCAGATAATGAACATGAAAGAACTTCCTGTTCTTACTAAGATCAAAAGATACCTGCCTACTAAAACTCTAGACCCCGTGACACAAGAACAAGAAAGGAAATTCAATTAAAAGAACAGCCTTTCTCCTACAATGTACTGAGCACATGACTATATTCTCCCGACCGTAGGAGAAAACGGCCAGTAAGGTCAGGTAAATGTAATACAAATTATTTCAGCCTCCAGAGTATTTGACACTGTAGCAACCATTTGACAGAATGCTTTGATTTTGGAGCTTTACAGATATCACTGAGTCACTGGGTCTGTGGCTTTGATGTAACTTAGCGTGCATATGAAACTGCTCTGTTTGACATGCAGGATCTCTGGTGCCTGCTTTTAATGGTTATTCATCATTCCTTCTGTAGTCTTGATGAGTCAAAACCTTTTTTCATTTGGGCTTTTCAGTCATCTTCTCATTTCCTTGCTCTTCTCTATCAATCCCTCTGCATCATATTCTGCTGTAATGCAGGTCCAGCTGAAAGCACCAGACTCACGGGCGGCAGCAGCTCACATCGCCTACAAAGTTTGCCTCCCCATCCACAACCCCATTTGCATCCTTCACTCTCACATTTGGCACCATTTCCAGTTGCACTCAGTGTGACTTTGCACTGAGTCATGCTCCAGGCTCCAGCCTTACGTCACCTCAACACAATCCAGATGTGGAAATGTAAACTGGGGCAGCAGCAAAGGCTCGGTCTGGCTGGAAGTCGAGAGTGTAATCCCGGTAGCTTCCCACCTTGTGAGGCACCCTCTGAGGAAAGGACCGTGCCCTGGGGGCTCAGTGAAGAGTAGGACTGAAGGACCTTGTGTTTGCCCCCGGAGCAGCTTCTTTGGAGTTGCTGCCTGTGTACGGCTGTTTTTCTTTAATGCTTCTGTGTGGAGAGAGGCTTGCCACAGCCTGGAGCTGTCACCCTTGTCATGCAGCCACGAGGCTGCAAAAGTAGCAGAAGTGATGCTGTTCTGCGCTCGTTGCACAAGATTGAAGTCCACAGCCACCCTGTCCCTCTCCACACTGGCATGTTGCAGCCAGCACACTCACATTGCCTTTTATCTTTTAGACCTCGACAGCCTGCGGTTCTGCCCACCACCCAGCCGCACCACCTGGGAACAGTTAAAGCACTTACACCCAGTCTTGGCAGGGACTTCCAAGTCTCCGCACAGACTAAAGCATGTCCCAGAGAGGCAGCTCACCAGCAGCAGCAGGAGATAACTGTGTTATGACTCGAATCTGGGACATTCCTGTACCCACAGCACCGATGAGCACTTCAGCTCAGTCCCTTTGCCCGTGCTTGCACAGCTGCCCAGCACGCAGCAGCAGGGTTTCTGGAAGCAGGCATGGTTTTAATCTGTCAGTCTGCTGGAGCCAGTGCTGACAGCTGGATGTGCGTCCCGAGTCTTCCCCGAGCACCAGCTCTCTGCTTGCTCAAGTCGCACAGGGACACCTCCCTGCCCTCTTCTCTCCAACTCGTGAGCAGGCAGCCTCACTGCCCACTGCAGCAAAGTGCAAGCTGTCCTAGCACAAAGGGCGACGGCTGGAGCCCATCACCTCTGTCTGGTCCTTCTGCACCACGGGAGGGCTCGCCTTCTACCCTGCCTCAACAGTTCCCAGCTGACTCTGCTCTCTGAGCTCAAGGGGATCTTTTCCACGATGTTACTCACCCCAACAGAGAGTGAAACAGACACTTCCTCCAGACAGTTCCCTACTCAAGCTCTTTGGGTGAGGAATTAAAAACTACACATTCGTATGCTTAGGGCCTGACTCCCTCTTCAATAAATGTAGCCACGTGTGAGTCCATCATTGAGGAGTCAACCCTGTAGTGCAGTGGGACCACCCAAGAGGTTCTCCACATGGGGACAGTGAGCAGGTACTGAATGAGCAGGGCTGAGTCACCTCCTGAGCACATATGGACCTGCTGCAGAGAGAGGAGGCCAAGGAGAGCACATCCCCTTATCACCAGCCTGGGTCTGGTGTGTGCTCAGCAGGTGCAAGGGGAGCATGCACCGTGGTTGCAGTTGAGGAGCTTCCCAGCTTTTTCATACATCTCATGGCCATCTCCAGCCTTTCTCTAAAGACTTTTTCTGCCCTACCCTGTGGCACTACATGGCATTGCTGCCTTCAACTGTTCTGCAGCTCACCGTTAGGACTCCTTTCCTCCATGAGTCTCAATTTCCTGAAAAGCTAAGGGGCTTTTATTAATGTCTCAACTAACCTTAACAGCTGCTGAGTGAATTCAGTTCTTCAGTCACTAGCCCCTTCTCCTAGAAGCTTTTCTGTGCCATGCTTTACTCCCACACACTTATTTTCCTGCATGGTTTCTATGGCAACATGAGCATCTCTCCATCTGCTGTAGATCACCGTTATCATGTTTAGCTGCTTGTTATCTCAGTCAAATGCCATTTCCAGGTGTATCATGATAACAAGATCAGTTTGGAAAACAAGCCAAAGCACTTGGTAATTTTTATAGGTAAACCTGTCCGTAATATCACTGTTGTGTTTCTGCATAAGCTCTGCTTGTGGGATACTGATACTGAGCTATTCTCATTACCAGATCTCCTGCTTGTATCTGCATGCTCTAACCAATTCTGCATCCACTTCATAATTTCCAAATGACATCCTTCCTTCTCGTTGCAGCCTGTGCTGCCTGCAGAGTAGGTACATTTGGATTCTGGAAAGTCTTTGTAGGTCTGTTGCCTGTGGTTTGACATCTATTTTATGGAAAATTAACTCGAAGTTACCAGTACTGTTTTTCTTCCAGCAAATGTATTTTTCAGTTCTCCTATAGTCCTGTTGCCTCTCCTGAAAACCTTCTCTGTTGGATTACAGAAAGCCCTAAAGAGTACAAGGCCTCTCAGTCTGTTCTGCTTGAATTCCTTAAATTACTTGGAATTACATAGATTTCTATAGGGCTAAAATCCTGACTCATTTTCTGCTAAGTACCTTTTTGGAGAACTAATTTAAGTTTGAAAAAAAAGTTGTTCCTGTATAATCCGATCAGAACCTGCAGCAGAGAACTCGACTAAATAAAATGAGTGGAGTAAAAACTTCACTGTTGATTTGTTTTCTAGATCCCATGAGTCAGTAAAAGCAGACTGCAAGAAGTCCATGTGGAAGCTGTAAAGCTGTAAGTAATTTGGACTGTCAGCTCTTAGAGACATAAACTGATATTATTTATTTGTACCTAACATCCTGGAGGAGCTGCTTTGAGAGATTACATGCTACCTCAGCATAAATGGTGATTATTTACCACCTATAATTAAAAGTAATTAAGCATACAATAATTTTGTGCTTATATATATACATTTAAAACCATGCGAATCTTCCATTTATAATATAATTCAGGGAAAGATTATGTGAAAAAATTTTCCAGAGGAAAAGGAAGATGCTCGTGATATATGAGTGATTTTGAGGCTGATGCTGTCCAGTGTACAGTGAGGATCAGCTGCGGCGCTTGCCGTTTGAATAGAGAGGAAATGGTAGGTTCTTCATGGTCTGCAGACCTCGGCCAGGGGAAGGTTTCTGTGGACAGTCACACCAGCCAGGCTCCTCGCGCGCGCCCAGGCTGAACTTGGAAACCCTAACTCCAGACCTACCCCAGCCTTAACTCCACCCATGGCTCCACAGGTGAGAAAACTCAACGTTGCTTGTGAGTCCTGCTGACATCAGCCCACAAGGTTCAGCAAAAAAAGCTCAATTTCTAGCTCCTCATTCCCTAAACTCTGAAGCCTGCATTCCTAGGGATGCTAAGGAGCGATTCTGTCTGGTCACCACCTCAGGGAGTGCAAAATTCATATTCTGCTTTGCTTTCAAGTAGTCACAAGATGGAAGAGGCTCCCTGAATCTTACTTCTCTCCAAAGAGATCAGAGAAAATAAGGCAGAATATTACCCATAGCTCCATATGCCCACACAGGATGTGAACTGTGATGCAGACAGTGCAGGACATCTTAGGAATATGCAGAGAGTCTAGAGAAAAAAAGGAGAAAGGAGTGACATGCAGAGAAAAATATCCTTCAAACATCCAAAATTAAAGGCACGGCTCAAAATCAAAACCAATCAGACCTGCACAGGGAAGGAAAACAAGAACAAAAGGGGTTTAGCTGCATGATCATAAAGGAAAAAAAAGGAAAGCATCACCAACAATAATAGCAGGGCAGATACCTAAAAGCTAAAGAAATATATTGCTTCAGTTTCCCTAAGGAAGCAAATGTAACCCCAGAGAGCAGAGGCAGCACACTTACTGGGCTGAAGGGCATGGGTATGGAAATTACCGCATGCAACACAGCCACAAAACTCCAGAGCTCTTTACCCTTCACTTCTGAAGACTGAATAATCTCCATTGCTGAAATCTCCAGGCTTTTTAGAGCAAATGTTAGCCATGAGGAACAAAAGACACGGAGGGAAACAGAAAATGGGTTAACGTGCAAGCTAGGCATGTTATATGTAGACTAACCCAGTATCTTTCTCTGATAAGATAATTGCATTTGGGGACAAAGGAAACTAATAAATCTTATCAACATGGACTTTGGTAAAGCATTTGATTTGGTATTACTTAGATAATTATTAGTTAAGAATGTGAGGGTTAACATAAACACTATAAAATGCCGAAGGAATCGTATTGGAGGTGAAAACTGCTGATGGGGTTGAGAGCAAAATTATAGGACCAGAGGAACTGGTCTTAGTGAATAATATCATTAGTTAGCTTGGCTCAAAAAAAAGACGAGTGGGATAATGAAATTTGCTAACAACAAAGCTGGGAGACATTTTCAATAGAAAGGAAATCCTACAGGAAGAATTATGATTGTTATGCCCTAGTAACAGACATGGGATGAAATGTAACAGTGTAAAATGCAGCGATATGAACTGAGAGACTGATAAAATTTCTGCTGTAAATTACTATTTATCCACTATGGACAACAGAAGAGGAAGAGCCACGTGCCTGATGGAGTTATTAAAAAGGTAAATGTAGTCTTACACATTAGCAAGACACATATTTCCAGGAACAATAAGTAAATATATACAAGGCACCGGGTAAAATTCCACTGAGATTTTAGGGCATCATTCAGGTTATTGATGTTCAGCAAGCCTGAATTCATGCTGGAACAGGTACAGAGAAGTGCCATCCAGATAATTAGAGGAAGGGAAAAGAGGAGATAAAAGAGCATGTCTTGCTGAGCTTGGCAAAATGAACGGTGAGAAGGGATCCAGTTCCTCCCTGTAAATACATTTGGGGTTTAAGGCAGGCAGAGGGGCAGAATAAGCACCAGGGAAGAAGAATCATTCACATTTATAGACAGCACTTGTGCTCGAGCAGATGGGCACACGTTGGATAGGAAATGGGGAGAAGAGCTCTCCCTGCAAGAGGGGTAATGGTCTCAAACAGCATCTCAGCTGGAGAAGAGGAGGCAAAAAAACCAACCAGTTTTAAGATGGAGCACGATAAGGCTGTGAGCTGGCAGCAAGAACTGGGCAGAGAGTGTCCTTCCAGCACAGCTCCAGCTCATCTGGGGAAGAACAGAGGACTGGCCCTATCCCACACTCACCTGGTTTACCCTACACACCAATAATATAGAGTGCCCAAACATCCCCAACCAGTGGCCACGGAAGCAAAGCATGCAATGGCTATATCTGTGGCATGGGGCAGAGCACACTGCCCTTTACCTTGCCCTCAAGTCCCTCTCTACAGAGCACCCAGCCCCATCTCTCCTCCCTGCCCGTCCTCTGCCTGGCACCTGCAGAGTTTGGCACTTCTCAGTCACATTTTTCAGGGTGTTCAAAGACCACGTTGCCACCCTAGAAAGAGCCACACCTGGCTTAAAAAAAAAAAAGCCCTGGCTTTGTAGCACTGACAGTGAGGTTTTTTCTCTTTGCAGCAGCTGCTAGGCAGAGGAAAACTGTTCAGCTGTGTGATCTCTGGCTGCTGACACATGCAGGACCCATTAGGTGCAGAAGATCAGGTGAGCTTGGGTGGGGGTGACCTCGAGAGAGTTGTCTTTATCCTCCCTATTAAGCGGACTGAGCTTTTATGTCTCTTGTGAACTAATGACTCACACTTGAGAGGTAGTGCTCGTGGGCTTATGTGAAACACAAACAGCGTGTCTTTCTGGGAAAGAACAGATCCTTCTCCTTGCCTGATAAAACAACAGTCGTCAGCATCCACCAGTGTGTGCTATATGGCTCCAGGGCTCAGAAATCCGACAAAGGACCCACTTCTAGGGGCCATTCTGTGTCCCCACACAACACTGCCACTGAGACAGCCTTGACATCCGAACCTGCCACGTAAAACTGCCTGCAGACAGCCTGGAACAGTCCTTTGTATGTGAACGCTTTCCTATCCATCTCCATGGAGCAGTGACTGCACAAATCCAGAGGACAGATCAGCAGCAGCACAAGTTATCTACTTTCATGGGCAGTTAGTGTCACAGATGTGTAAGCTAATGCATGCACTCACAGTCTCAGGCTGCATCCTCTGCTCTTCACAAGTGCTGCTGTATCCATCTGCCAGCTCGTCCCTTGCCAATCTCACCCCTGCCAGCTTCTGTGCACCCACCAAATGGTCAGTGCAAACTGAATGTGGGGGGCACATAAATCTATCAGTCCAGAGGCCACCAAACTGATACAGTTCTCCTTTGTAATTAAAAGTTTCCACATTAGTTTAGATGAAACCATTACAGTTTGCAATTCTTATGTACTGTGTAGACTAGGGACATCTTCTGTTGCATGAACTAGTTGCAGAAGCCAGTACTTCAGTGAGTGTGTCCTCCCCTTAGGGCCTGGGAACTCACCAGGACAGAAGAGCTTGCAACAAGCAGAGAAATCTCAGGGGGAGAATGGGGCAAGGATGATGGCTTCTCCTCAGCCCCACAGTAGATCTTCTTCACAAGGGTGGAATAAGTAAAAGGTAGAAGAGAGCTAAAAGACACAGAGGAGCTATACAGCCAGGGAAAGAGCAAATCATGGTGAAAAAGTAGGAGACTGCAGGAAATGCACCTGGAACCGGAAAAAGGCTCTTGTGCCTTGGCTGTGCTCAAACTGTGCATGTGGGTAACGCCTCTTCTTGCAGAGCATTACCATCAGGGTTCACATGTGGCCAGGGTCCCAGCTACACCTTCCTTTTCAGCAACCCATCCCAGTCATTTTCTCAATATATTATTTTGCAGGATTTTGCCCTAGTTTGTTTGCTATGTCCCCAAACACTCTCTCTGCCACCAAGATGCACTGAATATCTGAGCCGATGAACCTGACAGCAGGTGAGCTGAGCATATGTGTACCTCCAAAAACACCCACGGGCTGCTGAAACGCTGGCAGCCAGCCTCCCTCTGCGATCTCCACGTCAGGCCTCCTCATCACACAGAGCCAGAAACCCACTGAGCCAGGCCCCAGTGGGAGGGCAGCAGATGTGGTCACCGCTGAGCCTACAGCCCCCAGGCAGGGAAGGGAGCCTGGGCACGGCAGGACGAGGGGAAGCAGGAGTGCAAGTGCAGGGAAGGCAGCAAATGCAGCTCTCTGGCTCAGAAACAAGAGAGAAGGCTGCTTTGAAGAGGAGACAGGGTGTAGTGGAGGGCTGAGAGGTGAAATGCGTTAATTTGTAAGGCATCATCCACCGTTAGACCACATAGGGAAAAAGAATGACACGCTCTTTTGTCCTTCCTTGCAAATAACTTTTATTTGATGTCCTGTATTAGGAACTGTGATGTAGTCCATCACTGATGATCTATCAGCTGGATTTGGCTCTGCAGACGCACTCATAACCTTTCCCTGGTGCGCTCCTCTATCAGCAGCATTTAAGCCATTTACGCGTCTGTCTGGCAGGACAGGCGGGACCACTCACTGCCCCTGAGGGCCCAGCTTGCATCCCTCCCAACCTCCGCCACCTTCCCCACCCTGCAGATACCCTCGGGGCTGCGATAGGCAGGAGGGTCCCGCACCGCGAGAAGCACCGGGCTCCCCACCTTCGCCACGCAGCTCTTCATCCCCGGCAATTTCGGTCAAGGCACCGTTTTCTCCATTCCCCTTCCGGGGCACTGAACCCCCCGGTCCCAGCCGACGCTCGTGGGGCAGCAAGGACCGACCCAGGCAGAAAAGCCGCCGGGGCTGCAGGCGGAGCCGGGGCGGGGGTACCCGGCACAGCCCCGGGGCCCCCGCCCGCTCACGCCCGTCCCTCCCGCAGGCGCCGGGGGCCGAGCCGAGCCGGGCTGGGCCGAGCCGCGGGCAGCAGCGCCGGCCGGGAGCGCAGCCCGCAGCATGTCGCCGCTCCGCGTCTGCATCGTCGGCTCGGGGAACTGGTGAGTAGCGCAGCGCGGTGGGGCCCCCGCAGCTCCCCTGCCCTCCTCGCTTCCCCACCCGTCCCTTTTTTCTCCCCTTTTCCCGTCCCTGCCTTGTTTTCTCGCCCGCCCCGCAGCCGGGCGGCACGCCGGGACCGCCGCGCCGCGCCCCGGCTCCCCCCGCCCCGCCGCTGCCGGGGGCTCCGCAACAGGTGCGGTGCGGTGCGGGGAGCGGCAGGGCCCGGGGGCAGCGGGGCAGCGGAGCGTCTCCATGGTCCTGAAACCGCCGCCCCGCTCCCCATCGTGTCCTGCCTCAGCGCTGGGGGCTCCCTGGGCAGGGGCCGTCGTCCCTGAGAGATGCACCGGCCAGTGAGAACTGGGGAGACGGGAGGCTCCGGCATCACTGGGGTGTGCGAGCCAGCGACAGGCGGGCGACAGGACAGCGAGTCTCCTGAGAGGGCCAGCGCTGCGCCTCTGTAGCTGTGTGCCCGTGGCAGGGCCCAGGCCCCTCAAATTTAAGCGTTCGATAGTGAAGAGAGCGATGATGCTGTTTGTATTACTTTGAAGGAGCCGGGGCACAGGCTTCATTTAAAGCCACAACTTACTGGCACCTTTCACTTCCATCCTCCTCGGCATGTCGGTTTGCATCTCGGTGCAGATGCAGCCTTGTACAGGCATTGCGTTCTGGTCCCCCACTTAACCTTATCCCCATTCATAAGAACATGTTTGCTGCTGCTCAGTCCTTTGTAGCCTGGACAAAAGCACGGCTCTCCAGAGCTCCTTGGCTCTGACAGACCCTCCTGAAGTCACTAAACCCTATCTCACTGGCCTTCGCATCTTACTTTAAGAAAAGTTAATGGTTTATGTAAGCTAAGCACAAACAAACAAACCAACATGTATATGCACGCGCTTGGGATTAGCAAACCCAGCCTCCAGGTAGCTCTGTGGAGTTTTTTTTGTACAAGGAGGACAAGGTCCTTAAGATTTTTAAAATATCTGACAGCTAAGTGGAAGCAAATGCCAAAAATATCAATAGGTGAGGGAGTGGTTGCGTGTGAGCTGCTGAGAACACCGCGTAGTTAAAGCACAGTTCTTTGCCTCTCTACCTTGCAAAACCGGTCCGCTGCTTTCTGAGCCCCCCCACGCACGCTCTTTCCAGATCACAGGCTCGTTGTGCATGACATCTCTCAGATACAGCCTTTCACATGTAACTGCACAGCTATGTCTTCTCTGGGATTCATCATCATGCATCTGGCTTTCTCTGGCCTTGACGGATGTAGTCCTGCCCCATCATTTCTGCACCAGCATTTCCTCGACTGCCACTTTCACCATGTCATTCCAGTGCTTGCATCCCTCCCCTGCTGCCCTCTTCTCCCTCACCTCAACCACAGGCATCCAAGCCTGTGCAGCAGCTCGTTGTCACTTCCAAGCCCCTCAACAGTCACGGCTGCACGTCTGCAAGTCACCTTTTACCGTTGGTCAGCCCACAGTGACAGCCTTCATCATTCTCTTGCTGCATCCTCAAGGAAGCCCCTTCTGCCTTTCCCAGGCTGTCCCCTTGCCATAAGACATTCTCCAAAGCCACGTAGCTGTCTTTCTTCAGATCTGTACTCAAGAAAGTTCTCTTTTTTTTCACGTGCACCTACAAACTTGGAAAAAGTTATGCCACAGAGATACAGAGACCCCAGCTCATTCAACATTATCTACTTACGCATAGTGCCTGTCTGACAGGGCCCATCTCTTGCTTCTTACCACATACATAGACTGTAATATCTTTGGGAAAGAGATAAACATTGTGCTCTGATGTTTAAATCACATCTATTCATAGCCTCTGTGGCAGAACACGTTGTCTTAGCACAACATAGAAATATAATGTTTATCTTTGGCAAATATTTTTCTCTTATGTTCCTCCTGAATATTTGGGTGACAGTTCAGATCACTGCTCTTGAGTCTTTCCTGCAGCTCAGAAACGTGGTTGACACGTGACGCAGCATGTTGCAATAGTTCGTGTCAGCTGCAGAAGTTCAGCAGGTCACAGGGACTTACTAAGTCAACACTGCCAGGAGACTCATGACTGAAGTGGTTAAGCGAAGTAAGTGCTGCACCGCATTTTGCAGTTGCCAGCCAGGTGCGGGAGGGTTTGTGTTTACATTAATCATGGTTCAGTTATCTGTTTTTAAAAAATAGGTTTAATTCACTGCCTGGCCCTTCAGAATCCAAAAGCTCTCTCACTCTTAGATTCATTTGGACTGCAGAGTCCTCAGCAAAGATCCAGCTTGAACTAGGTGCTTCAACATGGACAGATGACCACAGGTTTTTATGGAGGTGCATGGAAGGAAAACAAGAGCTAGTGGTCATAAATTGAACCAGAGGAGGTATATATAAAGAGAGGAGGAAAAAAACCCCTAGGAGAATAATAAAGCATTGGGGCAGATTGCCCAGAGAGGAGGTGGTCCTTGGAGAGTTTTCAAGACTTGAGTGAACAAAGCCTTGAGCAACCCATCTGAACTCAGCGTTTTTCCCCACTTTGGAGACCTCTCATGGTCCCTTCCAACCTGAGCGATACTATAATTTAAAAAAATTGGGGTGGTTGGCTAAGAAAGAGACTGGAGGAAGACATGATCATCTTCAAGCATCTAAAGGAGAAAAACAATATTCCACCTTTCTAGAATAGAAATGGGCTTAAACTGCAGTAGGAAAGACTTAGGTTAAATGTGAGGATGATCTTTCTAATGCTGAGGATAGCAAAGTCCTGGGATGGGCTGGTTGGGGAAGGGAAGAGATCTGCAACCGCTGAGGTCTTCAAGACCTCCTCAGAAAAACTATTAGGAATGGCATATCTGACTGCCCTTTGTGTAGGGAAGGGACTGGCTGCTTCGTGGGGTCCGTTAAGCTCTGTTTTCCACCAGATCTGATGTACGCCACAAACACTTTCCTATTCACATATGCAAATAATGGATCGTATTTGAGTTATTCTACATCAAAGCTTTCTCATTACACTGGTAGGAAATCTCCAGATAAAAGCTTTCTTTTTCTTAGCCATATGTAAATCACTTCCAACAAGAATTAACATAATCAGGGAAAAAAACCTGACTGCCAGTTTTCACTTACTTTTAAAAATTATCTGAGTGGAGTTCTCTGCCTTCTATTAATCTACACTAAACTGAGTTTTGGAGAAAGTAAAACCATGGCAAAGTCTTTATATGTGAGCATCCTTGGTTTTGTTTGCATAAGCAGTCCTCTTCTGCCAAGCCTGTGTAGTCTACCGAACACAGCCGTCACAGACAAAGCAATTCTTCTTCCCAAGGCTGATCAGCGGTGACTGAATTTTAAATGGACTAAGTAGAACAAAGCATCAGGTTTGGAACTCTTTGCTGGTTTTGTGGCGAGGTATTTTCCCTGATGACTACTCAGTGCCTTTTAAACATTAAACCCTTTCTCCTTCAAATCCTCATTCATCCAAAGAGAAACCAAATGAAAAATACCATCGTTTATGGAGCTACCTTTACGCCTGAGATACATTCACTGATACTTTGTCAATAGGAAAATATTTGGGTGGCAACATCCAAGCGCAGTGGTAATGACAGCTCTGCTAGAAGATCAGATTTATCTACTGAGAGTTGTGAGTCTCACTCAGGATCTCAGAGGTTAGAGCTGGAGTCTGCATCTTTCAACAGAAAATCATATTAACTTGGTACATAGACTTCAAGCTTATCCATAAAAATAACTTTTCAACTTAGTTCATCGTCCAGGTTGTGCTGCAGACTCCATTGTCCAGGAGTCTGCAACACAATCTGGACAATGAATTTAGATCTCAGGCTTATCTATAAAAATAACTTTTCTTCTTAATACACATTTCTTGTGCTCTCTGTTGATAGAGCAGGGCAAGAGAACCAGAATATAAGTCCTTCTAAAGATAACACTTCTCTTCCAGTTCACCGCTAAAACAATTCACCCCTAAAACATTTCCTTCCATATTTTAAAGGACCAACCCAATCATCCCTTTTTAGAAAACAAGCATTACAGCAGCTCAGGATACAGTATATAGTCCAGACTCAGCAAAGTGAAACCTGATCTCAGTAGGGTTTCTTTATCGTTAAAGATTAAGATGAAGCCCTTATTCTTTTATCACTTATTGAGCAATTCAGCCTTGTGCAAACCTGTTACATCAAAAATATGGTTGAGCCAAGGAGAACCAGTGACAATGTGGTTTCCCTTTGAACCATGGACAGCACAGACCTACCTGGACTTCATCTTGGATATACTCGAGACCTTTATCAGTTCCAGAAAATACACCACAGCTAAATCCTGTCCATGCTCCTCATTGCAGGTGTGTTACAAGCAGGTCAGAGGACAAGAGCATTGCAATTGGAGCTCCTCTTTCAGTTGCGTTAGTAAAATGGCCAGTACTTGAAAGATTAAAGTAGTATTAAAATGGAAAGAGGGAACAGAGGAGTAAAAATAATCCCCCCTCCTCCTCATATAATTTAAAGAGCATTGAGCAATACTTCCCATATTTCCTGCAGGGTTTTTCATTCTCTCTTGCCAAGAAAATAAGTGAATGATCACAAGGCTGCAGTGGTGATGGGGAAATAAAGTTATTGTCTGAACTGAGATTAAAAAATGCTCATCATGACTGAAGAAGAGTAAACTGGATGGTTAAAATATCCTCAGGCTGCAACTATTACAGATCCTGTTACAGTGATAATTAGAACAATAAATAAAGAGAAACCATCAGGTTGAAGATTTTTTTTTTTAAGAAAATAACAGTTTCTGAGGATTTAGCTCTTCCATAAAATCCTTACTGCAACTATTCGGTTATTGGTAGGAAAGTGGGATGCATCTCTTTTAGATGAGATGCACAAAGACTGTCACAGCAAGATCGTTCAGCACTGCTTCACCCCCTGGATTATTTTACATTTGTTGGTCTTCAGAAAAAAAGAATTATCTGAGGAGCAAGAGAGATTTTAATCCCAGATACTGTCTTTTTAGTGCTGCTGACAGTACATCACACTCCCACTCTACAATCTTTGATATGACTTCAGATCCCTTATTGCAGTTATGTTTTCCCTGGTTCTACTTTCTGTGTTTTTAAACTGAGGGGGTTTTGATGGAGGGTAGCAGATAAAGCTTTCTGATAAATGCAGCAAACACCTGAACAGCTTTATAGCACAGGCCTCTTATGAGTTATGATGTTTAAAGTAATTTGTGTTTCCAATTCACAAAAAACCCTATTTGTTTCCTATTAGTTATTTCAATTTTTTTTTCTTTTTAAAGGGGATCAGCCATAGCAAGAATCATTGGCAAAAATGTCCAGAAGTCCAACAGATTTGATCCTACTGTCAAGATGTGGGTATTTGAAGAGATCATCAACGGAAGAAAACTCTCAGAAATAATCAACCAGGAACATGAAAATGTTAAATATCTGCCTGGATACAAGATACCCAAAAATGTGGTAAGTTGAAAGAAAAAAAAAAATCACTGAAATATTTTTATTTTTTATAAGGGAGGCAACGTGGCAAAATTAAAACTAGAAGTAACTCACAGCTTCATTCTGGTTTGCCACCTAACTCACCCCAACATTGACACATAGCTCACTTCTGTGGCTTCTGCTTGTCTCGTATGTCACATACAACTTCAAACACCCAACTGGGTCAGGTGCTGGTAACGCACCATCCTCCTCTCTGGCAGAAATCAGCATTACTCTAGAAATGGCAGGCAGAGATGTGTCTGCACAGAGCTGAGATATTTCAAACCCACAGCATCTTCTGGAAAAAAAAAAAAGCAAGCTACTGCTCTCCCTTCTTCTGAAAAAGAAATCAGCAGCACAGCTACCAGCTGTGGCTTACAAGGACATGAATAATGAGCTGTCGGCTCTTGGGTGATTTCAGGATAGCAACACACTGCTATAATTAATAATGCTGTAAATGCCACCAAAACTATAAGGTATTTAATTTTCATGAACATTTGAAATACCAAGTTATGCATCTCTACTTAAATTAATCAGCTTAGATAATTTACTGCTACTGAAGCAAGGAAGGTGAGGGCTTTTGGCTGTTCAAGATTTTGCCAAACGCCACTGTTTTGTGAATTAAAGAAAGTAGCACCTCATTTCTGGAACAGTTGCAGTTGTAAAAGGAAGTCAAGATGCTGCACGCGGTGGGTCTCCTTGCTTGGAGAATGGTTATATTTAGTACTCCATTTAGTGCTGCGGCTGCATATTTGCACTCCCGTGGTTTGTACTTGGCACACAGTTCTCCTGGGTTACAGTTGACTTGTCACTGTTATTTTTACAACCCTCTAGCAGATCAACAGGCTTGTCATCATCACTGGAGATCAGCCTCATCATGTCTATAGCAAAGGCTGAGGCCTTACCAGCAGAAATCAGCTGGTTGCGGTAAAGCCTGGAGGGACCCTCACACCTTCATTTCTGACTGAGAGAGAAAACCCAAACAACTATTTTTTTCCTTGCATTGTTCTGTGATATTTTGGAGAGACAGGAGCAGTGTCCGTACAGCGCTGCCAGCCTCTGCCCCACTCCTGCTTTGCTGTTTTCCCCAAATATTATAATAATATGTGCCTTTTAATATAGTTTATTCCCGAGTAGCTCTCAGCTAGTGATGTATGGAAACTAAAGACTGCCAGAAGAGGCCCTGTCTCCCCACCCTGCCTTGTTCCCGTGCTCCCTGTGCTACCACTCATTCCATCAGAACCATATGGGATTGCTCAGTATCTTCAGGAACCACCTGAAGAAGCTGAACCAGCAAAGGGGCTTCCCAGGAGGGTGCAAGTTTAGAAAGTATATTGTCTTGCCCAGATTATCCACACAGGGCTGGGATGGGAGGCAAGTTAAAAGCAAAATTATAAAAAATCAAAACCTAAAATAGTTAGGCTGCTTTGGATATTTCAGGAGAGAGCTGCAGTTGCTTGTACAAAGACCTAGCAGCTACGCCACACTGCCAGTTAAAATTAAGGACATTTGCAATATCTTCAATGGCTTCAATGGCTTTGCAAGGTGTGAGGATTCCTACCTGGCATGAGGAGCCTTATTTTGGTTGTCGCTTTTGTCCCAGGTGGCTGTACCAGACGTGGTTGAAGCAACAAATGGGGCAGACATTTTAGTGTTTGTTCTGCCACATCAATTCATTGGACGAATCTGCGAGCAGATTGCAGGCCAGATAAAACCCGGGACATTTGGGATTTCCCTGATCAAGGTAAGTTGTCGTCTCCACAAGACTCAATCTATATGGAGTAAATAACTATCTTCAGCGTAAGGGTAGGAGCTCCAGCCCTCACCTGCATGCTCTGCATAAACATCAGCATTTCTTTCTGCAAGAGTTAAAACTTAGCCAGCCTCCTGCTGCTCACGTGGCCACAGAGTGAAAAGGATGGGGCAACCCAGCCAGGCTAAGAGTAACTGTCTTTGCCAGCCATCTTGAGCCTGGATCAGTTCCCACTTGGACCAGCACAGAGGTGAAAATGGGCAGAGGGAGGGCTGTGTAAGCTGGTGCTGCTGCCAGAAAAAATACTCACCAGACTAAAGCCTCCATTAACTCTTAACTGGAAGGAGTTCTGGGTCGAAGTGCCTCTTCCAAGTACATCCTAAAGCTGTTCTTGGCAGCATTAAAAAGGCACAATAACACTAATGATTTTGAGAACTGAAGCAATTTCAATCTGACATGAACTGAGGAATCTCTTTTTAAGGTTAGAGGTCCCAGATTATCATAATCATAACAGGAATTAATATTTTAAGAGAATCTCAAACTAAAAGCCAGAGGCAAAGCGTAGGAATACAGTCCACTGCTTCTTCTATTGCTTGCATTATGGGAAATATCCAATTTAAAATTGTAATGAAAGAAATTGTAATTCAAGTTTTCAGACTGCAATATCAGCTCTTCCCCCTTTTCTTTCCCCATAGAAATTATCTCACAAGCAGCAGTACACAGAGGAGAAGAGGGTGGGAGAGAAAGGAAATTCCAAGAAAAACCCAAGACAGTTCAGTACACTCCTTAATTCCAGTGAAGCACTCAGATTAATACTTAGATCTTGCAAAAAAGCCACTGCTCAAAGCCTTAATTTAAAAGTCTGTTTCTGTACTACAGGAACACAAAGGAAAAAAATACAGCATCAAAGAAAGCCTCAGGACAGCAGCACTGGACGTGAGGCCGCTTGCAGGGTTACCTTGACTGTCGCTGCCTTCTCCCTGAACTTGCCTTGAATTTGCAGTTATCAAAGTACAACCCAGAGCATTTGTATTAATAGCTAATGACAGCGAATGTAAGACCCAAATCCTTCCAATTAAAACCAGAGAGCTGCAGGCAATAGAACACCTTCTGCTTTACCTGTGCTCTACTGCTGTCATTTTCCTATCCTAATAACTTGGCTTTGATATAATCTTTTATTCAGGGGATTGATGAGGGTCCAGATGGCCTGAAGCTCATCTCTGACCTCATTCGAGAGAAACTGAACATAGAAATCAGTGTGCTCATGGGGGCCAACATAGCCAAAGAAGTGGCTGATGAGAAGTTCTGTGAAACCACCATCGGTAACTATTGCAAAGAGCAAATTAGAGCCGCTAGCTGTGGTGTAATGTCACCCGTGGCAGGGCAACAGGCTAACCTCTGGAGGGAGCAGGGGGATGCGATGGGTCCCACGTGGCTCCTGAGTGGTGCGGTGGGTGCGGTGACCGCTGAGCTCCTTCAGGGAGGCAGTGGGATTTCCAGGGAGTTCGGTGCTGGCAGGATCAGATCCAAACTGACAGAGGGTTTCAGTGCTGACAGCTGATTTCATCCATTAAAAAATTACAGCTTAATCCTGTTTCTGTAGGAGTTGGCAAGAGCTACCTTTTATGTTTGTACAGCTCAACACCAAGTACATCGGCAGTTGATACATTCTACAGTCTAGACAAAGAATTACAATCAGCAGCTCATATGTGCTCATGCTCCCTAAGGTATATTTCTCCATCTTCAAATTTCTTTGTTTAAAAAAAAAACAAAAAACACAAAAAAACAACAACAACAAAAAAAAAAAAACAAAGAACAAAAAATCCCCAGTAACATTCTGTTCCTCCCTCCCATTCAGACTGCTTGCCAAGATGTAGCCTCAGATCCTCCCAGAACTGCGTCTGACCTGACTTGCAAAGTTCATCCGGTAGTTTTTAAAACCCTGTGATTTATAAAGTCAGCAGAAATTAAAGTTACATCCTTCCCTAGCTAGGGAAGACAAAAAAAATAAATTATTGTTGCAATACTGTTCCTTTGCCTTGCAAACGTTACAGTAAGAGTGCAAACCGTACCAGCTGGGCATTTGTTGCTGGCAGGGTGACTAGGCACGAATAGGACTAGACATGATTAGGAGAGTTGAGCAATGCTCATTTTCTTAGGGGGAATTTAACTTCTGCTGGCCTAGTTTGAATCCACGCTGTGATGATGACTATGCAAAGAGCTTTGTCCCTCGCTTTTATCCTTGGGGAAAGCCAGATAGCCCAGAAACAGCCACCTCACAGAGACTGGGTATTCCCCAACATCAATTATTGTGAAGGATGAGAAGCAAACCCAAAGTTTCTTGTGAGATGGGGCAGAAACCCCAGAGCTACCAGAGTGCTGTTGCCCAGGCTCTTTAATACTCAAAAGCACTGAGTGCCCAGAACCCCTCCAGGAGTAACAGTTGGAAAACACTACAGCTCCTCGCTGCTGAGCTCTCACTGAAGGAGACCAAGTTGCCTCATATGAAAATGAAGTGAAACTCCATTCAGCAGTCTTTGCCCAGCTGGCTACCCTTCCTCTCAATACCTAGGGTGAGCGCTGTAATGACATGATACGCGACCTCCGTAGAACTGATAACGAAAATGTTCGAGCAGTGCCGACGTTCAGTTTCATCATCTCTGGATCTCCCTGTAATTGGGAATTAATTGGGAATTAATCATTTGCACCCCGTAATAATACTTAGCAATTATATTGGTTTACATTTTCAAAGTAGCAATTATACCATTGTGCTGTACAAAGCGATTTGTAAACATTATCTTTTGCAAGGTTTGTGGTTATACAGGCTTGCTCAGGCTGAAAGCTGTATTTAGGCACTATCTGCTTTTAAGCTCTTTGAAGTGTTAATTAAACGGTGGTTGGTCAATGCCCTGGGACTTGCATACATTTAACACTGGCTTCTAGCAGCAGGAACTGCTGTCACACAAATCTCTTGTTTAGCAACACCCAGTTACTGGGACCACAAAACCTGAAGTGGTCCCTGGGACCTTATTTCAGGTTTCAGTTAATTGTGTGTACTCTGAGCATTGCAAAAACACTCTGACTTTCATCCTTCCTTCTCACAGGGTGCAAAAACGAAAAACAAGGAGAGATCTTTAAAGAATTAATGCAGACCCCCAATTTCAGGATTACTGTGGTGCTTGACTCCGATACAGTGGAGCTTTGTGGAGCCTTAAAAGTGAGTGATTTCAAACCAAAATATTTTTATTCGGGCCAAATTCTCCCCTCACCCGAGTCTTCTGTAAGCCACAGGGTCTAATATCAGTCCTGCCGCCATATGATGAGTGAGCACAGACAAGATGCTCATGTGCCAAATTTCCAATCTGTTAAAAAGGGAAAATTTACTCAAAAATGTAACTGCTGGCAAAGCACTTCAAAATAGTTGTATTTTTATATTTATTTAACCAGAAGCACCTCTGCTTCTGAGGGCAGAATTTAGTCTGCTGTATTTTCTTGTCTGCGTGTTGTAAACACATAGACCAAATGCTCTTACTACATATAGTAGCTCCCACCAATAATTTATTTCCATAAATAAAGAGGCTGTTTCTGCTTTGTGAGAAATCTTTGCTCTTCTCGAAATCATTGCTTTGGCATTGCCTTTGCAAAAGAAAAAAAAAATAATCTGCACTGGGGCGCATGCAAGTCTGGAGCAAACACTTCAGCAGCAGTACTAGGTGACATATTACTCAAATACAGTGAACTACACTTATTTAGGGGCTGGGAGTTGGGAGGTGGGAAGGGAGGTTTGCAGGGCAATGGCGAGGAGCTGTGAATATGTTTAGGATCCCGAGAGATTTGTTTAGAACTGTAGAAAAGGGAAATTCTATTGACCATTTTTGCAGGGAAAAAACAAAATTTGATCTATTGCAACATCTGTACATAGAACCCCTGCCTGTTTAAATTAGAGACCCACAGAGAAAACCTACAAAGGCATGACTCCGTGTGGGATATTTTAAACAGTTAAAACAGAAAGGTCGGTGAGGCCCAACTTGCAACTAGTAGAAAAACAAAACATTAATTGCATACACGCTATGTGATTGCAATATTACTATACTAAACCAGCTGCTTTGATTTTTGCCCATGGGAATAACAGTGGATACATTATAAAAGTCTTCTGGAAGTCCAGCTGCTTGTATTCAACAGTAGCTAGCTGTCCACCTTCGTAAGATGAACTCATGGCCATTACAAATTGAACCTCGTTCTGGTAAAGACAGATTTGTGGGAGTTACTTAAAGCTCAGTGCACGCTGGTGAACTGCACGTCTTGCCTGACCATTTCCTTTCCTCCTCTATATTTTGCACTAAACTGGTTTTAGAACATCGTAGCAGTGGGAGCTGGGTTCTGCGACGGACTGGATTTTGGCGATAATACAAAGGCAGCAGTTATACGCCTGGGCCTTATGGAAATGGTGGCTTTTGCCAAGATGTTCTGCAGGGGACCAGTATCAATAGCCACTTTTCTGGAAAGCTGTGGGGTCGCTGACCTAATCACTACCTGCTATGGGGGACGCAACAGAAAAGTAGCAGAAGCCTTTGCCCGCACAGGAAAAGTAAGGAGGATTTTGAAATATTTTACACTAACACATGAAGAAATCCTTCTGTGTTTTACAAAGGCATCATTAACTGTTTACCTTCTTGGTAACTGCTGGTATCGCAGCAGTATCCCCTCTGATCCAAGTAATCAGTCTCCTCTCTTCTAGTCCATTGAGCAGCTGGAAAACGAGATGCTGAACGGACAAAAGCTGCAAGGTCCTCAGACCTCAGCCGAAGTCTACAAGATTCTGAAACAGAAAAATATGCTCAATAAGTAAGTGCTTTTATTTTAAAAAAACAGAATCAACAACAAATGATGAGTGATTCATAACCTCCTTAATGGCATTTGTGTTTAATTATCTTGTTCATCTCCGTAACAACTGCTTTCTGCATCTTGGGCCACCATTAGAGCTCAGCTTAGTCTGACCCCTCGTTGCCATAGTCAGTAGCATGGGATGAAGGCTAAACAGCGTTAGAAAAAACAAGCCAGACATATAGGAAACCAAAAAAATAATAATCCAAAGGAGCAACCCGGACATCCCCATCCCCCTAAACAAGACTAAAGGCCATACACAGTTAGCTGGCAAATGTGATCTGTGGGTCAAAGGGTTCCTTGTTCTCAGTATATCACCATTACAGCCTGCAGCAATATTGCCCTCAGGGCAAACGTTAACTAGGTTATCTCAGCATAAAATTCAGGAGTATACACCTAATCAAAAAATTTTATATGCATTGAATAGGTAATATGTGCTGATACCAATGCTTTAGTGTGACAAAATGCTGAGATAAAAAGTACTTATAGTTGTTTGGGGTAACGTAAGATTATTTATAATTTGAAACCTTTGTCTCCACTTACACAATAGAAGAGCTAAACTTCCCTCCATCCCATTCCCTCTCATACATTAGCAGTACTTAAAGGTCAAACACTGCTAAATGAATACTTAAAAAAAAATCCTATTAGAATTATAACAGATACAGACGATTCAAGTGGCATTATCTCTCAACAATGAGAGAGAGAAAAGCTCGTTTTGACATGATGTGAACTTTAAATCAAAACTTGATCTAATAAGTATCCCTCTAATTGCACTTAGTTAAATACTCAGCTCCAAGTCATTCAGTGGACTCATTTGTTACCACATAATGACTAATACAGCTTGCAAAAGGAAAAGAACCCTTTAAGCCAGGAAGAGAAAATCATTAGACATTTTCATTCTTTTTAGTCCTTTAGACACCAGTAATGCATACAAATAATAGATGCATTTTGCACGCCGGAGGAAAAAGGGGATATGCAATTCAAGATTTTTTCAGTAAATTAAAACATTGGATAGGAATTTTAGTTCCAGAACAGCTCTTCTCTGCTGCCACCCCCCAAAATTGCCCCTAGTTCCTCTTAATTGCCCTAACTTCATTCCTACTGCTTTGTATTTATACTGGTCTTTTATTCTTCCAGTAAAGGTACCTCCAAGTTAAAATTATATTGTAAAGAGAAAGAAAAGTTTTCCACTTTTCTTTTAATGTAACATAAAAAAAAGATTTTTTTTTTCAATTGTAAATGGAATGAAAATGTTTATATAAACATTAAAAACTATTTTCATTGCTACGCACTTCTTTTAGGTTTCCATTATTTACAACCATCTACAAGATCTGCTACGAGGGTCAATCGATCCAGGATTTCATCACGTGCCTGCAGAACCACCCGGAGCACATTTAGAGATCCCCTCTCCTCACCTGGTCACGTTCTCATCTTCCCCAGACTTCTGTCCACTCCACAGCAAATAAAAGTAAAGGAACAGGTTGTGTGACGACACTTGTTGTAAAAGCGACAGAGAATGTATGTCAGTATCCTCATTCTGGGGGTTAAATCTGCCTTTAATTTCAACAATACACCCAGGGGACAGGAAACGAATGTACAATTTAACAGTATTTGATTTGAGTTAGTAACGTGGGCATGTGCCTAGAACTACTTTCTTGTTGATTAAAAACAGTTCCCCTCGTAATTTCCATAACAAGAGCTCAATCTAGCTCCCGTGAACCTCAACATTTTGCCTACTAATATTTCTTACAGAACAGCACAAGATGCAGAAGAATTGAAGAACTCATCCAAACAGAAAAATTATAGTAAAGAAAAAAGTCTGACAGCAATGAGATGCAACCACATGGGCAAACATTGGGTTTCCACAATCCCCCTCAAACACAAATGACATTTTGTATTTTGTGATGTTTAGTCCTTCCTTGATTTTGTTTCCCAGTGTATGCCTCGTTGGAAAAACACTAATTGTTACTGTGCTCAGACACACATGAATGTTCGGCAGATGTATAAATAAGACAGTTTAAGGGGCAGGGGGAGGAGAAAGAAGAGAGTTTGAGGGGTTTTTTTGTTTGTTTTAAATTCAGGACACTAGGAATCCTCAGTAGTAGCCTGACTTTCATTATACTTACTGTACTCCGTTGAAATACAGGAAAAAATTGGAATAACCACATACATTTACATTAGTGTCAGGATTTCTCAGCAAGTCATAGTCATTTATTGGTACTAGCTGAGAGGGGAGAACTGGAGGCTGAGGAGGATGTGTGCATGACAGCTTTCAGCTTGTGCAATGCTGTTGAGGACCTAACAAGTAACAGTGAAAAAACTCTCTGATACTTGATTTTTTATACATGCATGAAAGTGACCGCTGTAGACACACAGAAATCCTGTAAAATTGCATTTGAAACCAGGCTGTGTTCTAACTGCACCGGGAAGCTCCACTGGACTGACACCAGTGTGGCTCCCTGCATCTTTCCAGACTGCGGACTAATGCCCTGATCCTGCTGTAGCTTAAGCAATGCATCTTACAACCTGGAAGAGAGATCTCGCTATCTACTTCTGAATTTTAATCACAAACGTCTTCATGTACCAAGTTTTTTTATTTTGCTACCAATGGCGTTAATTTCAGAAACACAACCGTTTTTAAACCTTATAGTTGTAACCTGGGTGACTTTACATACCTGATGTTTTTCAGAGTTAAAGCCATCTATGAAATGAACAGTGGCACATTTTATAAGCTTTAATATCCTTTTGAAAGATTCCTATTTAAAGACAAGGGAAACAAAAAGGAAGAGTAACCTACTTTTGCTTTATCTGATTTTCCAAAATAGGAGAGAGAAAGGCAAGTGGTTTTTTTAATCTCTTATGTATTTGCTGACATATTGCTTAGGGAAAAAAAAAGCAGCTAGATTATAAAATCGTCTCCACTCTGCATTTTAGAGGAATGTTGTTATGCCTTTCACATTTATCAGAGTTATATATATATATACACAGACACACACAAATGTATTACTTGTAATTATAAATATATTGTAAAAATCCCAGTCTTACAGCTAAGAGGTACCAGAAGCAGTGGCTGCAGCGTCACTGATCCCTGCTGAACAGCAGCGAAGGTGGCTCACCTCCTGCAGCTCCGAGTCCGGTCACAGCCAACAGCTCAGGGCTCCGCAGGGCAACGCCAACATTCTGCCAGCTGAAATGGGAATTGTGTGACCAAATCCTTTACGCAAATCAGAGAATTATGATCTTCCATTATAAGTGGAGACTTAAACATTGCATAATTTTTAAAGTATCAAATACCTGGGGATGGGATAGAGAATTCAGGAACCTCCATACTTCACCAGCAGGCTGAACTTCTGATAAGTCATGTATGAGCTTAATAATAATACAGAACATTTTACATTCCAAGTGTATCAAATAACAGTTTAATAAAGTGATCCAGATGCAGACTTGATGTAATTTCATTCTTCTAAATTCTCACAAAATTACTCACTACTGTTGTAGTGGTGCTCCTTTATTGTGCTTATTCTTACAGTTAATAATTGTCAGCTCTCAAAGAAAAGGATGAGAAGAGTCAATTTTCTACAGACATTTTATTGATGAACAATTTTTTCTTCTTTTGTATGACATACTTTTTTTACACAGTAAAATAAGGAAATTTTTACTCCATAAATAACAAAAATTAGCCCTTATATCTCAATCCAGTCAAAATCTATGTAAAATAGTTTGTTCTATATTTACATTCTGTACCAAAATAGGAAACACATGTTCAAGGTCAGCCAGTTCTCTCAAAACAGTTGTTTTATCTCCAAGGTAAGCTTCACATTAAAAAGGCAACATTTGCACTTTGGAAGTCTGGTAGTGTAAGATCTCATTATTTAGTACACAAATAGACCCGAATCCTGAAGAGAGATACATTCAGCCAAGGGAAAGCTGCTTGTTAAATCTTGCAGGGGAAAGACCTTGACCTGCTCAGCTGGCTGAAAGTCACTTGTAGGAAATGTGGGGAGGAAAGGGCATACGCCTCCCTCTCCACTGAAATATATTAAAGCAGAAAAATTTGCAGGACAGGAAGATTTAAAAACAACTGGCCCTTGTAAGGGATTGTGGATATGTCTGCTCTTAAGTGACATTAGTCTTCCTAATTTACTAGCGCTCCGCAGAAAGAACGAGCTGCATTGCACCAACAGTCCATTAATGGGGGTCAAAATTATTTTTCAGTAATTAACCTACATTCAAGGCCATGACAGTCTCCCAAGACCTCAACTCACTTCAAGAGGAATGAATTGCCTGCTTCTCAGTGTCGTTTTACTTGCTGTATACTCCAGCCAAAAGCTGTCCTTCCTCCTTGTAATTGTCTGAAACACTGGAAAAATGTGTTCCTGAAGCATGACTTGCCTCGACTTCTAATTGAAACGCTATAGATTTGGACTACTGGGGTAAAAAAAGACTGCAAGACTAGTTGGCTTCCATAAGCAAACATGGAATGTTTTTAAAAAATTAAACCTGTGGGCATTATATACTGACAATGTTTCTCCTACAGACAAGCTAGCTCATTTATCTCTTCGCACTATTTCCAGGGCTCCTGCTGCCCTGTCTACTCTGGTGAAAACACAAAGGCTTATTTGGGCTATATTTCAAAGTTTTCACACATAAGAGATGCAACAGGATGGGCTTGCCACAATACATTCAGGATACAAAGTTTGCAGGCAGCTACTTTAGGTATTTATTTAAAACCAATATACTGACTTTTACTGGAGAAACTACACTGAAGGCTACATAACTAATTGGTTTAAGCTACAATTTTAGCTGTGTTCTACGCTCAAAAATGGCTTATGCTTCCTACTGTATTTATTTTGCTCTTAAAAACCTGAGACATGTTTTTACTTAATGCATCTTAAGATTTGGAAGTTCACAGCAGGCTAGAAGCTTAATTCAAAGAGAAACAGAACTGAGGTAGTCAGTTTTACTCAAATATTCTCTTTGACAGTCACCAGTTCGTTCTCACTTTAAATTGAACTTGACACATTTCTTGGCAGTTCCAACATGACTACAGCTGCTAACGCACTGATGGGATATAATATGTTGGATTTTGCCCACTAAAGTACCTTCCCTCCCCAACTCCCCAAAGTCCCGTCCAGTTCTGCAGTTCACAGCCAGTTGAAGGGCTGCACGTCAAAGAAATTACAACTGAAATCTCAGATTATTAAGGCAGTAATAGTTTTACTTCACTGGATTCACTGATGCAGCTACTCAGCAGGTATTGGTGAATCTGATCACAGGAGCTCTGACAGGCAGACAGATTTTCCCTGTAGGTACAATGCACTACAGCCTCTTTCTTTAATTAATGCATACAGTTCAGAAGTAGGTAAGCATCGACTTTTTAAGCCATCTTTCAGTTAATTCTCAGGAAGAGAGGAAAAAAAAAAGAAGAAAAGCCCTCAAGATAAACAACTGTGTAGAAGATAAAAATATTCACTTAAATACGACAAATTTCACGCTTACACAGACAGGCGACTAGCATATCAAATACTGAGCACAATAAATTAACACCAGTAAAAAAGTTTAACAGTTATAAAGTTAACCAGAAAGTTCAGACAGTGCAAATATTTCACAGTAAGAAAAAATAACCAATAATTTCTTTTCAAGTATCAAAAGCATTGTTGTTGAGTGATACCATTTAAACTGTATTATTGCACAACAGACAAAAAATACACCATCAACCTCTGGGACCCAAGATGTATTCTCAAACCTTTATGTTTTCAAGGAATCAATTTATACCGACTGTTGATTATGCATATATTAAAATAATGAGTGTTCACTTATTAAACTGTTTCTTAATTCAAACTCGTACACATTTAAAGCATTTGATTCCTAATCTGTTTTGCTTCTCAGAAACACCTATTTAAGGCTAGCCTAGGCCTTGTATAATTCAAAGCAAACTTAACCTGCAGTTAAGAAGGGAAACTAGCCCAGTGCAAGGTACTCTCTCAACTGTGATGCCTTCAGACAGTTTTAGGTTGCAGCTTACTCACCTCAGCAGTGTCGTAAGGTTTTCTTTAAATAAAAAAAAAACAACATCCAAGTGCAGTAGGCATAAAGATTTTCTTACAATTACAATGGAAGTCCTGTTATTAAACAAGTTTAATGGCAGCTACAGAAACTTTACTCCCTACCCCTTTCATCCCCCTACCTTTCATTTTAGAAAGGGATCTAGTCACTGACAATTCTAACATCACAGCCCATTTAAGAAGCAGAGTTACATCATCTTTCTCCATATATTTGCATTTTTTAGTGCACTGGGCACATCTGCTCCCTCAAGTTTAACACTTTTCCAAGAATGAAAACTATCCTAATGGGACAATGGATTGGACCACGTAAGAGTTTCTTTTACCCCAAACAGGATTATTCGTAACCCATTACAGAGTCAGAAACAAATAAAAACATCCTTATGAGTGTCCTGTAGAGCAGCTGTGCTTAGCTAGATGGATTTTGCTTATTTCCTTCCTCATATATTTTGTCCATCAAGTGATTAATTTTGTACTAAAGTGTTCCCTCCTGTGGTTCAAAATATCTCATTCTCTAATTTATTACAAATACTCAAATAATAATCCATAGTATTTATATGTACAAGAAAAAGTAGAGGGGGAAAAAAAAAAAGAAAAAAGACAGATTAGACTTTTCTTTACACATTCAATATAGTTTTTTGTCTAGAGAAATCAATACGGTCCTGTGAGATTATAGCTGCCATCGCTACTGGTTTGCCCTTCAACAAAAAGTGAGAACAGCTGCATTTATGTCTGTACTATTTAAAAAATAATAATGCCATTATTTAAGAAATAAACCTGCAAAATTAATCAGAAAACCTATCCCATTTTCACAGACCAGGTGTCAGTACTGAAATGCATTCATCTAGCAAATTACTCTGAGAATATTCAAACATTTGATGTATTAAATTTCACAGTAGAACTGGCACATGCTAAACGAGAAGGGGATTTCTAGGCAGCTGTCTTGGTTACCAGTCTGAAATTCCAATTTGTGCACATAGGAAGGTTTAAGTGAACCCCAAGAATGAGCCTCTTTACCCCAAACTAATATGAATTCTGAGAAGCCTCAAAGCTGCAGAATCCAGTTGTGGAGACAATTGCCAGCCACTGCTCTATCCCATTAAATTATTTCTTCTCCCCATAAATTGTAAGAATTGACAAAACAAACAAACAAAGTTCCCACACCTGTTTAGGCCTGAGTTATTAGCAGTGATGACAACTGATTTTCACATGGCTTTTGACTAAAACCACTGAGGTATATTTCCAGTTTGAGGACGCTTTGCTACCAGTCACACAGAGGACATACATAACAAAAAACAACAACCCTCATTTCTATTACAGAAGAGTTCTCGTTTCAAATCTTGACCGAGTTGCCAGGTAGTCTAACACAGTTGGCATAGTGGATCTTGTTACTGCATCAAAAAATCAAAGGGTGCAATTCAGGAAAATACTGGCACTTACTGAGATGACAAGGTAAATTTTCCTCCTCTCAAACTCTGGTTGCTTTTGTCAGTACCTCCCTGACTAGTGTCTGCACCGATACTTGCCAAGAGAGATGAAGTTCAGCAGAAGACAGCCGCCTGCAGAGACAAAACATTCGGTGCTCCACAATAAGGGGGGCAACACGATGGTGTATCACCTTGGAACAGCTTCTTGCCCCGTGATTAACTCCATGCACAGAGAAATAATCCTGTTAGCAGGGGAATTAAGTTAGCCATCAATAGCCAAAGGGTGACAACCAGGCTAGACGAGCAGGAGCATAAGTCTAAAATAAAAAATGAAACACCATGAAGCTTATAAATTTCATATTTAGAGAGAAGACAAAATAACACATAAACACGAAAAAACACCAAAGAGCAAAAACATATTTGCAGTAATCTGCACTGATTTATTCTAGCTTCCAAGGCTCAGCATTCAAACCAACGAAATAACATGATTATTCCCTTTACAATTAAATACATTTCTGCACTCCTTCACTAATAGCAATCAGGAGAACAAATGAGAAAAATGTATCAATACTGCAAGAGAAGAGTGCAAGTTTCCTACAGCATGACCCGGGAGAAGCAGCATTTCAAAGCCATAGATTCTCAAAAGACTGTGTTATGAACACTTTTGATCTGTATGGATGTACGTCATATAAAAGCCCAAGCCACAAAACACCACACTGAAGAGAAGAAAAAAAAAAAAGATTAAAAAAAAAGGGAGGGGGAAAACACGATCCACGAATCAAGGAGTTTGTCCGTATCGTTGGTAATCACACAGCCATGAGGCTTAAGAAAACCACGGACACAAATGTAAACGTGCACAGATAAAAACCTTTTTATATACATACACACACACCCCCCTACATACATATGTGTGTGTGAGAAACACCAAGCATGAATTCAAGTAGATGCTAGGATGTGATTCTTCTAGGTTATGGCTTTCTCATGCTAAAATCTCATCTACAGGAGTCATTCCACCAACCACTGAAATGTTGCCATCTCTGAGACAAAACAAAGCTCTTCGAAATGGTACATGCAAACCCAAGTGCACCACTTTGAAAAAAGAATCGAGTGTGTAGGTAAACTAAACAGGTTTATTTTTTCCTTGAAAACTGCAGCAGAGACAGCACATCCAACAATTAAAGAATTGGTTAAAGGCTTAACAACAAGCCACTAGTGCAAAATACTGTGAAGACTGTTCTCTTTAATCAATTGGCTTTTTAGAAACCCATCTGTTCTTGACAAAACATTAACTGGGTGTCAGTGAATTAAACTTTTTTCCTCCTTCAAAAAGCAAGCTGCCACTTGTCTTTCATGTTTTGGATTATAGCATTAACATTGTCAATGGGAAGTTACAGAAGTGAGAACTCTCTTTCCACCAAGGTGATAATTTTGGAGGTTATAAAAATGATACGGCCTTCAAAACAGAGGTGAGATTTTCTGGGAAGTTGCCAGGCTAAAGCTAGATTTCTGGGATGAATACCAGAAGGAGACATGACATGAAGTAGTTACGGTTCAGACATATTTCTCTCCTATGTTAGCCACTATCCTGATCCCAGAAACAAAAGCACGACTGCACAGCAAAAAGCAGGGCACCTTTGCCATCTTTAACGCCTACACCTAGGATCTCAGAATAGCCAGGCCATGGCTATCCTTCCCTGTTCCTCTGACAGCCAGGGCCGACACAAACCTTTAGTGTTTTCAGACATTTTATACTAAGTTTCAGTTCACCAAATCATCAGGTAACCTACCGATCGGTGCAGCTCTTGTTAAGTTAGAAGCTGGAGGATCCCGCTCTGGGGGACAGGAGTCACAGAAGTCTGAACATGCTGGGCAAATCAGATTCCCAGCATGCATCCAGCCATTCATCTGAATGCTCACAGTTAACACCTGGCCTGAGCGGCTGCACAAGTACGCCGTGTCCTTGACCCAAACGTGTAGCCCTTGTGGAGAACAAGAAACCTGAAAGCAAAAGAATAAAAGTCTGTATTATGATTTATCACAAATACGTTTTGGGGTTTGGAGGTTCTTTAAATAAGTAAATACTACATTCAGTAAACACCTGGTATTAGAGCATAGATTAACTGCAAGAATTTTAATGCATTCAGAGCAACTATTTGGTTTAAGAATACTTCAAAACGCTGACTGTACTCTTTTCATGGAATTATGCAGATCACCAACTAAGAACAAGTAAAACGCAACTTCTGCTAATGACTACTTTTTTAGAGTTGTGCTGTTGTTGAAAGTGACACCTTTAGCAAGATAGTCCTGAAGAGAAGGAGGATAATGAAAAATAAGTGACATGCACACAGTACTACCCACCTCTGAAAAATCAGAGTGACTAATTAATGTTAAGCTTCAATAACAGAAGATTCCAATATAAGTATTCCTACTTCGCTGTGGAGAAAGTGTCACAGGGGTAAGGCAGAGGAAGCCCCTAGCAAGACTGTAACTAATACACAAGCCTTCCCAGTGGCCACAGGCTTAACTTGAGGCATGATCTAAACTACAGGCTTATGGCTGGAAGATACTTATTTTTCAAAGCATGTCATAGAATCTAGTGATTTAAGGCAGAGAAGATCATGCACAGTGTCCAGGTGCAAAGTGCTAACAGTCATAGCTTACATTTAATGCCTGGCTGTGGGAAAATAAGGGAAGATCGGCGAGGAGGCTTGTAAACACGTTGAAGTGACTTGCAGCAGTGGTGTCGAAAAACACATGTATCATACTAACTGTTGTTTAGCCTTGTGTGTTGGACAAGTAGAGCATCTGTGTTTAGATAACACAGGCCTATGATAGACTCAGAGGCACCTTATCAGACGTGCTTGAGATTCCTGCCCTGCTGTGGGAAAGATAAAAGCACAGTGGTAAACTACACCTGTGTGAATCCTTGATCCACAGGCGAAAACAGCAGGTTCGGTGATCCTCTAGCGTGGACCGAGCTCCATGGTGCCTGCATCCCTCGCTTATGTGCCTCTGCCCAGGTGCTGCCTCGGGGATTCCCCCAGTTGGTGAGGTAACAAAAATAAATTTATTCTTTGCATTTCATCTGTAGTTTTGTGGTTGTTCCTGCACCCTGCCTGTGCCCACTCACACACTGAGTTTTCCTTTCAGTGTTATTTTAAAAAAATAAAAATAAAAACCCAACACATACTTACTTGATAACATCCACTACCCCAGTCAGGATAACTGAGTTTCCTCCTGCACTGTTCCATGACAAAAGCAGATTTCTGAATAAGACATACAGAGTTTGGTCCGTATTTCTCTGCACCATAGTTTTTGGTAGGATCTAAGATAGAAAGAATATACTGAATTACAACTTTCTAGGGGAACAGAAAGTCTACATCAACTTAATATGATATAATTAGTCAATGTCTCCACATGCAATTCAAGGTTTACTTTTGGAATCTTTCAGACTATTAATCATTACCAATTTGGGAATTATATTGTCTTGAATATAAAGTGGGAAGAATCGCAAGATTAAAAAAAAAAAAACAACACAACCCAAACAACCCCACTTTTCATCAGAACTATGTGGATATGTTTGCCCCCAGGGAGTGCTAGCTGTGATTGCTGGCTTGAGGGCATAGCGTGTTCATTCGTTTGAGACAACTGCACAGTCAGGTAATATCCTAGAGCTTTCTGGTGCTCCACAATATTGCAAGTTCATGCACTACCCCAGGACACAAGCCCATGTTCTGGTAATTCGCAAAGCTCCTTGCCTTGAACAAAAAAAAAAAAAAAAAAAAAAAATCTACAAAGGTGGAAAGTGGAATTATTTGTCAGAGACTCAAAAAACAACCAACCAACCCCCATCCTTTGCCTTATATTTGGATCATTTGGGGTTAATTTCTGTTCAGCTCTTATGCAATTCTTGTATTAGATGTGTTTTCTTCCTACGTGTACAAGGTAGTTCTCAGCCCAACACAGCTTTTACACAGCTAGTAGTGTAAAACTAATTTCACATCCAATTAGTTTGGACATATAGCAAGTCCATTCCAGATTAACAAATGTCGTCTCTTAAATACCATACTGAAGTCCTGAAAACTGACCTGGTTGGTTTTCAATTATTCTACAGTCTGAGCTGCGTTGAAATTCACCACTTAAATGCCAGCTGAATTCTTGACTAAAGGGACAATAGTCAGCAATTTCTACTGAGCCACCATAATAAGGCAATTCTTCTGCTGGTACTCCATTAAGATTGTCAAAATACTGCAAAACAAAATAGGTCATGAAGCAGTTTGCACAAAGATAAGTGTACAACTGTTTTTTAAATAGAACCAATCACTACAGCTGTAAGATCATCAGCTATTACTACTCAGGAATGCTATTAACAGCAAGTTACAATACCTATGAACCAGATGAGCCAGGAGTATTTAAGAATATTTAAATAAGGCAGAGAGATTTACATTTGCATGTATCACTTCCCACCCTTTTCCCTGCCCCCGCTTTGCAATCATAGCATTCTCTGGGATGAAACAGAACAAATTTCTTAGCGTTCAGTGACACAAGGCAGCAGGCTGGGTGAAGAAATACCTCAAACAAAACATTCTGGTTTGGGGGAGCAGAAATTGCTGTATAACAGAAGTCTGGGGGACTTCTGTTACACAGCAATGTTTCCATCTGATATTTGGTTAGATGGCCAAGCGACATCCCCATTGTTTTATTAAGATCACGAGGCTTTTTTTTCAGCCTCCAGACTCCTTATGATAAACTAAGCAGACATTTTTCACAATATCTACTCTCGTCTACTAGTTCAGAAGAAAAAAAATGCAATCAAATGTAATCACCTGGCTGCAAAGCACCTGAATGTAAACAGTTATTTGGTAAAGTAAGATCCATTATACCTGATATTCCTGAGGTAACTGCTTTGGAAACTTCTGCAAGTTGCACACTGCTACTGCTCTTTGGTCCTGTCTGCATGTTAACTGCAAAGGATTACTCCTCAAAGTGTCGCAGTACGGACTGATTAATTGCCTCCTCAAAGAAAAAAAAAAAAAATCACATTAGATCACTTTAACTGCTTTTCATAATTTAACTAAGCAGTCTGTCAAGACTGTTCCCACTCTCCCAGACACTCAGTCAATCACACAAAGAAGCACTGACGACTTGTCTGGGGGCTAATTATTGTTATTTGTCTGGTTATGACCTTTCTAAATTAAAGAATATCAAGCCAGCAAACAAAGTTACAATGCACTCGCCTATTTAGTTTTAATGACATTGCTTTGTAAACTTTAAAGAAAAAAAACACACAAGCAATAGAGGCCCACTATGCAGCTATGTCCTAGAAATTTATGAATATTGTAACGAACAAACAAGGAAGGCTTTGTTTTGAAGATGGCTATCACCTCCTTCTGTTGCTTTAAGTACAACCCAGTAATGCAAAATGACACAGGCTGCATTTCCAGTTAAAAGGGACAAAATAAAAAGAGCACTTTTAGATTAAGTCCCTCCCCTCCTCTCTAAAGCATAGCCCTCTTACAGCATAAATGTATTCTGCTCCCTAAAACATCTGGCAGTGTATTTATTGGGTGGGATGCTTCTGCTATTAATACATTTGGTATGATCTCCCTTGGGGGCATTCTGAAGGTACTTTGGACAGCATCCCTTGTTAATCTGTATTTACCTCTATTTCTTTCTAATGAGTTGTATTTGAAGGACAAATGTAAACAAGCTTCAGGGTTTCCTCTTTGTTTTTTTAAAAAGATTGTATTCTTACTTTTGTCTCTTTTGGTCAATCCAGAATTTACAGCTCTTCATTACAAAGTCACAGCCTTTATTGCGTCCCCAATCTAATTTCTCTGCCATGCTGTAATTTGCTTTATACCAGCTGTAAAGGGATTTTGAAATGAGAATATAGTTACTTCAAAAGTTAGTGTTCTGATTAATAAGACAGCAGTTCAAAGAACTTCATACTATGCCTTAAGGTCTTCAAATGAAGAAAAAGGGAAACTGCATCCCTTTCTGCCTATAACAAAATACATTACGATTCCACTATTTTTCAAGTCACAATGAACTAAAAGAAAATTTTATTGCTTATTTGTTCAACAGCAACACATCGTGATCTGCAAAGGAACAATGCATACAGAAAGATGACTTTTTAGACAATTTTGCTTTTCCCCCATGTATGCTTTCTATCTGAAAGAAGAGCTGAAAAAATAATCAATATGTACTGCATGCAACTGAGAGAAGACTTATATGAAGAAAAAAAGTAAACAGACACTACGAAGAGTATTATGCATTGTAATGCATATTTTTTTAAGGCTAGATTAAGAATGGATAGGTTTTGAAATACATGAAGAAAAACAAACATACTAGGTATAACTCCTTGTCTAATGCAATGCTAATTATAGCAATTATCTACTGTATTGCAGATGGATAAGCACAAGTGCATCAATTCCAAATAAAATCAAGTACAATGAAAACCAAACACAAGTGAACCAACCCCCCCCATTCTTAGTAATTCTTACCCTGTGTCTTCCATTAATGCTAAGGTGATCCTGGAAAAGACTCGATTCTGTGTATGGGATCCAGTCATTGCTTCATTCTGAAAGTTACCAGTTACTATTAGGAAGCCACTGAAAATCATTATTGTAAGAAAATGCTTCCTATGAAAAAGCATTTTACTTCCAGTCCCCTCTTGAGAGCAAAAATTTGCTCTCACTACAATACTTAATGAAGGCTGGATCAAGATCAAAACCAAACTACACCGGTTACTTTCCAGATACAAACTTTCTCTGGAAAGGTGTAAAGGAGACTAGTAATTATTTTCTTTTTGCTAATCCTGTTCAATCCTTAGAATAATCCTCATTCTAATGGCAGTTTTTCCAGTTGGCTTTAAACTACTGTTCCACACCAAAGGTTGCTGAAAAGCAGGAAAAGCTAACAATTTCGGTCTCAAGAAATACACATTTTTCAAGATTCCTTTCACAAAAAGGTCTGTCCTAAAGCATTTCCCTTCTTGTTTACCTCACTGCAGTGTACCTCTGCCAAAAATATCACAAAACACAAAGTTATAAACAAAAATAAGCTTAAATGTCAGGAGGCAAATAAGTATTTCCTTGATCAGATGAGGTTCTGGAGGAGAGGTGGCAAAAGCTAACCCCAGGGCACATGAATAAAGATGAAGTCAAGATAACAAATAGACAGAACAATCAAATATTTGATGTATAAGAGGCAAGGGGTGACAAAGTTGAACTGACTCAAAGGAATACCCTTTTCCCCTAAAAAAAGGGAGCAGACCTTTTTAAAAGGTTAAAGGGCAGACCAAAGTAAGAGACATTTAGTTTTTTAGTAATCAGATTATCTCAAACTCATACTCTGAGACTCATCAATAAGGTAAAAAGATTTATCCAGAAATTGGACGTTTAAGTATTTGTAGTTTAGTACTGCTTGTGATATATTTCAGTAAGGTTTGATACACCTGCGTTTTCAAGGCTCCAGCAGGTACCACTATAAACCTAAAAATAAAGGCAGGGGGAGCAGACATTCCCACATATCCCTCCATTCCTAACATCAGCACTAACCTCCAACAATCTCTTCTCCCAGTGATTGAGCTCAGTACCCATGCCACCTTGATTTTCAAGCTCCATTCCCTCTAGAATTGGACAATTAAAATGTCTTCGAGCTTCTTCCTAGAAACAAAACATTTCAACACAACTCTCAAAATATTGAGACGGATACCCATGCACAGTGCTAATGTTCTAGAATTATCTTCTGAAAGTATTTCAGCATCTCTTTCTGTACCATCTTGTTTTCCTCCAAATGTAAAACACTTCTCCTACTCAGAGGCTGCCTAAGCCAGCAAGTACCCCAACACCAAGTATAACAATCTGTCTACTTATCTCCTGGAAATAAATGATGGAAGTTTACAAGAATAAAACAGCAACAGAATTAGCTGAGAATAGCATACATATACTAAAGAAAAAAAACAACAAAAACCGCCAAGCAATGTAGGAACACTACAACCCTGCTTCTGTCAAACATTTCAGAGAAAAAACACTTTTCAAAAAACCACTTTTCTATTAGGAAGCTGTATGTGTCAACTAGTTTTGCATGGGGAAGTGTTTTCTGCAAAGTATTTGAAAATCTTAAGAGGCATCACAACAATGCTGCGGTCTTACAGCCAGGAGCCCAGCCTTTGCCAGCGCGGCACTACCCAGGAGCACCTTTAATGCTCTGAGCAGTTTGACCAGCATGGTCAATTTTCAAAACAGAGGTAATTAAATTAAGTTTGCTCTATCTACTGTGTTGGATTTAAAACAAACAAAAAGATTATTTGTGGTCAAATATGATTAACACCATAACTTACTTCCCATACCAATTTATTACTTAAGCATATGTTCTGTTGGGGGCAGGGTAAGAGTCAGAGGCGTGGGAAGGAAGGAAGATTTCCAAAAATACTTGAGGAATTTCTTTTTAAACATGACAAAGTGCTAACTGCATTTTTTTGTAATCAATAAAATTAGAAAAGGATTAAAACAATGCTTTTAAAGAGAAAAGTAGAAAATAGGATGAACATACAAATGAGAAAAGCAGTGACAATAGTATCTGTTAAGGCAATGGGAATACTAGGTGTCTAAGTCTGCAGGAAAACATCTAAAGAGTAGGATTAAGGAATCTATTCAACATCAGTTTTGCTTAACCTTTTATAATTTACTTCCCAGTCCCTTCATTGTCTCTTACTATGCCAATTTATTTATTTCATACTGTCTGTAAACCATTTTCCACTTTACTTTGGATACACCCTCTCAACTTATTATGCAGTCTTAACCGCGTAGTCTTTGGGCTGTACTTTCAGGAAAGGGGTATTCAATGTTCGGTTATTCTTAATGAATAAGAAGTATTTATGACTCGAGAATGTGATGGTAACCTTGGCATACAAAGTGTAAAAGTTTAAGTTAATCCACACTTACAACTACACGAGGTGTTATCAGAAGATGAACAGCATGGCGCAGCATTTTGCCACCACGTATGTCCCACAACCTCACTGCTTTATGAACGACTTTGTCGCTCCACTGATACAAACCTAGACTGTAAGAAGAATGTTCTGGTTACAAATCTTTCCCACAAATACACGCTACCGTGCAAAGGTTTATCTCCATAAGAAACAGAATCATGAATAATCTCTATACTTCCTCATGCTTCCTGAAGTTCAAAATTATGCAACATTTCTCTTTTGTTAAGGTATGTGTTCATTATATACACAACTCTGATTTAATAAGCCAAAGTAAGATTATTAAAAAGATGCCTGTAGATTCAAGACATATTTTCTACAGTTACCAAAAGTGTAAGAAATGAAATAAAAATCCTCAGAATTGCTATTATAAAATATTATAAAAAAGGTGAACAAACCCAAAAGCTCTCCACCCTTTCACCTCCAAAAAAAAAACCTAGAACATTTCTACAATATCAACTAAGTGAAGAAAAAAATGCAAACTGTTCATTCAATGACAAGTCAGAAAAATCATGTAGCAGACTACACACATTGTCAGTTATGCATAACTATAAACCTTGAATCTCATCTATCTTAAAAATGAACTGCACTGACATTAGACCGACTACAGAAAACACAAGTCTCAATTTAGTAAGGTGTTCAGCAAGCACCACAATTTAAGCAGCGATAGTTTTAATGCTTAACTTCAAGCCTCCTGATAAATGAAATTCTGCCTTAGTTTGTAATATACATGGATAATAGAAGTGCTTAATGCCAATGCAAAGAAAGACTGAAAAAAACACCCCACACCAATGTTTGAACATAACAGCAAAGCATTCTAACAATGGAATCAAGTTGGATTTTCAACAGACCAGAATACATCCTAAAAAGGCAATGTGAAAACATCCTTCAATGGGAGTACTGAGAGGTCCAAAAAATAAAATACCTTTCATTAAAAGGAGGGAGTCCATCTGCATATCTTGCTGTCAAAGGTTTTCCATCATCATCACGATAAAATGCAAACAGTCCAGCAGAGAAACCCTTCAAGTTAAAAACCAAGCACAAGGAAACCTTTGGTAAGACATTCACATACAAAGTCAAATGCCATGAGAGAGTTCTCACTCCCACAGCACATACACTGGAAGCACCACACCTCAAGGCAATTAACACACAAATCGAAGGAGGCAAAGCACAAGCTTTCCTCCACCAAACATTCTTCTCTTGCAACAAGCTGGAGGTATGCGAGGAAGCAGGCGTAAATTTCAGGGAAACACATTTTATAAAATCAACCCTTACCAGTGCATGGATAATCTCATGTTTCACTGTAGACAACATGCCAACAAATTCCTGAGCTTGCGTTGAAATCATATTTGGACACAAGTTAGCATATCCTGCTACTGGCCTGGAAGACAGTTTTAAAATTAAATTGTTTTCAGTAAAATACTAGCAAATTCAAATCATATTCACTTGAAGAGGCAGAAGATTTAAAAGAAAATGGAGACTAACGCAAAAATAAGTCCTTCCAAACAACTTCCTCAACCATTATTCAATAGTCCATTTACAATACAGTGACTAGTTTACTGTTGAAATGGGGAGGGGTGGGATGGGATCAGTCTCTATATTCAGTGTTCTACACAGATGTTAGTGACAACAGTACAGGAGATCCGAATTCTAGATAAGATACTACAGAGGTACAAAGTGTCTGTTACAATGACTACAGCCGAACTAGAAACAAAAGGCACATAAGTAGGGCCCATTTGCATCCTCCTTTAAATCTGTGAAAGTATGACATTCACATCAACAGAAGCAGGATCTTGAAAGCTTAGGCAATAACAGTGGAGGATTAGCTTTGAGTTAAATGCTGCAGCTTTGCATGTTAAGCACTATTTGATCGTTCTGTGGTTTTACATAAATAGAGTGCTTGTCTATTTCAATAATGACTTCTACTTAGCTATACTACACAAGACAGGCAAACAATTAAACTCCACGTGTAAACAATTAAAAAACTCAAAAGCTTAACTAAAAAAAAAAAAAAAAGAGTTTGTACCAGCAGGAATACTTGCCTGTCCATTTCAGCTTCCAGTTGGCAGTAGGCTGCATATGCAATGATATTTTCATGGCCACACCTTTCAGTAGTGAGAGCACTAACATAAAGTACAAAGTCAGCATCTCGAACGCCCTCTTGGTCAGGTAAGCCGGTGGGTCCACATTCACTCTCATTGCACGCCCTGCATTGCTTTGACAAGGTTCAAATGGAACAATTAAAATACTTCAGCTACGACCAAAATTTTGCATGACAAATTAAGTTAGCTTGAAGCCAAGAATAAAACCCATTGTAAGACACCAGCAGATGAGAAAACTCCCTAAGAAGACGGTAAACAAAACCAGAGCCAAGGAATAACTTGCAAATGACTAGCTCTTTTGATTTATTAGACAACAGGAAGGTGGCAGCTTTTGAAAAAAAGGGCCTGCCAAGCTAGACAGCCCAAAATTACCACCCTTTATTTCCTACAAATTAAAAAAAAATTTGGCTCACAGAACTAGTATACGTAAGTAGCAATCGCATTTCACATGTAATCTGGAACGTTTTTAATACTGTAGTTGAAACTTCAGGCTAAGAGAAAGAAAGAAATCTACCGATCACATACTGTAGTTGAATCCAAAATTCATGCAAGAAAACAAGTTAGAAGCATTTCCTGCACCGTGCTCCTGGTTCAGTGGATAACCAATTCAAGTAAGGTCTTCAAAAAAAACCAAAACTTATCACTAATTCTGTGAAAATCTGACTCATTGACCAAGGTGAATAATGAAGTGATTGTAGCAATTTAACAAGCTCTGAATCTCATCCTCTCTGTACAGTTCATTGTAACACAGGCTTAGGGAACACTAAACAGTCCAGTTTTACTTCACTTTTGGTTCAACAGCATAAACTAAAGAAACTCCCACTAACTCAAGTTGTTCTATTCTGTCACTCAAACTTAGTGACGTCCCACAAACAGGTCACTTATGCACAGTTAGAGATATTAACTTTTTTATTAGTTTCCACAAAAAACAATATTTCAAAGGTTAAGAAGCACTTGGATGGCTTAGCTTACTTGGAGGTGTTTCTCAGGAACTATAACTGGCCCACATCTTGTATGGTCTGCGCAGGCTCCTCGGCAGTATCTGTGAGGGTCAGCTTTCCTCCTTAAATACTGGTTTGTCACACACTGCCTTCAATCAAACATGAAAGACAGTCAGCATTTTTGTATAATTAAAAAGAAACTGTAGAATAGTCTTACAGCACCCAACAACACTGTAATACAGGTATTTAATATAACTTCCACAGTGAGAATTGTTAGTTACCCCGCTCTGGAAGGCATAATGCTTCCAGGTGTTAATGGAGTATCCACACGTTCAAAGAGAGATTAGGAACAAGTTCATACGTGTGGGTACATGCAAAAGGAAACAGGCAGCATGTATACCCTTTAAATTCTTCAATACAATAAAATCTGCGATACAACAAATGTAGATGTTGATCACAGAAGGTTGGCAGATTTGTGCAGGCTCCCTAAATAGCATGTGCTACCACCACAGGGTCAGATGGGTCACTGGTATGATTCAGGAGGGCATTTCTTAGGCTCTTATTCTATTCTTATTTTAAAGGCTATACAACACAAATGTTAAATATCAAATATAGCAAGTGATTTTCAACAAACGTTCACGTACCTGCTTAGTAATATAGTACCCGTGGATTTGCGCACTTGAAATGTCTTCTCCAAATAAGATATAGCTTGTGGAAAAAGTTTGTTCTAAATAGAACAAAACTAACAGTCACCCAGTAGCAGTGCAGACATAAGTCACCTTACAAGCATTAACTACCAAGTCACATGAAACTTGCTAGATGCTGCAGTATAGCAGAAATCCAGACTTCCTATGAAGTTCAATTGTCATCAATGTATTTAGGAACTATTTTGTTTCAGTGTTCCCATATTTTGTTATTGGAATGACAAAATGAGAAGGGACCAGTACTAATTTGAATGTACATCTTCAAAGAGGCTGAATTTATTTCAGCCCTGAACTTATTAGTCACTGGGAACTGCCCATCACAAATTTCCCTGGAGCTCGTGTCTCTCTGCAATCCTCAAGCCTGACTGCTGGACCCTTTTACTCCTTACTTGCACAGTCTCTCAAAAGAAGCCAGGAGGGTTATTTAAAATAACGGTGCCAAAAAAAGCTTTAAAAACTACATTCATACTGCTCGCTGAATCTTTGCACGTTGGGATAGAGCAAGCACCTGTCAAACAACATTTAACGGAACACTGGAAGTATTTGGAGATGAGGCACACACTATACACAAAGCCTTGGTTTCCCTGACTAGAGGATATGAAATTGCTGGTGTTCAAAGCCTTTAATTAGAGGCTTTAGTTAAGGGCTTTGAATTGGAAAAACTTTAACTTCATCCACATAATAAAATATGTACAACCAAAAGAAGGAAGCAAATATGACATACCTTTATAAGGTGTCTTTTCTCAGGTAGCAAACTATATTTAAAAACAAAACAAAACAGGCTTTAATTAACAGGATTTCCATTCTTATATATGGAGGAAAAAAAACTCACCACAACATTATACTCACTCCTCAACACTTCTGTCATATATGATCTTAATTCTTAGCTGTTGATCCACATTTCTCTTCAAGACATGATTTTCCTTTAGAGGAACTTGGTAGACAACCTGGCAGGGAGAGGAACAAGCCGCTGGGTTAGGCAGCTCGCCGGGACAGCCACACCGAGGGGTGCCCCGGGCCCTCCGCTGCTTCTCCTCCGCGAGAGCCCCTTTTGGGGCGTTTTCAAGCAAAGCCCCTTCCCGCCCTCCCCCTCATACACCGCCGCGCCAGTCACTCAGAGGTCGCCCCGCACCCGCCCGCCGCACGGACCGCATCCCGTTCATCTCGGCCCGGGTCAGCCGTGAGAGGACAGACCGACGCTCCCTCCATAACGGGAGCGGGAAACGGGGGATCCCTCGCCCCCCTCCTCCCGCCGCTGCCTGAGGAGCCCCCGCGGCGGCCCCACCTCCTCTCCGCTGGGCACGCCGTGGCGACAGGACGAGGAAGAGGAAGGGGAAGGGGAAAGGGCGGAGGCGCGGCCGCAGCCCAGCAGGAGGGCAGCGGTGAAAGCGGCGAGCAGCGGCCGGTACCGCTGGTAAGGCCAGGGCCGCCCGCCGCCCGGCTCGGCGGCCATTTTCCCCTGCCCTTCCGCCGCGTCGCCATGGAGGCAGCGCCGTGGGTAGCGATCCCCGCCAATAGGCGAGCGGGAGCGCCGGAGAGGGTGGGGCGGAGGCGACGGGCGCTCCTGATTGGGCGCGGTTCACCGAGTGGTGAGGGTGGGGCAGGGGGCGGGGCGGGGCGGGGCGGTGAAGGTGACGGGCGGGGCGGGCGCGCGCCGCCGTGCCGTGCCGTGCCGGGCAGCATTCCGCAGGGCAGCAATGCAGCGTAACGCGGTGCCGTGCAGTTGACCCTTCTGCACAGCGGTTAAGGTTGGGACAGCAGGCCCCCAGCTCAGCACGGCCTCTCATTCTCTGCCGGAGACCGAGCTCCTTGGCCCGGGGAGTCCTGCACCTGGAGGAGTGTGCTCCAGGCCTGAAATCCTACTGCCTCGAAGCAAAGGTCCTCCTGCAGCCAGCCTGCTCCGGCCAAGCCACCCCAGCGCTCGAGTCCAGGGCTGGGATTTCACTTTTCATGCACAACATGGCCTTTTTCCAGCTTCTCAGTCCACAAACACCGTACAACAGAGCATCCTCAAGTTTCTACTCCAGAAACTAGCAAAGAAACTTCTGCCACCACCACTGGGAATAAAAATTGTCTGGGTTGGTGTAGTGCTTCATCTTGCAGCTCCTGCTGCTTTCCAAGGCATTCAATTATAACAAGGTGTGTCCCGGCTCACCCGGCAGCTCAGTGACAGCAGGGGAGAAGCCATCGGACGCCTGGTGCCATCAGTTAAACCAGCTGCCCAAGTCCCTCGGGCTGCTGCGGTGTTTCCACAATACAGAAAAGCACCCAAAAAAGCAGAGAAGGGAGAAAAGCATCCTCACCTTTTCACAGGGAGCAAAATCTGTTAAAGCAGGAGTGGGTTAAACTCTGTTTTGCTTTATAAATGGGAATTTATGCAGCATGTTCATCTGAAGTGTTGCATGGGCATCTGCTGTTAAGAGAAGAAATTTGTTATATTGCCACCTGCCACCTACAGCTACCGTAGGCACTTTTCCCCTTTGCAGGCAACAGGAACATCGCGGCAGGGTTTTAAGACATCCTGGCAGCTATTTGCAGCAAAGGTCTCCTTTGAATGACAGCAGAACAGTTTCACCTGGAGTCTGTACGCACAAATATGTCACACAGACAATACAAAAAAACAATTTTGTCTTCTAAGTCTTTTCAGCTTGTCACTATTTATAGCATCACTGTAACATAAAGATATTCAAATATAAAGCGACACTTCTGCTTGCAGTCCCTTTATATAAACGACTCAGTAAAGCAACATAGCTGTTTTAAAGTACTTTTATTAAAACTACGTGTACACAGCTTTTGATTGGCAGTTGTAAGATTATAACTAATTAAGTGTACAGCTTGCAAAGATGTACAAATGTCATTATTTACTTGCTTTACAGAACTTTAAAAATTTTCAAATGGTTTCAGTGTGGTAACTGAGTATGCCCCTGTAGATGACTCTGTGCAAACTGGTAATTCTACAAATTAATTGGTAATTCTAGAAATTAAAAGTCCCTCTTTACTGTCTTGAAAATTCCAGAAGCAATGACTTTGTGGAAGTTGGATGTACATAACACAGGGGACCAGGGAGAATGCCCCTAAGAAATGGGTATGAGTATAAGTATTTCTACCTAGGGAATAACGAAGTATGCCACAACAGGATAAGGAGGGCGAAACAATGAATGCAAAGTGTATGCTCAATATTGGATTTTTTTTTCTGCAGGACTCTTAGCACCAACAAGGGTAAGTGGATGCCTGAGAATGACCAAAAACTATGCTGCAAAGACAGCTTATTCCTCCAACACGGAGCATTTTAAATAAAACCCCACAGGCAGCCAGCCACTTGGTGCTTTATGGTGAATACTGGAAAGAGGAACACGCACAGATGCACTGGCCTACCCTCTACCTCTTACTTCTGGCCACAGGTAAGGCAGAGCAGCTCCCTCTCCTACCAGTCCCCTCTGCCTTGCGTAGAAAGAGGTCAGGGCTCTTCTCACAGTTCTTGCAGACACCTTCGCATAACTGAATTTGAAATGTGAGAACTGAAATAGCACATTCTAAAATATTTGCCTATCCTGGCCCCATTGTGTTGATAATTTGAAGACATATTTAAACACATGGACAGATAAATAACCATTTAGTTTAAGAGACCTAGAGGTAAACAAGAATCAAGAATTGCCCTGTTAATTCCCACATGTAAAAGGCACTAAAATTTTCCAGACTATTAAGAATATTCTATTTTCTGAAAGTAATAAGGTATTCAGGATATGCCTGAATGTCATTAAATATGACAAACATTGTTGGTTTAGCCACATTATCAACCACACTGTCATACAAGTCAGTAGGATCTGCTGGGTTTTTTGGTGGTGGAGTGATTAGTCCTACGCTCCCAGCACAGTACTGCCCAGTGAGGACCCGAGCCAAGTACATGTATCTTCTGCCATTTGTGTCTGGTCTGGAATAAGTGTCCTGAGCAGAATAACATGCGTCAACAGCAAAGTAGGTTCCATTTCCAATGTTTGCAGCTGTTTGGAAAGACAAAGTTTTTGAGTATAGTTAGTGTTCTTACTCCCATAAGAATCTCTAAAGCTCCCCCTTTTGGTTATAGTTTGAACACCAAATTCTAGTAATAATCCTTTGTATCAGAATCAAATACGAATCCACTTAGATGTAGGGTAAGTATCAACACCCAGATTTTGACTGCCCTTTCCTATGGGGAAAAGGGTTCCTCTCTCTGTTTAGCCTTGTTTGTTGATGCAATCCATCAAACTGCAAATCTCCACAGCCTTTTCAACTTAAAATGATTATATAATTGTAATTACAGTTTTCTAGTTACACTTCACAGCAAGAAGTTAGGGGAATCACATTTCTTGCTCGGAGAGAGATTTCTTTTCTCTGACACTACTAGAAAGCTTTTCAGGCCAGACAGGTCCTTCCTACCTGGCTGCTCTGATCTTTGCATATTTTTGCATGGCTACGCAGCCTGACAGAAGGGAAACGTGCCTTTCCTTTCAAAAATCGTTGCTGAGATGGAGAGGTGGATGTCAATACTCGCAGGTAAAGAGAGGACATAGGGATCTAGGGTTATTGCTTCCTGAGTAAATCCAACTTCCTGGCACTACTAAAGAGCAGGAAAGCAAAACTACATGTCCTCTGGTCATGTTTTAAAAAGAAATGGTGGCTGCCATTTCTGTCTGGGCACAGCCTGATATATTTTCTCTATGTTGGGCTTCATCTTCTCAAGAAAATCTCAGCAGAAGTACCTCTAGAGGATGCAGACAGAGAAATGTCTACTTTCAGATCCAGACCTCACTGAAGTGTCAACGAGATCTGAGTTAAGCTGTCCGGCTCTCTCAAGATCAAGTCAGCCCTAGGCATGGACAATTGTGTCTTAAGGAAGAAAACATTAAGAACAGAAAGTAAGGACTTTGAAGTACAGTTGCAGGAAGTCTAAGAGCAACTGGCACCTCAGTTCAGCCCAAGTTCCACTTCTTTGGATCCTGTTCTTCATCTTTGAATGCTACCAAATAATAAACATAACATGACTGTACTAGAGGAACTGAACAAAACAATCTTTGAAATAATGCAGAAAGTCTTTCTGCTAAATATTTAAGTTATCCCTAACAACTATTACAAGGAGAAGAATTGATTCATGAATTTCAACTGATTTAATTTGCATAAAAATGGTAGGGGACTGGGATCTTCTGATTGCTTGTGCTGTCCTTATCTTTGGAGGCAACAGAAGTATCTGCACCTCTACTTTGCTACCTGCCTTTGTCTAAGAGAGGATACCAGCAGCTAGTGGCTGGTATCTCAGCTGAGGATGTTTGAACAGTGGGGTCCTCGTTCCTTTCTGTAAGCAGATGATACAAAACATTTCTCAAAAGCTGCCCAGGCTTGATTTCAAAGTAGGCAAGCTTTTTCTGATACCCTCTAGAGGGTAGCATTCATCATCAAGGGATTAACTGAACAGGTTAATTCCTCTGTCCGTATAGATTATGCTCTGGAGTTGTTTACTATTTTGTTCTCCAACTTCATTCAGTCTTCATGTTGTGCTGACAGCACTGTAACACTGACATTCCCTAGGACTTCATACACGTTTAGGAAATTAACTGCTTTGTATAATGACTCACCGTTCTTTCCAGCAAACCCACGATTAAATCCGTTGTAGTTGATCGTGCTCAATGAGGATGCAGCTGTCCCATGAAACAGCATCTTCTCATTATCTTCATTTTTGTTCTTTCTACACAGGGAGATTTTTTTTATTTGGTACGTCTGCCAGAGGAAGGGATTTTGTATTCTTTCAATCTGCAAAGTTACAAAATAGAACCATATTTATACTGTTAGGGAGCAATATTTATCATGGCAGGAAAGCATTAAAACCAAACTAGACTGAAAGAATGACAGTAATTTTCACTCTGCCCTGTTAGTTTGCGGTTTGGGTTGGGGAACTGAATATGTGAGCCTCCTGAAAAATCAGAAACCAAATAGCTTACAAGAGGTTTTTCAAGCTTGGTAATTTTTGGCATACATTTGTCTTGCCTGGTATGTCACGTACACAGGCAATCATGGTAGCTGTGCATTGCCATTTTTAGAAACAGACCATTGTACCACTGCTAGAGGCAACGATGTAAGCAGCCTTCTGTTCATGCTAATCATCTATACTGATTTTCTCACTAAAGGGTAGACTGTAGCGATAGCATAATGTTGAATTTAAGTTTTTCTTCTAGATCTCGGCTTGGAAGTCAAACTTGCTTCCTTTACTGTGTAGCTTAGCAACCCATAAGAAACTCCTATATAAAAATAAAATTGGTGGGAGGATAGAAGTTGCTGGCTGCCTATGCCAACAATGTGAATATAGCTCAGGGGGGAAACAGTGGATCTGCATCAAAGTATAATCTTAAAGGCATTGCTGTAAGAGCCTTCCATTTTCAATAGAAAAAGACTTCATTACTTGATTTTTTTTTCCATTGCACACTAATATTTTGTTCTATTTGTGTCTTAGTGACCACGCTCCTTGAACCTCATGATGGAAGAAAATTTTTCAAAAACATTCTCACTCTTAATTCCATTGCATTTTCTCCTATTTCTCACTCCTCCTGATTCTGAATAATTCCATCTTCTCCCTGGCAATTAAATCTCTGCAGACTGTGTTGCAGACTTTTCAACAAGCAGAACCAAACCTTGACACTTTGGTTAAAACCAACACTCTAGCCTGAAAGGCTCTGGGACTGACAGGGAAGAAGTAGTAAAATAGTTAAAAGCTTTATGGCCAGCCTGCAAGTCCTTTGTATTTTCCTTTGTATTCTGAATGCGTTTGCTCGTGCTTCCTCTTCAATATAGATTTTCCTAATTAGAAATACCACATTAAGTAGTGAGTACCACATCAGTTGAACATAAAGACTGATGGTCACTGGTTCTGCACTATTAGAAGGTAGAAATGGCAGGGCAACTTGAAATTTGATTTGATTTATAGCCACCCTGTACAGTGCTGGGGAGACTGACATATGAAAGGTGTATTAGGTTGCAGATACTTTCTAAATATTTGTTTATAAGGTATATGAATGTTTTTAGCTCAAGAATTCACTTCCCGCACCCCCCCTGCCCCACCCCCGGCTTTCACCTTCTCTATGACGAAGTTGGAACACGTTTTCTTAAATTTGTTCTGAACGTCCAGATATTCCTGAAGTGATGCCTTGAGATTCACCAGTTTGACCCGCTCCTCTTGCATATCTTCCCACTGTGGAGGGAGCTCTATTGACTGCTTATCTGCAAAACAGAGATTGCGTTATTATCACAGATATCTAGCTCAGTTTTGTAGGCACGTCTTACAAACTAACTGCATATAGAGGGCTGAGAGGACGGTACCTTACACAATACTTTACTCCAAGAATACTCTCTCTCTTCAATACATCACTGGCTCTGTAATGCACTGTTGAGACTTTACATTTTCTCTAGTCTAATTATCCCCATACCAATATCTAACTAAAGCAAGTTTGAAAACCACAGAAGAATTTTACACGTTCTTCATACACCACTTGGTTTGTCAGACTTAAGCATTAAATCCATGCTCGCTAGTCACATACATACAGATAACATTTGTATTTAAAACAGATGTTCTGATTTCAGTCATACCTGCCATTAATTATGAAGCTAAAAATGCTGACTATGGCATGCCCAGGGTGGGGGAAAAACAAAAAAAAGAAGGAAAAAGGGGAAAAAAAAAAAGGGAAAATGCTATAGAATAGCTTACTTCTTTGGAACACTCAAGTTTGCATTTATCAGGATTATCATTCAATAATCACTATTAAAGGTTTTTTTATTAACAAAGGTGTAATTTACCTTCATTCTTTGGCACACGTTGAATGTTTATAGTTTCTCCTTGGCCATCACTAGCCTGTAGAGTATTCAGATTCACCTTGTACTTCTTCTTGTTAATTTTGACAGTAAGATGTGGTTTTTTAGCTATTTTGGCATCCTCCAGCTTCATATTTGTCAGTTTATCAAAAGGAACAAAGCTATCATTGCTTCCTGGATACCTCCATTCTACCAGGTTATACACAAGTTCTGCTTTGGATCGTTCTTCTTCAGTATCCTTAATTTTTTGGATCATTTTTTGAACTTCCACAGAAACAAAACAGACGTCCCTGCTAATACCAGAAATTTTAATGCGAGGGGGGGAAGGTTTATGTTCAATCTGAATGGTAACATGCTTTCTTCTCTGGAGGTCTTCTAAAGCGTCAATTTGCCTCTCATCAAAATTTTCAATTAGCTCATCTGAAATACTGTTTTCAAACTGTTCTTTTAAAATTAAATCCTTTATCCAGGACTCAGCTGCATCCACATTTTTCTGGCTTTCTCCACAGATCTGAAATGTGGCTAAATCAACTTTCTTCTCCAAAACCACAGGCTTTTTCTTCTCAATGGGTTGTTTTCTGCCCCAAAAAAATGCTGTGAAGAAATATATATTTATTAGTTTTAAATAAAAGATCTTTAGTTTCATGTGCCCATGCACACAGAAAACCCACCTACTTACATTTAAACATAGACAGCCATGAATCTCCTGCAGATGAATCTGAATCTTCTCTTTTCTTCATGCTTTCATAAAAGTCTCTGAGCATACTTGTCTGGAAGATGATGATTTTAATTTTTTTCAAATGCTGTACTGATCTTTTGCTTGCAAATTCCACTACAGCATCCAACATGTCATCAGCTACCTTTGCTGGATTCTGTCTTGCTTGACCTAAACAAAACCAAAATGCACATATCAGTGAACAGTACTTAAATCACGGCAGCATCCAGAAAACAGAGACCACGTCCCCAGCTCATGCAGACTGGTGTCCTTCTCTCCTCCCCCATTATGCTTTCTGGCCAAAGCCCCACGCTTAACCTCAGCTTTACACCTAAGCCTGGGAGCTCCAGGAGCTGACACCCTATACACAGACCCGGGAAGCCCTTCTGGGATTCGCCTCCCGTTTACTTTAAGGCTCCAACAGGCACTTAGCATCCCCCTGATATTTTTAAACTCACACATCACAAACTCTATCCGCCTCTTTAAACCAGGTACCAAAGTAAAACCAAATCAAAATCAGCAGAGGATTTTGGCACAGGCCTGCAGCGTATTTCAACATACAAACGGGAACACCAAGCTCAAAACAACTGCTCTCATTCCCCTACAAGTCTGAAGTGCAACCTGAAGCTTATCCTGCAACGTTGGTGGGACCTCCTGTCAATTTCAGCCACGGCATCCCTTGGACAGCCATCGTCACACCAGCACGCAGATGATGTTGGCAGTCCAGGGGACCTGCCATAACTATCACTGGAGTCCAAACACTGACCCACGCATCAGCTCCTACCCTAACTTGGCATGCTGAGCAAGGACCAGCTCACAATTTCTTTTCCCAGTCAAGGGGAGCCTTAGTCTGAGAAGGATACCCTGCTTTCTTCAAGCCCCACTCCCCAAGCTAACCAGAAGCTTAAGCCAAGTAAGCTAACCTGCCTCCAGCCCTGGAGGTGTAAACTGCAGGTATTCTGTACCCAGCCCACAATTTCCATAGTCAGCCAGGCAAGGTTTCGGTCTCAGGCCAACTCCAGCTTTCTTTACCTACAAACCCCAACCCCAGCCCTTCCATGTGAAGCCAATCCCAAAGCAAGGTCTATGGGAAGTCTGAAGAAAAGTGCAGGGTGGCCAGCTGAGACACACAGTCTGTTTTGGGGTAGAACGTCTGTTATGGAGCAATATCTTTTCTTTAGGTGCTCTTGGTCAACCAATATTGACTGTAATATTGATACTTTTTAAAAAAGCTGGATTTTTGAAGTGTTCAGGTGGTGTTTGAACTGACTACAATGAACTTTCACAAATCACAGTTTAAAGAGTTTCTTGTACAAGTCTACAGTTATCCATACCAGAGGTATTAACTTCATCCCAGTTTCTGAACTACCCCCATCACAGCCCTCATCGCTTTCCCAAGAAAATGCAAACCTGTTCCAATTGCTGGGAACGCGACGGACTGGTACATCCTTAGCTCACACTCATTAAGCACTTTGGAGACCTGACTCTTCACGTCGACATTGTGAATCAAGTGGATGATTTTACTGCACAATAGTTTTCCACCTTGTGTAGTAATAAAGCCACTTTGAAACTGCCCATCTGGAAGACAGAAGATAAAGAAAGAGACATAACATTTTCAAAGCGGCTATCTCTTTTGATAAGGTAGCTGGTTATATTGATTCTAGAAGAGAAGTGGAAAAAGTGGAAAGAAATTCTCTGTGACCTATATTATCTTGGTTTTAGTTGATTCCTCTTTTCTCTGTAAATATTCCTATTGCAGAATTTCTTTGAGAAAGTAACTCAAGTAATTGTGTTTTCTAATTTCCCAAGATCTCTGCTCCAAAATAATTTCCTATTATGTACAACTTAAGAATTTATGTTGAATTTAAATGCAGCTCACTTTTATTTAAAAGCATGCCAACAGAATATGCACATTTCATTTATATGAGAAATCCTTTCTTATGCCACTTATTCCTTGAAAGCTCAAACTCTTATTCTGCAGAAGAGCTGAATGGTTAAAATAATATCATTAAGACAATGACCAACTGATCTAAGAACTGTGGTATGGAATCTTTAAAAAGACGTTCTTGTTTTTTCAGAGCACTCATATTTGATTACAAACACCTCAAAATGGAGTCACTTTGTGAGGATGAATGGACTGATGAACAGAGTTACATACCACTTCACTGGTCACAAAGGTAACGACTGATTGCAAGATGCTCTGCATGCACTGAGATCAGGCTGATAAACAGGGAGAGCCTGCAGAGCCAAAGGCTGGGAAAAATATCCAGGAAACTCCATCTTGAAAATGAACTTCCAAACTCTGAGCAGGACTTCTTGTTTATGCAACCAGAACGTGTTCCTTTCTGTGCTCGTAGAGGCCAACCACAGTGAGTTGGGATTTTACTGCTCTACTGGTCTGGCAGAATGCAGACTGCAGAAGAACTCATGATTAGGGTGATAAGCAGAGTTACATTATTTCAATAAAAAATAATTATATATTTGTGAATGTAAGCCCAGACTTGCTATTAGCTTTTAAAAGCTAGTCCTGCATGTGCTTACACCAAAAGACAGTCTTCTACTACTTTGTTCAGTTTCAAAACTTCAGCTCTCCTGTAGCTGACAATAAAAATTATGCTCAAGTCAATGGGACTGTTTCTGTTCTTACGTCAGGAACATGATTGAGTAATTTCACAGGTAAAGAACTTAAATTACATTAATTTCCCAGCACTTACTAGCATCAGAAAACTCTATCCATCTTCTGTTCAGTTGTGAAAAGAAAAATTCTCAAATTAGGTGTCAAAACAACAACAGGACTTTTCAAAATTCCTAAAAGTGAAAGCTATTTTTTCAGATAAAATAACTATACCATCAGAGCAGAGAATTATAAAACAAATCTAAGTTTTCAGAGAGGAAAAAAAAAAAAAAAAAAAATCAAACAAAACAGTATGCTTTAACATACCATATTGAGCACATTCTGCTTCTACCTGGGAACCAGCAGCATCCATAATTGCTTTGAAGACCCCTTAAATTATACAAGAAAAGCATAGCATTCATTAAGTCAACTTAGCTATTTCTACTCAAAACTCTACCCAACTTCTGTACTCTACAAATACCCCAAATTCTCATGTGGCAAGATCCCACAAAGTGCAAAACTTTGCTAGTTCCCCTAAGTACTCTCCATGACACACTGCACGGGCTGTAGAGAGAACACTGCCTTCAATATTGATTAGAAACCATTAAGAGTAACTCCTATTTCATCGTTTCACCAGCCAATAGCATGCCCCTCACCAAACTCTGCTTGCTTTGAATTATATCATTTCATGCCTTTCATGCTTGCAATTCACAATGTCACCAAAGACTCCTCTGCTTCTTACAGGTCAATTTACTTAACCAGGGCTTTGGCTTACAGTGAAACATATTAGGACAAGAGCTATTTTTCAGAATTATATTTCATCTGAAAATTTCCTTTTATTTAAGCATTTTTGGTTTTAAACAAGAAAAATCTGGTCAGATGCCTTGTGTTTGAGTAGTTTGGAAACTAAATGGAATATTCAGGACATGTAAAAAAACAGTTTAAGATCTACTTCCTGACTAATCACAGCTCGCTTGCTCTCATCTGAAAAATACTTCATAAGAGTTTCTCATATGGACAGTTCTTCTCCCTACCCCCTTCTAAAAACTAGCCCAAATTTATCCCTAAAGAACTACCTATTCAATACAATACCTGATGTGGCATCAAATGTTGGATTTGCTATGTTTACAATAACCTCTGTATCTTCCTTGGTAATATCTCCACTAATTACTTGGAGTGTAATGGAACCAATCTGCATTTCATGAACTCCCAATACTTCAGTTGACACAGGCCTAATGAAACCTGCAAGGGAAAGAAAAAAACCTTAAAACACTTCTCCTCTAGTTTGGGGTGTTATTCTCTTCCACTGATGGAAACCAATTTATCATTTTAGGGAATATGCTCTAGATCAGTTTGATGGACCTAGAGAGTCTCTGCCGTTCTCTTTACTCCATTTCTGAAAGCAGGAAGGCTGGTGTTCTTCCTGTTTAAATACTGTGAAAGTGAAACCGTTTCCATTCCTGTAAATCAGCACAATACAAATTCAGAAAGGACTTTTGGAGTTATCTGATCTGACCAGCTCTGTAACAGCATTTCCTGAAACAACTCTTACAAGAAAGGGAGTATCCAGCTTAAGCACTACCAGTAATGGAGATCCCGTCACACCAGTTCTGTTAAGTTATTTCACCTTTACCCTCACAGGGTAAAAACTGTTCCTTACTTCTAGTCTAAACTGATCTAATTCATATTTTATCTGCACACTCTTACTTCACCGCACTGATACAGCAACTGAGAAGAAATAGCTATATATTCTTATGAATAAGCCTCTGCCGTCGATACAGTTCACTCATGTTTTTGCTATTGTGTCATACATTAATAAATGGAAAGGAAACAATCCATTCTGTATACCTCTAGATAGGAGATTAAAAGTACAGAAATACATATTGTTTATGGCTTGTTTGGCAAAGTGATACCAAATTCTTATACCCTTTGAGTAGGACAAACTAACAGTTCTCGTACCAGGATATCCTCTTCCATATGGTAAGATGGGCCTCACTAAGAGATGAGCATACCCTCAACAAAAGAAATTCCTCTTCAAGATTTTTACAAATGGAGTTTAAGAATGCCAGTCCACTAGGAGGAAAAAAAAATGCTCTGTGTCTTGATGACATTTCATCTCTTTCCTGACACATATAAAACCACTTTACAGTATTTACATTCTCCCGTGTCCCACCTCCTGCTCCTACACAACTTACTTGACTGTGGTGCTGCAGCATTGCAACTTTCAGCTACCCTACGTTGTAGTTCAATGGTAAAAGCCTAAAAAGAGAAAAAGGTACACCAAAGATAGTATTTCAGAGTTGATATACTGAATATTTCTATAATTAACATTGTCATGTAGCTCTTGCTGAGCCATCAGATGCATTTTACAGTTGTGTTTAGACAGTATGATAATAGATACTGTCTTTGCCTCCTCTGTCAAAAGAGTAGTGAGCATCTACAGGTGTTTACAGTGCCAGCAGTGAAGCCAATGTTGTGCACAGCTTGTGCTTGCTGAGAGTTTATATTTCAGAGGCACTGAATGAGACACTGGAGAGACATCCCACTGTCACTGGCCCACAGCAGTAAGGAAGTGCTAAATTATTCCCTTAAGAAAGCAATATAACTAATATATATTGTTAAGGCGTAACTAGAACAGTATGTAACACAGATGGCTTGTCCTGAGAAGAACTACCTGAATGTTATCCATATCTTTTGGATTCAAGATGAAATGAACTTCCTGGAGAGTCTTCCGAGTGTGACTACTACTGAACTTGAATACCACATCAAACATTAACTTAGAAACAACGGTTTTAGGAAATCCAAATCCTCCAGTTCCAATAGCTGGGAAAGTGATCGATCTCAGTCCAAGTTCTTCAGTTTTCTTCAAGCAGGAATTGATTACATCTTCTAGGGTCTGCAAAACACAGCAAAGATTCTTTTTTTTTTTTTTTTAAAAAAAAAGGCATCAGTTATCAGTAGTTCCATAGAGACTACGCTGGTAAGAGAAAAAGCTCTCAGTGCATCAAGGCATCTTTAAGGGCACTCCAACAGAAGTAAACTGAGTCATCTAAACTAATTATTTTAAATCCTGAAACTTCAGGATAGGATCCCAAATAAATCTGTTTTCAAAATCAACTTTTTAAAAAAATAATTAAAATGTACCTTCAGGCTTTGTCCTTGTCCTTTATCCCACGAGGGGAGTATGGCATGAAGCACGGACTTGCAGGCCAGAGCGCATCCACTGGTGCAGACCACACTCCCTTGACCAGCACCCTGTCTTTGTTTTTCTTTGTCAAACTCTGCTTGGAGCCCTAGTCCACCCTTTTCCAGCAAGGCTTTGCAAAGAGGCCCCACTCCAAACTTCAGATCTGTGCCAACGCTGTTGACAATAACATCCGCCTGCAACAAAATTACAATGAAAATATCTATAGCCAGACTTCAAGTAAAAATATGCATCGAGACTAATAGCGCTAGCAAAGCAACGCACAGCACGAGAACCAAGATGCCAATGGAGAAATAACCTGGTTTTCAGCACAGCTGCTGCATAATGAGTATTCCTGGACTTGTAGGAAACCTAGGTGTGTACATGTGAGCAGGTCATCCATCCATCCATCCATCCATCCACCCCAGCAGAGCTGTCAAGCCATCAGTGGAGATGAGGCTGTTACTCACCTTGCCCCAAGCAGACGCCAATGTCTGGGCAGGCAAAATAAACCCAACCTCTGCAGTCTGCCTCATCCCCTCTTCCCAGACCCAGCCTTTCCTACATTTCCTTGTGAAGAACTGCTGCAGTATTGCTCCTTCTTCTCTAGCATCACCACAGGATGCAAAATATATGTATTGTATAAGGTACACATAACGCAGAAATTTTTAACGTCCCTTTCCTCTCTTTCACTGAAGTGGGATTCTCTACACCTTATCAGAAAAGCAGCACCTCATGCAGCAAAACAAGGTGAAGGGAGGTGGTTGTGCTCTCATGAATTAAAACAGGCAAAGCCCCGAAGTTTGTTGTTTGCTTTGCTTTTTTCCACTGGAGACTTTTTAATTAAAAAGTATTTTAAATGTGTGCCATATTGAGGTTCTTTTACATCTAATAATGCTCTGTTATTGGAACAGGCTTTTGCAGGCACCAAAATGAGAACTGAAGCAACTAATATTGAAACAACAGGACAATAATAATAATTTAGGGATATTTTAAACTCTCAAAGTATAAAAATCAGGGGCTGTTGAAAAAGAGATTTATCAAGATGCACTTTGCATCACTGAAGAAAAAAAACCATAAGGGAAAGAAACTACATCAGAGGTGTAAATTGAGTCTTGATGGTCTAGATGAGGAGTAGTTAAACTCTTCGTTAGCAAAAATATGAAAAAATAAAAGAGGGGGGAGGAAATAGAATCAGGTCTAGACTTCAGCAAAACAATCTAAGCATGCATTCTTCGATGGGGTCACTTTTCCAGAGCCCAGTAACTTCATAGACTGTCTTTAATCCATCCAGAGAGAAGGGAACTAAAAAAAAAAATAAGCTACCTCCTCCCTGTTAGCATGACTCACAACAGCAGCCCAGACAGGGGCTGATTTCCCATAACATCCAACCTAGACAGCTACAGATCATATGAATACTTCTAGAAAGTATTTTAGTATTTCCCTTTTAGGAAAAAAGCAAACTGTTTTACATGTTTACCTTAGATCTGGAGAATGAATAAAACCTAGCTGGGAATGAAAGATCCCGAAATTCACAGCTGCCCATTGGAAATGGCTGCAGAGAGACAGATCCCAACCTGAAATCCATCCGTTTTGCAAGCTTGCATCCTTGTTTAGCTAGCACATAGCCATCATTTCCGTATGTAGCAATGGTCTTGTAAAACAATATAACCTACTGTCCTTCCTTTTCTATTTAAATTTAAATAAGATCTTCACATAAAGTTAGAGAGAAAGAAGAAAATTAAAGACCTACCGTGGCTTCCTGAACATTTTTCTCCTCTACTCGGATGCGAAGTCCTTCATTTGTCGTAACCATCTGCAGATCATCTCTAGCCACCTGCAGATCCTCTTTTCTCTTCTCCTTCTGCCTTTCTCTCAGCTTACAGCTTTCTAAGCGCGAGGAGGATGATTTGGCTGTAAACGCTTTTTTTACTGTCTCGCTCAGAACCTGAACTGCTTCTTCTGCCTCATCCACAAGATGAACCTCCTTCAAGCTGCTGTCCCCCATGGATTCTTCCAAGGTCTCCTTGACGGAGGATACAATTGAATCTGCACATGTCTGCAGTGGGAACCCAAAAACCCCTCCGCTTATAGCAGGTAGAGCTATGGAACGATGATTGTATGTTTCAGCTAGTTGAAGACTTTTCTTCACTGTCTTTCTTAACAAGTACATGCACTTTTCTGCTTCATCCTTCCTCCACCTGGGCTCAACAGCATGAATGACATTCTTGCAGGGGAGTTTCCCAGCGCCCGTGATAACTGCGCACCCAGGCTGCAAACTCCCGTTCTTCCTCACCAGCTCGTCACACTCCTGTTGCAGCTCTGGACCAGCCGCTTTCAGCAGTGCCTCAGCAAGGCCACTGATGTGTCTTAAGTCTTCATTAGATGCATTGACCACAACGTCAACTGGGTAATTACACAAGTCACCTTTATATACTGCTACTACAACTCCATCTGGCAGCATTTTCTCATAGTAGAGCTTTCTTTTCTCTTTATCACCAACTTTTTCACCCTTCTGTTGTTGTTGTTCTTCTTCTTCCAGCCTAATCAAACAACTAAATTTCTGCTTTGCCTCAAAAACACATGAATCTTTCCTCTCGGTGAAGAACTCCCTGGCTCCTGGTTTATCAATTTGCACATTTTTTGTGTAAAGGGATGCGAGGATTTTTTCAAATGTGGCAAATCCTTTTAGCACTTCTGTTTTTGGTCCACTCAGGGAAATACAGGGTGTCTTGCTATAAAACCATACTGTCACACCTTTCTCCGCCAATTCAAGACAAACATCGAGTTTTTCCTTCTCTACAAACTGCACTACCACCACCGACTTAGCTGGGATTACTTTTTCCATGACTGTGTTTCTACCTATAAAATCATTAAGTTTCTGATAAGTTTCTGTTACGGCCTCAGAAAAGCCAGCAATAATCACTTTATTTTCTTTTCCAACAGGTTCATCAATGACTAGAGTTTCCTGGGAAGAATTGTACTTCTTATGCAAGGAGGCAAGAAGACTCCTCCACTGCTTCTTTTTAAGGACCTCACCATCGTCCACACTGATGCACTCATATTCTAAGCCTGTCTTTATTTGCTTTTCTGCTTCTAAAAGATCTTTTGGAGCATCTCCAAACAGCAACACAGTATCATCCTCAAGCTCATAAAAAGCATTAATTTTTTTCCTAGTGAATAATGTCTCTGACATTGTTTTATTATCTACATTCTGTAGATAGTAGAAAACATTGGGATTAATGGTAACTGATGTACATGGCATGTTCAATACCCTCTCCAGTAAGTCAGCTTTGATTTTATATACTTCTGCAGGTAATCCACACAACTGAACAGTTTTTTTTGTGTCATCATAAAAGATCTTTAAGCATGGATATTCTTTGTGAATATTCTCTTCTAGCCCAGCATTGTGCAGAACAGCATACTTCCCCGGGATCACTGACACAGAAATTTCTATGCTTTGTTTTTCCCTTTCACTTTCCTTCATGGCTTTTTCCATGCATTCCCTCACTTCTTTCTCCGCACTGTCCACTGCTGCTCTGTTGCCTGCAATCACCACCATCTCCTCAGAAATATCAGTTATGATCAAAGCAACATCTTTCACTAACCTTTTTTTCACGTCTTCCCAATCCACTGAATTTACTTTACACTTTATAGCTATGTAACGTGACATGATACGTGAGAACTCAGTAGAAGCATCTTGCTTCCATGTCTTGATCAACTTAATCATTGGCTTTTTCTGCTCGGAGAGAGATGACGATGGGCACAACATAATTTCTGGGTGTGCACAGTCTGTCTGTGGCCATTTTAGCTCACAATGGCAAATTGCCATTTCCTGGTTTATGTCTTGGATCAGCTTAGCCTGCCTTTGTAAAAACTGCCAGACATATGGATCTATTGGCACCCCAACGGGGTCTGGCATCTTGATAGTTGGTCTTTCTTCTCCATAGAGAGCTGTTCCCAGGGAGTGGTAATACGGATGCACAGAAATCTGTGTCTGTTCCAGTAAATGCTGCTTTGTCAGGACAGTGTTCAGATCTAAAAGTTAGCACACAGAGACAAACGCACATATATAATCATTAACTTCGAATCAAGCAAATTACTCTGTTCTTAGAACTATTACACTGAATAAAATAACTACTTTTTTTTTTTCATTTGAAAGAGCTATTTTTACATCTTTCAGATTTCCAAGCCACTCTGTAGGGAACAAGATAAAAGGCTTGGCTCCAACTAGTTCGGTAAATATGCTCGTGTCTGTATTTGCCAGCTACACCTTTCTCTCATTTCCTGAGGAAATCCCACCACAGAGCACGGCCGTATCAAGTTACTATTATGAAATGCTCCTTACTCTCAACTTAAAACAAAACTCTTTGTGCCAGTGTATTTTCACTACCTTTTTTGCCATTTCAGTTGGAATGGACAAAGGAAAGGAATTACAACGTTGGCAGGGACTTAAAACCACAAGACAATGAGATAACTTAATGTACAAAACATTCTTAAGCAAATTCTGAGAGTCAGAAGAAAAACAATCACCTGGCAGATATCTTTAACTAAAGTAAAGGAATTTACTAAGCCAGGAGCCTCCTAACACAGAGATATTTGTGCTGGCACAAAAATGGGACAGTGATTCAACACAAGGAATAGTAACAAGATTGTTCTTTAGCTCTGTTCTTCCCTAATAATGAATATATTTGACCTTAATTAGTTTCTGAAAGCTACCTGTGAAAGTTGAAGTCATTAAGAAATCCTGCTGCTTCTCCCTGCAAGTACAATTCATGTTGTATTGCAGATAAAAACCTCTATAAATGGGAAAAAAACATCAGTGGGAACAACCCATGCACAAAGCAGGTATTAAAATGAACCTTTGGTAACATAAAAACCAGAGAGATTCTGAAACCCTAGACATGCAGGGGTATTTCTAAATCCAGAGCAGGTCCCAGGAACAGGACAGTGTACGCTGGGGTTAGCAACAGCAAGCCAGGCTTCTCCTAATGCCCAAATCTGTGGTACTTTTCTTTCAGGTCCTCAGCCTGGGAGCACTTTGGTCAGGCGAAGGACAGTGTTACCTTTGTGATCACAGAAAGTAATGATGGCCGAGTTCTCCTCAGGGAAGAGCTGGACATCTGCCACAGGCCCCCCTCCGTTCCGCACGCTCTCAAAGTAAACAGTGATGTAGTCTGTGGAAACGTTATCTGGTATGTTTTCAGCCTTGATGCTTTGGGTCAATTCAAGAAGCCTGGCAGTCATTTTGAATTCTTTAACTCTCTTGTTTTGCAAACATTTTTTGACAAATTCTTCAGTATCTGTGAACAGAAAAGCAGTGTGAACTGACCATGTTTTCCTGCATTGTTATCAGACCCAGCTATCACTTCTCGCAAAGAAATGAGTTGAGTCTACTTCTCCCTGTATTTGGAGCAAAACCATCTTTGGTGCCAAATAACTGTGTGTTGTAAGAAAAAGGGGGAAATGCACACACCCGTGTTACTCTCTGCTGTTCTCTACCACTGTATCTCTGCTCCCCTCTTATATTCATCTCTTGTAGAAACTAAGCACTTCTCACTCTTTCACTGTCTTCTCAAACGGAGACTTCATATACTTCAATAATTTGCAGAACTCATCTCCACACTCTAATTCTCCACGCTTCTAATTCTTCTCCATTTAACCCAACATAAGATAGAGACAATGAAACATTCTCATCCAATTTCAATTAACGAAGATGCCACAGTTTTCTTTTTGCAGTGTAACATTTGGATCGCAGGTATTTTCATGGACCTGTATATATATTCCAGGGACCCCTCCCTGGAAGTATTCATGGTCAGGCTGGATGGGGCTTTGAGCGACCTGGTCTAGTGGAAGGTGTCCCTGGCCATGGCAGGGGTTTGGAACTAGATGATCTTCAAGGTCCCTTCCAACCCAAACCATTCTATGATGCTATGATATGACATCTTTCCTGAGAGACTACAGTCCAGGTACTTTTTTAAAACTGAATCTCTAATGGGAGAGGAATCAAGCTCTGAAAGCTGTTACTCATACATATACATGGAAATGAATGATGGTGTTCATCTTGTCTTACCAACACTTTTCATAAAGGTAGCTACAGCAACATTTATTTCAGGTATCACTTCCACAGTGAAGTCATCATCTACCGACAGGCCGCTGATGTTCTCCAACAGCATACGTAAGCATTTCAGACTGCAACCTTGTATGTTTTCAAGCACCACTGAAGGTGAGGTGTCTGTGGACTTTCCCGAGATGTTCTCCGCAGAGCCATCTTCCTCCTGGGGTTCACAGCTCGGAGCAAAACTCTCTGCTTTCTGCAAGGCTTCTGCATCATCTTCAACAGAAAGAGAAACAAGCCACATGACATATTCCATTTCCTGGAATAAACAGATTTTGCTTACCCTTTCTCTCCTTTCCTTTCCCAAGAGATCATCTAACCAAACAAATAGTGCAGGGTACCCTGGGACATTTTGGGATCCAAAACAGTCTAGATGTGATATTCTGTGGAGCTGCAGGCAGCTGCTTTGATGGCACAAAAATAGCCATGAGCAAACAAGTCCAAGGTCACCGGTATGTCTCCAGGTCAGACACATAAATAAAATAAAATCCATTGAGATAATTGGCCACAGCTGCTCAGGCATTGATAAGGGTTGTGAGAGACCTTGCAGCCTCTGCATCTGTTTCTTAGCCCGGATGCAGGCCTAACAAACCTGAACGTAGCTCGGGACATCCACAGGCCCCATAGGCCACCAGTAGCAATGTGTGACTCGATGCAAAGCCTCCTGATGACCATTGTGCCCTGCCATCAGGGCAGCACGATAGCACTGAAGGACCCATGTGCACAGAAGGCCAGCAGGGATGCACAAAATTTTGCGGATGGAAAATACAACAGAGGTGCCCACCGAGTACCACAGCAGTCCAGCGCCTGCCGGAGGAAGGCACATCTCCAGCTTTGCAGACAGATGAGGATGAAGGCAGAAGAGAACCTCCCAACGGGAACGACATGCTCCTCAAGTGTGTCTGAGTAAACTAGAAGTGTCACCAACTGTCCAACAAGGCATGGAAAACAGCCGTCACAGAGTGCTGCAGGGTGGGGGGGACTGGCGCAGGCCAAAGGGCACCCCAGGGTGCTCAAGATGGCCATACTTGCACACAAAGGCAGCTCTCCCCTCCTTGCCCCAGTGAACACAAGCAGCAGCACAAGCCCCTCTCGGTTTGGTAAACCAGCACATCCCTGCACCATGGCAGGGAGACGAGCATCGAATGAAACCCCGGCGCTCACCGTCCTCAGTGCAAACCTCCAGGGCCACCATCTCTGGCTGTGGCAGAGGACACGTACAACTGATGGGAGAGGAGCCCGGTGGAACAGTTGTACACCTGACCAGGGATGGGGCGGGGGGTAAGGTCTCTGCTTGCTTTTGCTCAAGAACACTCAAAAATCCCTCAATTCTGGGGCAGCACCCAACAGGCCGGCCGTGGGGGGCAGCCCCAAGGAGAGAGACAGAGACACGGGGTGGGAAGGCTCAAGCAGGCGGCAGCACAAACAGGCTGGCTCTGCTCCCTCGCTGGGCTTACAAGCTCTCCCGAAGTACAACAACAACTGATACCAAACCCATAACATTTACAGAAGACAGCTGCCTTTGAAGGCCTACCAGCGTAAGCCCAACAAGAGGAAAACAGAAGAAATAACCGCAGAAGCAATAGCTCTACAGATGCTAGTTATTAATTTCTACATCACTGACAGGAATCATCTGCTCCACTATGTCCAATGAAGAAAGTACAAAAAAGTCTTGTACAAAAAGTACAAAATCCCAAAAGCTAGGCTGACCCAATGAAGCGATTAAGAGCAGCATCTGGAGATTTTCAGGGTCCTCTCTAGTATAACTAAAAAACAGTAGGTGACAACTTTGAGTACCTGATTTTGAAAGGAGGAAAATCACCCAAAAAGGCACTGAACAAGACTTCATATGGAAAGGAAAAGATAGAGGGGCAATTATTGAAGAACTTCCTGATAACCGGTCTGTCTCGGGGCTGCGTATTTACTCTTCACAGATGCGGGTATATTTGGGTGTGCAGTACTGTTTTCTAGATTTCTTCCTGAATCATAAACCTTAGCAGAATATTGCTGAAAGGACCTCACTGAAGTCGCTGAGGTACTGGGGAGATGCACCACTTGCCTTTACAGACTCTCCTAACTGTAGGGAGCACAGACAAACCAGGCCTGGGACTAAGACCTTCAATCTAGGTGTTTCTACACAGATCTTATCTTAAAGCAGTTATGCAGGATAAGGGAACTAAATCCCTCTCTGGAGATGCTCCTCTGATTAAAAAGGCTATTTTAGAAGCTAAAACGAGGTGCGTGGTCTAAGCCTGGCAAGGTGAACTCCATCCTTGGTGATCAAGTCTACAGTGTCCCTGGCCAGACATCTTTCCCTGTATCATCTGAGAAACTTTCAGCAAACCCCACCCCAGAACTGGAGCTGTCTGCGGACAAAAGCACCAACATTTTCGTTTTATGAAGAATCAGCACACAGAACGATGGATAACATTTTACCTTCTGTTTGAAGGTTGCTTGTATCATCCAGAACCTAAAATAAAATGAAAGCAAAATATCAGTGACTGATTTGACGCTCTCACCACTACTTCAAAGCTCTGGTTACAATTACAATTGTTATTCACCTTTGTGGGAACTAATTTTTCTTCAAATGTGGCCTTTTCAGCAGCTAGTGCTCCTTCAGGCTCTGTGACAACCAACTTCAATTCTCCTTTTTCTCCTAAATACAGCTTATGAGACCGTCTCTCAAGAACTCGTTGCTTCACTAAATAAAACCAAAAAACCCCAGTGACAATCTGAACAGAAACACAACTTTAAACAGAAATACGACTTTAAATTACGTAGCACTTTTCCACCATTACATTCGGACACATATACTGTCCCACAAAATGAAAGAGCTTTAAACTCCTGACGCTAAAATAGCACGCACAAGGCCTTCCTCCTGCAAAGAAACGGAAGAACAGCACAGCATATTCTCTCTCTTCACACCCGAGATGCGAAGCAAAGCTCCATCACACGTTTCCTGGCCAGTGCCTGGCAGGCAGCCCTGCGCTGGGGCTGCAGCACAAGGGTCCCGGTACCAGTCCCATGCCTTGTACACCCTCTTCCAGCCAGTGCCAAAATGGCTTGGGGCTCTATGGCCCTGAACTTACCAGCTGGGTGAGTCAGCAACTGGGAAGCATGATAAGAAAGACAAAAAAAGTGTATATATATATATATATATATGTGTGTTTAAGCACATATATGTACATGCACATATATGTATACGTTTAACACAACTGCAGCTAAACACTTTCCACCTTGCTGCAAGTTTATATAAATACATGTGCATTACATATGTTATATTTTTAATATATATTTGTAGTTACAATATATATTAAGTTATATTAGCATAAGTGTTACTCTTCCAAGCACAATCTAGAGAATACCACTGTGCATCAAAATTAATACATATGTACATACACCTGGTAGGATGTATTTATTAACTTATAGCCTAGAGTTGTTCAAAATGCAATCTAGGGGCTAGTACTAAGCACTGAATTTAAGAATATATATATAAGCAAACACATATTATATATTCTGTATTGCATATCACAGGATGTATATGACATTATGTACTATAGATTTATATGTAACACACTAGACAGTACATATGACATCGTACGCAATAATTAAGTCAGTATATCTATTTTAACTCGCCGAGAGGTACGACTTGTGAGTGACAAGCCACAACACGCTCACGTCTAGAGGCAGCTGACACAGGACCCTGACACCTGGACCCTTCGCCCGGGGGCAGGCGGGCAGCCTCCGACCGCCCTGCGCCAGGCCGGACCCCAGCAGACCCCTCACCCCGACCCCCGCCGGGCCCGGCCCCTCACCCCGACCCCCGCCGGGCCGGACCCCGCCAGACCTCCTCACCCCGACCCCCGCCGGGCCCGGACCCCTCACCCCGACCCCCGCCGGGCCGGACCCCGCCAGACCTCCTCACCCCGACCCCCGCCGGGCCCGGACCCCTCACCCCGACCCCCGCCGGGCCGCTCACCCTCGGGGTGGGCGAAGCAGACGAGGAGGGTCCCGGTCCCGCTCCCGGCCCGCAGCTCGCACTCGCCGCCGCCCGAGCGCTTCTGGCTCTGGAAGTAGCAGAGCAGCTTCTTCCTGAGGGCGGGCGGCGGCTCAGCAGAGCCCCAGTCGCCGCGCACCAGCAGCGGGAAGGCGCCCGGCCGCTGCCCCGCCATGGCCGCCGACTCCTGTCCCCGCAGCCTTTCGCTTTCGTTTCCCGGCGCGGCGCGGCGGGGCGGGGCGGCCCCGCGGCCTCTCCCGGCAGGCAGCGGCAGCCGGCGGGGCCCGGCACGCCGCGGAGCGGAGCGGGGTGCGAGGGCCGAGGCGGGCCCAGCGCCAGGACGGGGCCCCCGCCTCTCCCGTCTGTCGCGAGACAGCTGCCCCGGTCCGGCTTCTCCTCCCCCGCCGCGGCAGGCTGGCCGGGCGCGACCCGCCGGTCGCCGCTTCACGCCTGCGCCCTTACGCTCCTGTGCCCCCCCAGAATTTCCTACAACACCCAGAGCTGCCTCAGACACTCCCTTCGCGTTAGGAAATGTCCTCTCCCTCCCCGTGCTGGGAGCCCCTCACGCTGCTGGAGGAACAAGGTCCCCTTGTACTCTTCTGCCTCCCCCCTGGCCTTTATGATAAACTCCTCTGGAGAAGCAGCATCTCCTACTCATCACCTGCACAGAGCCCACTGCTACAGGCTCCATGCTTGGTGCCCTAGGCACCTGTAATGCAAGCGCTGGTGAAAAAACTCCTTGCTGTTCTCCACAGCTTCTTGTGGTGATGGAGAAGCTGAGAAGAGATGCGTTACTATCTCCTGGAGAGAAAGTTCAGACTGGTACAACTGAAGCACCCCAAGCCATCCCTCTGGCTCCCATCACGTTGATGAACCACTGACCACGTGTATTTGTTACAGGGATCGATTAAGTTTATTAATTTTAAAAATCAAAACTTAAGACTTTTGGCCCCCATGCCCATATCTTGATTTCGAGCACTAGGAATTCAAGCGTCAGCATTTTTCAGCAGTTAGAAAACCGATACAATCAAAAGCGATAAAGCCCAAAGCAAGTGGTTTCAGCGCTGCTGCAGAGGGAGTGATGGGGTGCGGTGCGAATGTGATACCAATTACCCAGTGCTTATTGCTGAGTTAAAAGTTAACCATGGCTTTTGCAGGTTGAGCTAATTTTGAAAGCAATAAACAATTGCTAAGTTAAAGGCTAAAGATGAAGATTAGGAACAGGACATATAAACTGACTTTGAACATTGCGTGGAAAATCGGGGTCCAGAACAAAGACATAAAAACTGAATTAAGATTTCTCATACATGTGGCCAACTTGGCAAGGAAAGCAGGGATTTAAGTGTCCTTAACTGAACTACCTTCATTACAATACTAAAATATCCACCCACAGGTCAGAAAGACCCTCGCCCAGGTGAGGACACTTCCTCCGGGCAGGCGCAGTAGTGTTAGAAATGACTAAGCAGATATTATAATTATATGCTAATTGCTAACCAATCATTGTAACTGGGAGTGTATGATCCTGTAACACGTGTGTATAAAAGATATCGCGGCGATGATTTCTGGGAAACCACCGAGCACCCAGGGTTGCGCAAACCTGAAATAAATAAGCAAGGTCTCGCCTGAGCGTGTGACAATTGCCTTATTGCACACCGGGCCATGAATGCGCTTTGCGGACAACAAACAAAGAGCCTGATGTTTATGGCTCCAGTGAAATACTTGCAGGTTCACGTTATTTCACACCACCTTCCCTAGAAAAGACAGCCCTCAGCAATGTTTACCCTGCAATGATTATTGCTCACATGGACACGCCAACCCCCAGTAAAACTTTAAAGTAATAGCAACCGAACTGTGTAAAGCAAGTATTGGAAGATTTTTTCTTTATACGCTCAGAGGAGCCAAGGGTTTTTAGAATTCGGAGGTGCTGCATCACTCTGCTTTTTCACTGGAAGATCTTATGACATCTAAGGCTGCAAGAGGCACATGTTTTTTATTCTGTCAACATGTTACAAAGAAGGTGATGGTGCTTTGCTTCCCCCCTCCAACATGGAACTCTGAACTTGGCCTTGTTAATGATCACCCCTTTGAGATAACCTGTTTATTTAAGCCTTAACAACCACCCACATCCCTCTGTGCTTTCCTTTGCTGTATTCATTTCTCCTTAAGATCACAGGAAGGTTGCTGCAGCTGATATAGGACAACAGAAACACCTTCTCAAAATTTACTTTCCTGTCTCTCCTAGGCTATATTTAGCCAACTTGGGCAACTTCTACACCCTTCTGTAGAACCTCCTACTAACCTGCCAGGGAGGGTTATTCTATTAAAAACAAGCAAATCTGTATTCAAGATGTCAAGTTCATTGAAGTTCATTGGTTGAAAACCAATGCTAAATGTTCAGAGAGGTTTAGACAAACACAAGCCATTAACTGCAATTTCTTTATTGAAAACCACTGCATCACAATTCATGATGCAGACTGTCATTTACAGAGTGCAAGAAGGAAGCAGAAATGCAACATTGAGCAGTCAACAGCAGAAAGAAGATCCCTTCCAATCCCCTGTCACCACTCCCCAGTTCGTAGTGCAACTAGGGTGGCCACAAGGCTGCATGGGAAGGCTGATACAATATAAGGCTTGATATGTAATCCAAGAGCAGTTTTTAGTAGAAGATTGAGCTCAAGCATTCAATATGCTCAGCTACTCTGAGTGTAAACAAACAGTCTATTTCAGCACTATCAAAAATTGCCAGAGGTTGCTTAAATGTAACCAAGCTTTAAGAAACTAATTGGATAAAACTGTTTATGGTTTTCATTGTGTATTTTGTCGTGTTTCTGTCCTACATGAAGACAGAAAGACATAGAATCTTGGCTCCAATCAAAATGTTTATTTAGTGAAAGTGATAAGGTATTCTGGGTAAGCTTGAATGTCATTAAATATGATAAACATGGATGGCTGACTCACATTATCAGTTGAACTATCAAACAGATCGATAGAGTTATTAGCATCTTTTGCTGCTGGAGTAATTGATCCTTTTTTCCCTTGAGAATATTCTCCAACAAGGACTCGAGCCAAGTACATGTACTTCTTCCCGTCCGCATCTGGTTTAGAGTAGATGTCGCTGGCAGAATAGCTGGCATTAACAGCGAAGTACGTTCCATTTCCAAAGTTCGCAGCTGTAGTCAGAAAAACAAATGTTTGTGTTTCAGTAGAAGCAATCGCTTATCTGCCACCTTCAGAGCCTGTGAATCTGTCCTGGTTTCAGCTCAGATAGAGTTAATTTTCTTCCTAGCAGCTGGTATAATACTCTGGTTTGGATTTAGGATGAGAAGAATGTCGATAACACGCTGATGTTTGAGCAGCGCTTACACTAAGTCGAGGACTTTTCAGCTGCTCATACTGCCTTGCCAGTGAGGAGGCTGGGGGTGCCCAGAAGCTGTAAGGGGACACAGCCAGGACAGCTGACCCCAACTGCCCAAAGGGATATTCCATACCACAGGACATCATGCTGAACAATAAAACTGGGGGGAGTTGGCCGGGGTGCTGCAGCAGCTGCTCAGGGACTGGCTAGGTCAACAGGGGGTGAGCAATTGCATTGTGCATCACTTGTTTTGTACCTCCTTTTATCATTATTTTTCCTTTCTTTTCTGTCCTATTAAACTGTCCTTATCTCCACCCACGAGTTTTACCTTTCTTCCAATCCTCTTCCCCATCCCACTGGAGGGGAGTGAGTGAACAGCTGTGCGGTGTTTAGCTGCCTCCTGGGTTAAACCACAACAGAATCTCTTGACAATTTTGCTCTTTATTTGCAATAGGGAGCGTTAACAAAACCAAATAGTTTTGCATACAGGGCAGGACTACACAGGTGACATGGCAAATCAGTCCTAGCCCTATTCAGGAAAACAAGAGCTGTTTTGAAATCCACATTACCGTGTATTCCAGCATAGCTCCGGTTAAATCCATGGTTGTTAATTAATCTTAATGACTCCTTACTTGTCCCATGAAACAGAAGCCGCTCATTATTTCTGTTGCCATTTTTATTATCCATTTCACGCTTTTTTATTTGGTAGGCCTTCCAAAAAAATGGATTCTGTACCCTTTCAATCTGCAAAGTTTGAAAGACAGACAGACAGAAGAAAGTAGATTGCTGTCATGAAAAACATTAGTGTATCAACAATTCAGTCTGCTTCCAAGATTCTCCTCCTAGCTCCAATGCACACATACCAGATTATGAAGTAAGTTAGTCAAATCACTCTAAACTTTGGCATGACAGACAGCAGAACCCAGCCCAAAACATGACAGAAACACTCCATGGGAAACAATATAGGACATTTTTGCAGGTTTCTGGAGCACAGATGACATGCCTACCTGCAAAGCACACGTGGCTTAAGTGAGCGAATGCTGTGCTCTACTAGAACAAAAACGATTTAAAGCAAGAGCACTCTCCCTTGGTGCTGAAGAAGCGACTGCTTAAGAGTTGTTCCAAATACCTCAACTGCAACATTAAACTGATGCTGATTAAAGTTAGTCACAGCCATAAAGACTTGTCCAACTTCAGAAATCCCAGTGGAATTTATTTTTCCATTGTTATCAAAGTATTTATGCTCAGAAATGATGACATGCTTTTACCTTTTCAATTTTTAATGACTGACAGGTCTTCAGAAACCTTTCCTGAACATCTCTATATTCTCTCGTTTCTGGTTTTAGTTCCACTATTTTGAGCCGCTGGTTTTGCATATCGTCCCACGTTGCAGGGAGCACTGTTGACTCTTGATCTGCAAAAGAAACATAATCAATCACGTTTACCTAAATCCTCTGCTTAAAAATGAAATATGCCCTGCTACAAACCCTTCTAAAAGCCCATACATCTAGCCTATCACTAGTGCCTACTGGGTCTTTTACCAGAGCATTAGGGTATTTTAGTTTCTAGTTTGACGTTGCACTAGCAGTTAGTGTGCCTGAATTGGTAGTTCCTAGACAAATCTGTTCTTCACAGCTGAAGAGGGAACCTTTGCAACATCTTTTACCAGTAGCCTTCCCTGCAAATCAAGTTTTCAAGCACATGAAGCAAATGCAGAAATACCGAGCAGTCAATTCTCATCAACTAGGAAATGAGGAGCAAAGCATCTGAACAAGGAAGATTTTAAATTAAGAAGTTCAAGAACATACTCTCCATCTGAAAAGCAGAAGTCTTCCCTTTCTTCCCTTCTCTCATTTCATGCGAGGTCTAGCATCTAGCTGTGTTGTCAAATAGTAACACTGATGCATATGCTACCGACATCCAGCATTATAGGCTCCCTCAATTAGAAGTATGAAACCCTTTTGATAAGTGACATTTTTTGGTAGGAGAACAAAAAAATAAAAACCTGAAAATATGTGCAGGAGGCATTACTAAGGCACTGGGAGCTGCACAGTTATGTAAAGCTGTCAACTTTCACTTTCAAAACTGTTAAGTGGACAAAAAAGTTGTTCCCGTTAAGATATAAAATGTGCCCCTGTAAAACTGAGTCACAGCAGTACAAAGAAAAATAATACACTGGGAAAAGCCCTTTATGGATGAGTAAGAAAAAGGTAGCTGCTTATACTGCAAAGGACCAGACGTAAACGGAACAGGGTACATCTCAAGAACAGAAATGAGCTGAGATCTAGAATGACAACTGCTATAAGCATCTAATTATTGCTAGTAAGCCTGTTAAGAACCTCAGAACGCATCACCTGCATTTCCAAAAATTTTAAATAACTGCAGGATTCTTCTATTTTCATTTCCCAGTTCAGTTCCTTTCTGCATTCTCCAGAAATGGACCTGCACAAAGCTCCTAACAATATTTTGCATATTCTTACCGTTTCTTACTCTTACTAGGCTGGACACAAGCTGCTTTTAACGTGGGAACATCAGTCTGTCAAGGTGCTTTTACTTACCTTCAGATTTATCAACACGTATAATGGTTGTGCGTTTTCCTTGGTCATCCTCAGCATATCTACCTTCTATATGGACTGTGTTTTTTTTCCCGTCAATGGTGACTGAAATATTTTTCTGCTTTCCCACATAAGCATTTTCCAATTTCATATTTGTAAGCCTGTCGAAGGGCACATAGGAATCCTTTTCAAAATACTTCCACTCAATTAAGTTTTGTAAAAGTTCTGCCTTGATCTCTTCCTGTTTAGCAGCTTTTACCCTGTGGATCATTTCTTGAATAGTTGAATAAGCAATCCAGACATCTTTCGCAACACCCGAAATTCGAATACAGTTACCACCCAAATGAAGAGCAATTTTTAATTCCTTTTGCAGGTCACGCAGTTCCTCACTCTCCACTTCACCGAAATGAAAGATAGACTCATCCATGATTTCTGTTTTAAACTGGTCCTTTAAAATTGCACTTTTCAACCAGTTTTCAGCTTCTTCCACTTTCTTTTTGTTTTCACCACAAATCTGCACAACAGCCGCATCGATCTTCTTTTCCAAAACTGGTTTAGCTTTTTCCTTCGGGGAACCTTTCTCAGAGCTCCAGAATGCTACATTGAAATACACAAATGTTGTAATTAATATTAACCATTATCAGCTGGTGCTAAAGAGATTGATCTATGACCTGTATTTAAGAGACATGTACTTACACGTTAACTTGGAAAGCAATAATTTGGCTGTTTTAACAAGACCTCCTCTTTTCTGCATGCTTTTATGGAACACACTCAGCAGATGTGGCTGAAAGATGACAACTTTAATAGTTTTCACAGATGGAGCAGAGTTACTTTTTGCAAAGTCAGTTACTGCGTCTATCATGTCATCAGCTACTACAGCTGGATCACGGCCTGCCTCACCTGAAACAAGTTGTAAACATTTTGCCTTTAAAAAGCGTTAATAACGGTTACAAATGGTTGAAACATCTTTAAAAGAACAGTTATAAACATACCTACAACCACTTGGATGACAAGTCAGAAATAATGTTAGGCTGGCAATTTAGCAAAGGTTTCTATTTATCAGGAAAAGAAGGTTCGAGATCACCTTTCTAGCAAGGGAAAAATGGAAGTTTACTTTTGTTGACATGGTGACTGATCAGGTTATGATGTAGATGATATGGCTTGGTTACCTAACAGGCCATGGGCCCAACGCTCAGTGGCCCAGTAGCCAACTCTCTGCTCAAAAAACAAGTCTAGTTTTATTCATGCAAGAGGTCCTTGCATGCATGGGGCCCAGTTCTGGATTCTCTCACTCTAGGGATTTCTACTGATCTAACAGAAAATAACAAGAGAGGAAAAAGGGACAATCTGGCCTTTTTGACAGGTTCACATTCCATCCATATCAACCCTACTCGTGTGGTTGCTAGCCAGAGTTGCAACATCTACTGATTTCAGCCATGGAGAAGTAGCTCCCTGGATATTCTCTGATGAGCTGCCCACTCATGTCAGGCTGCTGTGACAAATATTTATGGTTCTCCAGGAAGTATAGACATACCTTTGAATCCCTGTTAGCAAGGAAGTGGCGGCTCTAGAACACTCATACTCTTTACATACTAGCTGACTGCAAGGAGTGAAGCTTTCTAGGTCTTCACGAGCTTCCAGTAACAGTTTGGAAGTCTGCAGTTTCTGAATATATTTGCACCCAAGAACAATCCCTCCACATAAATCAAACCCATCGCTTGAACCCTGAGATCAGCAGAATCACAGGCACTGAACCCATTTCAAAAGGGAGACAGACCTGTTCCAATGGCTGGGAAGGTGACAGAGTTGTACTGCTGTAATTCACACTCCTGAAGCACTCTGGAGACTAGCGCCTTGATATCATCTTGGGCAACAAAATGAATTATTTTTTTGCATGGCAGGCTTCCTGCTTGGGTGGTGATATAGCACTGGTTAGTTTGTGAAGCTGCAACATAAGTAGGAGAATGTAATCAATCAACAATTATCCATAATATAGATGTACACTAATCCTCAACAGGAGACAAGAAATTATGACAAATGCACCCCAGGATAAGCTTTAAGTCTCCTTCCACAAACTGTGCAACCCTCTCTCTCTATTTTCACTTTCAAGACACAAGGATTCATTCTACGTTTCTAAAATATTTGCCTCATTTGGCAAATAAATTTTGTGGGCCTTTATTTGTCAAGTTTGCCTGCAGACTTGAAGAACTTCATGCAGACTAGTAGTACACTCTATCTCCATGCACACACAAGCATTCCATCTGCCCTCAGGCTGCCAAGCCTGAATTACCCTGTTGGCCCGCGCAACAGAGGTTTACCTCTTATCTCCTCCACATAATTCTTTTCCTTTGGTTGGTCTTCCGAGCTGACCTCCACACTAGCCTCTTTCCCACTTCCCTTATTTTGTGGGGTTTTAAACCACATACTTAACCATCCTTACTCCCCATTCATTGTATTTGCTGTTCACTATCTGAATTTGGTCTACAAATAAATGCCTCTTCTGAGGCAGGAACCCAACTTCACTAGTTGTCCCTCTTGGTCACACAGAGGATGTGGTAGTGGGTTGCTAGTTCAGCCAACAGCAAACATTTTCTCGGTAGACAGTTGCTGCCCTCATTAGATGTTTTACAAATATTGCATTAACTGATTAAAAACCAGCTGATGTAACACAGTGCATAACACAGATGGATGTACAGTAGGCACTGAGAAAGTGTTCCCACAGATTCCCTGCCATGCATGGACACCTTCAGAAAGGGGGTCAGAAGTGTCGTACCATACCTAGTTGAGCACATTCATCTTCAACTGCTTTTCCAGCACCATTCAGAATTGCTCTCGAGACACCTTAAATGAGAAGAGGCATATGAATCCACTGTTACTACTGTTAATGCCATTAAAGTCCCCTCTGAGGCAGAGCTGCTTACCACATAATGTCTAAAATATCTCGATCCTGATAACAGTAAAGGTTATAACTGAAAAGCACTGTTGCCTAAATTTTAGGCTTACACTTCTCAATTCAAAGTGATGTCTAAAGCACCTAACAAGTTTCACCGAGGTCAAAACCTCATTGAGGTTTGTCTTCTCCTTTAGTCCAAGAGATATTCTATAAGAACAATTAAAATTATTAGTTTCCCTTTCTGCAAGAGTCTTAAAACACGCCATCCTGTAACACAGATTAACAAGAAAAAGAAAGTTTCAGACACTTCCTAATTGAACCTTTGTACCCTAAGAAGCAAAATAGAAACCACACTGTGAAACAACAGAGTTTGAAACATTGAAAAAAAATACTTCCTACTCTCCTTATCCAGCCCTTCCAACCAAACGTACTGTTTTCACACATAATACCAACTAAAATACCTCTTTTGAGGTTGAAGGTTTGGTTTGTTATGTTTACAATGACATCTCCCTCTTCCTTGGTAATATCACCTTCCGCCACCCGGAACACGATGGAGCCAATCGTCATTTCATGTACACCCTGTGCTAGGGTTGAAGAGGTACCAGAGAAAGCTGCAGGAAAGAAATACAGACCCTGAGCAGAAGGGAGCAATGAGGTAAGAGATAAGGGACTTTTCCATGGGTACAATGCCTACAGAGACCACAGTTTGCCTCCAGACTCAGACAGTGAAGAGGACCACCTGCCACGTTACACTGAAAATCATTCCTTCTCACAGGAGTCTCTGATCAACCTTCACCTATTCCCATCACTGCTATTCATGCTGAGATGGCAGAAGAAAACTTGTTTTGCTGCACACCTGGTATACAGGCACTACTTTGCCACATTTTACTATATAAGCCTTGGCAAAACTCCAAGGTAAAAAAGCAGCAAACTTTCCAAGTCTCGCTCCCTTGCTCCTCTGTCTCACAGTTTTCAGGCAGGTTCTCTACTACGTGATAGGAACTTTTAACCCACGTGTTATTTGTAAAAACTTCATCAAGTTTTCAACACACAATTCATTTTCTACACTCTGCAGTTCCATCAGGCTGGATAACACCAAAGTTATTTCAGTTTGGTTTTGCTATTCATTTGAATGTGTAAAAGATTTAAGAGTATTCCAAAGAGGCCACTTTAAGACATACAACCAGGAACTCACCTGCCTTCCCAGGACATAGGAAGACACCAACCTGTTCACAATCTAATCAAGTACTGCAGCAATAAAAGAAAAAGCCCAGCCTGTGATAGATTCTGCTGTCCTGATTTGTAGGGCCACTGTCCAGATAATGAATCACAGGTACATTTTTTTTCTTAGCATCTCCAACACCATTTCAGACATTACAGACACTCAGCCTGAAAATACCATATGCTGCCTTTACAGCAGCCACTTCGTCTGTTACTTGGACGTTGGGAATGACATGCTCACCAAATATCTAAACATTCGTAACGAATGCATTCCCTGCAATATTTAAAAGAATTAAAAAAAAAAAAATCCACCAGGCATACAACTTCTGTGAAGCAAGCTTACCTGCGTCTTGGCTAGCCTTATTTGGAGAAGTCTTCTGCACTTGAACGTCTAGAGTATTTCCACATCTTTTTTCAAGTTCATCTGAAAATTCCTAGAAGAGGAAATTACAATCAACCCCTGTAGAAGTCTTTAGATTACACAGCAGGAACAAAGGTTTGAAAAGTAAAGCTGAAAACCATTTAGACAGAGCTTAATGCAAATTACTTCATAACAGCTGCCATAATGCTGATGGCAAGTCTTGACACACTTGTTCTCAGAGAGCACAGTTATTCAGTGTGAACAACAGACAGAATTGATAAATAACTAAGACAAAGCCCTGGTTACCATTCCAGAGGGAGATATTTACAGATGGCATCCTTACACTGAGGGGCTAGCTTACACTCTAACCCAAGTCTTGCAGCTAATGCCACCCTTCTCCATGCACAACAGCTCAGGCTCTGGCCCAGCAGCCTTCAAGTTTGGCCTTTCAAAATGTGTTAGTACTGTACAAAATAGCAGAAGTCAACAGATGCAGAAACACTTATTTGGACATTAATTCACAGCATGACTACTCTCTTTTGAGAGACTCATGTGTGACGTTGAGTAACTTGTGGATACAGAAAATCCGTGCTAACGTGATACTGGAGAAAGAGGGATGCAGAATACTGATATGTTTTCTACCGGAGAAGTTTACCAGCACAGCAATCCCAGCACAATTATTCTTCCTAAAAAGACATTAGCACTCCATTGAAAGCACTCCTTTTTCCAAGAGTAAAGACATCTATGCAAGAGTTGCAGCAAATTTTTCTGTAGCCAAGTCCTACGTACTGAAGAATTAGGTGAATTCATGAGATACAGAGTAATTACACTTTCATCTGTATTATTGCCACGGAACAGGAAAGGACAGGAAGGGAGCAGGGCTGTACAGGTGACCATGAAGGGTAGAACCAAAAAGAGAACTTTCAGTACAGACAAGAGAGACTGTCAGCAAACAACTTCTTTCGTGTAAGAACAAGCACCCTGTGGATTCTTTGGAGATCATCAGATAGCCAAGTCTGATGAGACAGACACAAACAAAACAGCATATAATATAGAGAGAACAACATGGTAACTCACCTGAATATTATCTGTGTCTTTTGGATGCAACAGAAAGTGAACTTCCTCCAGAGAATTTACTCCATGTTTACTACTGAATTCAAACACTTTGTCAAACAGTAATTTAGCAACAATAGACTTTGGGAATCCTAAAATCCCTGTCCCAATTGCTGGGAAAGTAATTGACTTTAAAGATAGTTCCTCAGCAATCTGCAGGCATTTTGCGATGATGTTGCCCAAGACCTGCAAAGCACAATTATTTTTTCGATTACTGAAAGTAATTTTTTCCAGTATGTGCAATGTAGTGCTTTCCCTTTCAGCTATCGCTTGGTATTAAAATACAATAATTGTATACATCACAAGGAATACTTTAGTCAACAAGGGATTAGCCACACAGCTAAAAAAGAACAGACCAAACTCTGTCATCTCCTACGAAAACTGTCCCTCACTTCAAATGAGAAGTTGCATTAAACCCACTATAAAGCCCAGTCAAATTAGAGCTCAGGCAAAAAAAAAACCTTATACCTTTAGAGATGCATTTTTCTGGGACCACGCAGGTACGACAGCATGAAGCACAACACTGCAACCTAGATTGTAACCTTTTGTTTTCAACACGGATCCTATCTCAGGTGTTTTTCCTAGGCCTTCTTCTTTTAAGCCCGTCTGAAGCATTGGCCCTGCCTTGCTTAGCAAAGCTTGAGAGAGTGGCCCTTTATCAAGCTGGAGATCTTTGGCAACACTGATGACAACAATGTCTGTCTGAAAAACACACAAGCAAAAACTCTAGCTTTTAAGTATCAAGTCTTTTAAGTATCAAGTTTAAATTTTGCACTGATTAATCAAATACAGCCTGCCTACTGATTTATGAAGTAAATGTTTGGGACAGCAATCTGAGAGCGAACAAAGTTTTGGAATAAACGAAAACAGTTATGCTCGGTTGTAATACCATGAGTCTCCCTGTAGCAACACAAAAGCTGAGTTAACAGTGAAATTCATTTCAAGCCAACAGAAGAAAGTTAAAATTCTGCATTCCTGGTCTACTCACTCTACCTCCACTTGAGAAACGTTTATGAAGTTCATTGTCTAAGAGAAGGTCACAGACCAAAAATCTGTGTTCACTGAGGTAAGCAAGACCCTCCATAGGACTGGTCTAGAGAAAAAGGAGAAGCTCAAAACAAAAAAGACCGGAGGAAAGCTATGGAGAAAGAAGTAAGAATGGCAGTAACATAAGGGAGAGAAATACAGAGGGCTATGAACATCGTGTCAAGCACTATATTCAGCTCCTCAGAGAAGACCTCTATACACATTTTAACGTATATTCTGCCCTGGCCAACTGGAGGAGCTGCATGCACAAGCTGTGGGAGGCATCCACTCCTGAAAGGAGTTGCTAGTCACTATGGAAAGGGTTCTGAAAGGAGTTGCTTCCAGTAAAGTAGCTATCAGCCAGCTAACAGCGATTCAATACTGGAGGCAACTGGAAATTGATTAGTGAAGTTGGTTTTCCACAGTAAATGCAACAGCAACTGCATGTTGCGTGCCAGTGTTCATCAATAGCATAAGGGGTAATAGTTCCCCAGACCAGTATCCTACAGATGCGGGGAGAACCAGCCTGGCTGTGGGCCCAGGGCTGGGACATGCATGGCTGTGGTGCCTCAGGACCACAGTGGATCTGGAAGCAGCCCAGCCACTCTCACACGGCAGGGTACTCGCGTTAACGGACTCTGAGCACCCGCCTTTGCTTTTGTGCTAGTACCACACTCTTGTAATCAGGATTTCTGGGAAGGTCAACACTGCATGCAGGTCATTCCTGCCCAGCAAGGTAAGGTCAGGGGGGTTCAGAGCCCAGAACCATTCCTGCTGACCCAGTTGCTTCTGCTAAACTGTAATGTACTGTGTACCACAGGGATCCATGTGCGTCTCTGTCAGTAGGTGACAAAATGCAATGCTGCACAACCATCTGTATGTCATGTAAAACAGTCATCTAACAGCAATTCTTATTACCAGCAGTGATAGCCAATTTCAGTAATGTATCAAACATGTTACATTGCTAATTACAGATGATGGTCTAAGGCTGGTCTTTTTTTGGTTTTGTGGTTTGTTTTTTTTTTTTTAAATTAAAAAAAAAACTTGATATTTTAAAAGCAGGTAGTTTATAAACCACTTACTGTAGCATCTTCAATGCTTCCTTTTTTCAGCACAATGTCAAGGCCTTCCTCAGTTGTTACCACTGGGAAGTTCTCGCTATTTTGAGAAATTTTGCTTCTTCTAGGCTGATGAACTCTACTAGTCTGATGCAGTGACTTGTAGGGAGGTGAATAACCTGAAAACACTTTTTCCATTGCCTTGCTGAAAGCCTCAGTGTTATTCTGCCCAATATCCACAAGATGAACCTCCTTCAAGCTGCTGTCCCCCATGGATTCTTCCAAGGTCTCCTTGATGGAGGACACAATCGAATACGTACACAGTTCCAATGGGAAGCCAAAAATCCCTCCGCTTATAGCAGGTAGAGCTATGGAACAATGATTGTATGTTTCAGCTAGTTGAAGACTTTTCTTCACTGTCTTTCTTAACAAGTACATGCACTTTTCTGCTTCATCCTTCCTCCACCTGGGCCCAACAGCATGAATGACGTTCTTGCAGGGGAGTTTCCCAGCGCCCGTGATAACTGCACACCCAGGCTGCAAACTCCCATTCTTCCTCACCAGTTCGTTGCACTCCTGTTGCAGCTCTGGACCAGCCGCTTTCAGCAGTGCCTCAGCAAGGCCACTGATGTGTCTTAAGTCTTCATTAGATGCATTAACCACAACATCAACAGGATGAGTGCACAAGTCAGCTTTATAAACCGCTATTACAGTTCTACCTATGGTCACCTGCCTATAGGGCTTGCCTACATTACTATGTTCTAGCTGCTCTTCCAGCTGCTCTTCCAGCTGCTCTTCCAGCTGCTCTTCCAGCTGCTCTTCCAGCCTGAGCAGGCACTTGAAGTCTTGTTTTGCACTGGCGTCAAAAAAGCCTTCTCGCTCTTTGAAATATGACTTGGCTCCTGGCTCTGTAATTACCACACGCTTATAATGCAGGCCGGACAGAATTTGCTCAACTAAGGTGACTCCCTTCAGCACTTCTCTTCTTGGCCCACTCAAGGATATAACTCTGTTTTTTTGCTGTGTGCTAAAGTCAACTTTCACACCTTTATTCTCTAAGTCAACCCAAACACTGGTCTTCTCTTTCTCAAAAAAGCTTATGACCACCATGGGCTTTCCTCCGATGACCCTTTGTACTTGCGTGTTTTCATCTATAAAGTTATAAAGTTCCTCAAAGGCTTTTGCTACTGCTTGAGAACAACCAGCAATGATGACCTGATCCTCTACCTGAGTGACTGTTACAGCTTCATTAGAGCAGTTTCGCTTGGTGAGTATCCTCCATTCCTTCTTCTGGAGGACTGACTCATCCTCCAAAGCAATGCTTTTGTAGTCCAGTTCATTCCTTATTTCTTCTTCTGCTTTTAGGACATCTTCAGGAGAACTCCCTTTCAAGATGAGAGCTTCTGTGCCAAGCTCATAAAAGGCACTAATTTGTTTTGACATAAACAGGCTCTGTGACAGGGTTTCATTATCAATATGCTCTAAAAACTGGTAAATATAAGGCTGGATATCAACTGTTTTCTTTGCCATTTTGCGTACATTCTCTAATATTTCCCCTTTTACTTTATAAACTTCCTCAGGCACTCCACACAGGTTAATTACCTTCTGCAATTGATCATAAGTTATCTGCAGGGCTGGGAACTCTGTGCGAATTTTTTCTTCAAGACCAGTACTCTGTAAAATTGCATATTCCCCTGAACCCATTACCACCAGTTCTTCAGTTCTTTGCTTTTGTCTTTCAATTTCTCTGGTGGCCTTTTCTATCAGAAACTTCAGTTCTTGTTCAACATTCTTCACAACTTCTTTTTCACCCACTAGAACAAGTAAACCTTTGGAAATATCTGGGATCATCAGAACTTCATCACAGGTAAAGCTGTTTCTAACGGCTTCCCACACCTCTGCGCTTACTTGACATTTAATTGCTTTGTACTTCGATATGCTGTGTGAAAATGCTGTGGAAACATTTTTGCTCCATGTCCTGATCAACCGAGACACTAATCTCTTCTGCTCAAACAAAGCAGCTGAAGGATGCAAAGTAACTTTTGGGTCTGCACAGCGGGGTGCAGGCCATGTTAGCTCACAATTACACTTGGCCATTTCAGAACTTATTGCCTCAATTAGCCTATTATTTCTGTGCAAATACTGCCAGATATACAGATCCAGAGGCACTGTAATTGGATCCGGCTTCTTTATTTGTGGCCCTTCCTTTCCATATAGAGCTGTTCCCAGTGAGACATAGTAAGGATAGACAGAGATTGGTGCTTTGTTGAGTGAATGCTGCTTTGCCAAGATATTGGTGACGTCTAAAACAAACAAACAAAAACCCAAACAATTAATGCTAGCACTTAAAACCAGAGATCTTCTGGATTTTTTTTTTTTTAAACTTTGTTTTCTACATAATAATGTTTGTTATAGAATTGTTTTACATGAATTTCCCCCCCCTTCCCAGATAGACATAATTCCAAATTATTGAAGAGTTACTGGCTTTAAATGCCAAAAACTAAGTTAGAGAGAGCCAGGTAAGAACCAACACCGTCCACCTCCAGGAGGAGGTACGCACAGCACTGTCTCTGCCCCCACTTCTGTTATATGCTGTACTTGAACTGCTCAACTCAGTAGTTGTCTGGGCTGTTACTCAGCAGTATCAAATCACAGCTCCTCCACTTCCTCCCAGGAGTACATTTATTTTCTTAACTTCCCTTCAGCTTTCCCCTTCATTGCAGTGCCTCCAGCTTCCCCCTTGTTCTCCACCTTCCATGTTTCTGTCACTGGCTGGACAAGCCACAGCACCTGCTCTCCGGCCAAAAAGTTCTCCGAGAAATTGTCCTCAGATGAACCAGAGGCAGCTGGTGGTGAAGGCGGGGTGGGGAGGAGTCTCCCACACTACGTGGGGCTATGTTTTCTCTATTGAACTCAAACTGTAACCTGAACTCTGTAAAGCTGTTTCAAAACTTAAGCTTGCACTCTAGCTAGCAGCGACATGCTGACAAAGCACCAGCTCTGCTGTTTTATGAGGGCAAATCAGGCATTTCTGTTGAAAAATCCACATTTTGATCTTTAAGTGAAAGGATCTCAAAGAAATAAGGGCTTTGTATTTCTGTGTTACCTTTATGGTCATTGAATGTAATGATAGCTGCATCTTCATCAGGCAGCTGCTGAACATCCACCACTTGCGCACCTCCGTTCTTCTTATTTTCAAAGTAGACAGTTATATAGTCAGTAGGTGTGTTAGGTGGTATATTTTCAGCCTTAACACTTTTTGTTAGCTCAAGGCATCGTGCAGTAATTTTTTGTTGCTTTGCTCTGTTGTTTTGATTAAAGTTTTTAGCAAATTCCCCTGAAGCTAGAAAGAGAAGGAAGAAGAAAAAAAAACAACATCCAAAATCAAACTAGTAGCTTGCTTTTCTACTATGATATTAGCAAACTACTGCTGTGTGCATTGACCAAAGCACTGAATTACAAAGCATCTATCAACTCGGAGATGCCCACAAACTACTTCTTTCCACATATTCAGTATCTGTCACCTGGTATTCACCACATGGTTGACCACAATTGTTGACTACAACTACTGTAGCCAGAATTTGTCACTGGTTTTCCTACTGAGTAGCACTGTGTCTCTTTAAACCCAAAAGAAAATAATATCAGGTTCATTTTTGGACTATGGGTTTATACACAACAAATCAGACATAGGTCAACAGTTCAAATTTGGATTCTTTCAGTTTTATGATAAACACCGAAAGAATCCTATAGTAATCCTAATAAAAATTCTATTTTTTGGCTATTTTTCCCCCCATTATCATCACAGTAGAAGATAGTGAAGTCACTTTTACATCTGTCAGGCAAACACACAATTAAGTTTTTAAAGGATCTACTTATTTCCTAAAGGCTACACCAAAAATTTGGGACCGGACCACAATATGAGAGGCAAATAATTTCTGACTTCTAAAGTAGAAAACCCTACACCTCCTTAGAGACTAAAAACTTCTTTGGTTTAGTCATACCACAGACTAATCCCTTCACAACTTTAAGTTTTCTGAGCAACTTCATTGTTACGTACTACCAGTAATACAACCGTTCCCACAAAGTTGATTCAAAGTGGCATATAACTTGTTTTCACCACGTTCTACCTCCTAAAGAGATTTACAATTTTTCCACACAGAAGACAGCATTCTCTCTTCTTTCCTGTCACACCTCCTCACACAGAATTAAACACACATAAAATCACCTTGTCCCTAAAAGGACTCGAGCGCAGCAGCACTCAAAGAATCCTGGAACCAGTTCATCGCTGCCAGTTTACTTCAGTTCTCCTGGTAACGTGGTGCTGTTATCTCTGCAACATCAGGTGTGGCATTGGCTTACACTGTTTCTGAATCCGGTCTCATCATACCACTTACTGTTGCCCCCCAGAGGAGGGCCACGAAGATGATGAGAGGGCTGGAGCACCTCTCCTATGAAGACAGGCTGAGAGAATTGGGGTTGTTCAGTCTGGAGAAGAGAAGGCTCCAGGGAGACCTTCTAGCAGCCTTTCAGTACCTGAAGGGGCTACAGGAAAGCTGGAGAGGGACTTTTGACAAAGACATGGAGCGAGAGGATGAGGGGGAATGGTTTTAAACTGAAAGAGGGCAGATTTAGATTAGATACTAGGAAGAAATTCTTTACCGTGAGGGTGGTGAGACACTGGCCCAGGCTGCCCAGAGAAGTTGTGGCTGTCCCCTCCCTGGAAGTGTCCAAGGCCGGGTTGGATGGGGCCTTGAACAACCTGGTCTAGTGGAAGGTGTCCCTGCCCGTGGCAGGGGGGTTGGAACTAGATGATCTTTAAGGTCCCTTCCAAACCAAACCATTCTATGATTCTATGTCCCGGGATGGAATTTGTTAATAATATCAACCATAAGTCAACCAGGAAGCCCCCGCATCCTCTCACTGGTGAGAAGTAGGAGCAGACACCTCTCCATAACCTGGAAGATGCCTTTGTCATCAATCACTAGTAAGGCAGAAGAGAAAGTGTGTGGTATTGGACACACTAAAAAACCACAGTGGGCACACAGTAGCTAAACAACTAGTTGGTACTGCAGCATCAGGCAAAGTGTACGGTGTTAATTCCACACTTCACATAACTGACAGCTGCCACTCTGCATAAGGACGGCTGGACTTTCCTCAGCATCCCAGAGTCAATCCAGCCCAGTATCCTGTCTCCAGCAATGGCCACAGCAGGTATCAAGAGAACAGCTGTAAGAAGATGCTGCTTCCCTAATCCTCTCCCAGCCTCCAATCTATTACAGTAGATGTCGCAGCCTTACGCAGTCTATTTAATAACCTTGAAAAGCTCTGTTCCACGTACTGGTTCAGTTTTCCCTCAAATCCATACAAACTTACTACACGTGCAACACTTTTTGGCATGGAGAGCCTTTATTATCGATCTGGTCCAAGACCAAGTACCTCCTTTTGTTGCTTGTATAAAGTTATAGTTTGTTTTCAGTCCTACCTGTTCTGTTTACTATCCAAATCAGAGCTAACCCTCTTCTGATTTACACCGGCCTCTACCTTACAGGTAAAAGGTACGTCATTAACTTCAGTAGAGTAAATTATTTAAAATGATGCAGTATCAGATTAAACCTTAAACCTATGACAGAAAACATTTACTTCATGCTTAGTCTTCCTCACACGCACACAAGTAGCTAATAACAAAGATCTGCAACTCCGACTGCTTCTTACCAATATTTCCAGTAAAAGTAACTACAGCAGCACGTAATTCAGGTATAATTTCCACACTGAAGTCACCATCATCCTCTGACAAGTCACTGATGTTCTCTATCAACATAATTAACATGCAGTCTTTTGCCGTCTCCTGCACGTTTTCAAGCAGAACGATGGTGGAAGGCCGGGATCCTTGAGAGCCCCCCTCTTGGCACGGCTCCTGGAGAGTCTCCACTTGCCATGGCTTCACTAACAGATCAATTTTCTTCACCGAGTGATGCTTCCGTTGCAAAACTTCTTGGGCATCTAGTTCCATGGGAAAACAAAGACAGATGTGATCTTCTGTTCCCCTCTTGCCACAGCAGAGCAACATGTTAAATTACACTCTACTTGAAAAATCTAGCCAGCCATATTTTCTCTTAACAAAGAAGAAACAGAAAAACTACATCAAAAGCTAGTGTCAGGATACAAGCTACTCTATGATCTAGATGTCCCTAGTCTCCCCAAAGGAAAAAAAATGTTGTTACTTTTTGAGATAAGTGCTACCTCCTTTCTACTGTGCTCAAGTGCAAGAAACTGTTCTCCATATTAGTAACATATTTAACAGTTAACTATTTAACTATATTTGACTATGTTAAATATTTAACTATTTCTCCTCCATAAACAGTTTCCTCTTTTCATACATCCTTCACACACTAACAAGCAGCCAACAGCACTTTAGTGTAGAGGAAAACATAGGAAAACCACAGATAAATTGAGGCTGCTTTAAAATAATTTTCTCCACAGAAAATGCTTACATTCACCTCTCTCTTGCAAACACATAATATTTACCACCTCTTTTCCTCACAATCTCCAAAACCCTGGCAACTGAAATGAATACAAAAGAAAATACAACAAACTAATATTCACCCATGATCTGCAGTGAATACTGTACTATGCTTTATCCAGTCTCCTGAACTACAATTAAAGCTTACTTATTCTGCAGTGCTCCTGACATCATTTCTGCTGCGTTATTCTGTGTCAGCCTTGATCAAGCATTTGGGACAGGTCTAGAGAACTACTTCTTTCCCTGTGAGTTATTATAAACACTGTCAGAAAACCACATCGGCATTGGACAGACAGGCACATTTGCTCCTTTTACATCCTGTCACTCTTGGGGAATAACACACCATTTCTGCTGCAGCAATGCCCACAAAAAAGATCCAGCACCAGCAAAGGCCTATTTTTAAAAGGGAGCTTTAGTAATATCACACCCATAAGATACGATCATACCTGCCTCATCCTGAAAGGTGATGATAATTTGCTGATCCTTTTTGATGCAGGACTCGATGGTCCCGCCACCGGACTTCTTTTTATTTTCAAAGTACATTTCCACAATCTCATCTTCTATTTCCTCCCCACAGGCAGTGGTTACTACTACGACAGATCTCCTAGAGGTTGCTTTTTCTGCTTCAAATTTCTCACGTGATGCTGAAATGAAAGATCACACCCTAATGCCTTAGGCAAAAGTTAAGAAAAAACCCAAGTGAAATCTTCCAAATTTCACACCACTTTTTGTTCAGATCACAGATAAGATCAGGGAAAATAATAGGCAAATAAAAAGAAATTCAGGTGGGTTTTTTTTTTCCACAACAGCCTTTAAATCCCAAACAACCTGAGCATATCACCAGCATGAGCTGTCGTATCAACAGCTGAGGAGAAAAGGCTTCCATTCATCACCAGGCAAGGACAGCAGAAGTAATGGCTATGAAAGCTTCTTCACAAATTCACGATGAGGGGAACCATCACTCCTCTGCCTGTGCACCCTCTGCATTTACAGTCCCAGCCATTGCTGTGGGTCACCATGGGTCTACACGTGCTGGCTGCCGCAGGAGCTCAGGTGTACCTGGGGTTCACAGCTACTAATGTTCTATCACAGGGTCAGCATCCACTGCATATTCTCCCTGAGAAAGTGACATGCCTGAGGCAGTCAGAGAAGTGGAGAGTTTGCTAAATGGACTCATACAAAGAAAAAAAAAAAAATATTTATTTTAACCTGAGATCATGATTTCTACACTCCATTAGACAAACACCACAAGCCACCCAGGTGACCAGGGCACTAATGCAGCGTAAAGGTCAATGAAAACTAATGAAGCAAAAATACAGTGGTCTTTGCTTGCTAAGTGGCAGGCTTACCTGTCTTCTGCTGAGTGCACACAGAAGCCTCCTTTTTCTGGCAGGTAGGAAGAGGCACCTGGGGTTCATTAACTAGAGATAAATGACAGTGCTTTCTCAGTTACCACGTACTTCAAGAAGAAAAAGGTCACACTCTGGTAGACCCAGGAGCTAACACAGCTTGACTTTAGCTCCATTTGATACTGGCAGAATCAGACTTCAACATATTCCTTTTTTCAAACCATATGTTGAATGTGGTTACACAAACACCCTTCAAGCTCAAAAAAAGTCTCAGGCATAATGTCCAAAAACAAACTGGCACATAGTAATGCTGCGTGAACCACTGCGAGCGGGTCCTCCCATGCACTACAGCACTATCCTCACACAAAAACTGCTGTCGAACAAGAGATCTGTCGAGGGCATCCCTCCTCTGGAGGGAAGAGCCTTTAGAAACCAGGCACCTCTGTAAAAGCATCTATCATGATGTATTCTGACTCTGCGCATCTCTACCTGCCAGCTCAAGGCAATAAGGAACACAGCTAAACCAGAAAACAAAACACAACAGCGGTATGTCGGACTGCTTCCCCAGCCTGCGCCCGCCATCTCCACCTGCCCGCCGCCCCCCTCTGCCCAAACGAGAACCTCGCGGGTGGAGATACGCGGGTCTGTGCGGCCAGCCAACGGCCCGGGGAGGACACACGCGTGTCGGCGGGCACCGCGACCAACACCGCGCAGAGTTCGTTCGTTCGGGTTTTACGCGTGCCTTGGAGCTTACTCAAGGGCGGTGCTTTATGAATTACGTTAGTTTTGTGGTTTAAAAAGTGAAGGAGAGTGATGGGGGAGTGGAGGAGAAAGCGCACAGCTCGACGCCAGCCCGGACAAGCACCCGACGAGCAGCCGGCTCGGCCACCGGCTCCCGCCGCCTCCCCGCTCCTCCCCTCCGGCCCCCCCGGGCCAGCGCCCGGCCGCGGGGTGGGCCAGGCCCGGAGTACCGGCCCCGCAGGGCTGAGGCCGGCGTTTAAGCCCCGCACCGCGCCTCACGCAGCCCCTACCTGGCGCCTCGGCCCCGCCGGCCCGTCCCGCCTCCTGGAAGCGGAACGAGAGGAGAGCGGTTACCCGCGGCCCCGCTCGCCCACCGCCCCGCCCGGCGCCGCCCGCCTCACCTGCGCGGGGCCGCCGTCCGCCGGCGGCTCGGTGACGAGCAGCGACAGCCGCCCTCCGGGACCCCAGTCGAGCTCATGGACCCGCCGGTCCAGCACCCGCTGCCTCACTGCCAACACGACAGACAGGAACCGGTGAGGGGAGGGCACCGGCCGCCCCCCCCACCCCGAAACGCGGGCAACGGCCATTAACACCCCCCGCGCCGCTGCCCCTGCCCGGCCGCTCACCCTCAGGGTGGGCGAAGCAGACGAGGAGAGTCCCGGTCCCGGTGGCTGCCCGCAGCTCGCACTCGCCGCCGCCCGAGCGCTTCTGGCTCTGGAAGTAGCAGAGCAGCTTCTTCCTGAGGGCGGGCGGCGGCTCGGCGGAGCCCCAGTCGCCGCGCACCAGCAGCGGGAAGGCGCCCGGCCGCTGCCCCGCCATGGCCGCCTCTGCCTCTCCCCTCACTCCTCCCCGCTTTCGCTTTCGTTTCCTCAGAGAGCGAACTGGCGGCGCCGAGCTCCGCCCTGCGCCGGGGGCGGGCGGCCCCCGCGGGCCCGGGGGGTCGAGGCGGCCGGAGGCCCCGGTCCCGCCGCGCCTCCTCCCGGCGCCCTCGGGAGGCAGCCCGGGTTCCACGGCCCGCTGTGCTCGGGAGGCGATAAACACAGCGCTGGACTTTGTCCGTAGGGTGGGACAAGAGGCCGGCCCGAGAAATACAGCTGGTTTCGGTCCCGAGCTTACAGCGGTGGGCACTGGGTCATACAGACCTCGCTCTCCCTTCATTACTCTTTCAAGTCAAGTCGTGACACTCGGCGAAATTACCTGTTTCTGTCATTCTCCCTCCGAAATACTTCTACAACCGTGCAAGATTGCAACGAGACAGTATTTTGCTCAGACCAAAGCGTCAGCCAGCTGAGACATTTTCAACTGAGTGCTCAGGACTTGCCCTGAGCGAAGGTTGCCATTTTCAGCTATTTCTTGCTGCGTATTTTACTAAATATGAGACACTCAAACAGCAGATAAATGAAATTTTTCCCCCCTAACTTCAGTGCAAGTTTATTGAGGAAATGGATAATAACCAAATGTCATTAAATATTATAAGCGTGGGTGGATGTCAGCTGAATATAGGCGTCACTAGACACGCTGCTGAGCAGACCCACGGTGATGCCTTTGTTTCTTGGTGGGTGATTAATCTTTTGTTTCCTAATGCACTGTTCCCCCTCCAGTTAGCCCGGGTGCATGCTCTCCTCCCTTGCTGTAACCCAGGCAAAATACCTGCCTTTGATTGCAAATTGGGTAGATTTATTCCTAAACTGTACAGCTGTGATTAGAAAGTTAAGGTCTGTATGGCTGGTTATAGGATAAGGGCTTGGGAGCTTTCAGTGACAGTCAATAGGACTCTGCTGCAAAACTCAGCCTGCAAACTTTGCCACAGATAAAAATGGGAGCCGGTGAGCTATCAGTACGGGTCTGACATCGGTGAACTGGCTTATTGGAACAGAAAGTGAAATAAGAGACCAAAATAAGTTGGAGAGATTTGACCTTCACAGCTTGTTTCAGTGTGCAGAAAAGCACGGTCAGCTAGAAACAACTGGAATGTTGGTATCTTACTGCACAGAAAAGGGAGGAAACGTGAAATAGGGTAAAACAAAACCATAGTAGGAAAGTCATCCCAGCCCACGTGGAAACCAAACAGTGCCCAATACTAAGAAATCTGAAAGTCCAGGTGGTAAAGTAGTACTGCCTAGTCACGAGGTGGGAATCTTAAAAAAAAAAAATAAAAGGAAGTGGCATGGGGCCCAAATCACCCCAAATCATGGCCTTGTCGGGCAGAACCTAAATTAAAAATATACAACTATATAGATCTAAAACAGGAGGGAAAACTTGTACAGAAGAATGCAGAACTGAGCAGATGGTATTTTTATATTTTATTTGTTATAGTCAATAGCCTAACAAAAATGGTTTAACTCACTACAAATTACGGCTGCATTAAGTGAAAGCTATTTGTTTCACACCGCCACAGAGATAATTAGCAGGCTGTTTAGACAGTGCAGAGTAGCAACAAAGTATATTTATGACACAATTTAAACCATATATTGGAAGCAACAGGAAGAATATAGTTTTATAGTTGCAAAGCTGAATTAAAAATTGTATTTATGCTTAAAGAGGATGGACCCTATCAATTTGCTCCAATGCAGCTCTGAACATTCAGCACTTCCGCAGGGTTAAAAATACAACAGCACCCACATACCCCCTCATACATCACCCATGCTAAGTTCATGTTTAAAACCCAAACCACTAATGCCATTTCTACCCTGAAAAGAAGTGAAAGATCATAGCCTGATCACAGCTGATACTATAACATCTGCAGGAAAATTTTCCAGCAGACAGGTTACATGATGCTATCCATGAGGACAGACATAATAATACAAAGATAAAGTAAGTGTTGATTGAATAAAAGCCAGTAGTGGATCTATCAGTTTTGGTGGTCAGACTGAAGTCTTGTGGGAAAAAGTGCAGATCAGGTTCACTGGTAAAAGACCCACATTTGATACTCGACAAGTGCAACAAGTACTGATGTGGCACTCACAAGACCCAAATTCTGTAAAGGCACATACAGGGAAGGATTATTCAAGGAAGTAAATGATGTGCAAAAAGAACATATATCATTTGCTGAAAAAATACTACTTTTCTTAGCTGATTGCGAAATACAAGTGATTTAAGTGCAGCAGTTGAACAAAGTAAGTTCTGCTTAGTGCTTGAATAGTAAATTAACATGCTCAGTTATTACACTTAAGAGTTGACAGTAGATAAGTTTCTTTATTCAATTCCTCTTGCTTTCAATTCTGATCGAACTCGCTGCAGATAATCAGGATCAGGATAACCAAACCTAAAAGAAGAAGAAAAGAATTGTTTGGGCTACTTCTGCAATGAAGCACTTCACAGTTCTACACAACCTTTTATCAAAATCTCTTAGAACACTTCACAAATTGTATGCACTTATTTTTTACTTTATAGAGACAATTGACCCTATTTTACAGGTCAGAGAGGTGGTACAGACAGGGCAAAGCTAAAACTGCTGAATTTGGTTGTCCAAACTGACACTAAGAACTTGATTTTCAAAGCTGCCTGCTGTCTCACCTGAGAATGGTAGGGCGCTTGGGTATGCATCTTTCTAAAAATCAGACCTGAAGCGTATCCAAGCGAGCATTCACAACACGAATGTAATGGCACCTCTGGATTTTTAGCAGTGCATCACCAAAAGTGTGTATGAAGCAAGTGATGACTAGGGAGCACATTTGGGCAGGGGAGGGGATAAAGTAAAACTGATACTTTTTGCTCTTTTGTAATCCTAGCCCAGAAGGAGAAGTGACACCAATCTTTAGAGCTTGCAGGAAGACACCTGCAAGAAGCCTGAAAGGACTGTTCCAAGCCTCCCTCTTGTCTCTGTACAACTTTTTCCAGGAGCCAGTTTACTGGTATAATCTGTAATTAATCATATCTTTAAGACAGGTCAATGGTATGTGCATCAAGGGGTGGCACGTAGTGATCCTGACCGGAAGACCATTATACATTGAGGAATTAGTGATCCACGTAACAGTTAACCGGGTCAGGCCCAGGCCCGTGCCATGCCATGCCGTGCTGCATGTGCGGCGTGGCCTTCAGGCCTGTGCTGTGCTGTGCACATCCCGTGGCCACATGACAGACTCAGCCAGGTCACTCCAAGAGAGGTGCTGCAGGCAGCTCCCGCCCTGTATCTGTGAGTACGCCACCTGCCTCTCCCTGCCTTTACCTCAAAGTGCAGCAAGTCGTCAAGAAATGCTGAATAGTTGTCTTCTACTAAGAAAATCCTGTAATAGCTCGAAGCACCAAAATGGGGGAACCCTTTCTATGGATGGGGTTGGCATGGCATCCTGTGCTCTAATTGGAGGCCCATTGAATGCTGCGCAACTCTGGGTTCAGAGCATCTAAAAGGATGTAACTGTATCTATAGTACAATCTCTTTCTTCTTGCCGTTATCTCTAATAACTGGAATTTCAAGTAATATTTTACAGAGTCTGAGTGTGTCTTTACTGGGATCGTAATGGACCAGCACCTCCTTGTGCAAAACAGCAGCTAACAGAAGAGGCTGAGATCAGGAGTCCAACCTTAGCTGCTATCAAGAGCTTGCTGTCCTGTCCTGTACTAGAAGTAGTTTCTCATCAGAGTAGTTATTGAGTAGGTACACAACTCACAGGTGAATGAGTGGCCTAAGGGGTAATAGAAGACTAAGCTCATCCTTGTTGCAGCTGTCCAAGTTGGTGAAGGTGATTTAAGTCTGGATGCATAGAGCATTCCACAATCGCTTTGTTAGTGACTAAATCTGAAAGCTCTAATGTGTAAAATATTCAGGGTAGCCTTCCTGACACATCTGAGTGGCAGTAAAATTACATAAAGAGAAGACTACTTACTTGGTAGGTCCTCCAGTCATGTTCGTTTTGTGGTGAATATCATTCCATGTGATAACATCTTGTTCACCAGTGGTACGTGAGTACCCCACTGTGAAAATCAATTTTTGGTCAAAGGCTCTTCTGAGCAGCTGCAGAATTTCTCGCCCTTCCTTATTGTCAGGTAAATACGCTACTCGTTGGATTGCATCATAAGGTTTCCCTGGGTTTGGATGGTTGCTCTGTTTTGTAGAAAAACAGAACAAAAACACATTGTATATCATAAATGCTTTGAAAGTGTGAAAATCACACATCCCAGCTTTCACAATACTTTTAATCCTGTCTTTGATTCAGAAGGACACAGCATGACTGATGACTGATTTTGAGGAGGTTTTTTTTTCTCATTAAATAATTTCTTTCATATAAGTTTCATTTACTAGTCATCACTCACGCATCCATTGTTATTTTTAAATTTGTTTTTTACCTCTCTGCTCTCCCAAATGCATGTCACCCCACCCCCGACTTTTCCATTTATCCCATTTTCAGTCCCCATCACGACTCTAAGCAGAGAACATAAGATGATTCCTCACCTGGAAAGCTTACAAGCCAGCCCACTATTAATTTTTGTCCGTTGGTGTCAGCAGCTAAGAGAATGCCTCAGAGAATCCTCATTCCATTCGCAAAATTTTGTTTACATGATATCACTCCATAGATTTCGGTTCAGTTATTCCCAATGTACAAATTAAAGACAGGTAGCTCTGTCCTGGGGCGTATAAAATGGAGGGCTACCATTTGATTGGTTAATTCCCACTGTATTACTTAACCGCACCCAAAAATACTGAATTAAATACTTGCAGATTTGTACAGAACCAAGAAATGTCACTTCTCGACATGCATTAAAATGATGGGAAACCAGTTAATTTTATATTCAATATTGGTTTTGTTGTGGGAAAAATATCTTTTATGAATCTTTAAATATACTTACAGTTTGAATACCATGGTGCATAATATATGTAATCTCGATAGTACCACACTTGGGATAACCAGGGAGAGCTATAGACATCGTTCTAGTTGACATTGTTCCATCTGGTTGGTCTCCTTTCATGACTCCATAGACAGTATTACAAACAGGACAACTTGGCTTATAAGCCATGGCCTGGTCGATGCAACTTTTGCAAAATGCGTGATTGCACTTTTTCAGTATTTCTTTATCATTAATTCTCTCCATGCAAATCGGACAGTCATCTTTGTCTTCTTCTTCTGTCTTTGCCTTAGACTGTCCTTCAGAAGAAAGATTATTCTTTTGCCTGCTGTTGTATTTCTTCTCAGATGCTCCTGTAGCTTCTTGATAGCTGAGATCAGAGGACAGTGGTGTCCTATTTTTAGTTTGTGTTGAGCCTTCAATATTAAGAAGCATCATAATGTGCTTTTCAGCAGCATAAAGTTGGTTTGGTAAACCACTTAAGATTAATTTGTCTTCCTTCTTCTTGAGTTTTACATGCAGATCTTCACACGGTTTTACATTAAGCAGCGTATTTAATCTTTTCTTCTGACCTTCTGAAAGCTTCAAGCTGATGCGGTTTTCTCTTAACATTGCAGAGGCATTCTGAAATGCACTGATGAAACTTTCAGTAGCATGTGAAGACATATCAGAAGTTTCGACCCTAGGCCTAAATATTATGACCATCTTCTGGCCATATGAACTGTCTTTCTTTTCTATTACCGCATCAAATTTGTCTTTAATATCTTCAATTTCTTTGTTTAATATTGTTTCCAACAATTTAAACATAGAAGCATCGACTTCAATTCCATTCTTGTATTTGTACCGTTCAGATGATATTTTCATATTTTTTCCAGCTTGGCTGTTCTTACCTTCCTCTGTGAGAAATATTTTGGCAGCTGAAATCAAACTCGGTGGACCACGGAGTAGCAATTGATTCCCTTCCTCTTTGGCAAGAAGATTCCTAAATCTAGCATTTAATTCCATTATTGTCTCATTTAACGTGTAACTGTTTGTTACGGGAATTTTTTCCTGTTTCAGATCTTCTACACTTTTCTGAAAAGTTCTGATAAAAAAATTATTAGCTCCTTGTATTGATGCAGGACTTTTATCAGAAGTGAAGCATACTGATGTGGTTCCATCGTCATGATCTTTACTTCTCATACGCACTCCAAAATGTTCACATAGTTCTCTGATTTGTTCTTTGCAGGTATGACTGACATATTCATATAGAGCCGACGGAACTGTAAGCTCATTCATTTCTTCAGTATTCAGACCATTTTCATCTTCCAAACTCTTCTTACTTTCAGAATGTGAAAAATCATGGTTTGGGTCACTGCCTGCAAGGATATCCTTAAAGTAATGATAAGCTTTTTCAATATCTGTAAAATCTCCTGTCAATTTCTCAGAGCCATCAATATCAGGATTTCCTTCTCTTTTTAAATTTGGACATATAACAGCAATTTTCTCCCTTTGCTGTTCAGTGAACATACTGGTATTCAAAGTTGCAGATACTGTAAGAAATATCTAAAGAGAAGACAAGAAGACATCAGTATTTGTTTTTTCTAAGGTTCTCTGCTTGCTGTTTCTGTATTTTGAGTAAGGAAAAGCTCTATACGTCTCAGTAGGGCCAGATTACTGTAGACACATTTGTACACAGTGTTTCTTTTACGTCATGTACATTGACATTGCACACATGTAAGTAACACAATCTGCTTCTAAGACAGCAGCAAAAATGAAATTTGTTAATGTCATCAGCATTGCAGGAACAAAGACAATAACTTTGCTACTTAGTTTGAGACTGTGACCAGTACTCCCTGCTCCTGACCTCTGGTAACACGGTTAGCATAACTAACGCCATTTTATAAGGCTAACGGCCATTCTCTGTGACCCAGCTCGTCAAGTATTAGTCCCTTTTCCCCTCATTATCAGGCCCTGAAGGTCCTGTGCACCACGTAGACAAAGCAAACAGATTTCTTCTTCCCTTCCCTGTTGTTCTCAAGGCTCCTGGGCACCAGGCCAATTACTCCCCTCCTTACTGGCCTTGAAGGTCCCAGGCACCCTGCCAACCAGGTGGTGATGACTCCATCACAGAACAGGGAAGCATAACAGCACGCAGAGCACCGTCTACAAAATCAAGCAGTTACAAGTCCTAAGTGGGGACCTGGACCGCAACTGCTGCTGGACAATGAGACCCGTGATCCCTAGGTGACTGGGGACACCTGAACCGTCCTCTGCTTCCTCTGAGGACTAAGTGCGTGACTCAAATTCTTTTATGTGTTTTTCAAGTCTAGATTATGATTGTTGTATCAATATGGCAAGCCAAGTATTAAGATTTGACATGATCTGCAGAGGGTCCAAGTGATTAGAAACCATAAGCTAAGCTGTGCTAATGTAGAAATCTTGTGCTGTTCTGATCATTAATTCTATGCTATGCTAATCATAAATTCCTGTTAGAAAAAATAAAGCTTTAATTGTAACTACAACTTAGGGCCATCATAATTCTGCTAAGGGTCCCCAAAAGGACCTATCTGTCCCCTTAGAGTCGGGTGAGAGAGACATGACATGTTTTAACAGCACATAAGTTATATTACATTGTTCTTTAGTTATATTAGACTTTCTAGTTTTCTCTTACTATCTTACTTTAAAAAATTCCCAAAAGTCATGCTTTAGTAACTCGGGGTTAAGGCAGAAAACAGGATTCTTAAAAATAATAACAAACATGTTCACATCTCTACTTTGCACAGACAGAAGGACAGGGAAATCGGCAGTATACTGCTACAGCTGTCAGATAACCACTATGTTAGCACATGCTATACCTCAAAAGCTACGTCTATGCTACTAAGCAAAACAGGGTAAATCCTCTGGGCCAGGTAGCTTGTCTGTCTTGGCAGAGCCACATCCACATCATGTCACATGTAGCCTAACACACAGTTGATCTTTTCTGCATGAGTTCTAGTTCAAAGTGCTGAAATAATGTTTGCTGTGCTACATCCCATCAGGGCAGATTTTTTTAACACTGAGGTGCTGGAGAACGTGCTGCGTATTAACATGTGTAGATGACCTGTGATCCAGCACTCAAAAGTCACTCCCTGCCCCTACTTTACTGACTAAGATAATGTAACTGACATTTGTGTGGCATGAAATACTGAAATGCAACATAAAGCAACGCAAAGGACTCGTGGAACTACAAGCGGGGCAGGTCATTGTGCTGCTTGTTACCGCTCTTCCTGATGTACCTTTTTAGTAAAGACTTCTCTTGCCGTGTCTCCATGGCCTTTGGTTGCCGCCTGCTCCTCCTCAGGTGGAGAAGAGCTGGAAGGGACGGAGGTGCTGGGGGAGGCCTGCTCTGTAATCTGGCTCTTGCTCAGGTCCCCTTCTCCCAGCTGGATGACTATCTTCAGGCGTTTGGCACCGATTTCCAAGAAATGATCTGTGCGGGATTCCACGCTCTTCTTATCTGCAGTAAGTCGGGGACAGGCAGACAAGGCTGACAAAGTTACCTGAAAACTCTACAAGCGGCCACAGACCACCTGCCCTTTCCCCGCCCATGCACTGCCCATGGGCACAAGATGGGGCCCTCGGCGGCCATTTCCTGCCCCCTCACACGGCTGCATGCGAACAGCCCCCCCAAGGCGGCTGGGGCCCAACCGCCCCCTCCGCCCCCCGGTGCCGGGGGCACGCCGAGCCCCGGGCCCCGCCGCCCACCCCAGCCCCGTACCTCGCTCCTGCTGGAAGTGCACCCGGTAGGTGCCGGGCTCGGGGCCCGCCCGCACCTCGCACTCGCCGCCCCCCGACCGCTTCCCTGACTGGAAATAACGCTGGAGCTTGAGAATCGGCTTCTCGGCGGCGTCGGGCGGGGGGCAGAGCCGCACCAGCAGCGGCGACGCCGCCATGATGCCCGCCGTTGCCCGCTTTCGCTTTCGTTTCCCACTCCGCCGCTCGAGGCCGCGGTTCCCCGCCCCCGGCCCCGCTCCAGATCCCGGTACTGAGGGGGAGACGGCTGCGCCGCGCAGCACCGGTTCATGGGGGTCTTCCAGGTAACAGCGCGGGGCGGGGGCGGCGGGGCCGAGGGGCCGAGGCTGGCGCCTGCCCGCCGGCGGGGCGGCCGCTCCCTCGCGGGCCCGGGGAGCTGCGGCTGGGAGTGCCCCTGTGCGACAGGCCGGGCCGGGCTCTGCGGGGCCTCACGCACCGCGCTGCCAGCCGCGTTTAGGCACCGGGGGAGAAAATAAAAAAATAAACAAAAGTGGCGTTTTCTGGCGTGGCACTCGGGGCGAGGTAACGCTTCCCGGCGCCCCAGCACCCGCAGGTCAGCCGGCGCCAGGGGAAGCTGTGGGTAACTTCACCCCCGCGGGCCGGCCGCCAGAATTTCGGCTCCGAGTAGCGTTGTAAATACCAGAAAACTTCGTACGAGTTTGTGAAAAGGTGGCGCTGCCGGATTTGCTTGTAACAGAACCGCTCCTGAAGGCACGCAGCCCATGAGGCGGTAACACGTATTTTCTCTTTCTTTCTTTTTTTTTTTTTTTTTTTTTTTATAATAGAGTCACTGTCCGGAGAGCGTGAAAGGGAGTAGCTGTTTAGGTAAGCCTCTCATTTAGCCATCTGCAAAGTGTATTTAAGTTGAAAATTGCCAGCTACAGCCAGCAAACTGGGAAACATCAACGTGGAATAGCCAAAAGCAACCTGAAACGTATAAATTCGACAGGGTTATGAATCAACATTATTATTCATTGCTTCAACAGGATTTTCTTGCATTTCCCTTTTAAAAGGAAGAGCTCAGAAGTGTTTTGAGGAATCGGTGTGTGTACTTTGTAAGTACAAAACGTTAGACTCTTTTTACAAGCAGGTAGCATACCCCAGAGGAAAGTTTGATTAAACTCATACAAATTGGTTTACACTAATTAACATAACTATGCATATAGTACTGCTGACATCTCCCGGGAGAGGGCTGTATAGCCATAGTGATAATATAAAAACTGCCCCACTCTTTACCATTATTTTTTTTTCCCTAAAAAAAGTGGTGTAAAAGGCCCTTCTGAATTCATAAGTTCAGTGCAAAGAAAGAACTTGCTTGTGGGCTTTTAAGTGCGGACTAAAGAAGAGCCACAGAAGTAAAGACTAAGCTCAGCGTAAGATCTCTGTGGCACAGTTAAATGAATGTATTGGCAAGTGTTCCTCTGCTGCTGTGGCTGTGGGTGGCTGACTCTGCAGAGGCCTGGGGTACTCACCCTTGGACCTTGCTGGAAATCAGTAACAGAATAAGAACGCCTTGGAGAGGGCAGAGGCAGGCTTCAGCCCTCTCAGCAGAACAAGCTCAGAGGGGGAGAAGTGTCTTCTGCTTTTATGAGCATTTTGAAGCCCTGATTTTGGCATGGCTTTTCACATTTGCTTTCTCAGCTGGATTTTTAGTGGCAAATGCAGCACAGTGTCATGGTGGCACTGCAGCCAGTTAACAAAGCCTTGTAACAGCATCTGTTTCAACAACATTCCTCTCACACCTGTCTGCTCCTTTTTCTTCCTTCTCACCATTTTTTCTCAGCACATTCAGTTGTCCTACTGCCTCAGTCTTTGAGGTTGGTGCTCTAAATCAAATTAAGTTTTGTGGTGTGTCATTTTTTATTTTAATTCAGATTATGTAACTGATTCATTTAAGAGCATGTCCCCAACAATGGTTGTGTCAGCCTAATGGTGGGGAGAATAAACAGTAGGAAAGAGCGAGAGAGAGAACAAGTAGGAGGAGGAGACACATCTTAACCAAGCTTCCTCCTCAGGTAAAGAGTAAGGCAAACCCGAACTCTCAAGTCACCACAGACTCGGTGATACTGTTGTTGTCATCTTTTAGTGCCTTTGGAGGAAGAATAGGGAAAGAGAAGTGGTCAGCCACTTCCAAGGAAAAGGTATTTGCCCAAGGGACCTGCAGGCTATATGCTGGTAATGCCTCTGCTGAGAGGACCCTGAGCAGTCTGTTTAGGGGCTCAGGGCATATTTCACCAGGTCGGACATCTGCTGGGTCACGAGAAGATAATCTTGAAGACAGACTGCTTCGGAGGAGGGTGTGTGGTCTCTCTGAGTACTCTGATCAGCAACTAGCCGCTCCCGTGTCTTCCTGTGTTCAATTACAGGAAGAGAGCTGGTTGTTGATTGAAAAGATGAAACTGAAAGCATTCATGGGCTTACAGGAAACAGTGGACAGCATAATACTGAGTGTTTCTCTGAACCCAAATATATTAAGCTGACAGAGGGGCTTTTCACTTTCCTGAAACACACACTGCTGTGATTCATAAGGCACTGGGAGGAAAGAGAAGGTCTTGAGGAAAGGTGGGAAAGGAGCGACTAGATGGCGAGGTTAATTTGGACAGAATAATGACCAACGCTCGAGGCCTTGATTTCTTTGCTTAGTTGGACTTTCTAAGCCTATGAAAAGGGGAGAGAGAAGATCAGACTATGCCAAAAAATATTGGTAAGTCATGACAGGAGGATAAAATTGAGAGCTATAAACCACACTTCTATATAAAAAGCAATGTTTTGACAGTAGTATCTTGGATTTCACTTTATATCGTTCTGTATCCTAGGGCCAAGCATGGTAATGGATGAGGACAACTTGATGATCCCCATCAATAAAGATGTCTATGAAGTTCTTAAGAAAAGACAGGACTGTCTAAGTAATCTCATTTACAAAAAGTTTGCATGTACATTGACTTTGGAAAGTACAAATTGTACTGTTGAAGTATACAGGAAAACAGTAAAGCAGGGAGTTGACATTTGTGTTTATAAGGATGATCTCACAAGACACAAGGTCGATGCTTTGGTGAATGCAGCCAATGACCGTCTAGGTCACGGAGGAGGCCTTGCTTTAGCCCTTGTGAATGCTGGAGGGCCTGAAATACAAGAGCAAAGCAATCTTTATATTCAAAAGTATGGAACACTCACAGCTGGCAAAATAGCAGTGACAGGTGGAGGGAAGCTTCCTTGTAAGAAAATTATTCATGCAGTTGGTCCACGGTGGAATACTTATGAAAAGGAAAGATGTTGTGACCTACTTCAGGAGGCTATTATGAATGTTCTGAAGTATGCTAGTGCTCCAGAAAATGCTATAAAGTCTGTGGCTATCCCAGCAGTGAGTTCAGGTATTTATGGCTTCCCACTCAGTTTGTGTGCTCAAGTGATTGTAATGGCTATAAAGGAATTTGTTGAGGCAAGTCCACCAAGCTGTCTCAGGGAAATCCGCCTGGTGAACCTTTATGAGACTACAGTTGCAGAAATGAAGAAGGCCTGTGAAAAGTTTCTGGGTGATAGCAGTTCACTTCAGGAAACTTTTTCAGCTTCACCAAGCCAGCCTTCAGTTTTCATCAAACATGGAGACATTCGTTTGCGCATCATAGAAGGGCTCCTTGAAGAGCAGAAGGTAAGTCTGTCCCGTAGGTGTTGAACATGGAGTTGCCTCCAAGTCTTTGCAAGATTTGGAGCCCAAGAGTTCAGAACGCATATTGTATAGGTCCACTATATAGTTATCTTCTCAGCCTGATGAGAATTTACCAATGGTATATAAATTATAGCAGCAAGGAGTCGTTTTTTTTTTCTAAATGGGTATTAAACATTAGAACATTTTTATTTCTTTTTTGTATACGTGCTGTTATGGTGTAATAGGACGCAGCTGAAGATTGGATGGTTAATAATAATATATCCCTATGTTAATGTTTATCATCTTATTGTAACATTACGGGAGTTCACATTTTATCATGCATTCCCTAGAAGTCTAATCTTATTTTTTGCCTTGCTTTTTTTCCCTATAATTTATGTTCTCATAGGTGCCACTGCTGGACTTATTCAGCAAACACTGAAACAGCTGAAAATAACTTATACAGATGATGTGCACCTTACCTTTAAACAGTGCATCATTTAAATTGATCATTTGGCTTTTTAGCTAGAAAATCTGGTGCAAAATATAGGAGCTTAGTCATAGTAATCCAGCAGAGTTCTTAGACTGGAAGCTACATCACGGGAATGGCATTTGCTTTTAGCAATTACTGTAGCTTAAAAAAATTCATAACTTTTATTTTAAAGACATATCTTAATTGAATAGGAAGTTCATTTTTTTGACGTGAGAGCAAAGGATCACAAAGTTGACGTTGTGGGGAATTTTATTAACCAATTCTACAGCACTGAAAGATACGACATGCCTTCAGTACTATGAGGAAAACATGCTCCAAAGTCTTGTATTTTAAATAATCCTCAACAATAAAAGTTAGAACAATTACTGCTGTTATCAGCATTCAGTAAACGAATTTTTTGCATTTTACATATTTAATTTGAAATACAGAAGACCTACTGTGGGAATCTGCCATTTCCACTGGGAATTGGAAGCAACCATAGCTTTGCAGTTCCCCTGTGTGTACTGACCCTGCTAGCTTGGTGACGAGTGCTTGCTACCCTAAGATGGGGGGTATCTGCGTGGGCTGGAATAACAGATGTAGCCATAGTTCTCTGCTGCTCATTGATAATTGGCTGCAGAATTGCATTTGATGAGGCCCCTATGGGTCACTTATGTAGGTGCAGTAATAATTCTGTTGAATATACTCTGATGACTTGAACAAGTCTTATGCACGCTGTTGGCTTCTGAAAAAAATGTATGCATTTACTGCCACTAGAAGGTACGTACTTTGATGTGTTCCAGCGCTGCCCTTGGTAGTAAGTAGTTAAGAGAACTTTTCATACAGCTGATCTGCAGCAGTCAGGCTTTTTTAAAGGAATTGTTCCTAGAAATGGGGGCGTCTATAGTAGCAAAGCTTGCAAATGGTAAACTTGAAGTATAGTGAAACTTTGCACTTTTTTCTTCCAGACTACGGCTATTGTTAATTCTGTGTCTGTGGATGGCGAGCCTTACTGTCCACTTTCAAGAAGACTGCTGCAAAAAGCCAGTTCAGCTCTTCAGGATGAACTTAAGTCTCAACTTAGACATTCTTCGTTTTATAAGGAACTCATAGTAACAAAAGGGTATAATCTGCCCTGTGACTTTGTATTGCACGTTGTATGGCCGCAATACCGCCACAGGGTGTTACTGTGTGAGGTGATGATCAGTTAGATTGGATTTTAATTGATTTTCATGTTGAGTGATGTGAGGACTAAAACACTTGTTTTTCCTGCAGGAATTAAAAGCTGCAGTGACAAGATGCCTGTATTACTTCCGGGACTACCAGTCTCCCTCAGTTTCTTTTCCAGTAAATGGCATTTGGTCGTTAATGCTGCCTGTTGATATAGTGGCAGAAATCATGATTGAAGAGGTTTTAAATTTTGCCAATGCACACCCTGAGAAGAAGATAGATGTGCAGTTTGTCCTTTGCCCAGGTGACGACAGTGCCTACCAGGTAACAAATTTGTTGTTAATTACCAATAAGGAAAACCCCAAACTGTAAAAAATGTTCCCGTACATGACTACAAATTAAGATAATCTGAATTCTGTACTACTTAAAACATTTGTAAGCAGCAGGTCCCTTTATGAAACTATTTGTATCATTAACAGGTATGATTAATCTTTACAAATCTTTATTTTCTCTTCATTAAACCAGAAGTCTTCACCCTGTGGTCTGATAACAAGGCGAGAGAGCTCTGAAATTCTTATGACTGTCAGCAAATTTTTAAGAAAGAGTCTACTTATTACTCATCAGGGAATAAACTTATTCCTCCTCAGGAAACTTCTTTAACCTTTTTTTTTTTTGTATGAAGTTCCTAGGGCCAAACACTATCAACCCATTATATGACCTAACCCGACAGAAGGGTTGCAGACAGACTGGATCATTTCAACTGCAGTGTGCCATTTTCCACCTTTTGAATATTTGGCTGATGTGATTAATACACAACTATTTTAGATAGACATCTATTATAAAAGTACAGAGTTTGCTTTTGTTCCCATTTAACTTCAACCATCCATTCTTTCAACAGGTGGAGAGGGGTTGGAACTAGATGACCTTTAAGGTCCCTTCCAACCCAAACCATTCTGTGATTCGAAGATCAGATCTATGTTCTGTAACAGTCCCATAAACTGTAAAGGAAGCTGTATGGCAGCTATGTGCTAATCACTTGATCCCTTGATAATCAGGGCACAGCAGAAACTTGTTTTTGCTGAAAAAGGAAGGAAAGACAATTTGCCAGATGCCAAATCCACTGCCTAGCAGAGCAGCGCTTCTCTGAGGCTTTCCGTGTGTGATCATGCAGAAAAGCTTTGGGGTAAAGGCAGGGAAATAGTCTGGGTTTTAAAGCTGAGTAAAGATTCATCAGCATTAAACTGCAAGTAACGAACACCTTTATCAACTGAAGTTCCATGAGTTCTGGATATGCCACAACCACAAGGAAGTGGTAAAGGTGCCATACAGTGTGTAAGGTGTCTTACCTTAGGAGATGTAGAAGAACAGGAATGCATTTGTCAGGAATAAAATTTTGGGAAAAGCAGACAAATGTCAGCTGTTAACAATTTCAGAATTTGGGGGGGTGGTGTAACTGCAGCTGTAAACTGCTTATCTAACAGAGTTTTGAAGAGACAAAATGCATATCTGACAAGAGATTGCAAACTGCTCCTAAACTTTTCTCTTTCAAGGTTTTCCAGAGAAAATTTTCTTCAGCAGCACACAAACTGGAAAAAAAGGAATATTACAACAGAAGTGATCATTTGAGTAAGTAATGAACAGAAGGGGCATTTCAAGTGAATGAGCACTCCAGATTTGAGAATCTGAAATCACTTTCCTTGAAAAAGAACTTAGTATTTGCATATGTGTCTTGGGGAAAGGGGGGAGGCAAAAATGTGTGTGTGCTTTGCATTTTTACATTAATAGGAATGGAACTGGGCAGTCCCTTACAAGATTTTCAAACATAAAAATTATCCTCAGTGCCTAACTTGTTGGAAGTCATTTAGTGGAAGGCAAATAAATTCTGCTTGTTTATGTGTTGTTTTTTTTTTTCCTGGGAACCTTACCTCCTGGTATCTAATCTCTTTATTTTTTTTTTTGAGCACACCAGAAGAGTAGTGTGTTTCTTGCACTGTACATCTTGGATTACGTATAGGAATTCGTGACAGCCCTTGAAAGCTTTTCACTCTCCCAATGCCCTTGTATAAAAAAAAATATCTTTCTTCCAGGTACAGAGTCAAGCGGTCAAAGCGCAGAAGAGACTGCAAGTAACAAATCATCTATTGAACTTAAAGGGAACACACGTACAGCATTGGAAGCAGCAGAATCATGGATCCAAAGCGTGGTACAAATTCAGGGAAGTCACTGTGCTGTTATTGAAAACAACTTCATTTTTTGCCTCGGTAAAAAAGAGCTTGCAGAACTATCTCGAGAGCAGCATTCTAGTGTATGTGTATCAGAAGAAGTGCAAGGTGGAAAAGCAAGACTGGCATTTCAGGGCCCTCCTGATGCTGTGATTGATGCAGTGCTCGCAATTGAAAAATTACTGCTTTGTATGCAAGAGAAGACTACAGCCAAACAAGAGGAGCTGCTGCACTTAATGTGTATGTAAAGTAAATAAGTGACTAATTAAGTAAATAAGTGCATAAATAAGGTCAAGTATGAAGCAAAATGTATCTGTGCATTCAGTTCACACACATACTGAGCATAGCTTTAATTACTGATGTTACTGTACTTTTATCATATGAGCCCCTGAAAGACCATTTGTTAGCTTTGGTTACTCACTTGGCAATATTCCCAGTAGGGCACAGTTTACACAGGGGCTGGCCATCATTGTATAGCCAGCTGTAATGCTGGCTTCCTCCAGCACAGCTTCACTTTAAAGCCTGGCCACTGGAGACTTACAAAATTGGCACTTAATTAATACATACCTTTGCTGAGCTCTTTTGCTAGCTACAGCTGGACCACTGTTGCAGGACGCACCAATGGACTTGTTCTGCAGAGTCCTTGACTTTCATTAGCCGTTGGTAGAACTAGTGGCATTATAAAAGTCTACTGAGTGATCCATTTTTTCCTCTTGTTTGTATAGTCATTCAATATAGACACTGTTACATGAAAGCTGGGCTGTGGAGAGATGTAATGGAGAAGATAAATTGCTTTTCTTTGGTTTCCTCTCTGGTTTATTTAATAAATGTAGAAAAAATGAATAAATGAATATATATATATGTCTCTCTCAATATTAGCCTTTGGCATTACTTCAGAGAATATTTAACATTCTTTGTTCTTAACTAAACTACCACACTAAAGTATTGGATCCCTCCTCCTTGCCTTTGCTTCAGATATTATGATATATGAAAACTTTATTCCCCTATTTGTATCCAGGCCAACCAGAAGCAGGTCAGCTTTCAGAAGGACACCTTTACAAGACCAATACTACTAAATGTGTCCAGATTTCACTGGTGGAATCACACCTTCAGGAGTTTAAGGACAGACAGAAACAGTTTGAAAAAGCTGGGCTTCGTGTTCTCAAGGTAAAGAGAATATTCATGGAAAAACTAATTCTCCTCTGATATATTTGAACTAACATATTTAACATATGCTGAAAAAGATCAGGTGAACTATTTCAATATATTGCTTTTAAAAATGAAGATCAAATCAGCCTAATCCTTAAAATAGATAGTCTTTACACCTAATAAAAAGTATTTTTATTACTTAATGTAATACTTTTATTACATAATGCAAATAATCACTCAAAAAGTGTGGTTAAATTCTGAGAAGTCCTTTTAAGTGTACTGTGTATCCTATCTCTTATTTCATACTTCAAATATTCCTTTGTAGGACTGTAGAGAAATATGAGATTGGTATGTTAGAATGAGTACAACATTCCAGAACACTAATGCAGTGTCTCTTTTCTTCTTGTGAGCTTGACACCAAAAATTAGCAATTGAATTTGTCAGAGAAAGGTATTTAACACTGAAATAATAGCAAATACCAGCCAGAAGAAAGCAAGTGCTTCTTGATCTGCAGAACTAAAGACTTACGCCAGCAAGAGCTGCAGCGTAGCCAATTCGCCTGAAGTTGTGTGTGGTGTTATGCTGCATGCAGCCACACTTTCGAGATACAAGCTAATGTAAAGGCCCTCTTATCTGTGGACCTTTTTTTCCTCTGAGAGCTGTAAAGTTTTAAGCAACGAGAGCTGAGGTTCTCCACGCTTCACAGAACACTTGGGTTCTTTACAAGACTAGGCTGTAAGCACCCACGCAGCTTGTTCTCACGTGTGGTTGATAATCAATCTGTTCAGCAGAGCTCAAGTACTGGAAATCAGTACGCTAGGATATGTTCCCACTTATTTCAATGAGAGGCATGGGACAGTGGCATGGTTCTTCTGTGGATCAGTTGCACACTTCACATACCTTATCCACTACGTGGTCAAAGCATATAAGCTAAATCAAAGGTTCTTACATTGAAGAACATAGCCTGAACAAGAGCACTTATGGATTTCATGGATATTGGTCTCCATTTGCTTATACTACACTATTATTTATGTTGCAGATTGAAAAGATACATAATCCTCTTTTGTCTGCTGCATTCCAACAAATGAAAAAAAAAATAGAAGGAAAACAAGGTACTTCCAAAATAACCCACAAGTTGTACCAGCATGTTCCTGCTCAGTTCTGTAGCTCAGTATGCCAAACTGGATTTCACAGGATGTATGCTCCACCAACAGGTAATAACTTGCTTTGGCATCTTTAATCAAAATGAACAGTGACTGACTACTAAAGTGGATTACAATCAGAAAAAAATGGCATTCCTAAACAAGAACTGTTTCTTGCCCGCATTTAGAGTCATATGAGCTTACTTTTTTATCTACAGTAAGATTTCCTGTTTTTCCTTCCTGATACCAGAGTCAGTAAGGCTCTGGGAGGATAAGGCTGGATTCTGGCCTATCCCAGACACTGTTGACGGAGTTGTTAATATACACATAATGCCATGTCCAAGTCTTCTTTTGTTGCATCACTCTTTAAAGAAAGTCAAAGTCCTTATACTTGCTGCAAACCCACATTCAGCAGTTTGATGCTTTAAAGCATGTTCAAAGGAATGACAGAATAATTGAGGCTGGAAGGTCCTTATGAAGGTCATCTATCCTAAGCCCCTGCTCAGATCAGGTGCGGTCAGAGACAGCAGGTAATCTGACTGAGCAGACTGCCATTCCACCTGGAGTACCCTTAGGATGAAAGTTGTGGTGTCTATGAAATATTGTAGTAGATAGATAGTGTAGTAGACAGATGTTTTCAGAAATGGAAAGAATAAGCATTTAGCACTTCATCCTGCAGTAGGTGAAGGGCATGATACTTTGCTTGTCAAATGTCGAATTGGGATTTCAGGCAGTAAACTGTGCAAAAAGTAGAGATTTGCCTTTCCTTGTCTATGCAATGTACATGGCACATTTTCACACTTTCAAAGTAATGGTCTAATTAGATGATGGTCTGATTTAATTTCTTTGCATTTTTCCATGTGATACTGTAATAGCATTTTTATGCAGCGTTCTGCTTATAAATCTCAAAGCTTTTTTTTGTAGTTTGCATTATTAAAATCTTACTTTCTCTGGTGCTTATCAGAGTCCCTAGTACATAATGGTAGAAGTGTTTACATAAATACATTATACCTTGATGTTTCTATCCCTGGATTAACAGTTAAATCGGAACGGTCACCACTGGAGTAGCAGTTAAATCGGAATGGCCATGAGCTGTCATTGCTCATGATTTCAATGGGAGGTCAGCGCTAGCATCAGAGCCACTTAATGCAAATTTACTTCCAAAAGGACAGCATGCCCTGAGCAGTAACATAAAATGTAATACCGAATAAAGAAGCAGTCCCTTAGTCCTACCACCCCAAAAGAACCAATTGTTAAAGGCTTTTTTTTGCCTTCTGAAAACTTTTCTTTCTTTTTCCAGAACAAAAATATGGAGCTGGCATCTACTTTAAAAGGAACCCGAAAAGCCTAATCGAGGATAAAGATGTGTGGGAAACAGACTCTAAAATGTACGTGTTTGAGGCTGATGTATTAACAGGCATATATACTAAAGGCAAGCCATCTTATATTATGCCACCAGCAGTGGAGGGGGATGCCATTAAGGTATACGACAGCTTAGTAGACGATGTAAACAATCCTGACACCTTTGTCATTTGCAATAGTATTGGGGCCCTTCCACAGTATCTGTTGACTTGTTCCCAAGTGAGGGAGGGGTATATGGTCCTCACAGAATCATACTGGTAAGAATTAATCAGAACTGGAGCAGTTGTGAAGACCCCCTCAGAACAAAGTCTCGTACTTAGATTCTAAGAGGATGCTCTACCTACTAATACGCCTCGTGCAAAGTGCTCTGAAATATCCAGGAACAAAAAAAGTAAGTAAGTCAACACCTTAAGGAGATTAGAACAAAATTATCTGTGAATGGAAACGGAAGGGAAAGCATCACAGAATACAGTTTAACATTTATCTGGTCATTTACTTTATGCCTTAAAGCCTTCTGAGCGTGTGACTACACACTTGATGTTTGTGTAGGTTGTCATTCTTCTATTACATTTTCTTAATCTGAGATACCACATATGTTAATGAAACCCAAGAAATCTTGGTTGTGCCTTTGATTCTTAAATTTTCTTTTGACTTAAATAAGTGAACTATTAGATGAAAGCTGTTTCCCACTTAGGGACATGCTATTAAATACATATAGTTGTGACAAATGGGAGGCAATACTTTGTTATTTCTAACAGTAGTTGCTCTTACAGTTTTTATTGGTTAAGATATTCCAAGCATTGTAGATGCATGTATTCAAAATAAAAAGTATGAATGACACTGTCAGCTAACCTGTTATTTTTCCATATAGTCTTAAGATTGTGATTTGGACTGTATCTGAGCTTCAGATTTCTCAGTGGTGTTCAATCTCTTGGAAAGGCTACAAAATAGTAGAGAACTGGTTCAAGCTACAGCTTGAAATGGCTCTTCAATTAATCTACCCTTACCAATATCTTTTAAAGATTACAGTGTCAACTGTAGATATTCCCACATTGCTTCTGTAGTGCCCTGAAGCCGGTAAGTAGAAAAGCCTAAGAGCTGTTATACTCATTTCAGTGTAAAAGGGGATGCAGTTCAGCTCTCGGGGACTTAGAAACTTTCTGTACTCTGAAACGATGTCTGACGTTAGCAGGGTTTAAAACAAATCTATTGTCCCGAACTAAAAGCTACTACCAGATTGTCCAATCTGAAGCATTTAAAACCATGAGTTATGGCCCTACCTAAACACCTAAACTGCTTATAACAGTGCTGCAATACAGAAATAAAGGCTCATCTGTCAATATCACGCCTGCTTCTAGATTGAAAGGTCACCTAGTGCAATGTCAAATGGGAAAACCCCCCCAAGAACTTGTAAGAACCTTCTAACACATCCGAGTCTTTTCTCACAGAAATCCCCAAAATTGCTTTTAAGTAACCAGTTGTTCTCCTCTGTTTCTGTCCCATTTTTCCTCATGTTTCTTGATTCACACATTACTGTCAGGCACAATGTAACATCTTTTCTCCTACTTGGAATGAAGAACAGTTTTCATAGTGCAGTATTATTTTAATACTGTTACACAAGTACCAGTAACAATGTATTTCATTAATAACCTTTTTATTAACTTTGTAACTCTTCGTAACTGCATCTGAAAAAAGGTTGGTAGTCAGTTTAATAGAAAAAATAATTACTGAGAAAATTTTAACAGCTTACTTGAATGCCCAGCACATGCTTCCTCCTCCCTCCACATACACCCGCAGTTCATGAGGATTCAGTCTTACTGAATATTTATCTTCCATTTCATTATAGCGAGACTTTTTCTAGTATATAATTTCTACTTAAACTCACCAGTGTTCTCTGCACTTAGTGATATTATATATTCTGTATATATATAGTTTTTTAAAAACTGGTAATGTAAGAGGTCGTTTATAATTATTTTCATCTGGTCCTCAAAAAGAATTTCATATATGGAAACTAGAAAATAAACCCAGCACAAACTAGATGTACCAAGTAGTACATATTAAAATAATTACCACAGTAATTGAAAATTCCTGATCTTACTCCTACAATAATCAGTGAACTAGAGGCTACTCCACAGCCTCTGGGATTTCTCTGTCATCCACAATAAGGGTATGAATAATTCCTTCCTTTCGTTTTCCACTACTGACAGCCTTAATGCAACAGCTGTGATCATCAACACTGAAGTGAGTTTCAGTCCCATCTTCTACAAATTCACCCTGGGAGAAAGGAGACAAGAATAAAAACAGACACGTGCTATTTTAGTAAACGAAAAGCTTGAGTGCATCAGACTGTTTCCAAGGTCAAGATCACTTGTAGTTCCCACAGTTAGAGCAGCCATAGGTACCTGCGACAAATACAGCACAAATGCCGAACAAAGCTGCAGAACCTCAGACAGGGCTTTGTCAAGGCGCCAAGTTACAAGATTTGTGGGTATTAGATGACAATCAAAATTTCTATTAATCAGAAATGCTAAAGTTGGAGTTTGTGAATTAATATCGTTGATCCACAAGACAGTTTCCTCCCGAGTTGTGCAGTACAGCCAATAAGTACCACACAAACCTGCGCTGAAGTGGCAGTAAAACGTGAAGGATTTAGCGGTACGTTCTACAGCAGGACAAAGAGATCCCTGAATTGAGTGTAACAGTTGTGATTTTGGATACACAGCTCCTGTTGCAGTTATGTAATCTCCTGTTATGGCTTTTGCCACACATGGCTGTGTTGCTGTCATCATCTTTGGGAGAGCTGAAAAATCTGTGTGCCGCTGTAATGCAAGCACAGTTTGACAACCAAACCTGTACTTGTAGCTTGCAAAAATATCTCCTAGTGCATTTATTACATTATAGAAAAGGCTGAGAACCATCAAGAGCAGAAGTTCTGATTCACTGAGAGAGGATGTTTCTTCCACTGATTACTGAAGGAACATTTGGTGGATCTTTTCATCCTATTCTCACGTATAGCAAAACTGTTGATTTTACAATTTACTCATCCAGGGGCTCACTTGTGGCAGTAATAATCACAGTGACAACTCTCTGGCAAGAAAGCACGTCTTTCAAGGATGGGTAAGCCTACATAGTACTGCATATTGAAAGCCATCATAATATAAAAAGATGCCAAATAGATTAAGCCTTCTAGCTGTCAACCTGCTCTAAAAATTAATGCAGATGGGACAGAAAGACAGAAGATTTGACTTGTTGCAAGAAGACTCTTAAGCCCTAAGTTTAAGGACCATCTCTAGATGGAAAAAAATCATGAATTGTAACAGACTACATGTATTCAACTTTCTGTCACCACTAACACAAGCAGGTTTGGATGAGGTGGCTCTACACTCTGCATCAAACTCAAGTCCCTCCCACTCCCCTGAAAGTTTTTACCCTAAAAACCCTGGACAACTGATCCAGGAGATTTATTTTGCTTGTCTAAAAAGTGTAAACAAAAGCATTGTTTATCCTTAAGTAGATAGATGTTTGGCATCCTAACTGCAATGCTGTCAGTTATAAAACACAGTGAAGGACATTTGGAACAGACTAATAGCACACTGGCTGTCTAGGCATATGCTCATACTCCGTGGTAAAGCAAGTTAACGTGCCCCTCTGTGGCTTATTTTGCTAAGCTTTGGTTATCTAGCCATAGCCTGTGAAAAGCCTTTGGAAGCGATCACATACCGCTGTTTCCATTTTTTGACCGTTGCACCACACATCCATAGTGTCCTTTTCTGTGAAGGAAAAAGAACAAAAAGTAGGAAGAACAAGATATTTTTCCCCCCCTGCAGAGAAGATCTAGGAAATTTTAAAATTTACTATTTAATTTTACTTTCAGTTCCCCAAAGGAAGTTCCTAATTAGCCACAGCACCTGGGCTACAGGGTTTGTTCTTATATTGGAGAGCTGGGAGGCTCTGTCACCAATGGGCAAACAACTTTTGCTATGAACATACATGTTTACCTCTCCCTAGCCCTGGCTATTAACACTGGGTTGTTCTGAATATTGTCAGAGATAGTCTTGACATTCTTAAACTGAAAAACTTGCAGACAGAAAAATGAAGTAATTTCTGCTAATTATTCAAGTGCTGTTTATTCAATGAAGCTCTAACATTTTTTTCCGTTTGGTTGAATTCAAAAGCAGCATTATTTAACATCCATCAAACTGTTTGTATCCTTAAAATCTCCTTGAAAACTTAAGTACCACTTTAAATATCAATCTTAGATTTTTTCATTTGAAACAGAACATTCTTTACTTCTCCCAGCACATCCTCCTTAAATGACTTTGCTCTAGAATTCACACTACTGACACTGTCATCCACAGGACATCAGTAGAGAGCTGAATACTGCTTGCCTTTTCAGTCAGCATAGGGAGGTTAAAAGTCTGCGAGGAAACAAATCTGTTTCTGGCATTAAAATTGTCTTTCTTCCCCACCCCCGTTCATCTTAGGGCAGTTCATTCTGTCCTGAGGCTTAAGAAGAAATCATAGCCCAAGATCTCTTGTCTCCAGGCCTAACCAAACAGCAATACCTACGTGGAAGTTTTCCCACTAGATGCCATGGACAAATTCCTCAAGGGATCCCTTCGTCCCATCAGCTTGTAATGTATTTGGGGAAAGGGGGGCAGAAGAGATGTATTGCCTTGCTATTAAGAAACTGAAAAAAGTCATCCAAAGGTTTTAGATTAAATTTGTTGTTAAGAAGTGATGCAGAAAAAAGGATGCTGATTTATCTATCAATAATGTAGAATAATATTGTTGCGCTTCTTCAGTTAAAGACTTCTTGACTTTGGCTTATGATTTTTAGAAGGGAAGCGTGGTTACCTGGTTAACAAACTTACACACACAGCAGGTTTGGTCACATCGCAGATAACACTTCTATAACGTGCTTCACCTGGAGAACTGCCTTGCTATGGCAGCTCTATGGATACAGAAGCCGTAACTCCTTCCAACCTTTTTTATTTTCTTCTTTTTTTACATTTGGACCATGCTGCTGTAGAACAGAACACTGACAGCAGGCTCGCGCAGGTGTAACAAGACCATTATTTTTCAGACTGTCTTTGGCATCAAATTCCAAACTTCCAGACCACCCAGGATTTTATACTGCAACAGTGCTAGCCACTGAACTGTGCCTTCTCTTAACTACCAGTTACTAAATGCATACAAGTTTATTCAAAGGCAGCAACATGAAGTCACACAATGTTTACTTACCTAGAACAATTCTATAGTCCGTACCACCCAAGATCAGTATCCAAGTATTGGTTGTTTTTGACCTGTTCTCCATATACTTCTTGAGGCTCTTTCCATCGATCTCCAAAGTATATTCATACGCAAAGCCACTGACTGCATCAATGTTAATAGTAGCTTTTGTTTTGCCTGCTCCAACAGGGAATGTTTCTTTACCCACTAATTTAAACATCCAGTCTTTTCTTATTTCTACCTGTAGAATAAAACAAAGATGACTGGTATTAATTGATAAACCTGAATGCATGTTTTACAGAATCACAGAATCACAGAATCAGAGAATGTTAGGGATTGGAAGGGACCTCGAAAGATCATCTAGTCCAATCCCCCTGCCGGAGCAGGATTGCCTAGACCATATCACACAGGAACGCGTCCAGGCGGGTTTTGAATGTCTCCAGAGAAGGAGACTCCACAACCTCTCTGGGCAGCCTGTTCCAGTGTTCAGTCACCCTCACCGTAAAGAAGTTTTTCCTCATTTTTATGCGGAACCTCCTGTGTTCCAGCTTGCACCCATTGCCCCTTGTCCTGTCAAGGGATGTCACTGAGAAGAGCCTGGCTCCATCCTCATGACACTTGCCCTTTACATATTTATAAACATTAATGAGGTCACCCCTCAGTCTCCTCTTCTCTAAGCTAAAGAGACCCAGCTCCCTCAGCCTCTCCTCATAAGGGAGATGTTCCACCCCCTTAATCATCTTCGTGGCTCTGCACTGGACTCTCTCTAGCAGTTCCCTGTCCTTCTTGAACTGAGGGGCCCAAAACTGGACACAATATTCCAGATGCGGCCTCACCAGGGCAGAGTAGAGGGGGAGGAGAACCTCTCTCGACCTGCTAACCACACCCCTTCTAATACACCCCAGGATGCCATTGGCCTTCTTGGCCACAAGGGCACACTGCTGGCTCATGGTCATCCTGCTGTCCACTAGGACCCCCAGCTCCCTTTCCCCTACGCTGTTCTCCAACAGATCTGTCCCCAACTTGTACTGGTACATGGGGTTGTTCTTGCCCAGATGCAGGACTCTACACTTGCCCTTGTTGTATTTCATTTTAGTATAAAAAAAAATAAACTAGAACTCAGGGAACAGCTCAGTACTTAACTATTATTTCAGAATGAATGAATACACAATATTCTGTATGTCTAGAGTGCCTCCGCTCACGGACAGCAAAGCACTTCACGAATACTCACACCTTAATTGTAACTGAAACAAAGACTGATGCAGTTCATTACATTAGGTAAAGCTAACCAAGTGAATATACCTCACTTGCATTTATTAGTCTTTCATTTGTTCTGATGCCTGTTGCACGGAAATGCACTTATATAATCTGTATCATAGTGAAGTTTGAGCACATAGCAATTTCACCTTTCCATCAACATAGACAACACGTTTTCCTGAAGTGGTCCCATGTTCAAATTCAATCTTATGAACACCATCACTTAAAGCTACTTCCCAAACAGCCACCAAATCTGTCATCTTCTCTAAGTGGCTGTACCGAGACCTATGGAAACACCAACAAAGTAAATTAATTGTCGTTGAAAGAGTTCAGTTACTGATGTCTATATTTCAAAGCTTTACCGCTTCGAGACAAGTTGCTTTTTACAAATGAAAAATGAGACTCGAAAGAAGCAGCTTACAGAACTGCTTCTATTTTCATGTTTTCAAACACCCAAATATGACAAAATACCACAAAATACAAACAGACAGTTAAACAGACTCACTTTGACGAACACCATACAAAAACATATATATCCATCTAACCTCTAAAACTTCCATTTCAGGTGACAGTATGGTTACAAAAGTATATTTAGAATTCAGATGCTCCTGGACAGTTCTGCAATTTCTTGCCAGGTGCTACAATGCAGTATTTTGATTAGTCTCTGAGAAAGTGTTTTAGCCTTTTAAACTTGAAAAATAGTAAGGACGACAGTTTAGCTATTACCTGTTTTAACAGATTTGTCTGCAATCTTTCTCATAAACATTACCTACATCATTTAGAAATGCAACTCTGCACACACAAACACCCATAGAGGAGGAGATCTGGCAAGATATCCTTTCATTTAAGTAATTTTTAAAGTTTAGATACAGTCATAAGTGACCCCTGGAACTGTGGATATCTTTCCAAATCTGCTCATACCACAGTTCTTATTTTTTACCTTACTTCATCTTCACAGACAGTAATCTCCTCACGGGATGCCATAGTAACCAAAATGGCTTTTAATCCAATTAGCAGCAAGAAAAGAAGAAAAGCAGAAGAGCAGCAGAGAAGTGTTGAGGCCTAAATTTTCCCTGTTTTCTCCATTTAAGATAAAGGACATTTTTAAAAAGGGTCATAAACTATCATGCACTAGTGTATAGATGATGAAATACAAACATTATTTTTCTTATTAGACAAAGAGGCAAATCTAAGTATTCTTCTACAAAATTAGTATGTGCAATTTATCCTAACTTTATTAGCACATCACAAATTTGTTAGTTAGTTGATGGAAAAATGGTTGCCTAACTTGTGAGCGAAAGCTTAGAAACGAACCACTTGACCAAAGCAAGAACCAAATCCAGAGCTGCCCATCTCGTCACAAACCGTAACAAACTAGGGACTGTTGCCACCTCAGCGAAAGTGAAATAGCACAGGCAACAACAATTTCAACCTGCTTGTTTTTTCTAAACCACTGTAGTAGTTTTCAACAATCGTATTAGCAATTTGATCTGGCAATTCAGTCGTAAAGTCTGCGCGAACCACAAATAAATCACTTGTTTCTTACTTAGGACATTATTAGACCATGACTGTGTTTTACAACACTGCTGATATTTTTAATTTATCATTTTCAGTAAACAGATTAATTTGGGTAAGAGCTATCTGCATTGTCTGTGCATATCAATAAGCATAATAAGTGAATTTTTGATAAATTGTACATTTCAGTGAAAAATGAATTAAAAGTAAAGTTGTAAGTTCTAGGGTCTCTCTTCAGCATAACAGAGGAGTGTGCATTTAAAAATTAATCCTCCTTCACTCTAATTTAAGCTTCTATTTTAAAAGATGCTCAAATACACTGCTGTATTACTGTCCGTGGCTTTGTCAGTAATTACACACATTTCTGTTCATAAACTGAAAAATAAGTTTTAAAAACCGTTAGACCATTTGAAGGACGTAAGGGTGTAGTTCTCACAGTAGCGAGCAGTCTACACCACCTAATAAATGCCAAGGAGGTTGTTTTGGTTGTTCCTAAAGTTACAGGTTGATTTCTGTGAAGGCTCGCACCCCCTGGCACACGGTGGAAGTCAGGCGAGGTGTATTTCTGTGCTTCCCCATTCCCCTTCTCCTCGAAGGAGCGGGCACCAGGGGCTCTGGACAGACCCAGACTTGTCCTTGCCAGCTAATGAACACAAGAAGCGGCCTCAGGCACAAAAAAGAAATGTCAGAAGAGGTGGCACCAGGAGCACGTCTACAGCCTACCCACAGAGACAGCATCACCCCTTGTAGTACACAACCCTCCTGTGTGAATTTTAGCAGATAAGTTAGGATGGATGCTGAAAGGGTTAGGAAACATCCCAGAACACACAATTTCTGTTTGTTTGGGTTTTTTTAAACAAATCATGGTAATGTGGGAATACACTTTTTTTTTTTTAATCAAACCCAAACCCAAGCTCTAGGCCAGCTTCATTTTCTGAAGGACATTCAATAACATCAGTCCAAAGGGAAAGCCATACGCTACTACACGACTAGCAGATGCCAGCTGCAGTTCGCCCTCAGACATTCACTCCCTGGCTCGAATCCAAGGAAACAATTTGTACTGACCGCCGACCGTCTCATTTCACGGCATTTTCTGTTCATCAAGTCAGCAGCCCAAAATGAGATTTACTTTTTTATACATAAGGGCTTGTTTTGAAAACTAGGATAGGATTAGCGCTCTGCATCCACCTAATCCACCTAATCCACGCGTGGTAGCAGGGGGATGGTGCAATAGGACGTATATAAACTCCAGAGACAGCAAATTTCTCCCCACCACCCACGTTTACTACCAGCAAAGAGCTTTATTTTTTAATTAAGTTCTGACAACGACATTTCCAAATCCCTCCTCAAGCAGCTACTGCTGATCGCCGCGATCCCCCCTGCCCAGGGAGAACAGGCGACTCCGAGCCGAGCCGCACTCGCCCGCGCCTCAGGCCGCGGAGCCCCCCCGGCCAGGCGGCGCCCGGGGAGGTTTCCCGGCACGTCCCACCCTTCCTCCGGGCCGGGCCCGCGGCAACGGGCGGAAGCACACGGCGCCCGAGACGCGGTCTGCTTCCTCCTGCTCCTCCTGTAGCGGCCAGGTGGTCTCCAAGGAGCCCGGGGAGACGCTCCCTCAGCCCGGGCGGGAAGGGGCCGCGGTGAGAGAGGGCAGCTCCCAGACGCCCGCCTGCCGCCCGACCGCTGCAGTGCCTGAGGGGAGACCAGGCCTCCGCGGGCGGGCGATGAGGCGAGCCCGGCCCCGGGCCCCGCCGCTCCCGGCCCCGCTCCTACCTCCGCGGGGCTCTCCTCCCCCTCGGCTTCTCCGCGCCTCAAAATGGCGGCGTGCGGCCAGCGCCGCCCCGCGGCCGCCCGCCTCCCTCCCCTCGCCGCCGCCGGCGGGCGGGCCGTTACCCCCGGCCCCGCGCCCTCCCGGCCGGCTCCGCGCCTTCCCGCCGCGGGCAGCTCTGTACGAGGCTGTTCCTCCCCGCCGACCGGGACCTGCCGAGGCTCCACGACCTGGTAACCGACCCCTTTCCTCCCCCGCGTCCCGGTGGCCGTCTGCGGGCGGCGGCATCACGGGGCCCGGCCCCCTTCGCTGGTGGCCCGAGAGCGGGCGTCCCTCGCCATGGCAGAGGTAGCGTGGTGGGGCTGAGGTGGCTGTTGTTGCTGCGTGGTAGTTAAAAAACAGAACAAAAAGGAACCAACCAAACAATAACCCCCCAAAGCGGGCACCCGCGTCCTCTGAGGGCTTCTCTCGGGGCAGGGGGCCGAGGCCTACGGTGTGCTGGGGTTACCCGAGGGCTGGTTGTCTGGGTTTTTTAAACAGATAAATTTTACTCATTGTATATATTTCTCCTAATAGTGATCAGGAAAACAGAGTATTCTGTATATTGTTAAGTACACTTTTTCCCAATACTATTTGCAGATCCTGTGTTAAAGTCTCACAAGCCCTCCTATAGTGGCTGGGGCTTCTTGGGGGTCTGGGGTTGGTTTGTTTTTATTCGGGGGCATTTGGTATCCTCCAGTGCCTGCACAACAGGAGGGACAGTAAATCCTGAGCTGATCTTGAGAACTGAGGTTTCTGTCTCTTCTCCCCCTTCTCCCATCTCCAGCAGGAGAAGGCAGAATGGGAAAACCTAAACAAGCTATTAATGTGTCATGGGTTGAAACCAGTGAGTCTTGCTCCCCTCCAAAGCTGCAGAAATATATCAGGTAAGGAAATGCTAATTTTACAAGTTATTGTATTTGGAAATAGTAAGCCTTAGTTCATAAGGCATCTCTAAAGCTGTCACTTCCAAATGGTAGCAGAGATGCAATCTTCTTCAGCTGTTACAAGCCTTTCATTATGACTTTGCTTATGTTATATATCTCCAGATATGATTGTTTTAGACAGTCAGTCTTCTCTAGGAATAAGACTTGCATTAAAAACGCTGGTGGAAGACACCGACCGACAGCAGAAAATGATGCAGGGGCTTATGGAGGCTAACCGTTGTCTTAGGTAAGGCGCTGTGGAAGGAACTTTTGCAAAGCAAAAGTGTTATCAGTGTCCATCCCCTGCCAGGTGGAGCTCTTGTCACACCCGAGGCCCAAGACCCTTTTTCTGAGATTATTGTCCAATATATAGCAACGTTGGCCTTGTTCCTTTTGAGCTCTTCCGTTATTTCATCAGCTACTTCTTCCCATACCAGCAGATTTCCTGTACCTGCTGCCCGAGGTTATTATTGAGTATCGTCAGATAATGTTTGTCAGGCCTGTGCTTCTTTCACTGTCTTTAGTGAAATGAGTTTAAGGTAAATAAAGGATTTCTTTTTTTTTTTTTTTTCAGAGATGAAATACGACAGGAACGAGATCGGGCAACTCGACAAGAACAACGGGCTAATGATTTGGAAAATGTGGTGAAAAACATTAAGTCCAAAATTTGTCAGCTGGAAGATGAGACGATAGCTAAAGTTTGCCAGCAACAGAATCAAGTCAAAGAACTTCAAAAAGATCAGCAGGTTTCACAGGTAATTCAGATAGTGCTGTCTGAGGATTCAAACTTGACTTTTTTAAAAGCTCTAAAAACATTTACATTGATCAAAATAAACAGGACTCTTGGGTCATAGAGTTAGTACACTCTTTATAGCTAAGATTTTTTTCAATCTATACAGAATTTTCTAGCGATAACTTAGAAAAACATCTGTATCCTTCTTCTACTGCCTCTTCAGTATGGCTAAAACCGAAGTACTAAGCTTCCTTGGGACCAAGTGCCTATTAGGGCATGTACAGTACAGTCTCCAGCTTGTGGGTTAGGATAATTTCATAATGCTCCCATTATCTGTTTACAGGCAAAATATCAACAGCAGCAGGAAAAGCTGCAAGAACAGGAAGAGATTATTGCCCGTTTGCAGAAGGAGCTGTGCCAAGTTGGGATGGAGGAGCAACAGCGTGTTGCCACGCAAAACAAAATGTTTTGTCCGTTTTGCAAAAGAGCTCCCAAGTCTCTCCTAGATCAGCAGTAAGCAATTTTCTTATATTGGTGAATGAGCTGTAACATTAAATGAAGAAATGGATTTTAAAGTAACTGTTCTTGATATATGGAAAAAAAAAAAGCTGGAGACCTTAGGAGTGCAAGCTGAAATATGAATTCTTGTAAAGGTACATCAATGCAGTAATTTTTTATTGTATAAAAAATGTGAGCTGGATAAATCCGTGCCAGAAATTAAAAAAAATTATCAGCCACTGTATACACTAGGTGTCAGCAAAGGGAAGGGAATGATTCACTCTACTCTGGAACTGCAGTATCTGCTAGGATGAGCTCGTCCTGGGATTCTAAGATTTTTAAATGTAAATTAAAAAACAACCAAAGAACCAACAAACACCAACCCCCAAACCAACCCCCCCCCGCTGAAAAAAAAACAAACCTTCCAGTTTTCAAAAGTGGTCTTTGCAACTGCTGACTGCAGGCTTGCTGTAAGGCTTCACAGGTGCTTTAGGGAAAGTTCTGAAAGGATTACGAGCCTGTGTCTCTTGCAGTAAAAGATCTCCATAGTTCTGCTATAATCAGAGATTTGCCAATTCTTAAGCCTCAGGTAGCCACCTCTTTATTGTGCTGATGTCACCTGGTTTCCTAGGCCTGGCTAGCAATGTTTACCTGGGAAGCATTTAAAAGGGATTGTGTGTGTGCGGCCTTTCTTGTGCCCTCACTGTACGAGAGGAAGGATCACTGCATTTGGTTCCCTGTGCTTTCTCATGTGTCTCTCCAAAACAGACAATCTCAAAGTACTCAAGAGGAAAGGCAGTTTCTCAGCTGCTGTGTTTTTTGCAGCTACTTACTTTTAGAGCACTTCTAGTTTCTTTGGAGATGGATGTTCTCGGCTATGTAGGACCTCTGCTCTATACCTCCTGTGCTGGTCGCTGAGCCCCAGCACTTGGGGACTGTGCCTTGCTGTTAAGCTTGCTGGGTAAACATAGTCATAAGATGAAGAGGCTGTCAGGAGGATTTAGCTTTTTTCTCCTCCTAAATAATTTTGCCAATTTTAGACTAGGACAGAGTTAATGTCTCTACTTTTCTGTTTTGGAAAACTGCAACCGTGTTTGTTTGGTATGAGAGACAACCCACCATTTGAAGCAGTCACCTCTGAAGTGCTGTGCAGTTGTGTAAGCTGGGCTGTTCCTATGGCTTAGTCATAGTATCTTTCAGGCATGATTTTTTTGAGACTACCTGAAATTCAAAATACCATTTTTCCTTTCTTTAGGTTCCTTTGTCTAATTGATTATTATGAATCTCAAATTAGTCAAATGAAAAAGGAGCTAAGGTAGGTCTCATCTAATGCCCTATGGTTCTACTGTTCAAAATCTTCTTACTCCTTACTGTTCTTAAATCTTATAATGGTAAATATTCTGTGTTCCAGATATCACTAGCGTGTAAGAAACAGCAAAGGCTTGTAACGGTCTTGGAAGTTTGGGTTCATCCAGGGAATAACTGTCAGTCAGGCCAGGACAGCTAGGAAGCTGGGGGTATTTAGGCACTTGAGCTATAATTCATTCTTCTTTTTTTTTTCCCCTTTCCCTTTTGCCATGGTTCACAGACAGAATTACTGCATTAGCTGTGCTCAGTCGACTGATCTCCCTAAACAAAAGGAATACCAGCTTTTCAGCTCTGTCGTGGTGCCTGCATGGTACAAAGCAACAGGCAGATACCTAGGTATCTGTACTGGAATTTCTTTCAAGGAATAAGTGCACTTAATTAGGATATGAAACAGCTTCCCAGAAATAATAGAGCAGAGCAGTGGATCTTAAGGCAGAATTTCTATTCTATTTACTTTGCAATTTGTGGAAACATTATTATCATACAAAACTGCTAACTAAACCAACTTAGATTTTTGAGGTAATGGAATTACAGTAAGCTGAAACAATTTATTTTTCCCAATAGGCAATATAAAAAAGCGGAAGACCAGGTACAGAGAGAAGTAAAAAGCAAGGAAGAATTCTTAAATCTAGATGCTACTCCTAATTATAGAGCACTGCTCACGGTATGGAACTGCTAAGAATAAGTCAGTGCAGATCTCTAAATGGTAACCCTTCAGAAATATATATGTGTTTGATTTCTATCCCCTTGTTCTTATCATGTCTTCTTAACTTGTAAACTCTCTGGGCAGGGTTCACTGTCTTTATGCAGAGATTCAGTACGATGCTGTGAGTCGTCTTTGCTGGGGACTGCATAGACCTCCTTAATCACAGGTTCTCCACCTGCCGTCTAATGCAGCAGGCTCTTGACCTTAGTCGACTAATTCCTCATCCATGCTGTCTTGCTATATAGGCAGATGGGAACCCTTCTTAACACATACGTACTTTAAAGTGTTCAAGCTTGTTGATTATGGAATGAGTGAAATAAAAGAAATAACACAGTCTGTGTTGCAGTCTTTCCAGAAACAGCTTACTGAAACAAAGGTCAGGAATGAACAGCTTTTGCTTGAAAATATAAATCTCAAGAAAGATTTGGAAATAAGGTGAGAAAGGATAAGTATCATCCTTTGTAAGGGCACTGGAGCAGGCTTTGCTTTACAAAGAGAAACCAAAAGCACCAGCAATTGTAAAAGTGTAGTATGAAATCTGCCTTTAAAAGGCATTTGTAGAAATAAGATACGGCAGCAACAGTCAACCTTCCCTCCCTGCACTGTTAATAACAACAACTGCTAATGGTTAGTTTGCTGTTTATTGCTGTTGCCATGTAGAAATGTTGCAGAATTTCATATCCAGAATGATGTTGCGGCACTGGCAAAGCTTTCTTACTTTATCGCTTGGCTGCGTTTTATAGATACCTTCAAATGCAAGACATATTATGTGGCACTTTTTCTTTCTAACAGACCAACTGCACAGGAATTAAAACTTTACAAGCACCAAGTGAAGAAACTAGAGAAAACTTTACAGAAAACTATCCAGTAAGTATAGTTCTTCAGTAACCTTCATGAATCCTCTGAACTTTTTAAGGCAAAGATACTCCACAACCTGTAATGTAGATAGTAGCTTATAAAGCATGTACCTTATCACTGTTCCTCGGAGCCCAGTTATGGGCAGCAAACACTACTGTATCTCCAAAGACACCCTGTGAATCTCTGAAATGATGGCGTGGTCTCCAGATGGGGGCACAGCAGTGTGTCTTTTTTATTTCATTTTGTCTTTCTGGACTTTGAGTGCTATCACAGGCAATGTGGACAGGACCAAACTGTGGTGGTTGCTGCTTCCGTGAGCTATAAAGCAAGCTACTGGTTACGTTATGGATTATGAATGAGAAAGTACGAGTTGGCAAAATGTTGCAGCTACTGAAGTTATGTCCGTATTATTCTTAGACATTTACTTAGTTTTTTTCTGAAACATTGCTAAGAAAATACATTGAAGGTATTGGAGATCCAGTATTGATGAAGTGTTTTTATCTGTAATTTCACTTTTATCATTTGTGCATGTGTATACTGAATGCTAAATACTTCATAGCCTGAAAAAGACATCACTTAAACTTTAAAAATATTCAGTTCTTCATTTTACATTGTGTATATTTAAATGGTCTTCTCTCTCTTGCAGTGAGTATGATTTAGATGGTAGTTTTAAAAAAAGGTATCTTAGATTTGACAAGAAGGGTAGCGAGCTATATATAGTAAGCAAGGAAAGATGTTCAAGCAGAAGCATATATAGACTGTGAGCATGGAATTGACTCTTTTGAGTAAAGTTCCGGATTTTAAGTCTTCAGCCATAGAAGAACTTCTGGTAACAGAACAACTGTACATCTGGTGGTGTCCCTTCTAAATTAGCATGCAGTCTGGAATAACCTCAACCTGGAGACTTGAGATAAATTAATGATATTTACATTAGGTATTATATTCTTCAGCTAGTTCAGTTTGATGGAATTCTATTGGCAGGCATCACAAAATGGAGATTTTACTTTGTAGGGATAAGTATATGTGCTACATACCTGGTTCTTTAATCAAGTTGAAAGTACTATCTCCTGCTAAGGCTACTTGTGTAACCCACTGTCCGTATTTGGTGTGTAGATCTTCGGGGAGTAGTACCAGGGAAAGAACAGAAGAAAAGAAAGAACCTGAGAGTATTGCAGGAGTAGATCAGCTGCAGGCAGTTTGCCAGCAATACTTACAGGTATGCAAATTTTGTCTGTACTGTGTATATCTAGCACTGTTACAATGAAATATAATACATGAGTTTTGTTTAACTGTGTAAACTGAAGCATGCTATTTTGAATCTAAGAGTTCATATGAAGTCCTCCACACAAGATGCATGTTCTGGATTTGGCAGTTTAATGTAGGCTTGTTCTTAATTGTTCCGTCTTAGTGTAAACTACCTGAAAATACAGCACAGAATCAGGGACTAGGTTGGCAAACATCAGATCAATGATTTAGCTGAAGTCTTTTCAGGGCAGCGGATTTGTTCAAGGTCTTGGGCAAAACAGATGTTATAGTTTTAAACACGCCTGAGGAGATAGTGGCTTTTGTTTTTCTTTGAATAAAAAAAAAAAAGCAGATATAATAAAACTTAGCAAAATGTAAACTGTGGAAGTAATGATGCCTCAAGTGGATAAATGCTAAATATCCCTCAAAGAGAAGTATATTTGCATTACTTTTACATATCTTCTAGCTAGTATATTTTTAAATCTCTGAGTCTATTACATATTGAATGCATCTGTAAAATTCATCGATAGTAACTTATTGGAGCTATTTATGATTTAATGTTTAGACAATTGTGACTGTGGTGGAGAGGTATTTTATTACAAAATGTCATACATATTTGAGCAATAACATTTGTTATTTGGTGTTGAAGGTTTTGTCCCATATTGATTCTATTTTGCGAAGTCCAAGAGCTCCTCCGTTAATATACCGGCGCAGTAAAGGGCCAGTGCAAAATTCTATTAAGGAGAATGGACAGGAATGTGGATTTGAGCACCTTCCACTTACTATAGAGATGTGGGCAGATCAGCTCATGGCCCTAAAGGTAACACTTGTACTTGGCTTTATATTCCTCCTTTACTCTGCTGACCGCCCCTTGGTCTCTCCCTACGTGTAGGGTTTTTTTCTGTGCGTAGCTTTTGTTATTGCCCGACTTGGTGTTAAATTTTAAAAATAATTCTGCTGTCCATTTATATACCACTTCAAAACCACAGTAAAGTGAAAAATGTGCCATGTGCCTACAGGCCAGAGATACTCCTCTGTGTATATCCTCTAAATGTTGTTCACTGGCTGAGTCCCTAAGAAGACACTTAAGCTTTAGAGTCTGCGTACTTCACACGTTAATGATGATGCATTCTCTTTCTTCCTTTTGTCTTGCCAGAAGAGTAAGTTTTTGATCTAAATGCAAATGAAGTCATTTTGTTTAAAACCAAACTCTCTGTGACCAACACTTTTTATTTCACTGAAACTACAACATATGAAGTACTTCAATTTTTAGACTATCAGTGTTCTTTTTAAATCAAAGAATGGAAGTGAGATACTGTGCTTAAATTCCATGAAAGCTAAAACCTTATTGTTTCCACTACTGGCATGTTTTTGTGTATGAGAAACAGAAAATCTGCCCATTTCTATAATAAAATCAACTTTAAGAAGTTACTAAAATCAGTTGTGTCCCCTTCCTCCTTTTAAAAGGATTTGCATAGGTCCTTGAGAAAACTGTCTCTGGAACTTGTGCCCTGGCAGACTGCAGATCCACAGGATAACAGAGAGTCCATACGAGTTGAAGACCTCCAGTTCATGGTAGATGCAATTTTGGAAGACATAGAAAATAAGGAAAAGGTAATTCTTACCCAGGGTTTATAATCACAAGTTACTGTGGAATTCTTAAGTGCATTCTTCACACGGTGATTAGATTTGCACATTTGAAAGCCTTGCGGGGTTTTAGAAATAGCTGTTTGAAGATATTCCATAGTCAAAGACTATTTTAACATAATAGATAAATTCACCTTGGGGAGGACTGCTTTAATCACAGTCACTTGACCAACGATGAATTTGCATTGCCCCGTAGTCTCAGGTATTATCCTGCTCTGTCTGTTTCTCAGTCAGCACTGAGAACACATAAACGTACTCACTAAGCAACAAAGAAAGCGTTCGAAAGAGTATCTTTGGTTTGCTGGATATTTGGTTTGCTGAAAACTCTTTAAAATATGTCTTCAGATTTAAGAATATTTGAAATGCCATGGTTTAATAAGGGAAGTTACACCCCTTTTTCTTCATAGACTAGTTTTAAGAATGTTTCATGGTCTAAAAGAATCCTTGCTTTGTTAAGCAGTAATGTTGATGAGTTGTTATTTCTGCTTGCTCCAGAACAGCCAGACACCGTCCTTACCAGCCCTGTTTGCAATCGTCTCTCACTTCCAGAAGCTGTTTGACGTGAATTCTCTGAACGGCATTTATCCACGAATGAATGAGGTTTACACAAAGCTCGGGGAAATGACCAACGCTATGAGAAATCTCCATGAGCTCCTGGAACTAGGTAAAGACACACCACCTAGCATTTGTTCAGACCATTTCCAAAGGAAGAAGATGACAAGTGAAAGGCTGATCTCTTCATAGAAAATACGTTGAGCTGCTGGGAAATGAGTAAACTAGGTATATTCTTCACTGGGAAGATAAAAATATGTTGCTGTCAACTTGGAGTTTAAATAGCAAAAACCCATTATTTGTAAGCCTTTAGCAATCGCTGAGGAATACCAGGGAGGCAGAAGAAAGGAATAACAGAGGAAATTGAGCTTTGTTTCCTGTGAGCTGACTTCATAATTCTTCTTGACCATCTTTCATTCTCTACTTGAAAGATAACAAGTGTAGGAAAAAATAACTCAACCTTTGCTGTAGATTTCTACTCAGTAATTCATTCAAGCGTAGGTATGTCCAGTCCTCAGAAACTTCTGTCTTATGTTGCTAAACTTAAAGAAGAAAAAAAAAAAAAAAAAGTTTGTGACATTCAGCAACAACTTTAAGTGCCAGTACTCAGAGGCATATTTAGGTACTCCCCGGTAACCATTCTCTGCTGGTTTACACCTCTGGAGAACAGCAGCTGCTGCTGCTCTTGGGTTTAAGAGTTTGGCTGTGCTGTAGGGTGTATGGCCCGAGAGCAGGCTCCTGGACCTCTAAGGTCTTCTGAGCCTCATTCGAGGCAGGCAGCAGTCTTCCTGCCTGCAGCCAGCACAGGAGATGAGGAAGCCTCATGTCTCCCTAATAATTGCAAACCAATGGAGCTCAGAGGATGCCTTCTCCAAGCCTAGTTCTTCTGAAATTGAGGGAGAAAAGGACAATGAGCCTCTTACCATCAGTCACAGCAGGTAAATCCAATACCAAAACAAGTTCTGGCTGTTAACAAAGTATTTATTGAGCAGGTCCTGTGTTGGCCTAGCTGTGCTTCTGTGCTTCTGCTGTGTTACGGGAACCTAATGAATAACCCTCTCTCTATGTATAATTTCAGTTGGCTGATTTCCACTGCCATTGTAGGGTGCACTTTAGTACCATCTCTGCTGTGAAAATACGTAGCTCCGACAAGTTCTTTACCCACTGAAGGATTAGTGAGAGATTCACCATTCCTAGGTAACATTAGTTCATTTCTGACCATAGGTGCTTTATTTTCTGTGAGTGATAGGACTTGTATGCCTAGACGTGTGAAAACCGAATAAATCTGGGCACCTGCAAGAACTGGATTGTGCCTAAAATACTTCCCTGTTATTGCTGTTATAAGAAACATGAAGTGTTTGTTTTTCCACAGACAGTTCAGCTCCACCCGCTGTGGTAGTGGATACTGTTGGGAAACTGTGTGACGTAATTAATGAGAACGTGACTGAGCAGGTACAGCAGCTTCTGGGGACCCAAGACATCCACAGGTATGTGGGGCTGTTCTATTGGTGACCATTCCTCAAACATCAAATTTAGTAATTGAGCGAACTGGCTAAAACTGATACTGAAAGAAACTTCGAATCATTTGTTACAAAGTCAGTGAGCTGTGACAGACCCTACATGAAACAGATCTTGAATACTTCCAAAAGGATAAAGCTGGCAAAGAGAAAAATTAAGGCCAGAAGGTTCCAAAACACCTTGCTGGTTTGCGTGGATCAGGTGATCAAATAAGCCTTAATAGGATGCGTGTTTCCTAAGGAGACAAAACAAATACTGCAGGTGGGTGGGGAGGAGAAAGTGTTGCAAGGTTTCAGCTGTGATACTGAAGTGTATTAGTTGCTAAGAGAACATACCCTCAAGCTGCCTACAAATATTTTGGGAAGTGGACAAATCTTGTTCTGTCTTCAACAGATGACAACATACGTGCACTTGGTAGCTGACTATAAGAGCTTGCACTCAGCGTGCACTCTGCAAACATACTAAACATTAAATGCAGCAGGCAGCAAGCCTGACACATGCTGAGTTAACAATACTAACTCCCTCAGCCTTTCTGCACTCCTCGCAGTTCTAACGAGAGAATAGCTGCTTATACAACTTTCCTTGCCCCACCTCTGAGGCAGTTCTATCAGCCACCCCCAGGCAGTATATATAGCATACATAGACTAATGTTCCAGTCCAAAAATTACCTGGTGCTGCATAAGGAGGAAAGGAAGGATGTATATAGGGCATAAATAGTGAAATTAAAGCTCCTCTTTTGACAGCTAACACTTGGTGGCTGCAGGTTCCAGAACTTGAGAACACATTTTTGGTGTAGCTGGTTTTATATACTACTAAGTAGCAGTGTTTTCAGAAAGTCATGACATAGTACAGCAAAACAGCCAAGGAGATGAACTTAAAATGCCCTTGCACCTTTCATCTGACAGTCTCACTTCCACATTTCAGCATAATCAATAAGCTAGAAGAACATGATTGCTTCTTTCCACCATTTCAAGCTCTCATTCAAGATTTGCTCTGTCTTCTAGGTGAGTAAGATTTGCAACATTAAAATTATATTCCTCCTAAAACTTTAAATAGCTAACATGTTTTGTTTACTCCTGGTGTGCTAAAACACAAGGAGGATGTGAGGGAAGGCGCTAACTTTTGCCTCACTCTCCTCTCCATTCCATCTTTCCTCAGGCAGTGACCAAAATACTTTGTTTCTTATATTCAATCATATTACTCCTAAGAAAACCTAAATTGAGTTTTTTCCAAAAGCATTAAATGGTGTGAGGAGTTTTATTCACTAGCTGTATTTCTAACATTTAAGTTAGAATTTTGGCTGAACATGAAGATGTTCTAAGGTACATATGCCTTACCATTTTGCTTTTCATTATGTTTCAGAGATCAGTAACGTGGATGATATTTTACCTACCGTGCGAAATTTGAAATTGGTAGCTAGTTAAGAGTTACTCTGGTCTTCTCTAGCAAGATTTCTCTTACCTGTGAATGGACCTGTTGATGCATATGACATTACAGCTACCTCTGTTACCCTAATCAACAGTTTCAGATTTTGTGACATAAATAAAAGCTGCTGCATTTTTTCATTTTTCATAATTCTTGTTTCATGGTCAATTTAAGAACATCTTACTCTAACCGCTATCAACTGGTCTATTGAGTCCCAGAGAGGGAACCAATACACTCTGCCTCAGTCTAGGAAATGGAACCCAGCACAAAGCCAGCCACACTATAGCTACTGAGCATTTTGAATGTTGCTGACACAGTAAGTATGAGAGAAAGGTGCTCTAACTGCCTTAGCCATAACACTTGGTTTTCCAGAGAGCCTATTTTAAAAGCTGTTTACATCTTCAGATCAGTTTGGGATGTGAGCACACTGTTATTCAGTGAGTATTCTTTCTGGTTATGGACTGAGGCAGACTGGATTAATGTAATCTAGGCCCAAGATATTTGAAACTTGCTCCAGGTGGTAGTTTGTGGGTTTCTGCCTAGCATGGATTTGAAGTTACTATGGTCATATTTCAAAAGTCAGTTTTAGAAAGGCATAGATCAAGTTTCTTATGCAAGACAGAAGTTTATTGTACAGAAACAAGTACACCAAGCTTCCAAAAATATTTTGGTGTATTTTGCTCTAATATTAATAAAGCTTAGTTTACAAAACTCTGCTGTTGCTCAGGCAGAATGCTTTGCTATCAAGGTTTACAAGATTTTGAAATGTACTGTAACAAAGAACAAACCATGTTAAGGCATCACAAACTAAAACCTTAATGACATCTTGGTAAACTAATGTCCCTGCTTTTGGAAGCTCATTATATACATACCTGCAGCCACAATCTGCTAAGATGCTTTTGAACAGCGGAATATCAATGTCTTAGTTTCTCAAAAAAACAACTGCTGTTAGAGTCTTGAACAGTTTCTCTCAACCAGTTCTGTAGCCCTACAGATGAAGAATGCTGTTTAAAAATTTATTTTTTTAAAAGTACAATGCTTTCATGTTAAAACAACATGAACAGGATCCTGGGGAAATGAGACTGCCAAGCAAAGCAATGACACTTAGCTGACAGTCTAAACTATCTCCAGGTGCAACACTTCCGTAAGGGAGTATTCTGACCTAAGCATTCTTTGGGGGAAATATGCCAGAAACAGCAAAAATAAAGAACTTGTTATTTAGAAACAAATTATTCCCAATGTGGGCTTGGGGTTTTTTTGTTGTTGTCTTGGTTTTTTACTTGAGTGAGAGCTAGTCTCTGAGTAGGATCATTACACTTACATGTCCTGAGCTGGAGACTGCTTCAAATTTGCAGTGACTGTTCAAAACACATTAATTACAAAAGAGATATGTACATTCATATGAAGTTGAAAAATTAGTAACATGTACATGAGAAGAAATCAATTTTTCTTGCGTCTACTGCTTGTCAGCTCATACCTGCAAGACAGACACAGTAAGTAATTAGAGTAGTTTAAGACTTTCTTTGAAGTTTTAACTGGCACAACAGAGAGAACTTGGGCTGCTTTATTGCTTGTGCTTCATAGGCAGCACGGCAAAGGAGGCTTTGGAGATGGCCTCAAACCTCACCTCTTTACCAGCAACTTTGGATGCGTCATTTTTCTCCTACTCCCATTAATTGCCATGCCCTTACATGAGACAAGGGCGCCAGCTGGGCCAGGGGACCTTGGTTTTCCTCTCCTGCTGGCCAGTATTGGCCCGCTGCCTGTGTGGATGACAAGCTCCTGGACTACCCACGCTGCATTCCTTGAGCTCCATTGAAGGAGAAAGAAGGAAGAGCTACTGCCATTAACTACAGACGTAAAAGGGAAAAAACCCCTGGTTCTTCATCTTTGCCTCAGACCAATCCTTAAGGTTTAAGTCTGAACCACAATGACCATACAAGCAAAACTGTAAGTGGCTTATTATACTAGTTTCTAGAAATGCTTTGTAATTAAAGTTTTATCATATATATATGTTGCTGATCAGAGTATTAATTTAGTTAAGATCTTTATCCAGGTTAAAATTTGTTGCAAGGTTACTTTAATAAACGTAATTCTTTTACTTATGTGCCCCAGTGGCTTTTATGGTAACTTAAAATATGCTGAAGACTATAATTGACATCTAGGCCTCTTATTAAAACTGTTTCACAGGGCAGGCATTGCACTAGCAACTGGATTAACATATAACTTAGGTAAAACTACCAGATTAGTTCAAGTTAGTCCTGCGTTTGCAGGTCAAATATTACTCTTGCTCACCAAAACACACAGCCCACGTACCAGCACTCCACTGGCAGTCAGGCAACTGCCAGCAAAGCAATTAGCAGGGTTTGAAAGTATAAAGATGAAAACTTACCATTGTGCAAAACCTTTTATTAAATCCTCCTGTGACAAGTCAATCCGCACCTTTAAAATGCAAATTTGATTTCTTTTTATATTATTCAGCATATAAATTGATCAGCTAAGCTAGCACTCCTCCCAAGTCAGACCCACTTTCAAGTTCTAGGGCTGCAGCTCAGGCTCAAGGGAGAAAGAGCTTCCTGCACTCCCAGGACACCGGCCTTAGCCAGCCTCAGCACCGCCGCTCAGCTCCTTAGCAGCACTACTTGGACATTTTTCTATCTATTTATCTAGAAGCGATTCCAGTTTACTTTTCACAGAATCAAAGTTGTTCACAGAAAGCTTAAAGCACCGTTCGCATATTCTGGGTTTTAATCACACGACTTTCTCGGCTTCGTGTTTGCACGAGCTGTTCCCCAAACGGGCAGCAGTGGACCCCAGGAAATGTGTTTTTATTTCAGGAGCACCCTTTGGAAATGAAGCAGCACAGCACATGAATCACGAGACCACACAAGCTTCTGTGTGGATACAGCCTGATTTCAGGTGAAAATCGGGCAGAAAAAGTTGTTTCTAGATCGCTAGTCCTATTACTGAGACTTACTAGAACCACATTTCAGGATTACAGGAATCGCTCAGGCTGAACAGCTCTATCACGTCAGTAGTGTAGCTGCTTTAAACTTACTCTCCCCAGCTCCTTCCTTTCCTGTGAAATGAACGGCCTGCTGTTTTTCACTGCAATGTCCAGTGTCCTTTTCTTGACATCTTCCAAAGATTCAAAAAATTCAAACCTAAAAGTAAAGTTTTGAAAGGAGAGACTTAAGTCAAAAATTAAAATCCTATACGCATCAGTGGCCAGAACTTTAACAGAGAAGGAAGACACAAAAAAGGCAATTCTGTAGTTAGATTTTATTCACATTGTAAGAAATCTCTTCCAGGCCTCCTGAAAGCCTATGACACTGTTGTTCCGACTGTTCACTGTGCCGGGGGAAGGAGGAAAACACACATCCATGATGAAATGCTATTTACCACCATTTTCCTCCTTCATGGAAGATCAGCATGTTTTCCATGCAACCTTTATTACTCAGAGGAAATAGCTGAGCCAACCCCCCAAGTTTACAAAGTAGGCTTATGCCACATTAATAGAATACAAATGTTGAAACCTGTGGCAATTAAATTCTTAATGGAGCTGACTCATGCCTCTGGCACACATGATCTAGTGTCAAGAGAGTTTTGTCCATGCTAAATCACTTCAGTTCTGCCCACCTGAATAGCTTTTCCTCAAGTCAGAGCTGTAAAACAGGTAATGTGTTTTGCTCAACCTATTACACTTAATTGAGGATGTACAGGACACGTCAATACTGAGGAGGAGGAAAAAGAGATGCTGTTCCTAACAGCTGGGCTGGCACTGAATTGGTGGAGTACATGAGAATAGGCAGAAGCAAAATCCACAGCTCTACTGTCTAGTGTTCTGAAGGGTAAGATGAAATATTTTAAAGTCTTTTCTCCATTTCTGACCTATACTCACATACAGAATGGACCCAACATAGGAAAAAACTGAGCCACCCAGGATCACCCAATATTCACGTATTTTCACACATGTACCTTCCTCTAAATATGGCATTAAAACCACCCCTCAAAAGAGCTCTACGTCTAAGCATTGCTGTGTTTGGTTTTATACAAACCACGTTCCATTTCAGTGGCAAAGCTGCAGACGTGGCACTGTCAGCAAAGAGGAGGGAGCATTTTATCCTGCTCCCACCAGGTCTCAATGACAACATCCACCCATCAGTCCGAAGAATGGTCTGGTCCCAAAAGGCTTTGTATTTCTGCCTTTGACTTTTGGAAGATGTCAGAATAAGCATCAGGCAAAGAAGTATGAACCGAGAAGTAGGCTTTGTGAGGTACCCAAATGGAAAGATTGCCTCTGCGGTGACAGGGAGTTAAATGTGGGTAGGGGAATGTCTGTGGGCAAAGCAGCAAGTGCAGGCTGCATCTGCTGGGATCAGGGAAGGGGCTGGGAAGAAGGTGTGCCCTCCTAAGGGGAGACAGACACCACCATACCCAGGGCAAGGCCAGCCCTAAGTACTTGCAAATCACAGTTAACGTGCCATTTTTCACAAGAGAATCCTTAAGCCAACAGAAGCGTACCTTATGTAAGCCCTTTTGTTACACAGAGAATGTAACTATTTCAGCAGCAATCAATCATAATTAACATTTTCTTACTTCTCATCGTATTGGGGGTTCAGAGTTTTTTTCTTAACAGAAGTCTTCTTCCTGCTTGTCCATCTTCTGTCTGGAAGCAGGTATATACGAACATATGGATCTACTCCACGATTGGAAGAGGGTACTAAGTTTCTGTTAAAAGAAATACAGTGTCGACAAGCAAGGCAGCTTCTCCCACTGACTCTTAGAATCAGACCCACCCTTCATGGGTTCATGGGCCAAAAGCTTTTATCTTGGGATTTGGAACATAAGCAAATAAAACTTCAAGGATGTGAAGTTAAACAAAATTTTTACTACTGAGTGTGTGGCCACTTATCAGAGTTCCTAAATTAACATTTACAAATTCAGTCATAGGTGCCAGTACTTGTCATGTTGCCTATCATGACATCCCAAGACACACATCAGTTGTCAGTGCTGTCCAGAGGAAGTTTTGGGTGGATGAAAGTTAAATCTACTGCAGTGAGCACTACACACTAGCCACTCTGGCAGACCTGCTACTGGCACTGACCAGAGCTGGTGGTTTCCACCTGCCTGGGCCTAGTGAGGCTGCAGAGATCAAAGTCAGCCACTGCTAAGGCGTCTCGGCTGGGCAGCTTACACTGCATGTGGTTCTGCTCCAGCTTTGCTGAATGTCTGGCACAAGCTCAGAGCGCTCTCCCCCTTTCCTTCACAGATATACACAACAATCGTCAGCGTTACCTGCAGCCATTCACCAGCACGACGAGACTCCGTCGTATTGAAGCATACCGCACCGTGAGCTGAATCTCTCCCAGAGGCATTTCAGTCCCGCTGTAAGACAGTTGCACAGTCAAAGCTTTTCAATACAGCTAGTTAACAGACCACACGCAATGACCTAGCAGCATACAACAGCTTCAGAAGTTGGTGATGCTTTTTCAACTCAAACCAACTTTCAGGGCACTATTACTCTTTCTGGCGTCCTAAGGTTTGCTACCTAGAAAGCAGCTGGACCACAGAGGCTCCACAGAACAACACTCCCGTCAGTGCCAGCACTGCCTAGCTGGCCTGCTGTACAGGTACCCGATTTCAGTCCCACAGCATAAACGGCCAAAAAAGCACCTAACTGGCCTGCTGTAGCTGCAGCAGCAAAGTACAGGTTAGCATGTTACACAGTGCCTTCAAGGATGTCTGTATATGCAAAATGGGACCATTTTTATATCTCATTCTGCATGTTAAAGTGGTTTCAAATCCAAAACACTGCTTAAAAATGGCTTAACAATAGTTTACAAATGAGGGCCTGTTCAGAGCTACAGAATCTGCCAGTCCAGAAGTACTAGATTGAACAGCTGGAGCTGGGTTTGACGTTCAGGTTGATAACTGCTCTGATGCTCTCTTAATTGAGACGGATCTTCTTTGCTACTTCAGTTCATTAAGGATTCTACTAGCTCCATTCCATGCCCCAGGAGAGACAGATCTGGCTCTCTGTTCTCCTCAATAGAGCAGACTACTTGCAGCCTCACGCTTAGCACTGTAGGAAGGAGACACACACAAGCACACACCTATCCACAAAAACTTTGTTCACAGCATTAGCAGAGTCTCAAAACTTGTTGGATAAAACACAGCACCCAAAACCTCAAGCAACCAGATATGCTTATCAAGATTTTATGTTTTTACAGAAGTGGGATATTCAGACTTCCGATCTCCTGTTGCTAAAATCATGAGTGTTATGGGACCCAGGACATTCTGTGTAAGAGGCTCTTAAACAACGTAAAGCCAACACATGCAGCACCTCCTAGGAGAGCCAGAGAAGGAAATGCTTTCACTTTACACCTGATCTGATAGTCACCCTGTAATTTACTTTGCTGTTGACTGGAATACTTAGGTCAATTTTTTGTAAGGTGATTTGATACCCAAGACTCCAAATGACTTCGCAGTCTTGAATTCAACCATATGCAACAGTGATCTATAAAACCTAAACCTTCCCAAGGGAAGAACAATTCAGCTGGAAGAACACCTACTTATGAAGGTCCAGATTGCTGCTACTTAATTCAAAGCAAGAAGAAGGCAGAGAACCCAGTGAAGCAACACTGGGTGCAAGCCTCAGTTCCTGTACGACTGGCAACGTGGGCACTCCTGCTGCTCTGGTATGCAATGCTGATGATGGGCGATGCTCTGGATTTTGCTCATGCTCTGTCTCAGTAAGACCAACAACAGTTTCACTTGGTACAGGCACTGCTGAACCATCATTTGTGTCCAGCTCTTCCCTGCTGCCCTTTTTCGGCAGGGATTCAAGTGCTGCAGAGTCTTTGGTCACAGGAGGTACTTTTGAGACTTCTGGTTTTGGTGGGGAGACAGACTTTTGCTGGTTTCCACCCTTCTCCATGACACACACAGGACCTTGCTTCGAGGCATTGACACCAGCCTTGACTCTCTGTGGATCGGGTTCTTCAACATTCAAGGCCTAAAAATCACAAGGGAGAGAAATGAGTGGTGCTCCCAAAGCACTGGGGTTAATGGCCACATTACCACCGAGGATGAGCTTTCACTGCAAAGCTATAACAGCAGGAATCTGCCATTAGAGATGAAAGAGGCCTATGGGATTAGCTGTGACGTTCTCTTCCTTGTCCTACTGTGTCTGTATTGAAGAGTATCTAAACACTGATCAAGAGTACAGTGAGAAAACAATTCTTAAGCATCAGTCTCTTTTACTGTTTAGCAGCTTTGATTTCCCAGCTTAGATTTTCTCAGTCCAGCTCTTTATTGCCATGAGAAGATTTTCAGCAATGTCACTGCACTAAATGTTGGGAAGCCTCAGGGATACCTCTCAGCTCCACCATGCGCTCTTAATTGCACTTAAAGACCTTGTCACACTTCTACTTTCTACTCATCTGTGAAGCAAATCTGCGTTTCTCCTCTCCCACCTTTCATCTCTTTTGCCTGGTTAGAACTGGATGCTTCCGCTGGGGAAGCCGAGTGAATGTGGCAAAGAACGACTTACCCGCAACACAAGTTTCATCTTAATGAAGCTGTCTGAACTGGAATGATCCAGCTGAAATCTCTGATCCAGAGTCATGTTTGGGTCCTTAAGTAAGTGGGAGAGACACACCACTGAAGTTCCCAGGGCACTATCCCGATCCTTGTCTTTTATCTGGGGATGGGGAAAAAAAAAAAAGTTGTTATTAGATGGTAAACTGGAAAGCATACCACTGGGAACAGCAAAGCAAAAAGGTATTTCAGACAGAGACCAAATACTATCAAGTATTGTTACTTCCAAATCGGTGATGCCAATATTTCAGGAGTGTAACAAATTCGTACTTTTGGAATAAAAAACCCATCTCTAACTATGCAGAGAAGGAACAGCCTTAGCAGAAAAACTAGGCCCTGGGATTTACTTGACCTTCCTTACTTGCTCTGGGGAAAATGTTCCAGGCAGCTGGGATGACAACTGGTCTAGTCCTTTACAAGCTTTTTAGGTAACAGTTTGTTTAGCCTATTTAACCTCAATACACCTTCTAAGGTTCAAATCCACTTCTGCAGCCGAGTGAACAGCCATAGAACTGGTTGTGACTGCAACGTATGCTAGTGAGGCACAGGATTTCTTAACAAGCCAAAATATCAAGGTGAAGAGATAGGACTCGGATTGAGAATTATGAAGGCTGTGATTTCTGACAGCAAAATATTCACGGCTTTAATACACACAGACCTGTATAAAACCTCCTTTGCGTTTGCAGCCAGAAATGTCCCACATTTTGCATTAAGATACTATGCATTACATGATCCTAGAGCAAAGGTAGATATCAGCATCACCTAATAAAGAATTGCCTGTGCAACAACAGGTGCTTCTTCCACCTTTTAAGTAGGAGGACCCCAGTACAAGCACAAGGAAACAACCAGCACTGAGATCACATCCACCATAAAAGAGGTTTCTTCCTAAGGACATGCACTTCATCTTCAAAGGAAAGGCTTTTCTCTCACCTCAACATGTAGTGACTGAGAATGAGCACTGTGGACAAAGAAGGTGAAAGCCTGGCCCCACGTGGGATCTTTGCTGAAATTGCAGGTCTACGACAAGAAGATTGTGGCATATAGGTTAGCTTATTCTGTAAGCAGCAAAGAATACCATGACACTGATCACCCGAGAGGGTTACGGTGACCCTCTTGTTTTATTCAGTGATGCTACACTCCAGCTGTGTAAGTGGAGAGAATGAAACCTCCAGCTCAGAAGCGTGCAGAAGCAAAGTCTCTGGTAAAACCAGAACAAGTTCTGCAGGGTGTGGAAATGCCAAAGAACAAGTCTGGCGAGCTGCAGTTGGCTCCAACCACTGCTGCCAGGACCAGCAGCTTGACTCACCTGCAGCAAGGCACTGCTCTCTCTCCCTCCCACCTCTCTACCCGGGGAGAGCTAGAGTGCTGCTTCCAGTCTGCAGGCACCCAAATCCAGCTCCCAAAGCTGCAGCGAGCTGAAGGGGAAGGGTAGGAAAGCTAGAAGGGCAGTTTAAGGGGTATAGAGCTTGAGGGAAGAGTAGGAGGGCATAGCTTCAGCACTATCCACTTCAAGGATGCAAGAGTACAGAAAGCACCTGCACAGACTGTGGCTGAGGCTGCTCCATAAACCAGCTGCTTCCACCAGGCCATGACTGCTGGCAGCAAGGGAAAAGGAGCAGGGGAAAGCTGGAAGTTGGGAGAGGCAGGTGATGTGGTGGGGAAAAGGGAAAGCCAAAAAAGGTAAAAATGCAAGCAGAACCCAATTTCTGGATGGAGCAGGTGGAAGAAACAAAGGAAAACAGGTGCCAGTCCCGTATGCTCCTGTGTAGCCAACAGAATTCATTCCTATTTGTTGAGCATCCAAAAGAATATAGGGCCACCCACATCCACATCCAGCTGCAGGGCAATAAACACAGCAGCTACTGGGCGGGCAGAACTCAGCTGTTCCTCATACTCATCAGGCAAAAGTAAATATTAAATAATGAAAAAGGAACTGAAAATGAAGTGGAAGAGATCCAGATACATCTTGTCCAGGCAAAAAAAATTCAGTAAAACTGTGAAACACAGGAGCCAGGAGACTCTGATGAGGGAACAAATGCCAGTTTGCTGCAAATGACACTCTGCCCTGAGAAAGCATGAGCAAGACTGGAGACCTATCATTTTTTCCTCTTCAACCCTCGTAGAACTAGGGTATCTTGGCCAACATGACCTCACAGCCATGAGCACAAAACCACACATCTGTACAGCAGCTGATCAGACATCCACTAATCAAGCACAACTCAGTGACACGGTGCTTCTACCTGCTGGCTGACCCCCACCTCCCAGCCTCTGCAGCTATCACCATAACTACAGCTCTTCAAATCAGCTTCACTAGTCCTACCCTTCCTAGGGGCTACTTGGAGATAGTCACCCATAAAATAGTATTTAAGGAAAGCAGAAGAGTCAAACAGCCTCACCTTGCTTTTCTGAGTCTTGTTTCCTACTGTGAGCAGGACGAAGGAGGAAGGCTCTCGTTCCATCTTCTGTCATTTAATAGAAGGAAAAAAAAAAAGAAAGGAGGAAAAAAAAAAGAAGAGACATTTATAGTTTACAGGAAGCAATATCAAACCACTACTCTTACTTGAAATAAGTTGCTGGAAAGCTGACAATAGTTTTCAGATTCAGGACATCTGAAAAGTGCAGTACACAGGAAAGTCTCCAGCCATAACACAGCAGAGTCTTACCCTCTACCATCAAGAGTACACATTTAAGCCAAAGTTTTATGTATTTAGGTTTCAACAGATGAGAAGTTAAAAATTTGGCAGAAGCTGGGAGGAAACAGAGAAGAGAGCTGAAGGCTCAGTGGGAAGTCTTTATCATTCCTGAGTGAAACAGGACTCTCAGAATTGGTTTCCAAGGCTCAGGACTTGCTGTAAAGCAGCTAGAAGCGAGTCTTCAGCATCAAGTAACAATTCCTTTCCAGAAGCAATAATACTGACCCTCTTGTACTGTGCTTCTTTGCACTAATGCTACAGAAGTTAAGGCTGGGGATCTAGTCTTGGCACAACGTTGTATACAAAGTGTATACAGTGAAGTCCAGAATTAAGGATTATTGAAAGTGATGTGTTTCACAGTGCTGGTAACTCATCTGAATTGTAAAGATTGCATCTAGGAGGGGAGCTACTCAGAGCGAATGGGAAGCTTTATCCATAGCTCAGAGCTGTGGCTGTGCGTAGCTTGTTCAAGTAAAAAGCGAGAAAGACATTCTTCCCCATACTCACCATTTACACCACAGTAGCAAAATGCAGTATTTGGGGGAAAAAGTACACAAAAGCAAGAGAGGAGGCATGAATGACAGAGTGGCTTCTGAATCCCTCTAAAACTGAGGGGGAAGGAATCTGGTGGTCAGGTCTCCAACGGACAGGAAGGTTACCACAAACAAGCATACCCCTCCCATCCCAATGTGGGAGGTCGAGCTGGAACAGCTCAGCACGGGAAGAACCCCTGCAGCAGCAGAAAGGATAAGATGACTTGGTCTGATGTCTGGAGGCTCTCTGTCCTAAGTATAAAATAAAAACAAAGACACCCCCTCCCCCCTCCAAATCAAATGTTTCTGTGCTGCATTCCCCCTTGGACCTCCTAGACTGTCACTGGGGTAGGGGTGGGCTTTCAATCACTGTTTTGAACCCCTGGTTATTTAGATGCTGACGGTGAGGAGATTATTTCTTTTTAATCACAGCTAGTTGCAGTTGCTACGATACCGCATAATCCAGAATGTTGTTTTGCAAGCAAGGTAGAAGAAAATAAATTTTACCTTGAGGTACTTGTTATTTTTGATCTTCTTTGCTCCACATTCACCATTTGAATACTCAAAGTGGTTTTTCTGAATTAGTAAAAGAGTATTTAAAAACAATTAATTTGTAGGCTTTAAAAAAAGGGTTAGGAGTGAAGGCTGCCTGCATGTGCTTTGTACTTACTGGAAGGTTGAAGGCACTGTCCAAGTAGACTATCAGAATAGCTGTAGACAGACCCTTCTTATCCTGTGAAGGCCAGGAAAGATAAAACAAAACAAAACACAAGGTAGGCATGACCACCCATCAAGGACAACGTAAAGCACAACACAAACTCACAGGACAGTTTCTGAAAGCTAAGCAGCTCTTCACCTTTCTCCTAAAACTTGCAATTTAGAGGAGCACAAGCCAATACCAGCATGACAGTTTTAAGCAGACCAGTAAGAAGAGGTGTAAGTCTTTTCAATTCACTGGTCTTAACACTCTTCAATCTCTCTAGTGCAGAACTGGTTGGATTCCCCAGTGCAGCAAGACACCTAAGCAAATGCTCAATCATACACATCAACATCAGTAATCCAGTGTCAGCAGAACAAAGACTGGAAACAAATTTTATTCACTTCAGTGGAACTCAAATGCTTTTGCTTGATTATGAAAAAACAATAGCCTTGGGAGATGGGCTTTATCCAAGCAGTTCTGCTGGACAAGACACTGTTTGGAACCACGGTTGTACCAACCACCAGTGCTGGGTATTTGTCTATGACTACTACAGGTTATAGACAGGAGACCTACGCAGATCCTAGATGAAGAGGGAAGGGAAAAAATATCAAAGAAGGGAACTGTGAGAGGCCACTTTGCAGTGGGTTAAAGCAAGCTTTGCTAATTCAAGCAAAAAGAGCTGCCAGATTTGAGTTACTACTGAATTACCAAGGGACCTGGGGCAAGCAAACGCCCCTCCTCTTTGGGGCGGGGGGGGGGAATCACTTCAAAACTTTGCCAGACAAAAATAAACTCCCATGAGTTTGCCTGGGGTTCCTAATTTCACACACTCCTTTGTTGATCACTGGACAGGGATCAAAGTATCTGAATCCTACTCACCTCATGTAGCTTTTCGTGGTCATTTACTAGTGAAAGCCACTCCAGTTTTAAATGCAGGTGTCCACTTGTTGTCTTACTTAAGGGAAACCACTAAATGGAGACAACAAATAGTAACCTGAGAACTGTGAGGCAGGATAATTTTTATATATATGTTGTAGTCTCCAAGACTTACGTATAGTAGACAATATGAATTGTACTTTGAGCGCCTTAGCTTGCATTTTTGACACTTAGATTGTAGCTTGTCCATCTACTTAAAAGCACAAGCAATAAAAATCAAAAATAAGATATGCATACACATGCAAAGCACATGGCTATTTCCAACCACCAGCAGCACAAGACAGGCACCCTGGCATTGTTTGCAGAGTGTTGGGTTGTGGGGTGAACCACAATAAGATTGGATCGTTCCTTCCCTCCGCAATCAGACTGCTTCACCAAACTTTATCTGTAGCCTTGTACAAAACATTTGGTACATACAGGACACGAGATATCATCACAAGATATCCCACTGCTGGCTCAGCGTAACCTCAGGGCTGTCTGAGGTTGCCACCTTGATTGTAAAAATTATTGTAATGGCTACTTTAAGTTTTCTGAGTAAAGGTATTTTCTTTTGTGAAAATAGCACAGTGCAAGTGTACAAGGAACTTTAAGCACACAGAAACAATGTAGTAGCAGAGGGAGAGTACAAATAAGTACATGTGAGCATACACCACCAACCACACTTAGAAATAAGCTGTGATCTTTACCTCATCAACAGCTCTGTCCTTCATTACATCCACCAGGCTTATAACCAGGCTGAAAGACAAAACTCAAACATTTCAGTGTATATTTAGCCATACAGCATGCTGCTGTTCGGGGGGGGGGGGTTGTGGGGGGTGGTGTGAACAAACCACCACGAAAAAAGCTCACACTCAAATCTGTTCCAAATAGCAACTTGTACACATTGCCTGTGTGCACGTGCACTGGAACGCACTTACAATTCTAGCCTCCCGCTTGAAATACTTCCAAAACTAAAATAAATTTGAAGTAAATCTCAAGTCGTGTAGTAACCGTCACTTTTAATGGCTTCCTAGGATTCCCTGGAGGAGCCTGGGCCCATACTCTACCTTGTTCAAAGTTAGTTGCACTAGGAACTAATAACATGGTATCAATATCTGGACAAAGGGAAGAGCTTCCTTCAATATTAAATTACCAGTATGAATAATCTGGGTGTCCTGTTTCAGAGGTTACTGGACCCTGAGCAAGGGTCATGATAATTTACCTGCCCATGAAGTCATCTTTATCTGGATCTTCATCATACAAGTCCACTTCTAAGTCCTGACCAGGCACTTCATGAACAACAAACTGGGGGGGAGAAAGAGGTATTAATTAAAAAGAAAAAGCATTCACATACATTCATACAGGCTCAGGCTGTGGACAAGAACATGACACTTCACAGCTATATAACACATTAAGGACATTCCCTGCTGTTTCATGGCTAACTGTGTAACAAATACAATTAATTATAGGTGAAAGTATTTCAAAACCAGTTTGCTTGTTTTTGAACTACAAGCTAAACCCCTCAAACTGGTATCTCTAATAAGCAGAAAAGAATCAATGCTAGTGCAGTTTACAGCTGCACAGACTGCTGCACTGATTGGTATTTAAAGCAGTGCTTTGCACCTCCTCCAAAAACCCACATATGTAAATCAGATCAACCCGAATGACATTTCAAGTTTGCAATGTAAATTTGAACTTGTTTAAGGGACAGAAATGCCTCATCCATCAAGTAACAAGGAAGTCCACCTGCTCCAGTGCAGTCAGTTAAGAGAAGGTCCTCCAAGCACAGGGATGTAAACAGCTGTGAATCCTACAGATGGAAAGATCAACAGATTCAGTACCTCAAACGTCTCATTCCAAATGGGATTAAGATCTCGGGAAACTGTCTTGCTTCGATACTGCACCGTGCCAACGCGAAGAAGAGCGTACGGGTCGGACTTCCCCCTGATTGCACCAAGGAAACTGTCCTTCTGGACAAGGTTTTCAGCTTCCAGCAGATGAACCCTTATTACTCCCTAGATACAAGATTGGTCATGAAAATGCAATCTTTGGATAATTATAATATGCTACCTCCTAAAACTAGTTATTTCAGGCAGCAAGGGTAGTCACCATGACAGGTTTGCAAAGACATGTATTTTGATGCAGTATATTTCCAATGACAGCTATATTAAAACACTTTTTCCACCATTTATCTAGAGGGGAAAAAAACCCTTAAACAGATACACATTCCAATCTAGATAACTGCGTAGGAAATATTGTGCAATTTATTTTTAAATCAGAAACATACATATGCACACAGGATTACAGCCACAGTCAAATCAAATGTAAAGATCACTCCCCACTGACTGAAGGGGGAACTAAGCACCCATTGGCAGGCTCTTATTTGATTGCAGAGTGGCCATTCAACTTCAATTTGGTGATGCAAGTTTGCAATGGGGAGCATCCCTGTGTCATTCGTTTATATTTACCCTCATTAATAAGGGTATTAGGTATTTGATGGATGAAGGAGACTGAAGATCTGGGTATTTCAAGCATTTAGGAGATTTGTTATTGGGAGTTTTTTTCCTGATTTTTTTTTCTGTAACAAAGAGATGTCACCCTCTGAGCTCCCTATTTACACTCCTTCACAGTTTTAGTAAGAAAAATTAAGTAGTCTGACACTCGTTGCTCATGTATTTACCTGCTCTAACTGAAGATCTGTGGTATTCTCAAATGAAACTAAAGGTTTAAATTGGTAAATGAGCTCAGTGTCTAGACAGACTTCTTATGCCATGTATAGAGGTAGGACCCCCCGCAAATTATGAACTATCCAACATCTGCTTTTATATTTCTGAAATATTACCTAAAGAAAGCCTACAGTCCAGGTTGAAAGAGCTGATGCAGGAACCCAAGACACTCAGCTTGCATGCATCCACATTGCAGCAAGTGTGCACTCAGATTAACACCCTCACTGAAAAAAAACTCACATGCGGGATAGGGAACCTCAGATGGGCAATGTTCACATTCTTCTTCAGAGGCACTGTGATCCTATTGGGTAGAACCAGCCGTGCAGCAATGAAGTCTTGAATTAGCGAGTCCGACATTACACTGAAGGTGGGGGAGAAAAAAAGCAACATAAACTCTACAATCGATCGCAATTTCAGTTCGAATGAAAGAACAAGGCACAGCGCAAGAAACAGGCACTGCGAATGACTGATACTGCCTACCTTCCCCCAACTGCACATGGGCAGAAGAAATTCATGCTTGTGACACTTAGCTTAGCACAAGAGGAAATGGAGAGGACAATTTAACACCAGAACCAATCACCAAGGGTACATGTGGATGACTGTGGAAGGTTAGGCTGTCTCCTATCAATAATTCATGTCCAGTTGAGCTGCGGCTGAGCAGAAGATGAGCATGTGGCAGCCTCTCAAGATCCCTTTCAATCTTATTCCCTATCATTCTGCATGTAATCGCTGTTGCCTTGTGTCACACATGGCGCAGTGCCCACTTGCACGCGGGGATGTTCCAGTCCAGGGTTACTAGGGCTGGATGTGAATTTGGTTCCAGCAGGTTGTAAATGATGAATGGGAGCTTAGGCCATATGATGAGACTGTCATGCGCCCAAACAAGTCACACAAACTCATGTGCCTTCTGGGTTTCCTTGGGAATGCCTACAGCAGAGATCGACAAGGTGAGGAGGGAATCTGGAATTTTCAGCATTTCACAGGGTGCTCAAGACCTCGAGGTAGTTTATTTTTAGACTTAGAACATGGCCCCAGCACACACTGCTGTCTGCTCTTGGCCACATGCTGAGACCTTACTGTAAAATGGAAGGAGAAGCCAGCCACATTCAAAACAAAATGCGTTTGGCTTTTTCTTTTTTATAGAAGCCCAAACAAAAGATGTGATTCTGCATCTCGGTATACTTTGCACTAAGAAGGAAAATCTTGTTTGAAGTAACTGGACCTTTGGCACAGAGGAGATCACACTGGCTGAACTGAGGGTACTGTCTGTCTTGGAGTTTAGGGAACTTTCCAGTCTAATTAAAACTTACACATTTTTAGCTTTTCAGTTTAAATCTTTTCTTTAGAATTGCTCTATTTGTATGACGAGGACAACTAATTTCTCCTGAGTAAAAATCCTCTCCATTAATGAGAGGATTTCAACATACTACTACAACTCAGCACGAGCAGAAGACAATATTAAGAGGAAAACCCAAGAGCACCAAACATCTGAAAGACTTTCATCCTCTTGATAAATCTAGTGCTTGTAAGGCAGCTTCTCAGGGTAAGACTGTGCAACAAAATTGTTACAGTTCATAGATGAGGCTGGATTCACATAGGAGGAAAGTCCTCTCTTACTCCAAATGTAAAACCAGGAGCCTGGAAGCCCTTGGTCAGGCTGTTGGCTTTGCTGTCAAAAAAAACCCCACAGGAAGGTCACAGAATTGCCTCTTCTCTAGAATCTCAGGGTACAACCAACTAAACACAGCTTGTACATGAGGACAGACAACTGCATCCAGTTTCTTTACTCTCTTAAGTAAGCCCAATTGATCTGAAAGGGAGAACTCTTGTTCAACCTGTACTTCAGCCTATGCACGGTCAGGTATGTTTTGCTCCTGGCTTTCATGTGCAGTGCTGATGAACAAGCAAGGGTTTCTGTGTTCAAATCCCTGTGAGAGAACCAGGGAGAGAAAATTTAGGACACCAAATTTGCACTTAATTATATGAGAGGCTGTAGGCTGGAACACCTACGTACCTTCTCCCTACAAGGATTAAGGAAACCACGTTAGAAAAGAACAGATTAATTCCTCCAATAAAAACTGGAGCTCTCAGGGCAAACTTCAGGGCAACAGGCCACTCTGGCCTCAAATTAAGAAAGAAATAAAGCTTCCTCTCACTCAACATCAAAGGTCTTCAGAGGCCCTTTAATGCATAAACTGGCACCTAAAGTAGCCAGCCACTTCCTATGAATCTGCAAACCATGAGCTGCAGGGGAAGAGAGGGGAGCAGAAGAGTCTACGTTTGCATTTAAAGGGAGAAAGGCAATGGCTGAGTACACAATTTTGTTCTTATGTAACAGATTTTCTCCTTACACTGAGAAACAAGGAAAAAAGCAAATCTCCAATGTGGAGAAACAGTTTTAAACTTACAGTACTGAAAACTGCTAAGACTTTCATCCTTGCTGTGCAAGTTTTATGCACAAGATCAACCCAAGAGGCATTGGGGAAGAGCTATGTTTTCTGAAGAACCTAAAGGGTGAGCAGATTACACAGAAAGAGAGGAACATTCCTCCTCATAAATCTGGTGCAGTTTTCTTTATCATGGGTTGTATTTCAGTTTGTCAGAGGGACTGCAACTCTGTGATACCTTGCCTTTCTTCACTTTAAGGTAAATAAACATAAGCACAGGCTGCCAGTCACCTAGATCTACCTCATCTACCTTTGCAAGTAACTGGCACACGGGAAATGGAAGGGCTTGTTTTTGAGTTTATAGACCATTGTAGTTTTTGGGATTTAATATTTCCATCCTAAATCCCAAATGCAATGAAGCAATGGAAGCAATTTTGACAGAATGTAAAAAGCACCCTCCTCAGGCTTTGCAAACTCCACAGCCAGATACGATGGGATGTGTATCAGCCCAGCACCTTTTACACAGTGCTCTTGAGAATAGCTTTGATGATTACTGAAGAACGCCATCCCAACTTCCAAAGGCTTTTTAAAGAAGAATAAAGTGAAGCAAAGTAGATACTCACTTAATCCCTGGGACATCCAGGAGGTTGCTCATGCCTGCCCAGTTGATTTCCAAGTGCTACAAGGTGATCAGGGAGAAAAATGATACAGGACCATTAAAATTTATTTCAGAACAAATGTAGAATTTAAGGAGAAGCAAATGCTTCTAAAACAAAACCAGTTGTTTAAAGAAAGCATAATCTGCATCAGTAAGCGACTGCATCTGTACATTGAAACCAATACCTGGTATCAATTCCCTTATCTATTTTACCTGCCATACCTGAAATGAGGGTATCACTGGGACTTACCCTGCAAGCACAGGGAAAAACAGCATTCAGCCCCTAGCAATGGCCCTGGCAGAAGCCCTGGGGTCATGCATAGTAAATCCAACAGCTCTACCTAGACTTTGAAGTTGTTTCCTCATCCTTTCACTTCGGGGTTGGCCTATGCCCTGAGGCAGGGGGATTTACAAACATCACCTGACTTCAGGAGTCTGTATTTCTGTTCACACAATAAACAAAAAGGTTTTTTTCATGTGCTAAAATAATGCTACTACATCTAAACACAGAAACACCTATCCAAGATCAAAAAATGTATGACTTCCATGAACTCAAGCAGAGCATAACCCACAAGCAAGCAAAGCTTGTGTACTGTAAGATAACTGGTTCTTACCAGACTAGAAGGTTTCTCATATTTTATTAAACCACAACTCAACTACAAGGCATGTGACCTTAAAGAGGCAAGCTTTCAGAGCCCAGCCATGACTGAATGGTCTCCAAGATGACTGCGTTAATCTAGGAATGGGAAGATTTAAAATCTACCTGCCAGGAACCTTGCAGCAAAGGCCTATGAAATGGCTGCTGTGCTGTCACTACCAGGAAGTCCTCTCGTTCTTAGAGTAAAGTAACTTTTTAGGCACTACTACAAGAGAATAGGGCAAATGCATTCCCATCCTCCTGGGGTTCAAGAGAAGCATTGAACAATCAGGAATTTGCTATTCAAACACCTGCCCTGTGAGGCATTCACAGGCGTGCAGTTTGGGTTACAGACGACAAATCATGTCACTCGCTGAAGACCTATCCATGCATTAAGACAGACCAAGTATAAAGAAGGCTGCAGAGTGCAGTTCACTCCTGACTCACCGGTTTCTGCATAAAAAACAAGGTCACCGCTCCAATAAAAGGTGCATCGGTTAGAAGGGGTTCCAGTATCACCCGCAGTGTCCCATACAACTGCAAACAGAATAGACCAAGGAAAACTGAGTCTGAAGGTACTCTCAGGACGCAGCTTCAAAACTGTGAGCTTTCCAGTGATAGAGATAATTTTAAAAATCCTACTTGAAATCATTTTACTAAAAGTTTAATAACAACAATAACTCCCTCCCCCCAAACCATTCCTATTGATATCGGGCAATGTTTTCTAAGTTTGCAGAGTCTCTCTGCAATCCTGACTGCCATTCAATGGAGTGATCTGCCGATTAGTTTTCAACATTGTAAGAACAGGTTGTTGGTTTAATCTACATCAGTTTATGAACAGCCTGGAAGAACTGGTTCGTTTGAAGTTCTCTTCCAACATGCAGCTCCTCTGAACTCCAGTGGCAGAAGCTGTCCAACACAAGCTCGATGCTCTAGCACTGACCATGTTTAAGAGTCACACTGAAGATGAAAAGTGGTATTTAGGTGCTTTCCAAGGAAGGCATCATTTCCCCAGCCAAAACACAAGGAGATAAATCCAACCATTCCAAGCCTGCTAATTGGTGGTTTCCCAGCTAAGTGTCATGGACCTCCCCACTGGGACATGCTACCTCCTGCCACACACAGCCTTGAACAGACAATGTTAGCACTGCACGCACCTGTACGCCTTTCACTCCAAGATTAAATTTCGATATGTCCATGTGAATCTCACAGTCCCCTATGTAACTGAAAGAAAATTCTCACATTATTCCACAGTTTGCAATAGTCCAATGAGAAATTTCGGGCTGTACAGAGTATAAGTGAAATTAGTTTAATGATCGACGACATGACCCCACAGGCAGAGACAGATTTTCAAGCAACTGAAAAGGGAAAGCTGAGCACATTGAACAAGGGTCAGGTCTTCACAAGAGAAATCCTGCAGTCAGCTAGGATATTTATCTACCTGCAAAATGTCAGAGCAACATCTGTATTTCAAGGTTACTTTTCCATTCTTAAGACTGGCAGTTGGCTGAGGCAAGCTTGCTCCAACGAGGAGACCAACAAGCTCATTCGAAACTCAAAGTCACAAGAGGGCACAAGCCAAGTGCCCTCTTGCTCCCTTCTCTGCCAAAGGCCTGATCCCACCCCACAACCGGGTGACCCAGCTCCCAAGGTGACACAGAGCCATCCTGCCATCACATATAGGGTTCCCAACTTGCCAACAACCAAAAAGACCACAGATCACCCTTGCTCACAAACCAAAAGACCATTTAAAGGACAAACTGATCACTGAAAATAACCTGGTTTCCTTGAGGCTGAATTAAAAGACAACGACTTAGATCAGATTTTGGTCAGTTGCCATGGAGAACATCAGTCTTTAAATAAAACGAATGCAGTGTAGTGCTTTCACAATTTGGAAACCACCTTAGACTTTAATAGAAGTACAGACATCACCTTATGCAGAAACCAATAGCCACTCCCCAGGGAGCAGAACCTAGCAGATTTGTTGATGCCTCTGGCAGAAAACAATTGAAGGGAGCTACCAAGTTCCCTTTCAGTCCTCTGAGAAATAGGTCTTTCTGGATGCAGACACACAAATACCCTGCAGGTAAAGCAGGGTGTAAAGGTACCTCAGCATAGTGAATGTGCTGTGCTTGCTGCCTGTGTGCATAATTTCACCTCATAATCAAAGAAAAAGGACAAGATTTTTGCTCTGACCACATGTATATAGGCAAATAGTGCCATAGTTGCCACTAATTCACATTGTAATTGGCACATAGACAGATTCCCTCACGCCCCCAAAAAAACCTGCCAAGAATGTGAATTTGTCTCCATTTTTGCAAGCAAAGTTCTTGATTATTTGTTTACAGAGAGTCACTTAGCAGAGTTTAAAAAGCTCATAACACACAAATTAAACCCTTTAATGTTAAAGCATTCTCATTTCTTAAATAACCAACCTCACAGGCCATGCCAAAATTAACACAATTTTCCTTATAAGCCAGTCACATAATTAAACAAACTTATTTTTACATTTATTAATTTCTACAATTTTGACATTATCTTACAGTTCATTACACTGGGTGCTAATAGAGCTTTGTCACAATAAAAGCCTAAATGAGAAGCCAAAATGAGTTCCTCAATTTGCAGTAATTAATCCAAGAGGATTTAATTCAGCTGTTGCCAGTGCCCAACACAACAAATAATAGTTGCGGTGTTTCAATTTACAAGCTTTAGGCCTTTCCACACAGTCAAAAACTCTTCCCACCCAGTCCTAGATGTCTCTTTTCTCCAGTAACACTTCAATACAGGCAACGTATTTTAAAGTCTAGATGTCAGAGAAGTCTTTACCCCTTTTATCAGAGCCTGAGCCTTTAATTATCCTTAAGTCTGCTTCATACAGGCATCACCCCCACGCCAGGGTGCTTGGTAGGAAGGATGCGCTCTTTGTTCATTAGTTTTACTCCTCATTTCCAGTCCAAGCTGCTCATGCTTTCACCTGCCCCCTCAGCTCAGTGTGCTTAGCACAGCTTGCTGTGCGCTCTGCTGTCCTTCCCCAGACAGAGCACACCTGAGCCAAACTCAAGCCTTGACACTCTAAAGCGGGTAGGGCTTCCTTTGCCACTCTGCCCTGTCCACAGGACCCACCTGTGGAGGATGGAAGAATCACCCATTTCTCTCCTAAATCACCTGTTGCACAAGGTGATGCAGATAAGCATGTCTGTGCCATGGATGAGAACTGGGGAAGCTTGTACAAGTGCACATATCTGTATCTCTTCTGTACTTGGGTGGAAAAGCTGGGCCCAGCGTTTATGATACAGCGCCAATCCACTGGCTGAAGGCAGGGATGCTCAAGAGCACATACTGACAAGTTTGACTAATCTGGATGTCTACATATCCCTTTAGAAAAGGCACGTGCAATTCTCCCCCTGTAAAGTAGCTCCCCATGGGCCCAATCTTCTCAGCCCACATGCTAAAAGCCCCCTTTGGTCCAGCCTTCTCAAGTGCTTCTTAAAGCAGACTAGTGCTTAGTCTGCCTGACTTTGGACTTGGGTAAATGAGCAAGCAGTATTAGACAAATAAGAGAGACAAGAAAACGTGACCAAGTACCACTGGATATGAGAAAAAACAGGCCACCTCTGCCTTTCCCCTTTGCCTGCCAAGTCAGGCTCCTGAGGGCAAGCGTTCCTTTTCTGCTCAAGACTGACAAGTCTCCAAAATGCTTTTAGTTTCTTGTAAGATCCTACAAATTTAGTTAATCCAAACTCTACCAAAGCTCAAAGTATTGTTGCACACTTCTTTTGACTACTTTCTCCAATTCTGCACTAGATGACAGAGACTGTCTTTCCAGATTTGAAAACTTGCCAGTTAGGAAGTCCAGAGATTCTCTTTTAAGAGTAAATTGCAATGCATACCTATTTTTTTTATACATATTAATTATCATGCTATTCTTCTATGACATCTCACATACTGTAAATGCCACGTAAGAGCACAGAAATGAAAATTCAAAACATTTCCAATGCAAAATTATTATGAGTACTAAATCAGATTAACGAAATAGGAAGCAACTGGATTGCAAGATATTCTTCTGGGAGGTAATAGTGCCTTCAAATACTCTGAAACTGTGATGATTATATCCAATGATTACATGGCTACACAGCAGCTCAGGCAATTGCAGAATTAGTGGGAAGAAAAGCAGCTGTAGGAGGTCAAGTGGCTGCACTTGAAAAGTTCCCATTTTGAAAAATGCAGTTTTGGAGAACATTTCTGGAACACTTTGACGTTAATTCATTTGGAGAATGCAGCTGTCGGCTCCCTATGCTCAGGGGACAGATTCATGATTTAGATCTAGGGCAAATTGTGTGGAGATCCCAGAGTATTGCCAGTTTATTTCCAGCTGGGATCTCATATTTTAGATTTGGGGATTTCAAATCCCAGTCTGGCAGGAATCTCATATTTTATTTAGCCACTGTAAGAACCCTGATACTTTCTTATGTGTCATTTGAAAGCTGTAGATCATGTATATTTGTGCTGGAAAGCAGATACAAGAACAGAATACAGACACCAGGACCTTCAGGCAGATAAATGACAAACTTTGTCTGGACAGAAGACCTGAGGGTAGACAGTGATTATCTCAACATTTCCGTTCAGTGCTATAAGCAGTGACAAAACTTACACAACTTAATTCACACCAATTGGGTGCATCATCTCAGGGGCCGAGCAAAAGATTTTGAAAGAAGACTTATAGTCTCCTTCTTTGCCTTAGCCAAAAGGTCTCTGTGCCTCACAAGTAACCACCTCTGAGCCTTGGTTTTCCTGCCAAAAACTCAAGTACAGTCCTTTCACGTGGGACAGACAAAACTGTAACGAGACAGTGCTCTACATAACCACTCCCAATGCTCTGATGCTATAGACATGTAACTGTTGTTAACAGATTTAATTAAAGCAGATTCTCAAGTTCCTTTTGGTAACTCCACACAATACATATCTATTGCATCACTGGCTCTGCTCACAGCTACTGCCCATACAAGTAAGGGAACTCTAAGTGCTATTTTTCACAGTTCCCAAGCAATGGATGCAATTTGTGATATCACATCACAAATTTAACACAAAGGAAAGGAAGCTCTTCTTCACACGGCACAGACCTGAACCACAGCATTCAGTGCCGCATCGTGTTATGGAGATCAGCAGCACAGATTAAACAAAACATTTGATGGACCATATGTCTACGAGTGGCTATTAAAACTACACAAATTATTCCACACAGACCACAAAGGAAGGCTAAGAGGGAAAGGTTTTTTCTACTCCTGCCCTTTTCTTGTATTTTAACCTGGCCAAGTCAAAGACTAGTCAGAGACTAGTTGCCTCCTTGATAAAACTGGAGGAAAAAATCCCTCATCCTGTACTGCTGTGAGACTGAAAGCAAGCGGCATTTACAGAGCATGCTGAGATTTCTGGATGCAAGACACTGCCTAACACAAAGTGTAACTCAGCACTGGAGCAGGGCAGAGCTGCTGCCAAGGCAGGAGTGCTGTCCACCAGGATAACAGCACCCTGTGTGAAGGAGCTGCTCAGCCTTCCCCGCTGCAGCTGCCCTGGTCAGCACTGCACACAGTGGTGAGCCAGCCAGCAGGTCAAGCTCACATGGGTTCACCAGTGAGGGAACTCCCACGAAATTACAGCTAGCAAGCACCAAGGCAAAGGAGTCATGTTTGTCACATGCAGACATGTTAATCCTTTAATGTCCATTGCAACATAGCTATGCTTCTCTGAAACCTAACCCAAGAGAGGGAAGCCAGTCACTGTGGCCTCAGCGCTGCAAAGTGCACCACACTGGCACCCACAGCACATCCCTCTCTTCTCCAGAGCTGTGACGCCAGGACGCAGCTCTGTGGACAGATCCAGCCATTTAAACCTCACCAGCATTCAGCCACCAAGACGTAGTGCACAGGGCAGCAGCCTCACACGGGGGCAGCTCAAGACCATCTCCTCTAAGCAGCTCTTCTCCCAACACCAGCTGCACAAGTGCAGACACTCACTGCTATTCATGTAGCTAAGAGAGCCTATTTTGTAATGGGGGTTTGCCTCACTCCAGAGTGGAGATTGCTCATTTCTTTGAATAAAGAAAAAACAAACCAAACATGTTCCTTTGGCAATCCAGAAAAAGGCAGGTAAATAACACCACTGCTCACAGATTTGCTTCTCCTCATTCCTGGAAGTAATACACTACCTCCTGCGGACACTGTACAACGCACAATACCCAGCTTAGTTGCAGAAACTGATGTTAATGTATTAACGTAAGAGAAGCCAAGTCCTTAACACAGCCCAGGAGGAGAGATCCCCATCAGAGAGACAAGGTAGTCTGAACACTGCCGTGTGAATACAGAAAATGCTTGGGTTGTCAGATGACAGTTCAGGTTAAGTTATTGTCAGGATGAGGAACAGAAGTGTTTGGCCAGTTTGGAGATGCTGATGGGTCTGCCAGAGGGACAGGAATGAGGAGGTGGGGGAATCCTGCTGCAGAGGATTGTTAAAAGACAGTGAAAATGGGTACGTGGGAGAAGCAGCCTGGAGAAGTAGTTTAACAGAGAACAGCAGCAACCTCCTGCAGAGCCTTAAAGGCATCAAATCCCTCGATCTCAATGTGGAAAGCACGAATGATTTGCCAAAGGCCCTAAAACTGGTCTGGCTATTACAGAGAGCACTTCACTGACAGCACTGAAGCACAACACATTCTGTCTGGAAATCAAGCATGTCATTTTGCAGGGAGCGATGGTGCTCTGCCAGGGCTGGGGATGCTGCCACTGCCACATTAAGCAGCAGGCACAGTTCTGAGCAGCTCTGTGCTGTTGCCAAGACACTCCATAATTTCACACTGCTTTTTCCTGGCACTACCATGAAGAAAAGCCATTTAAATTAGGCAGCTCAATCGCCCAGTAAACTTACGGTGCTACGGCAGCATGCAAGTGGTAATTCTCCCAGTAATTCCATTCTCCAGGCTAAACCAGGAGAGAGTTTAGCTCTGCAGTGGTTCTGATGTTAACAAAACATACAAGTTCATTCAAAACAGCCTGGAAGGTATCAAATGTTTTATCTAAGCTTGTTGTTGTTGTTAGTAGAGCTAGAGGCAGTTTTCTGCTCAGAGAACAGCTGTAATAAAAAAAAGCAAATGTGCTGGGTGGCACATGGAACAAATGGTGGGTAAAACAAAAGGATTAATCTAGGGGAAGGAATTAAAAAAATAAATAGTGCAAGTAGTTCTGGAAGAACTGTGGAGGTTGGACTGAAGAGGAATCATAGTGGGGCAATACATAGACCAAGCGCCTCCATGCCTGAGAGCTCTCAGAGCAGTCAGAACAGGAAACACAGTTCCAAAGCTTGGGTTCTTACTGCCATGAATGGCAAAGCCAAGGGACACATCTTCTACCCACGGCAGCAGCGATGGGCCAGAGGAGGTAACATCTAGACCTGTGGAGGTGACACTGCTTTCTGACTGAAAGGCTGCTGCACAACACCTCACCTCTGTAACTATTGAGGGCATCCAGCTGGGGGACAGATTATCTCATATCATTCTAGGTTGCTATAAGATAAGGACCTCTCCACTTCATGCTGATCTTAGTGGACCACATGTCCAGTCCAGCATGACAACTCACACACAGGTGTCAAATGAAGTGAGTTAAGAACCATCTACATAATCAATGATGCAATGTTACCATATCTGAAGGTCTAGGACAACTTGTCTTCTGTCAATTTCTTTGGTGTAGGCTTTTATTCCATTGATTCTAGGGCACTGAAATGAAGACAAACAAGATACAACATAGTTAATCTCTTTCAAGTTAAGCCCAAGTGAAAAGTCCTACTCACTTCCATCAATCTGAGTACAGAAGCATTCATTAAAGACTTTACACAACTGCATTTAAAGTACGAGTAAACCACACGAGTTTCTCCCTTGAAGAGGTAGTGTGAACAGCCTTGGCAGTCCTCAGACACAGGGCTGGTTGCAAGTGGCCTATGCTGCAAACCTTAGGAAGCACTGAAAACTCCCGTCGCAAGGGTATAACAGAAAGAAATGTGGATACGGGCCCCTTTTTCTATCTCCAATCCCATGATACCAACAGCTGGTGGGAAGGGATGTGTGTGTCTCCTGTATGATCTTCCCTTTAGAGTGAAGACACTCAAATCAACATGACGAGGGAACAAAGGAAGCAGCAGTGTTGTACCAGTACCATTTTGTTAAATACTCAGAGCTATTAAAGGGCTGAACACCGGACTCCCCTTGCATCTAAACTTTTCAGAAAAGACTGAATTGCAAGTGTTGCAAAGGATTCACACTACCTTCTCGCCAAAGTGGATCTTGGTAAAGGTGCATGTTTTCAGATGTACATTCTTTGCTCTGATTTTTGGTTCAAGAACTTCTTTAAATGTTTTTTCCATGATTGTCCCAAAGTATGGCCAAGCCTGTACAAGGACCTAAAGAATAGCAAAAGCAGAAACACACTGAAGATTCTTTGTATAAGATACCTTTTGTGGAGAAACAGACACACACATCACAGAACACCTGGCTATTGATGTCTGTCCTTTTAAAATACCAAGTCACATTTGTGCTCCTAAGTCATCCTTATGGAAGGATCCATCTCAGTTCCTCAGAAGAGGAATTTGTTTTAGGAACTGAAGGGTGAGTTCTCAGCACCACAGAGTCTATTGACTGCTTCTTACCACAGGGGCTGAGATGGCAAAGCCCAGGGTTAAAGTCTCTAAAGCACAACAGTCCCTAATTACTCTAAAGTGTAACAAAGTTCCCTGGAGTTATATTTATTTAGAGAGGAGTGAGATGAGCTTTTACATCAAAAATAAAGTTTGCTAAAAAGAAAAACAGGATAGTTACTGGATGCTAACTTGCAAGGTCAGCTGGTTTGCTTTGAATTCCAGAGAGTCCAGTTCCAGTGAGAGATTGACTACATCTGCTGATGGGAGCACCTGTCTCAGAGCAATCTGGGAACCTCTCTCGTAAGAGGAGATGCCATTACTTCTGCTAAAATAATAATAATACATACACACATATGTATATACACATATACACACAGACACACACACTCGTCTTTTTTTTTAATCTCAGAATGAAGTGTTGTGGTCAAAATCATCAAACCTGTATCAGCCAGGCACACATTTGGCTCTCACCAAAACCTCAGTGGCAACTCTATACCTAAGTGGCTCCAAGACTTAAGTACAGACACTGATTAAGTACAGATATGATTGAGCCATATCGTAGTGACTTGATAACTTTCTCAGACTTGGCCCGCAGAGTTTGTGCTGTGATGCAGCTCAGAGCAGATGGCCTCACAAACTGGAGTTCAGAGCTCCTCACCTTGTTCAGCCACTCCACTCGTTCAACATCAGGGAAGTGAACCTGGATGCAAAGAAAAATAAAGTGAGTGCCATGTGCCATCTGTTTCGGCATACTGTAACACATGCAAAAGATACCACGGAGCGTGGAACAAGTCTTACAGTAAGTTGAGATCCCTCTGCCCTCATACATACATCCTTTATAATTTACTACCTCCTTGAAAAATTGTAAAAGGCAAATAAAATAGTAAAAAATAGTAAAAGGCAAAAGACACACGTGCACTGATGCACCAGTATGCCTCTGGGCACATTTATATGATTAAAGCAAGTGTCATATCCTGTTCATGATGCAAAGCAGCATTAGATTTCTCATCCTTCTCTTGGCCATGCCTTGGGAAGCCACGAGAACCTGCTTCCCTTCCAGATCACGAGCTGTGCAGGACCTGTTTCCTGTACTGGCTCACCTCAACCAGGACACCACACTTTGGAAAACAAGAACCTGCTTGGGAAACTCAACTTATTGGCTGCAGCAGCTTTTCTCCACTAATACTAACATAGTGCCAATGGCTTCAGGGAAAAGCAGCACTGTAAGAGTTCACACCTATTAGCATACACTATTGTGTGTAACAGTCCAGTGTTTTCACCTCTCAGAGCTTTTTAAGTTGCTAAGGACAAATTAAAATGAAGTAGTCACTCATGCATCATGTTTTCAAGTTGGACACATCAAATGCCAACAAGAAGTGTATGTGTCCATTATAAAATCCCTCCAGTTCCCTGAAGTGATGACGTGTTTAATCACCGTCAGGACAATCAGATATGAGGCCACTCTCCAGTAACTAACTGATCTCTCAGACCTCACCAACAAGTTGCTGACTGAAGAGCCACAATCACCTTACTACAATCACACATTAAAGTCTCACGGATGTTGTATTTTCAGCCAGTGCTACAAGCTGGTAGCAGGTTATTGCAGAAGGGAAGGACAGTGCAGCAGCTTCTCAGAATGGATATTTGGGCCCTGCTCAGCTCTACAAGAGCACTCGAATACAAAGGGACTCCTTCGACTATCATCTAGCCTCATAACAGTAACTGGGTAGGACAATACATTACCTCCTTATACAAGAGATGTGACTTACACTCCTCAGTCAAAGGCTTGCTGTTTCATTCAGCAGCTTTCAGAGAGGTGCTCAGAGATGTTCGGATGGAGCGGATGGCAGCTTGCCTTTTATTCCAGTTTCATGTATGATTTCAGAGCCCATTTCCCTTGCTCAAATAATGCTTCAAATTATCTCCAATTATTACATTAAAAAAAACAAAGTGATATTACCATATTTTTTATAAGCAATTTCTTTTGATGCTCTAAATAGCAACTTTTCCATTAAATAAGACGACACAAGTGCACAGGAATGTCAGCCTACCCAGCTCTATTTGCATGACAAAATGAGAATACAGCACCAGAAGGGACAATCAATACCCATAAACCGCTGCTGACATTTTACAGCAAGGAGGATTATGTGAACCAGGGGACCTCCACATCACCTGCCAGCCTTTCATCTTTCTCCAAGCGGTCCTCTGCCAGGGCACACAAATCCTGGGTAGCCTGAAGGCAGCTGGCCCCCAGCTCCAATGCAACTGCCAAGTGTCGGTGTCCCGCAGCATTTGTGCCACAGCTCTGGATCAGTCACAGACAGGGTAGGGCAGGGATGGAAGTAGCATGGCGAGCTGTCCTTCAAAAGGCCTCACAGCGAGGAGAGGGATGTGACCCAAAAGGAAGGACAGACCAGGACTCAGGGCAACAATTAGGCCACCACATCCCAATGAGAAAGTCACAGCCCATGTGTGAGATCCACCAACGTTATATTGTAGCACAATATAAACCACTGAAGTTGGCTGGGATTATTCACTAGAGCCAAAGCTGCTAGAGATGCAACTGCAAGAGGCGACCAAGAAGCAAGTTGGAGGCTAAAGAGAGCTGGAACAGCACACAGGAGCATCAGGAAACAGGCAAAAACCATGAGAAGGAGGCAGCAGCTAGACCCACCTTAAGAAAAAGCAAAATTGAATTCACTGTTTGAGCCACAGACACCCAAACCAGACAGCCCAGGGCAAACTCCAAAAGCAAGCGCAATGAATCACATATCACTGTGTCACACCTCAGATTGCTGTAACAGGATTAGCAGCCATTTGTGGTACGTTTCCATCCCGCTTGACACCCCCTCATTCATGTGTCTGCAGCACAGCTCCTACCCAAGTACTCTGTGCCTCAGTTTCCTTTGACAGATGGAAGAAACAGCACTGCTGTAGCTCAAAGGTACCAAAGACCTCCAGGAGCTCCTTGGCTAACACAACAGGGCTCTCACAGAGGCAAACACCACAGCAATTGGCCGACTACATGTCTCTGGTGAAAACCAGCTTTCTGCCTATTATAAAAGGCCACCAAATTTCAGTGGGTTCCCAATACCAAAGGTCATTTGCACTCAATGGTACAAATTCAATGAGCAGTTCTGCAGAAGAAGCAGAGCTTGGTATCCAAGTGTTGCATTTAGATTATCCATTGTCTAGTAAGACATAAGCTCTGAGCAAAGCCTTTCCTACCCACAGGGTATTCCCATAACGTTCATGTCCTCCTAGTAGAAGATGAGTTCTGCTCTAGTTCAGCCCAGTGACACCACCAAGCTCTGTTCTTGACCCAACAGCTTACTCCAAGAACTTACTGTGTTCTAACATGTTTTGGAAAAAAAGCATCTGCCGCTCCATACGTTTTAACCACGTGCTCTGGATGTCAGACTCACTTGACTCTTGTTTCTGGTGAGAGCCCTGGCAGCAAGATCTTGTCCTCGAGTTTGTCATGAGTACAGCACAGGTAAGGGAAGCCCAAAACACTTCCTACTAAGCCTAGAAGCAGCCATCAAGAGCTGCCAAAGTTAACGCTATCCCAGAATAAGACTTAATCCTGTAGCCTTGGGCGAGTCAGACTATCAACATCAGTCTTCCCCATCTACAAAAGCAGGCATACCTTCTTGCCAATATTTTAGGAATGCTGCAAAAATTACTTAGCATTTGAAAAGAGTTTTGAAGATCAAAAACACTAGGTAAGGGCCAATTACTAGCAAGTAATGAAAATGTGTAAGTTTCTGCATGGCTCCACCTTGCCCCAGAGCAGGCCACACCAACGATCACAGCAACAGCAAAAACCGTGTCTGACACAACAGTGCCATTCTGTTCAAACACAACACAGGAATCTGTCCATCAGGGGTCTTCTGCTTGTTTGGGGTTTTGTTGGGCTATTTTGGTGTTTGTTTGGTTTGTTTGGTCGGATTTTTTTAAGGGACAGGGTTTTTTTAGCTCTCTGTGCTGGGGCAAAAAAAAGTCTAAACAAGCCTTCTGCGTGAACAAGGAACTAACAGGCAAAGCTTTAACAGGACTGTTCTGTACCCAGTGATATCAGTTTCTCCTGGCAAAAGGAACTTAACACCAGGAAGAAACCCATCATACTTGGATGTTCTCACCTGCAACTGGCTAACAGCTGCAAAAGCAACACGGAGAAGTCACCACCACCCCCAGGAGCCAGAACGAAGGTGGAAGCCCAGCTACCTCTGCTCCAGCACTGACTGGTTTTACAACAGTCAGGCTACAGGCTGCACAGGCTGAAGTCAGAGTCTCACCTCTCCAAGACACAGATCTGACCCTGCTCGACACGAGCAGATTTCCAGCCCGGTTTCCCAAGGAAGCACAGCCTGCCCACGTAAGCTGTCTAGCATAGGAATGCCTCTATTCCAAACTCAGTGGCTGGTTTCAGCCAAGAAACGGGTGCTGCAAAATAACCCTGCAAATTCACTGAAACAGATGGTTCAGTCGACGAGGGAAACCCTCCCAGCATCCCCCTGAAGGCTGCAATGCGAATGCATCTCCTAACAATTGATACCAAGACTGAGCAGAGCCTGAGCCACATTTGAAGGAGCCACTGCACTGCTCTTAGGGAGAATGGTTTATAACCAACTAGTACAATCAATGATTGGTCTTAACTCTTCACTGGATGGATCCTCCTCATTTTACTACAGGGCACATGAGGAGACAATGCTTTACCAATCCCCTAAACCACTGCCATTGCTTCACACCTCCAGAACCTTTCCTAGGCTTACAACTCGGCAAATCCAACCCATGCTCCCCCTAGCCTGAATTGTATTCCTACTCCCACCTCTGCATGTCAGGAGAGAAGAACACAAGGGACATTTTTAGAGCTGTTTCAATTGAAGGCTCATGAGCACTGAAAGGTAAAAATGAAAGATAAAAAAAGATGACACCACAGAGAATAAACTGAATAGACAGCAGGTGAGAATCAGCCTCCAAGATTGGCACAGGGGAGAAGCAGAAGATCAAATCAAGGAAGGGGATAGAAGGAAAATTAAAACTGAGAAGTTAAAAAAGCATCAAGTGTAGTGTGAAAGCAAACACCAACTGATGAAGAACAAAAGTTACCCACATAGAAATGGAAAGGAGGAGAAGTGCAATAAGGATAAAAGCTAAAACTAAAAGCACACGGTGCAGCCCCGTTATCCTTAGGTCCTACATCCTGCCCTCCGGCAGCCAGCTCCAAGAACTCACAAGTCGGGAGCGAGGCCTCTGGAGAGGGTCTGACTCCACCTTCTCCATGAGCACGTCCTAGGCAGTGGGAGACAGCGGTGAGATCCCCCTTAAGGATCTCCTGAAAGAGGCTGAACAGCCCCAGCTCCATTGGCCTCTCCTCACACACCAGGTGCTCCAGCCCCAGACCATCTCGGGGGGCTCTGCTGGAGTCTCCCCCTTTGTCAAAATCTCTCCTGTGCTTGGGGAACAGAGCACTCTCCGTGCAGCCTTGGGAGGGCCGAGTATGGGGCAATCAATAATCCCTTCCATGGACCACCTGCTCATGCACTAATGAAGCCTGACACTTTCAACCGCAAAACCTAAGAACTTTTGAGATTGTGTTTGTGTGTGTCGTGGGGGGTGATTCTGATTTTTCAATGCTAAGAGACTCAATTTCTTGTTACCAGGATTCAGGGCACTCGAGGATAAAACACAACACTGTTCTCACAGCACCAGGGCAAGAGCTGACACCACCACACTCATTAATGCTCCAAGTTGTTTTAAACGCTCTGTCAATACAAACAAGCAGAAACCTCATTTAGAGCAGACTTCTGCGCCCGGCGGGAGGGAACATGTGCAGGGAGCTGCACCAGCTCTGCTAGGAGACCCTGCCCTCACTTCTCAGAAGTGCCAACTGCCTTCGTTTCCCACAGTATTAAGGAGAGCCAAGTGCTGTAGGCTATATAAAACAGTTCGCTGACTATAAATGTCTCCATGCAACGCTCCTTACAAATACAGCTCTTTTGATATTCTCTTTCTTGCAAGGAAAGCATTTCCCTACCAGTCCCTGACATGTTTTTAAATGCTAAGCAAATGACAATGAGGAAAAACAAACCCTCATCATCCTTTTCCATTAGCCAATCAAGGGTACCCAACAAATAACCAAAGATGCAGAATAAAATGTGCAGCTAGACTTTCAAGTTTCTTCACTCTAAAACCTAGAGTGGCTAAGAACAAATGTGAAGAAGAAACAGGGGTTGGCTTTCCATGCCATCAAGAGAGGGCTCTTTAAAGTTAAATATTTGGGGTTTAGCAGGCAGAGAATATTATGTTCATAGATTTTTTTTCCAAATGTCACTAAAGAGAAGGGGAGAAAACTTTCTATATGAGAAGGTCTAAACTAAGTATCCTCTATACCAAAATAGCTGTGCTACAACAGCATATATTTGAAAGAGGGTTTCTCTGGGGACACAGCAGGCTATTTTGCAAGCACGCTGACAGCAACGTGCACGTTTCCTGCACTAAAACAACTGCCAGTTCGGCACTCACTTCACTGAGCAAGACTTGAAAACCAGAGACCTCTCTGCTCGGCCCAAGGCAGCGCTGCCGCCTCTTTCCCTTCGTCCTCCGGCTGCTCCCCAGGGAACACGCCGCTCCCGCCGCACCGCCCGCCGCTCCCCAGCCGCGCCCGCCGGAGCCCGCACCGGCCCCGCTCCCGAGGGCTCCCGCCGCTGCGAGCGGAGGGCAGCGCACCCCCGCCCCCCGGTCCTCACTCACCCAAGCCGGCAGGTGCCGGGCGGCCAGGCCCCGGCACACCGCCTCCCGCTCGTCCTCCAGCAGCGCGAAGGCGGCAGCCAGCCGGTCGCGCTTCCACCGCCGGTTGTGTCCCCAGCACAGCCACAGCGCCAGCCCCAGCAGCACCCAGCTGCCGCTCAGCCCCAGGTACCCCGCCAGGTAGACGGGACCGAGCCACAGCAGCGTCCGCGCAGCGGACGAGAGCAGCAGCCGCGGCAGGGCGCCCGGCCGACGGGCGGCGGGGCGGGAGGCGGCCGCGGGATCCATGGCGCGCGCCGCAGCCCCCCGACTCCGAGGGGTCGCCCCTGCCGAGTGCGCCGTCCCCGCGCCGCCGGCTGCGGCAGCCGCCTCCGCCCGCCGGGGAGGCGCGACCCGCGCCGCGGGGCCACCCGCGCGGCCCGGCCCGCCCCGCCGCGCCATGGCGCCCCCCAGCGAGCGCGCCGCGCAGCACCGGCGGGGCAAGCCGCGCCATGGCGCCCCCCAGCGGCGGGGCGGGCAGCGCCGGGCGCCCCGCCGAGGGGCAGCTCCCCAGGGCGGGCTCGGGCACGGCAGGGGCGGGCGGCCCTCCTGGCCAGCCTGGCTCCCCCGAGGGTCACCCGGCACCGGCCTCCCCGGTAGCCTGCTGGCGAGGGGGCGGTCACGGCATCCGAGCAGGGAAGGGGTCAGAGCGAGGGAGCTCACACACACACGGCGGGGGGGGACAGCTGGTGAAGAGCTGCTGGAAAGGGGCAGCTCCCACCTGCCCCGGGGTAGCTCCGCTTCAGGCTGCAAGGTGTGGGATCACCCACCACCGAAAGGGAGCCTGCCCCTGGCAGGGCCTGGCTTGCCCAGCCCTCACCGTGGTCCATTTCTCTCAGTGGACCGAACCAAACCCCACCGTGACTGCTCGCTGCTTAGCACAGAAGGATATGAGGCAGAAACAACCTGTTGGTGCTGGACACTTGCTGCTTGGAAGAATAAGAGTACTTTTCTCTCCTCCTCTTTTGATTTTGATGGGGATATTGTGGGGGTTCAGGTTTTGAAATACTGAGAATTATTCATTAGGGAATGCAGCATTATTTGGGAACCATAAGACACTTTTTGAGATGTTTTTACTCCCAGCAATATTAATTCTACACCTTTCTGTATATGCCTTAAGAGACAGGCTGTAATTGTACGGTTCTACACTGTGTTTTCCACTGCAGTTTTCCCTGGATCAGGCAAATGCTACTCTTTGTTCAGTGGATAAGTCTGGAACATCAGTGAATGGTGCCAGCTTTTATTGTGGTCCCTTTTTGATATTGGCTGCACAAGACGACAAACAATGAGCCCGACACAAACCTCCAAGAAAAGGAAGGTGACCATGACTGGGGAGAATTAGGTTTGTCTTCCTCTCTGCCATGGAATTGGTATTTAATTATGGGTCAATCAGTAAATCAAACAATACCGCAAGTGATCCTCATTTGTATGCTAATCGTTGTGCATGACTGATCTGGGATAGAAATGAGTTCAGGCATCTGAAAAAATCAGGCCCCAAATGCCTCACATTAGACAAACTCATGCATGAGACATCTACTATTAACATGTACTTTTGGAAACAACCCCCCTAATCTTCCCATTCTGTCAAATGAGGATGAATATGCTCTTCTTCCTGGGGGTGTTGCAAAGAAAAATCGTTATAAAACACACTTAGGAAAGTACTTCTTTACACAGTGGGCAGCAACCCTCTAGAACTTGGAGGAGGCTGCAAGGCAGACAGTATCAGCAGGTCCAAAAAGGGATTAGATAAATTCTCAAACAACAAGGCCCACAAATGTACTCCCTAAAATCCTGGATACAACAGCTGTGGGTGCTGTGGAAGGCTGAGGGGAAAGGACTGCAGAAAATGACCAGGCTCATGCTTTCTTCCTGAACAGCAACTCCTATTGCCACCTATTGCAAGTCCTATTGCAAGTGGACCGGTGGTCTGACCCCAGAGGGCATTTCTGTTTGTAAAGCTGGGAAAAAAGACCAGAAACTGATAGATCTGACAGCTGAAGGAGTATCTGCCCTCCTGATATCACACATTAAAAAACACACAGTGGTTAGTTTGCACAATTACATATATCAGGAGATATGTTTACATGCAAAAACACACCTGTTTTTTTTCTAACTGTGACCAAAGACTGAGGCTGACTTGTTATTTCTTTTTCCCCACTGCCATTTAAAGCTTTGTAAAACACTTTCAGTATGACATTTCAGCCATGGAGTGAAACTTCACACGGATAACCTCAGCTCCAAAGTCTGAACTATCATAAAAACAGAAACTTCTGAAAAAAAGTGGGGGGTCTGTTAGTGCTTTGAAGACTTAGAACATTGCTTTTGCTACCAGGAGAAGCTACAATAAAAGGTAGATCCAGTGTTTTGCTCCTTCAAATTACTGCTTTTACAGCAGTAATTTATCTCAAACTCAGAGTGCTATGCAGTTTAGAATCACCAACAGGTGGCAGCTTATTGAGTAGGAAAAACAGTGGGGCTGCAGTGAAATACACACTGGCTAATTTCATAAATAAATGACAATTTTTTTCTTTTTTCTTATTCTTCACTCAGCTGATCACAAAAACCTAGGTTCAGGTTAAAGGACAATAAGAGAGCTCCCTCCGTACAAATGAACAGAGCACTTTCAGTCCTACAGCACAGCCCACAGCTGCTGTTTAGTGAGGGAGATGCTTCCACAAAAGCAGAACTCCATGTCCCATCCTGCACTGACCCCCAGGACCCTGAGCTCAGAAACAGCCACGCTCTCTTCAGCACTGCCTGTTCCTTTGCTGCCCTAGACCTAAAGAGGTTCTAGGAACTTTAAATAGTTACAGAAATAATATAAAATTTCTTTAAACTTAAGCGAGTAGAGGTGAAAAATTACTTCTATCACAACCAGTTACACAGAGAGCTGTTCTCAAACCAGGTACTGTGCTCATGAGAACAAGATAAATCAATAGCCTTTGAGACCTCTGTTAACTCTGCTTACAATGGATAGTAGTTACCCTTTAAAGAATAATTGTTTCCTGCTGTTTTCTTAAATGTCAGAGGAAATACTGAACCACTGATCAAGAGGACAACTTAAGACCTATCAATTTCCTATTGGGGAAAGTACTATCTTGGCGGCAGCAGACTGCTTTCAAGCACCACGTATCTGAGGCACTTGAAGCCAATCTTATTTCCAGTTACAGGGAAATTCCACAACCTCTTTCTCCCAATACACAGAGAACAGTCACTAAGGTAATGACCCAAGGCTATTGTTCTGGCCTGTGATAATCTTCACCTCTGATTTACCTTGACAAGCATCACCACCGTAGCTTATTAACACTATGATAAAAGCATATGTGGTAGCTGGTTATGACACAGAGATTTCACAGAAACTGCAGGGCTTTGAAAATGTATTAGTACTAAATTTGCTGTCTCTCAAGCTGGCCATGGTAACTAAGGCAACCCTCTTTAAAGGTGGGGAGTTATGAAGAAACACTGCCAACGCTTTTTCTTTTAACTATAGAGAAATTGCAAAGGAATTAATCTGAAATATCCATTTAAGCATATACCAATGAGATATCAAAGGGTTTACTGAAGATGACTTCCTAACTTTCTTGTGTCTTCAGGGTTTGTGACCAGTGTGAAATTCCCCCATTAATCATAGAATCATAGAATAGTTTGAGTTGGAAGGGACCTTTAAAGGCCATCTAGTCCAATCTCTCTGCAATGAGCAGGGATATCTTCAACTAGATCAGGTTGTTCAGAGCCCCGTCCAACCTGACCTTGAATGTTTCCAGGGATGGGGCACCACCTCTCTGGGCAACCTGTTCCAGTGTCTCACCACCCTCATCGTAAAAAATTTCCTCCTTATATCTAGTCTAAATCTACCTTCTTTTACTTTAAAACCATTACACCCTATTTTATCACAACAGGCCCTGCTAAAAAGTCTGTCCCTATCTTTCTTAAAAGCCCCGTTTAAGTACTGAAAGGCTGCTATAAGGTGTCCCCGGAGTCTTCTCTTCTCCAGGTTGAACAACCCCAGCTCTCAGCCTTTCCTCACAGGTGAGGTGCTCCAGCCCTCTGATCATTTTTGTAGCCCTCCTCTGGACCCGCTCCAACAGGTCCATGTCTTTTCTGTGCTGAGGGCCCCAGAGTTGGATGCAGCACTGCAGGTGGGGGGGTCTCACCAGAGCAGAGGGGCAGAATCACCTCCCTCGACCTGCTGCCCACGCTGCTTTTGATGCAGCCCTGGGTACAGTTGGCTTTCTGGGCTGCAAGTGCACATTGCTGGCTCATGCCCAGCTTTTCATCCACCACTACCTCTAAGTCCTTCGCCGCCGGGCTGCTCTCAATCCCTTCATCCCACAGCCTGTACTGATACCAGGGATTGCCTCGACCTAGGTGCAGGACCTTGCACTTGGCCTTGTTGAACCTCACGAGGTTCACATGGGCCATTTCTGGAGCTTGTCCAGGTCCCTCTGGATGGCATCCTGTCCCTCAGGCCTGTCAACCACACCACTCAGCTTGGTGTCAGCTGCAAACTTGCTGAGGGTACACTCGATCCCACTGAGCAGAGCACTAAGAAAAGCTGTGTCTTGTATATACAAATTGTATAACTGCACAGATGACGCACGAGAAAGTGAAAGAATACAAAGCGCAATCTATGATGGCAGCAGAGGGAGAGAAAAAATAAACTTCCCTTACTGTGAGGATAGCATTTTCCAGTGCTTCCGGAGATGGCCTCTGTGTTGAAGTTGTCACTTTCCTGGCGCTGGGGACGACTCAGATTTTCTCACAAGACACATCAGCACACGTTTGTGTCATCTCACTGACCCGTGAGCAGCTGGTGCCACCTGCTGAACACAACAGCTTTTACTTCAGGAAGGCAGGCTACGGAAAACAGAGCTAGAGCAGAGCTTGTCTGAGGGTAGTTATGACCTGTCTGCCTAGGACAGATCCCTGGATGCTGTCACAAGTGGCTTTGCATCCTGTCATCGATGTTAGTGTGCAGACCAGATCTGGTAGGTAATTTATAATCCGGATTGAGGAAAAAAAATTTCTCATCAGAAAAGTCAAATCTTGCTGAAATTAGACTGTATTTCACATATAACAGAATCAGCAAAGAACTGCAATGAGCCAAGGGAACTTCAGTTTATTTTAAAAAGTCTTTGCTGAGTACAACTTCTATTATTGTACTATACATTTCAATCTCAGAAGCACAGCCTGTTAAATCTGTTTGTTTTATTTTTTTTCATTGTTATAACATGAATTTATTTCATGTTTCTGTTTGAACAATTGCATCTGCAACAGGATCTGTGAGCACAAGATACAATGTCTTCAGTCCAAAAATAGCACAACACATTTCTTGGAAGATAAAATATTTCATAGATTTTGTTATGGCAGTTAGTGAAAGGCAAACAAGAAAACCCTAGGAAAAAAATTGTCTCCACATCCTTTTAAATCCTTTTCTACTTTGCTGAGTGAAAGAGCATGCTGGTACAGGCTACCGACACACATTAGGCTGTAAAAATTGCCTTGCAAGTACATGATGAAGTTCCAGAACAAGCTTATTAATAATTTATAGCTTAGTCTGTAACCTGTACAACTTACATCTTGCTGTATTTTAAGTGCGGGTACCTTCCCGTCAATGGCGAAACCAGGAAGGAGAAACTTTCTTGTTTCAGTTTCTTGGAGGGCTACATCTTGTTTACCTGACACTTTCCATTTGAAGTGTCACAAACCAACAGGGTTTCTTGATAAACTGTACCTGCTTTACCTAATAACACCATCCCTATGAAGCTAGTTTCTTTACATCCAGGCTTTGAAGAAGTAATGGATATATTATCTGCTACACTTTCTCTCCCCAGAAGGAAAGGAGGGAGGTAAAAACCAACACTTTCTGCTCCTTTCTTTGTGCTGCAGGACTCAGTCATAACTGCACCTTTAATAAAGTACATTTAAAGTGCAGATTTATCTGAGCACTCTTCATGTCTGTGGCCTGCATTTGACACAGCGTGGAACATAGATCAGATTCAGACCTACAGAGTAACAACAGGAGCAACTCATGTGAAACTGTGAGGAATGCTGTTTGCATTTTTGCCTGCTCAGACATCCCTTCATCGTAATGGATCCTGACACAGGAACACCTGCTTGCCGTCTCCCACTTGGAGCGTGGGCTGCCAAAGCTGCACAGCCAGGCTGGCACAGGGCTGGGAATTCAGTCAGTCAGAAGCCAAGTTATTGCCAAAGAGCAATGACAGCATCTTGCCTCTCTGCAAGGCTGCACCTCCCAGCTCCTGCTGAGTTTCTGCTTAGTGTGCTTAGTCTTTTCTTTGAGAAAGAAAAATATATACAGCCTGACTGAAGAGCTCCCTCTGAAGGGCTCCTACCACCTGTTTTCAGGGTGTGCTTTAAGCAAAGAGCTGATGCTCTAAAATGAAGACCTGAATTTGGGGAAAAATGCTGCCTTCAAAGCTCCAGAAAGGTCAGTGAAAAGCCTGTTCACAGCAGAATCACTGCTGAATCCAATAGTGTCCTGACACCTCTTTGAGCAGGCAGAACTGCTCTGTGCCAGAGTTTTGCACTTGAAAATGTGCACTAGGTGAATTTTCAGATGACTTTTCTTAGCTCGTCATGAGCAGCTGCAGCACACAAACAAGCTCAAGACTTAAAGGAATTGCACAGCACTGTGCAAGTAGGTTACTAAGCCAAAATTGGCTTCCTTTACCTAATGCTTCTCCCTTCACAGCAATGTGTACCCTAGAACTGAATGAGGTTAGGCACAGAACGATGAATTGCTTGGATTGGGGAAAGATGTGATGGTATTAGGTGGGTTTTATAAAACCCAAAGGGACTGAGAAAAACTTGAGGACAGAAGACAACTTCGCAGTAAGCTAACACTGCTGCTCACAAACACAAACTCAAGAGGAACATGAGATAACAGTAAACTCAGCAGATTCAAAGCCCACCTCAGCCACTTCACCACATCCCTGTGACACAGACAGCTGGGCCCCAAGGGCTACACCTGAGTTTTTACAACTGTCCATCCAAAAGGGATGCTCAGCTTGACCATTAAACCCTGATACAAGCATGATGATTGTCTTTGGCTAACTGTACCAAACTGCATGGTATACTTACAAAGTCCTCCCTAGCACTGTGCACAAGTAGAAGAGTAACCTGGATCTCTTTATAAAAAGTTTTCCTCTGCACCTGCTCCAGCTCATTGCTGGCAAGTACCAGCCCACTCAGAGTGCAGACTAGTGGCAAAAGCAATATTCATCCCAAGATTATTTTAAAAATCTTGTAAAGTTTGAAAATTCTCAGAAGATTCCTTCTTTTTAGTAAAAGTCCTAATCCACAGCCCAGATGCTCTCTCTCCAGCAGTGAGCATGCTGAACTAGGCCTCCAGGGCCTTGTACAACAGCTCCTCCTATAATCTCTTAGTGGTCTCTCCTGGCCAGGACTGAGATCTTGGCAACTGTTTAAGTGTTAGCAGTCCTGAATCTAGCTAAGATTTACATAGATATTTTATTGGCAACAACAGCAGAGACACCATCTACAGCACCGCATTAATCTGCGAGCCTCCCATCTGATGCTGAGTGCATTGCTCAGGTCAGTCACTGACAGCAATACAATAGCAAGGGCCTCACAAAATAGCTCAGATTTTCCAAGTCTCTCCTTCAATTTTGTGTGCAGGTGCAGGTATCCTTGCTGGTATGGGAGGCTCTCTAAGCTATGTCCTAGAGAAAACTTCCCAAAGACTTCTTCTGTCACCCAAATCTTTGGTAAGTGATAAAAGTGCATAAGTGGTATGTGAGGGCGTAAGTGGTGTATTGAGATTGGTACTCAAGGGTAGATGTCCTCCATTATGGATAAAAAGAGAAGTGCATAGAAAAGTAAGCAAATGCTTAGCACTGAGGAATATCAGAATAAGTGACTAGAAACACATTATTGGCTGTTGCAAACTATTTTGGCTCCATGACATTTAGTGGAGCCAAATTAAGACAGAGCAGCTGATTGTCTGACCTGCAGTTCAACATATGTAACACACTATTAAAGCCCACTTCCAAGAGCGGAAACTGGGGTAGAGAAGTTTTAAACAACTGGGTTGGTAATACAGTGAGGAATCCTAGCTGGTCTCTGTTTTCCAGGCCAATGTTTGCAGTGTATTTGTGGCCCTGGTCTTATGCAGAAAGCAGGAGAGAGAGTGTTACTGAATCAGGGAAGCCAGCGCTACATCTGGGCTTGTGCTAACTGGAGTAATTGTTTACTCCTCTCACGCTTAGACTTGTAAGGTTTAATAAAACCTAAACCATACAAACTCCAAATTAAAATCGTATTTTTTGCTTTTGAAAAAAGGTAGCAGTTGATATAATCTTGCTCTTCCATGAGTTTCATTTCCAATGGCAAACACTGTTCATTCTCGGAGTAAATTCAATTGTTGAATATTAAATGCTCACAAGCAGGTGTTTAGGAAATAGCATTTCAGTGCGACCACTTGGAGCTCTGGACATCAAATTCTTATGTTTTCACTGTGTACTTGCACTAGAAAAAACATTTGTCTGGAAAATTAGCTAGCTTCAGCCACTCAGTTTCTAAAACTTCAGGCTCACTACCCTCGTTTATAGCCATTCTTTACCAGGTGAAATTTAATACATGGGAAATTTAAGGAACATTTTTTTCTGAGAAAGTATTTGCCAATGAGAGATGAAATTCTCCCCTTGCAGAGAGAAGGCACAAGTGTCTGTAGTTTCTCACAAGCAGGGAAGGAAGGAGGGGCACTGTCACAGGCCGAGACAGTTCAGCTTTGCCAGTCGCACTGTGTGATTTTGGTTGGTGTTTTTCAGTAATGCTTTTTCGTACAGAAAATTTAAGTCAGATCAAAGTGCAGAAAATACACTCACTGGAGGGCAGGCCTGAATCCGGGAGAACATGCTGAAAAGGCCTAGAAGGAAAGATAAAAAAGTTATGTTCTGCTGAATAGAACCTGTCATGAGTCAATCAGGACTCAACAGTTAAGAACTAAGAGACGGTCTTTTTTCTGAATGGTTTCATGGCTTCAGATGTATAGTCTATAAAATGAAGGCTCTAATAAGAAGGGTCTAGTAAGGGTTCATGTGTAATAAGAAGGGTCCTAGATGAAGCCTCTGACCTTGACTATAATTAAAATAAACCTATCATGATGACTATTAGTTGAAGTCAGCAAATCCCAATAGGACTTTCAGCTGATCAGGGAACTACCAACTGAATTCAGTGGAACTGAATTCCAGGGCTGAACTTGGCCTATAGGTTTTGTGTGTTCTCACAGCAGCACTGTCTTCCAGCACAGGCATTCAGGACTGGTGGTCTGAGCTCGCTGGGGTGAAAGGTGCCTCAGAGGAGGTCCCTTCTGTGTCTGTGCATGCAGTCCAGAGGCACATCTGATGTGCACAAGCAGAAGTGGTGTCTGGCTCCACCTCAGACTCACAGCCAGACCAGACCCTGGGCATGCTCAGGAAAGAACTGTTCTGGGTGGGCACCTGATGTCCCACTCCCTGGCCTTGCAATCTGTGCACTCTTTACTGCCAGGTCCCCTACTACTGTGGAGATGGTTCTGCCTCAGAGTTAATTAATTGTGACTGGATCAAGTACTTCATACTGTACTTGTTTCTACCAAGGACTGAGTTTGGCTCAGCAGTTTGAGATGCTAAACCTTTGACAATCCAGATATCATGTTTTGCTTTGAGTGCCATCAAAATTAGAACAAAAGGAAAGAGTTTATTTCATGTGGCAGCTGAAGATCCCATATTTAACGCTGCCAGACTTTGTCAACTCTCAGTTTCCTTTCAGACAAACTGAAAACTCAATTTTCTCTTTGCAGTTTTCATGGGAGCATATTAAATGAACTTCCTCCTTTCATCAGTGACTCACTCCTGGAAAGGCTATTTCACAAATAGTGTCTCCATTCCAAAGGAAACAAGCTGTTCCCTATTACATTACTCAAGTGGCTGCAGACAAACTAAAAAGTCAAAAGACTACAAAATGCATTAGATACATAACTCGGAGACAGTTAGCTTTCTGTCAAATAGTTTTCTAATATGAATTTCTGCCTTTTAATGAAATCACAAAAGCCAAATTCTAAAATTGACTAGAAATTCTGGGTGCCTGGCTGGAGACACTTTACAATCACATGGAGTCCATAAGTTCATACCCCTCTCACGGTGTCCAATGTTGGTCACACAAAATATTTATAGCCTTTTTTGAAAATCTTGCCCATATAGAATGCATCTTACAGGGTTAGATAGAAACTAATACAACTCTATAGAAACTAATACAGTTCTACAGAAATTCTTTAAGAAATTGAAGGCTGGTCTAAATCAGAATCAGGATCTAAATCAGAATATTTCCAATCTGAGACTGCTAACAGCCATTGAGACATCTGTTGGGAGTCTACAGCTGCAGATTTTACATAAATTAGTATCTATTTTCTCCAATGTGAATGCATCTGGAGATGTGAATAAGGTGATGATATGGGTACTTCCATGAGTAATGATTACTGATGTGTTTAGAGTTGAGCTGCTGCTGATAATCTCATCGAAGAAAAGACTCTAATTCCTCAAACCAACAGCTAAGTCCCAAAATAAACAGTTGGAAACAGGTTATCTTGACCATACAGGTCTGAAAAACAGTCGGGCTTTTCTTGCTGAAGAAAACCAGAAGTATAATCATATCTTTAAGCAAAGAGAAAAGAGAGAAAGGCTTTTATAAGAAACAAAATATCTCGCTGGCACTGTCTAGTATAACATAAGAAAATGCAAAACTGTCACGTTACATGCCAGTCACAGGAAGAACGTATTTGAAACAGACTTTTCTGGTGAATATATGTAAAAGGCAGCACTCCTTAAAGCATTCAGTGGTTCAAGTGTTACAAGTGACCAGGAATCTTTCCAGCTGAAGGACAGTCCATTAGAGCCAAGTAGCTTCCTGAGATCTGGCTACCCTGGGTGAAGACAAAGGACCAGTAACTCCAATATTACATTGAGTGATAAAATTAAAACACTATTAGCGTCTTATCCATGAAACTCCAGGTTTGTCCTGCTGTTGGCAGTGTAAGAATTTGCCTCAGGTATATCTGTAAACAGGCCTTCCAAGAGTGCTCCATGCCAAGAAGGTATTATTCCAGTGCTATCAGTGGAAAACTTTGTGTTATTAGAATTCTGTTGGCTATCTATGATTCTATGATTTATGGACGCTGTTTCTTTTACACATAGCAAGTGCAGCAGATACTCAAAGGGAACAAGATAAGAGAGAGGTAAATACAGAAATTACAAAACCAAACAAGAGCCCAGACATATGCAAGACTTTTCAGTGCTGAGCTGTATATAAATGACTCCAAACTGATCTGAGTTCTGCCTGCAGGTTAAACAAATAATTGCTGATGTAAATAGTTATTTTTGTCTCTGTGTCATCGTGTCTGGATTTCTTTACTTTCGGGGGCCTGAAATCAGATTGCAAACATCACTTCCTCACATCTGCATACTTTAACATAGACAGACTAGTATATTCAGTTGTCTTAAGGATAAAAGATTATCACGACCTCTTGCATGGTCAATGTGTTCAGTCTCATCCAGCAACTTTCGCTTAAAGCCAAAAAATCCAGTGATCAAACACAGGCACCTCTTTCCATTACAGATGCCTCTCTTTGGTTTTCTTTATCAACATTTTATCAGACTTGTATTGTTCTGATTCGATGAAGAGACTCTTTGGGAAAATATTTTTTCAACTGGGCCAGTCTCATGGACTTTATCTATTCTCAGTTCATCCTTTTGGGATGCACTTTCTTCCACTATCTATCCCCTTACCTTGAATATTTATTTTAATCTAATACATAAAATCCACCTTAGCAGTGACATCAATTGTACATCAATCTCCAACCCCTGGAACAGACACTCACTTAAATAATAACCATAATCACAGTAATAATTCATCACTACTTTCCTGAAAGTACACAAATAGCTTTACTTCTCCTGTGTGAGATGTCATCAGTACACAGAGTGGGAAATTTTGACATCTTTCAGGGTACTTATAAAGTTATGTCACCATGTTTCATCAAAAAGAAGATTTTCACTGTGATCTGGTATGTTTGTGGGGTTGGAAGAGCAGATAGGATAGTTGTGCTTTTCCACTGCCTCCTCCCGGATATTTTTCCACAGCTTTTTAGTTATATTTAGAGTGATTAGTATAAATTAGTAATGTTGCTCTGTCCCTTTGGGAGTCTAACACACTCCAGAGCAATAAGCACAAACAACCTGTGGGGTCTGAGAGACTGAAAAGAGGACTGTCCACAATCAGCAACTTGCTGCAATGTCTGAGGTTAAAGATTCCTTTGTTTGCATTCTGGCACAGCTCTTTGGCTCAAATTTATGAAGATACATGGATGCTTCACTGCTGGGGACATCAAAGGGAGTTAGGTACTTGAATTCTTTGCCATCTGCTCCCTCAGTGATTCGCAGCAGCATCTGATGCCATTATAAACACACAGGATTTAACAGAGAACATTTAACAGCATTTAACAGCAGAACAAAGTAAAGGCTTTCCAAGGAAAGCAGGCTACTGGCAGGCCCCTCCTGTGTAATCCCAGTTTAGCAGGGTGAAGTGATCTCTCAGGCACCAAGTTGTAATCTATCACCTTAAATATAGGATTATGTCAATGGCAAATGTTTAATGTAGCAAGAAACATCATAGCCTAAAAGCACTAATCCTATTGATGTCAGTGACAAAATGCCTGTTGTTTTCAACCAAGGCAGATCAGAGCCAAAACTCAAAAGTTCTGAAGAAAATTCAGTATGTCACTTTTGCAAAACTAACTTTCCTTTTATCTGTTTCCTTTTATCTGTTTATTGGTATAAACAGAGTCTTCTAAATAATACATCAGGATAATGAATCCAACAATAGCTAGACATAGCCACAATTATCACACCCAGTCCAGATGTGACCAGGAATTTCTTCTGACCAACACAGTGTTTGAGTCTCCAGAGGAAATGGCAGAAAAGTAGTTTTAATGTTAACACAGACACTGCTGTTTACGGTTTAATCTGCTGAAGTGTTCTTGAGGCCTGCTACTCCCTTACTGCGCCTTCTTTGGACTAGAAAGCATCAAGGATGACAGCCAGCAATTTCAATCACACTGACAGGCAGAAAGAATCAAATATATCTAAATGTGGTGATTTTTCAGAGGCTGGATTATTCCCGTAAAAACAGGACCAGACTCTAAACTTGTCTTCAGGTGAAGCTAGTTCATCTTTATTGATACCAGGAGAGAAATACCAGTTTTAGGACACCAGCAGTAACAGTCTGGAGTCTCACAGTGTCTGGTGCTGTTATAAATGACTGTTTTGTGGATGATTAAGCAACACATTTTTAATTTAATATATTTGAAATTAAGGTTCCAGCTTTCATAATTTCAGAAAAAGCTCGAGAACGTACTCTGAGCATAACCTGCAGCTCAGAAACCAGAAGTAAAAGAGAAAGAAATATAGATTGATTAAAAATAATTCAGACATTCTGGAGATCTGGCTCGAGCTTTAAATGTCTGCATTAGGCATTACTGAGCACACCGGCTGAATATCTGGCCAGCAGCCTTGCCTTTTGACACCTATTCGTAACACTGAAATCATATGGACCTCTTCTTCCCTCACTTCCTAAATATGAACTACAAACAACACAACATTAAAAATTCTATGCGTTCTCAAGAGAAGGCTGGATCAGTTTGCATCAGCTGAAGCTTCACGCTGCTACCCAGGGGTGCTCTTTCAGATCCCCACTCTTTTTTGCCTGCTGGTTAATCAAGTTGTCAGGATCACTCATTATGTACAACTTATTTTTATTCACTGTTAACTTTTAATTCTGAAGAAGTAGAGTTGCACTCTAAAATGCAGGAGTCTTCAAGCATGTCTCTGCTAATGTGGGAGGTCTGGCTGCAGCACAAAAAAGCTGTCCATTCTAGTTTTAATCAAGGTTGATTTAAATGTGAGCACCATGAGCCTCATTAGATGCTGGACACTGATGTCAGTGACCACTGTGCACTGAAGCCTGCCCTTTTTGCTATCAGGATTTAGCTTGTCCAGTTTTAGCTTGAGTCACTCCTCCCAGCAAGTGTGTGAATGCTTATATCAGTACCGTGAATAGAAGCTCACAGCTTCTGTATCACCTACTTTTAGCAAGGCAAGAATGTGACTATACTAAATTGACTGACAGCAAAATTATGGATGATACACTGGGAACGGCACTGAAATACGCCTGGTTCCATAAACCAGTATTCCCAGTGCTGCAGATTACAAGGGAAAGCTGTGGACAGGAAAACCTTGCTGGGCTAGGACCAGCTGTGTTTCTGGAATGCAGGTTTGAAAGACAACTCATCAGTAGGATTTTCAGCACTTTCCAGAAGGAAGGATCCACTGAGGAAGGGTGCACACAAGCAGCTGGAGAAGTGCTTGCAGAAGGGGTAAATGAGTGACCAAGGTGGGTACTACTGTCATAGCAGACATAGCTGCTTTGTTCCTTTTCAGCTGTTCTACAGTGTTACCAAACAGCTACTACAAGTTATGCTGTGTTCCAGCAGTGGATGGAAATACTCCTCACATTGACATGGAGAAGTTATTAGCAGGAAAAGATGAACTTCAGAAATTTGAGAGTCCCTGGTCTGTTAGCTACATGGGGAAGGCGAAGCTTTTCAACTACTAACTCTGGTGATGGACATTGTTCGACAACGCTTTTCAGCACCCTGAGCTGTATCTGGCCTTCCTGTACCAATATATAAAATGACTGTCCATGATTGCTGACAGTACCTGCATGGGGACATCTGTGCCTACTGTGTTACCAGAAGTAGCAAGTTTGTTGAAACACGATGCTGCCTGCAGGGAAAGGTGCTTCAGAGGCAAGGAAGCAAAGAGAATGGTCTGAAAGCAATTCTCTCTTGATATTTGATGTCCATTCTCAGAGTTACATACAGAGAACTAATCATGCAAATCCAAACTCAAGGGAAATAAGCCTTGGTTTCTTCATCTGGTGCTCTGAAACTCAGCCAACAATACATACAACCAATATCCCTGAGGTGACAAAGGGCATTGTTGACAACGCATATTGGATTACTGGAGACTCCACACTGTGAAATGATTATAAACCAGTAATTAGCTGGTGATGGAGGTATAATTTGGTTCAGAATTCTGAAGCCAGACAAAATCAACTGATTAAAAATAATGCACTGTTAAGTCAGTCCCTTGTGCAATTAAAAACTCATAGAACCTAACCAAAGTAGTTAGAAAGGCCTTCTAACAGCAGGAAAAACTATAACCATTTAAAAATGTGCTTAACTAACAGTAGGACTGGGTCCTGGAAATTTAATTTCTTTAAAGATAGAAGGATGTGCTATTGCTCTTCACCCTGGCAAGCCTTCACCCACTTAAGTGCAGCTTAACCTTTGGACAGCAAAATATGAATGTGCTGGAACTAAACAGTGCCTGGCACAAGTGAGCAGCTCATCAGATGTTTTTTTTGATGTGCCAGTGCTTTGGAAAAATACTTCCTGCAGGTGTTCTGAAATCACCTGGAGTTTTTCAGGAGCTGCTTGATTTAATTTTCAAGTCCCTGCTGTGGTCATACAGACATAATCTGGGAAGTCCCTCACGATCAATTAGCTTCTGCAGGTGTTAAGTGGCACAAGATAGCCTGTCAGATGTGTCTGGCTTTTTTTGGCCAAAGCATGTGATTTCTGGACCTTTCTTGTAGTTTAAGTTATTGCCATGATATTGCACTGATTTTGGTTTTGATGAATTCAACTTTCTTAGAGGACACAGAGGGAAATAGCCAATGAAAGGATGGCAGAGTACAGCAGTATTTATGGGAGTCTTCTGGTGAATTCCAGCTTCATAACACATACGTCAATGACGTGTTACTTGAGATGTCCATAAAAATGAGAATCACAAGACAGTTTTGACCAACTCCTTCAGTCTGTGGAGCGGTATGAATGAGACTTCATTCCTGGGAATGACAGGAGGTCTCTTCTGAGCACATGCTGAGACCCTGCTACTGACAACACCCCACACCAAAAGGCCCAGAGAAGAATTGTATGTGACTGTAGCATTGTATTCCTCATGGCTCTCCAAGCCCTACACCAAAGCAGCTACCACTGACCATCCTTTGGCAGCAGGCAGAGCTGGAGGCAGTCAGAGAGGTTGCTCAGGCTAGAGGAGCTGACTCCTGTGCCACCAGACCAAACAGCTGTAGACACTGCTCAGTGCTTTAAAAGTCCTCTCTGAAGGCTTTTTACATTTTGGAAAAAAACACACCAAAGATTTTAAGATGGCTGCCTTATCGCTATATACTGCTAGCCACAACCGCTCGAAGAAGAGGATTCATTCCAAGCAACCAGTATTGGCACTCAGTGTGCAGGCTGATAGCAGGAGAAGCAGAAAACAGAGGAGGAAAAAACAATTTTAAAACCAATTCTGCTTTAAAATAACTTCTATGCAAAACCTGGGTACATAAGAGACAGCTCTGGTTTTCAGAGGTCATAGAAGCCCTCAGCATATCACCTGTTTGGTGTTTCTCCAGGAATCGTCCAAATCATGCACTCATTGGTTGCAGAGCAGCACTTCACAACTACATTTACAAAGAAATTTACCCACACCAGTACACAGACAAGTCCTTATTCTCTGCCTTTATCCAGCTTTCTAAGGAAATGACACTGTTTGTGTATATCTCACCTGATAAATTCTAAACCTGCTGGCTATTTCCAACCAAACTGAAGGAGCTGGAGAGGTCTCAGCAAGAGTTAAAAACCTCCATGGTTAAATAACTGGAGAGAAGCCTTCATAGTGTTTCCATAAGGCAAAGGATGCATAGCTCTTATTAGACACAAGAAAACCTGTGGAGGAGAGAGACCAAACAAATGCCCAGACCATAAGAAAAACTTCAACTGGAGCTTGGAATAACTGAACCTTGTGTTACAAACCCAAAGGTAACAAGGTTTCTTTAGTTCAGTGTTCATGAAACTATTCTTCTATTCTTAGGAGCTGAAAATATAATTTCACCCATTTCTTTACATGAGACACACACTGCTGTTTTTCTCCCAGCCTTCTTATAAAATATAATTAATTTACATTTTAAAGACCTTGATAGGTTTTCTCTCATCATGGAACAGTAAGTGAGATTAATAACCCAGTTACTGAGCACTTCAGCTCATGGATCATTTCCATATAAAAACATTAACATGGTCTTCATTTTTAAAATGCACTTTCTACTTGATTTAGAGGTTAATGCTCCTTTCTTATGTAATAAAATGAAAAAAAGCTAAAGCATGAGTCAGTGTTTATTAACCTTGCTAACAAGACAGGCTTTTTCAGGCAAGATGGATACATCTTAATTGGTAAAACTGTTGCATTGTCATTTACCCAATTAATCCTTTCCAAACAAGGGAAGCAGCAGCAATTTTATTTGCAGTGAATGGAAATAAACTTGTCACATTCTGCATATCAATTTACACATTCTTACTTTCCCACTTAAATCAAGAAGAATGCAGCTCTTTGATTCCCAAAATAAGACAATCCACAAATGAACATTAGAATGTATGGAAATATGGCTATAACATATTAATTGATCTTAGTTTGCAATCTGTATGTAAACTCTATCTGCACATTCATGGGATTAATCTAGAATTGAATGCTACATTCCCTTCAAAAGAGTGTGATTTGCATCTTTAGTAGAGGCATAAGAAAGCAGGTTAAAAGATGCCTTAATAAGCTGTTTTCCACAGTTTGTAAAAACATAGCCTTAAAGCTGAAGTTTGCACTAATGCTGTTTTAAATAGCACTGATGTTCAATGTTGACGTTTCACACAATTGCTATTGAATCCTGCTGGCTGATCCTTAAAAAAAGACCCTCTAAAGCATCTGAGTGTTTATTAACAGGTATTAGAATCAGTTAGAGACAACTATATGTAAGTCTTTTACACATAAAAATGCACTCCGACATTTATGCTCTGGTTCAGTACACCATAAATGATAATCCAGATATAAACAACTGTCAGAAATATTCCAGTGCACTGGGTAATGTTACACCAAAAGCACAATTTCCATTGCATCATTCCTTTTTCTTCCGATTTATTTTCTGTAATACCTCAGTCCTTTTCATGAAACACTGAACAGGCATAGAACTGTGAATAGCCACCAACTGCAGGTTATAATTCTTATAGTTTATATCCCATTTCTGAAAGTGTTCTGTAGTCAACCAGGAGAATACTTAAGTGGCCTCATATATGAAAATCTAAGACTTCTAATTATTTAGCCCAATTTCATGTTCTTAGACACAGCTGGATTGCCTCTAATAGCTTATTGCCTTGAGAAGAGTCAACCTCATACTATGAGGTATCATGAAGAGATATAATGCACAGAGGTCTGGGCATTACTAGCTGTTAAAACAGTCCCTTTGTATTTTAGGAACAATTTAGGGCAAAGTAACAGCTTTTCCTTACCTTCTCTGCACACTGAAACCTGGCCCATAAAAGCCTTAAAACACAGAAAGGAAGATCACTTAAATAGAAAGGAGGTCCATTTCTTTGAAGGCTGGCATCTACCACTGGAGAATGGAGAAGCATGACTAATTTCCATTGGGATGACCAGGAAACCCTGGAGAAGGGAGGAGAGAGGACACTGCTGTAAAGAGAGATCAACTCTAGTTAATCACCATTGTTTCTGAACACTTACTCCATCTTTACTAGACATTGAAATTTAGCTGATGGATAACAGTTCCTAGGAATTACCTATGCTTGCTTTAACCTAAACTGTGAATTATGATGTGTGAATGCTTTCACTGTAAACTGTGAGAACGTTTTTGTCATGGTCATGTTAAGAAACATGCTCAAGTCTTAGCATGCCTCTTAAAAGACCAACTGCTTTCCTCAAGACTTGCAGAAGAAAAAAGCGATGTGTACATATTTAAGCAGTTGTTTGTAGTCAGAGAAACTCTGCAGATATCCAGACGTGCATTCTGAACAATCCCTTGCCAATTAGACAGCAGAAACGTAACAGCTTGCTATTTCTTTGAAGTGAGCAGAGGTAGTATGTAGCTAGTATAATACAGGCTATTTTGAGGCTTTATTTTCACCCTCCTTTCCCATTTTCTATCTCCCTGAGCTTTTTATAGTTTGTCTGCACTGACCTCCTCTCTCTGGAATAAACTTCTTTTCTTAGGGGTTTTAAGTAGGTCTGGAAAGAAGTATGGCTTCTAGGAATGTAGTACGTATTGCTGCATTTTCCATGCCTTTTAGTATAGAAGATACACGCTTTTCAGCACAAATAGCCTGGACCACACTTCAAAATGAGCCATCAACTCACTATGGATAAAACCAATTTTGTCTGATGTCTAGCTTGCCCACAAGAAAGTAGGGTACATCTCAGCTGAAAGGTGATACACTGAGAAATCTCCTTTCCTAGGCAATACAACCTGAGCATTACAGGTCTCTCATGATGCTCTGGAGTTCATCACCCCAATCCATGCACCCAAGAAAGCTGTGCATTGAATGAAACCCCTGAACAGCTAATGAAATCTGCTTGGACATTATCTTTGTGGACAGTAACTGTGTTCAAGTCTTCCCTTTCATTAAAAATCTCAAGTGTATGGTTTATAGTTAAGTCTGAGACTTAGTGACTTACCTGCAAAAATTCAAGGACAGGTCATAACTAAAAAACCAAAACCAGAAGAATTTGGTCATGAGGACTTTTCACATTTTATTTGAAAACAGTGGGCTGTAAATTAACTACCAAACTATCTACATGGTAGTACTGTGGTTTTCTGGTCCTTCACACCAGGACAAAATGAGCAGGTACACGACTGAGAATTCTCATTGGCACAATTACTGTGTTTGGGGTAATGGTCACAGCGAGTGTCCTTGACAGGTGACGTTACTGGTGGTTCTCTTCTCTTTGCTTAAGAAGTTGCTGACCTCACTGAACATAAGTACATGTAGCTGGGACATAGGAGGCCCCACGCGTTAACAGGATAAGCAGTGCCAAACCATGGACTTTGTAAAACTACTCTTATTCCAGAATAAGGGTTTTATTAAGTGCTTTCAGCTTCATTTTCTCCACATGTTTTTGAACATTCTCTCCGAGCTTGTTGTTTTGGGGTTGAAAATGTCCATCTGGATGGTTGTGCAGGTCTCTGCAAGAAGTTTAAAAAGTCATTTGTATTTATAATAGCCAGGGGAGCTAGTTAAGAATGCTGACAAAAACAAAGCAAGAGACACTCAAACATAATTTCTCTTTTTTTTTTTTATGACCACAGAGGTTATTCTATTACCTATGCAGAACGGGAAAAGGAGTGAAACTGAAAAGAACATTCACTCTTGGCTCGGCCAGTTCGGAAAGCTAACCATCTGATAGGTAAACACATACTAAACTGAGTTTTACATTTTATCTATGAAGGAGCATATGCTGTAATGGCCACAACAAGAGCATCCACATGAAAAACTGATTTGCCTTAAGGATAAAATGCTGAAACTGCTGTAGAGGAGTGATGCATTCTCTGTCATCCAGTGAAACACCACCCCATCGATAACAACAAAGAACCTTCCAGTGACAAAAGAAAAGATTGGGACTTCATTGTTCACTAATAAATGTTTGTTTCCCTCTTTACAAAGCCAAACAAATAGTAAATATCAATGCCCAGAGCGGTTTAACAGAGAAAAGTATTTTCATTTTTGAAGAAAACATCTAAAATTTCAGAAAGAACGAACCTTATGGTTATAAAACTACTTACCCAGGAAAAGCACCATCCAACACTGTATCACTGTGGAGAAAAAGGTCACTGTTTAGTTACACAAGTATCCTAAATCCCCATGTTCTGACAAGCAGAGTGTCATAAACTGCAAAAAGCAGCACTGAGTCAGACACACCTGCATTTTTACAGCAAATTATTTTCAATCAATGCTGTAGGAATCACACTACAGCAATCAGTGTTTTGTGAGAGAGCTCATAATATGTAGCACTGTTTTAAAGTTTAATGGGTGATAGTTGCACAGGATTTGAATATCAAATAATTTCCCTCTAAAATTAAAGAAAATGAGACATTCAAATCTCTTGATGGCTCTGAAAGTTTCAGGCTATTAGGCACATCCTGACATCTAAGCCACACCATGACCACTTTAAAGAGGGGGCAACTGTTGGACAGAAAGATTAATTCACTTGCTCTAAATCACACAAGGTATCTGAGAAAACACAGGGTTAGAACTCAGCACTTTCTCCTGTGTTGCTCTGCAATCACTTATCCTACCCATACTGCCTGCTGCTCAAGCTCTCTGTCCCCAGTGTCCGACCTACCAGGTCATACACCTCCTTGCATCCTTCCTGCAACATCACATACCCCCAAGTTTCACACAGTGTATCCACTGCTGCTTCTAGCCCCACAGAACAGCCGGGTAATTCTGAAATGCTGCTCTGAAACCATGGTGGTAATCATCAACCCCATCAAAGATCCATTTGTCCCTCAGAGCTTTTCGTGTCCTCAGGTTCCCCCCTCAAGGTTTCTCTCCTGAGCTGCAAACTCAGGACATTGGCCTGACAACCCTGGAGGCAAAAGGGAGAATTTGGCCCTTACAGTGGCCAGTTTACAACATTTTAGGGAGCAGGTAATTCTGTGTTTATGAATGCAAGTTATTTTACATGCTATGCTGTATGCCTAAAACACAGTGTGTGTTGGTGGAGTGTGAAGCTCGAACAGCAGAGCAAATGTGACCCACTCCTAGGAAAAGTCTGAGAAAGAAGCACCATGCCAGGGGTAAATTCTAACAGCTCATTCCTCTGCCAGCATTAATAAATACCTAACTAAAAGGGTCATTGAAAAGCAAAAGCCACTGGTCCAAGAACATTGAATATCTCTACAGAGACAAGAAAACTGCCTCAAGTGTTAGATCATATTGATAAAGCTGAAGTCAGAGACATCCAGGCCAGTGTGTCACATCCACAGCTGCTTTCTGAAGTCCAATCCAGAGATTGCATTTGCAGTGCTAATTTGCTCAAAGTACCAGATCTGCATCCCACTCTTGATGGAGCACCTAGAGCATCTCAGTATGACTTGCTATGTAATTCTGAAGGCGATGCTTGTCTTCAGGTTCCTTCGCATTCCTCTGCCATAATTTCAAATTATACCTACCTTTTTTCTTTTGCCGATTTCTCTTTGCTGCCTTCTGAGAGTGCCTGCTCAATTTGTGGAAATTCAGCTCTCACCATCTCTGGAGTAAGAATCATTTTGAACTCTGTTTCGTCTGTCTCACTAAAATTAGTAAGATGAAGAACAATTGGACTTTATCCTTTTAAAACTATTTTTTAGCCAACAAAAAAGTAGTATGTTTTGTGCAAGAGGGATTTTGTGCCTTTGCCTTTGAGGATCTCTTGGGACAGGTTTAGACACATCCATACAAGTGGTTAAGACATAATCAATCACACTGAATACAAAATAGAGGAGAAACTTACTGGTCAATTATGTTCTCCCTGTCTCTCTCAGGTAAGTCGTAGAGCGTTGGTGGTGCATCTCTTGGAAGCATATCTAAACTGTAAGGATCCCTGGGATGGAAATGGTATTAGTTTAAGATGGACAGAGAGTAACTGCACTCAATGCTTATATTTTGAAGTTTCACAGTAGTTGTAGTACAATGAAGATGATGTATATTTTAAATATTTCTGGAAAATCTGAGTACACCAGAAACTGCTGTTATACAAGGGAATGTGAGCCTGAGAGATGTTGGCTACCGCTGGGTACAGGTGCCCATTTGTTAAAGGTTTTACCATTCATACTTCTGCAGGACAGAGTTTGTACCTCCTGGGGTCTTCTAGCACTGAATCAAAAAGCATTCAGGAGAGACGTTACTGAAAGTCCAGACTAGAACTCTCCTTCCAGGGCTAGGTATTTCCTCTAATGATATTGTTCGAGGTCAGTAGGGGTTTTCCCTGTTGGTTTTAGATTTCTGAGCAGCAATTAATTCCACCTGCAGGCCCACTTTTATCTGTGAGACTAGTTACTGGTCAATGTAGTTACAGATTGCAGAAACTAGCGCAGGGTAGGGGCACTGTATATTCAAATACTTTCTTACCTAGGTGTTGTACTCGTCAATGTGGGAGCGTTAGAAAAAGTGGAATACACCAATGGCAAAAATCTTCTCCATTCCATTACTCCACAAATCACCTCCTGAAATGACAAGGGCTACAGCAATCAGACCTCTAATACGTAACACGGGGGAGAGAGGCTTGTGGGACAGAGCATCTGACTTCTTGGCTGAGAATTGAATCTGGGCAGCTGCAGTTCTCTGTATTTAAAAGCTGCTTCCTCCACTGCAAGATCATGAAAATACAATAAACAGTGAAAAGAAGGAAAGAGCAGAGAAATACTCAGGGATAAAAAGATGTGGATAAAGCCTAACAAGAACAAGTTATTCTGATCTATGTACTGACTATTTAGGTGCATGCATAATCTATATTCAAAAATGTCTCCTATCTAGGATGATTCTTCATCTTCCTTTTTGATTCCCTGGAGCAAATTCTCAGCAAGAACACACTCAAGCCATGTACTCACACAATAAACCCAAAAGGCCATACCCTGTGATGCAGAAATTTCTTTTGTGTGACTGGAATACTGGATCCTTTGGGACATTCCTTGGTAAAGGTATATTTTGGATGAGGACAAAGATGATATTCAATATTAGTTTCAGAATAGGCCAAAGGAGGTAAAACTGGAACTAATCCTGGAGTGGGGTTCTAAAAACAAAGAAGAGATTATTTAAAAAAAAATTCTGAGCACCATAAAGAACTAAATCTATGGAAAATGCAGTTCTTACAATTAATGTAGTCTTCCTGGATTCACACCTTTGTCTCATTGTGACTGTTCTGTTCAGTGTGACCCTTCATTTCCTGTCTCTTCCCCTCATCACAGACCCATAACCTGCCTGGCTTATCTATGCTCTCTGCTGTCTAAAATACAGCAATTTAGGTGTTTTTTCCATGTTTGGAAGAAAGAACTATTGCCTGATTACTTTTGTTTCTGAACAAAATCTACTGCTGGGTAGTGTGGGATCAGGCTGTGCCTGTCTCTTACACTGACACAACAGAGGGATGAAAGAGATGCACAGAGGATCTCATCAGTAAGTCCACTGGAGCCCTGGCCACTTGCAGTGGGGACAAGTCTGTATCATATATGTTATGCCAAGACCACCAGACTAGCACACTGGGCTCTGGGCCATTGCAGCTAAATAATGCTGAAGCCAGGCCCAGTGCCATGCTGGCTTGGAGATGCTGCTTGTACCCACACACAGCACTTCACTGAGCTGTACATCTGTCTCTGCCTGCTCAGAGACACCTCAGGGACCTCCAGGCTGCACTGCACTGTGTGGGAAATACCTTCTGTAGTTGGTGCCAAGTAGCACAATCTATGTGACATTTAAGTAACAGAAAATCCTCCCATGCACATGGTTGCAATTTTTTGAATCTCTGTGCCTAATAATTTGGAAACATGGGTTTGGGATGCTATGAGAACTAATGGAAACTCTAAGGCAGCAGGATGCAATGCGAGCAAAGGGTTTGACTTCACTTTTCTCAGTTTACCTAAGGCTCAGGCAGAACTGCAGTCCCCTAGCTGAACAGAAGGAAGAGACTGCACCTGTCCTACCTACCCAGGCAAGAGCATGAGGTTATAGAAGGACTGAGATGCCAAGAACATGGCATTTCTCCTAACATCCAAATGGAGAAGGCAGGGGCCCCATGGTGTCCCAGGGAATCCTGGGATCAGTGACCATTTGTGGAGTGTGAGACTGGAAGGGTCTCCAGTTCTGGGCCAGCACTGGCAACTTTGCCATATCATCCCTCCCCTAAACTGATCAAATTCCACCTTAAAGTGAAATGGTGCCCCTCTCCGTGGGATGAGCTCTGTCACTCCTACCTACCAGGGCTTGCACCTTGAACAATTACTCTCACTCTGGATAGTTTTATATACCAATCTGAGTAAGAAAATTGCCCACCAATTCCACAACAGGCTTGTGATGAAAAACACCTTTTCCCCTCCTTTCTTAGGTTCTTTGTGGAAGTCAACTTCTACTTACAAAAATGCGAAGTGGGTTGCTCTCTGTAGTGTAGACTAAAGCTTGGGGAGGAACCAGATTTAAGAGGCTGATATCCCTTTCTGCTGCTGCTTCTGGGGATGGTTTCTGAATATCCATCCTCTGGGAGACCAGGTTAGGCTGCTCCGCAGGAGAAGCAACTACTTTAATCAACTCATCCTTGAAAAACACAGACATCAAAGGTTTTCAGTGTAGTAAGCCTTTTGGTATAAAATGTTGAGACAAAATTAATCAAATAATTGTAGAAATGTATGCATAAAGAAGTACTTCCATTCTTGCTTTTTTACAAAAAAATCACAGAATTGACAGTTTCTTGATCAAATATACTGAACTTAATGGGGTGGAGAAAAGCTGTATTAAGTAATATACATAACACTGATAGATGAACCAATGTGCAATAAGGGGAAAAGATGCTACAAGAGAGCTTCTAGACTTGTTACACCACCTGAAAAAAAACAAAGCAGATATTGAGCCAAAATCTGCATTGATTTGAACCCAAGGAAGTATTTTTACTTTGATAGGTTCAAGAAGGACAGGGAACTGCTAGAGAGAGTCCAGCGCAGAGCCATGTAGATGATTAAGGGAGTGGAACATCTCCCTTACGAGGAGAGGCTGTGGGAGCTGGGTCTCTTTAGCTTGGAGGAGACTGAGGGGTGACCTCATTAATGTTTATAAATATGTAAAGGGCAAGTGTCATGAGGATAGAGCCAGGCTCTTCTCAGTGACATCCCTTGACAGGACAAGGGGCAATGGGTGCAAGCTGGAACACAAGAGGTTCTGCATAAATATGAGGAAAAACTTCTTTACGGTGAGGGTGACCGAACACTGGAACAGGCTGCCCAGAGAGGTTGTGGAGTCTCCTTCTCTGGAGACATTCAAAACCCACCTGGACGCGTTCCTGTGTGACATGATCTAGGTAATCCTGCTTTGGCAGGGGGATTGGACTAGATGATCTTTTGAGGTCCCTTCCAATCCCGAACATTCTCTGATTCTGTGAAAACTCTAAAATCAAAGGGAAAAGTGTGTAGTGTGCTTGCAGTATCCTCAGTCATAGGAGGATTTTGTTGTTTGAGATATAATAATTTCAGCTGAGGTGATGCATTTCTCTCTCTCTCTCTCTCTGAAGAAAGGGGACTATTGCTGACTATAAGCTTGTTACTTATGGAAACAGGTGAGATTTGTTTTTAATAAAAGCATGCTAATCATACAGCTGTAATAAGGCAACACTTCTACTGAGCTGCACACTGGGGCCACTGAATCTGGCAGAACACATGTCTAACTGGACTGGTGAATGAGAGAAATATGATACAGCTGAGAGAGCTGTACTGACTCACCTTCAAGTCGTAAAAAGGAAGAGTATGTCTGACTTTCACATCAACAGATTTGGTAGGAACCAGGCCAGGAGCACCAGGTGCCTGAAAGAACAGAGTATTTAAAACCCAGTAATATGATGGGCATTTTGTTTTGCATTGACAGTAATCCATCTGCACAGCTGCTTGAAAACATATGGAAATAATTATGGAAACATTTTGTTTGATATTTCTCCTGTCCTTTCTTGGACTTTGGCATTTCAGTTATTTCTTTGCTTCTGCAAAATCATAGATGTTAACTAACTCTGATCATTAATGCATTACTCAATTTTAGAATGCAATTAAGATAATGCAAATTTTTTTTTACTGTTTTCAGCAGCACCCTTAGTAAATCTGAAGTCCTGAATTAATTTGCCAGAACCCCAGAACACTGGTCACATTGTGAAATTTTAATAAAGGCAGTACTGGGCCTGGGGCCAACACCTTCAACAAAATTCTATCATCTTGAGTGTTGGCCACCGTTTTAGTTACTATACATACCAAATCACGGTGCAATTCATGGGAACTGTAAAAGCGGGATTCAAAAGGCAATACACGATCTTCAGATACGCTGGAAGAAAAACCCTTACATTCTTCACTCTTCTCTGGTTTGCTGAAACTCCTTCTTTCTGTCATAAATGGAAAGCAAATATTAAGATTTTGTAATATATCTTAATACAGTTTCAAAAATAGAATCAAGCTACAAAATAAATTTAACATCTTCCTAAGACAGGCTGTGTCTAGTCATTTTAATATAAAAAGGTAATATTTCCTAAAGGCTTTAAATGGCACATCTACAAGATAGCAGGCACAATACCTAGACTAGCAGACAGATCTAATTTCCCCTTTTCTAAAAGGACTTTACAGACCACTCATTCCAGCATGGTCCTCTATCTCATTCCATTCAGCAAGGCAGAGACAAGTGAGAAGGCCTCTCTTACACTAACTGCCATTACACCTTCTACTCAAAGCATCCCTGCAACACCTACACACTGGGAAGTAAAAGTACCTACTTGCAGAAGCAGGAAAAGGCCTGATATGGAAAGGTATTTCAGCAGTTGTCAAATTGTATATGTACAAGGGAGTGGGAAATAAGAGAGAGTTTCTCTTCTCTCCCCAGTACACCCAACTGTGCCTCCCATCCAAGACCAGTTTCCTTCTACAACTGTTAAAGAACAAGTGACTTTTCACTTTCATTTCACTATAAAGAAAAGTGATTGCTTGAAAGCACTCATATGAGAGAACGGTAAGGAGGACAACTCAAACCAGCACTGGCCACCTAGCCATGTATCTCTTGGTTCCTTCCATCTCATTTCACTGAGCTCAGGTATCTTGCCTTCATCACATTCAGTGGTCTTTCCCTCTTCCACCCACCATGTGATAAGCTCCTCTTATCCTATGTCTCTAACCTCTTGGGCTCCACCTGATCTGTTTACCTACCTTTCTCATATAGTTCCACCCGCCCTTTCCTTGTTTCTCAGGCCTATGAGTAAAATCATAGAATGGTTTGGGTTTGGACCATTAAAGATCACCCAGTTCAACCCTCCTGCCAGGGGCAGGGACATCTATCACTAGATCAGGTTGCTCAAAGCTCCATCCCAACCTGACCTTGAACACTTCTAATGATGGAGCATCCACACCTCCTGCCCTATTATTAAGTAGATAAGCTGCAAGGCTCTTAAGAAGAGTTAATCACATTTTTAAAATCTGGTAAATAACACGTATGAAAAATAGACATATTTTGACTACAGCCATTTCTACCTTTTAGTAGGGCCTGTTGTGATAAGACAATGGGTAAAGGTTTTAAACTAAATGAGGGTAGATTCAGACTAGATATAAGGAAGAAATTTTTTTATGATGAGCATGGTGAAACTCTGGAACACGTTGCCCAGAGAGGTGGTAGATGCCCCATCCCTGAAAACATTCAAGGTCAGGTTGGACAGGGCTCTGAGCAACCTGATCTAGTTGCAGATGTCCCTGCTCATCGAAGGGGGGTTGGACTAGATGGCCTTTAAAGGTCCTTTCCAACCCAAACTATTCTATGATTCTACCTTGTCACACTTCTTTTTTGCTGCAAGACTCCTTTGTAAGGACTCTGTCTTTACATTTATACGTGATGCACCTGACACACTGCAGTACAACCTGAATTATCTGAATTCGTGGCCAAAATATCAATTTGTTCTTCTACTCCTTACCAGACACAGAGCCCTCCTCCAAACCTCTGGCTTCTCTGGTTGGCTCACGGAACAGAAGCAGTAAACGATTTAGCCGAACCTGAATCACAGTCTGAGAGAATTATTTTAAAGTTTAATATTAAAGCCAAACACTCTTTTTAGTTTTAGAGCCATAGAAATATACATACATTACAACTGTATTTATTCTACATAGCTCAGACATCTCTATTTCAGAAGTTTTGCTATAGTTTTCTGTTCAGGAGGGAGAAAATGGGGAAGGATAGATGTAGAATGGATCACAACTCTACAGTGACATTAAACAACAAAAACAATTCAAACCTTACAGGTTAATTAGACTTTCTTTGGCTAGGTCCTAATCCTTCAACTGTGTCTATTGGCATATACAGATTTAACAATGGGTAAACAGTCAGTTGATCAGGGCCATAGGAATACGTGTGGCTTTGTGAATGAGGAGCATAGGTAGTAACTTGCACTGTGCAATTTGTCTAGTATCATAGATCGTTACAGGGTAACAACAAAGAGTCCTAGGTTTTAATACCAAAAGGGGCCATTTAGTCACCTCCTTATTTGTGCAATATAGGAAAGAGCATTTCATTTCAGGACCTGTAACAAGGCTAATATTGTGAATAGATTGGAGAAGAATATCCAAACTAGATACGGGAGAGCGGGAAATTTCCATATTGCTTCCTGCATTTAGATTTACCGGGAAAAGAGCAGCAGAGATGCAAGATAATATTTAAACCCAGTGAGATAAGTGATTTTACTGATTAGTCTTTAGCTTCCAGGTTGAAAGAGATCTGAGGAGGTCCTAGTCCAACCTCCTGCTCCAAGCAAGGTCAGTGATGAGATCAGGCCAGGTTGCTCAGGGCTTTATCCAGTCTGGTCTTGAAAACATACAAGAATGTAGACTGTACAACCTCTCTGGGCAACCTACTCCCATGACTGACCATCCTTGTGGTGAAAAAGGCTTTCCTTATACATGGTCTATACCTCATTTTAATTCATGCCCATTGTTTCCCATGTTCCCACCATGCACCATTGCAAAGATTCTGGCTCCATCATCAATAACCTCATCAGAGGTGTTGGAAGGTGCTGCTCTCTCCCTTGACTTTCCCTCTCCAGGCTGAGTGTCTCCTCACAGAGTCTCCTTCACAGAGTGCTCCAGACCCCAACTGTCTTGGTGGCTCTACATTGAACTCAATCCAGCTTTTATTGATGTCTTTCTTGCACTAGGGGCTCAAAACTGGGCACAGCATTCTATATGCATTTTGAAATCTTCTCTTTTTGTGCAAAAGTATCTTTTACTTCTTTAAAAAAAAAAAAAATCTAAATTCATCTGCATTTGTTTAGTGCTGATTGCAGTATTAAGCACTAGCAGAAGCACCAGCTGAATACAAAACTTACTCCAGATGCTTATTTCCTGGTGAAGCAGGGATATATTTATCAAACTATCAAACCCCTGGCTAGCTGTGAAGACTCCTTACGTGCTAGTTTGCATGTTCTTTTGTGCTATTTCCAAGGCATCATGCCATCACACTGCATTCTGGTTGTTCACGTTACCTTGTATGCTGCTTGTTGGAATTTCCTCAACATCATCTTTCTGTTGTCCCAAGGGTCATTACGGAGCAAGTCAAATGTGGGATGGACGCTTGGATGCTGCATAGTATTTTTTAAAAAAAAGAAACAGAAAAGAAAAAGGACACCCCTCTTACAACTAGAGAAGGGAGGAATTTTCTCCAGCCCAAGCCATTCCTTGGTCTGAATCCATATGTTATTTCTAAACACTGAAATTAAGTCAAGTAAAAACATTTGCAGTATTGGCATTTAACCAGAAGCCTTCACTGCAGGGCTTAATGGGAGGTAATATTTGCAGAAGCAGTATAGGGAACGCAGAGATAATGTAGCATGGTCTGCATCCACACAAATGACAACCACATACTATGACTTAAGTGCAATACATGGGCAGTCGGACAGTGGAGAGAACAGACTAGGTCTCTACCGAGTACACACTTCATCTTGCACAGATGTGAAGTTGGAATAGCTGTAAGGGCTCAAACCAGGGGCCCAGCAAAACCAGTATCTCGTCTCCAATAATGGCTGAAGCACATACCTACAGAAGGGGGAAAGATCGGTGTAAACTTAAGAGTGATAATTCCCCAGAACAACCTCCCCACATCTAGTGATCTCTGGCTCTGGACATAGTTGAGGGCAGAGGTGATGTCTCTATATTTAATGCCTTAAATTGTCAGAATGCTCTTTGAACACAAGTAAATCTGTTCCTTGATGCATTAATCTCCTCTCCAGTTTTAAATTGATGCGACAGAAGAACGTGGCACTAGAATAGACTCCAGCAGCCCCAGAGTACAGTATCTCTCAACAGGAGGGCAGCTGCTCAACCAACATTTAGATTAGGAAGGTCCTCAGAACACCAGCTTCACACAACCCCATGCCACGCCTCATTAAACAATTTTCAGCACTTTGTAACAGACATAAGAATATAGTAAAAGGCCAACTCCCACAGCTATGATGTTCCTCAAAAAGGCAGCAAGGAGCCTTTGTGTTGCTAACATTCAAAATTCCTTCAGTAGCAGCGTATCTATTAAACAAAGCTCCCAATAATCCTAGGAAATGGATCTTAGGAAGTACCTCACACCACAGAAAAGGACAAAAAAAATTACCAGAAAGGTTCCTGTCAATCTGACCTGCAGGTGAAGGCTGAAAATCTTGTGATATGCTTAACTTTATGTTTAGGCATGAGAGAGCTACTCCTGAGAGAACTTTCAGGAACAAGCAATGTGAATCTCAAGTTAGGCCTGCAGATTTACACTTGTCTCTCATATTAGATCAGAAGACGAGTTGTGCGTGTAGCACAGTTCTTGCCCTACTGTACCAAAAGTAAAATGGAAAACAAGAAATTGACACAAAACCAGGAATATTAGGAGGAAAAGCATTCAGTGCCAAATACTTATGGCCGTTTGTTAGCTTAGCAGGTGATAATAACATATAGCAGTCAGTAACATACGAACAAACCTCGCCAACACGCCGAATAACACGTCTGAAAGAAACCTGTACTTCGTTCCTTTGAAACTCGTGTTCTATGATAGGATCTCCTCTTTGGATCTAATTTGTCAACAGGAAGAACAATCACATTAGTACAAAACGTCCAGTGAATTCTTTCCTCCCATACAATTAGGGGAACTTGATTACAATGTAACATTCTGTGACAAAACACAGACTTCATTCCCTTCTAGGGAGTGATTATTGCAACCCTTGAGCAAGTCAAACAAAGTAAAATAATGTCTTTTTAGGTCTGAGTTTCAACCAGATTCCTGTCCTAATGAAACACAGTTCGCTAGGCATAGCCAGAATCAGCCAGAGAGGGGTTACAGAGCCAAAACCATAAGTTAGCACCCGAACAGATCTTCCCAGGTGACAGCGCTACAGAAATTTCCTGCAGCTTTCCCATGTTCTGTGAACATCTCTCTCATGGTTTCTAATGGTGCCAGCTCTTTAAGCTGTTCATGTGTGAAACAGTTTTCTACTAATACCACTTCACTTCTTTGAGACCCTCTCAAAATGTTCAGGCATGCTGGATGAATACCAGTGCTTCTTTTCATTGTGCCTCTTTCATCCCAGTCCTACTTGCCTATTGTTTCCTTTCCAGGATACCATTATGTCTGAAACAAAGACTTCAGGGTTATTTTGCAGAGTGAAATTCCCATGATTTTCACAGACTGAGGTTTTAGTTAGGACAATGGAAGACAGACCAATTAAAGGTCTCTCTGTCAGAAAGTCATGGGGGCAACTGTGAAACCAGCCAGAGATCTCCACAGCCCCTATAATCAACAGGTAAGTAAATACATGTTTCTAAACAAAGTTAACATACATTTAATTCAGTGATACAACAAGCTCATATTTTAGATCCTCTTTTTACTCACTTTGTCCTTTGTTGGTGTCTTCATTTAGCCCGCACCCAGGGCTAAACAATAAGCAGTTGTTCTATCTCCCAATGTCCCTTCCCCAACCAAGAAAGGGAATTGGGAAAAGGAGGGAGACTTGTGGGTTAAAATTTAAACAGATTTAATAAAATGAGGAAACCAGTGTCAATACTAATACAAAACACAAAATTATACTTAGCCCACAGAGCAATGGCAAGTCACTCCAGGGATAACAATTGTTGAGAAGAAGAAAAAGGTGTAGAAGAAGAGAGCAGAGCAAAAAGCTCCCCTATATCCCCCAAGCTTTCCCTTTTATAGTGACCCTGACAATGTTACAGAACACACCTGTGGGCCAGCCTGGGGCAGCTGCCCTGGCTTTCACTGCTAATGGCCTTGATCACCATCCCACAGCTGGCCACAAACTGAAACAAAAGATAACAAAAACTTGATTCTATAAATTTTATCCCCATGAAACCAGGACAGTTGGTATTAAATGTTTTAATTAATTCACAGTGCCTAATTCAGTGTATAAATTAAGTCTTGACCCTATATATAAATAATCTTACTCCCACAAATAGCTCGTTGGATGTCAGCAGGATATCAGAAACTACTCGAATATCCAGGAGGCAGGATAAGAGGGACAAGCCCCACCTGTCCCTGAGGGCTGTGCCACATGGGAGAAAATATTTCCTGCCACCAACTATTGCTGCTGTCACCTCCATGGAAGATGACCTGCAGTCTAGGATGACTGCAAGAAACCAAAGAGAAGGAGGATGAAGGTGTAGAAGAACAACCTGAATTATCTCCCCATGGCTCTGAGAGCACTGACTGGGTTTAGCTCTTTGACTGTGGGCCATTCAGGACATCAGCTCTTCAGAGAGGTAAAATATAAAGAGAAGGTTGGATGTGGCCATGGTTCTGACAGGATTACGCTGCAATGTTGCACTGTGATGTGGCTGGGTGTAAATCTGCTAGGTTGGGCAAATATCTAGTTACATTTCCATTAATAATTTACCCTTCTTTCAGTCTACCTCCAAGATAAAACCACCTCAGAAACAGTGATACACAGGCATAATAAACATCTAACTGCAGGAAGAAGTACAGCTAGTACAGGTCTACATTGATGTATTAAGAAAAACTGAAAACATAGAGGGCTTGATATAATTCACTAGTGCACTGCATAATCTGAAAATATAAATTTGATTTTAAATTTGTAGAAAAAACAGCAAAGACTAACCTTGTATTGCTCTTCTTCCCTCTGTCGGTTTTCAATAATCTCTTTTTTAAATTCCATAGAGATTGGATCTTTGCCTTTATGAACTTGCCTGCATTTACAGTGGAGGCAAGAAAAATGCTTTACTTAATGCACAGTTTGCTTTATTTAAAGGCTAACAGACTGATTCTCCTCTTCCTAAGATGTCTAGGGGTCCATAACATTCAGCATAAGAGCAGATCTGTGCATTGCAAATGAAACCACGGTGTGCTTACACACACGACTATGTGTTTTGCTTTACGCCATTTAATGTACATGTGCAATTCTGTTCACTCTGTTATACATTTTAGCCTTGATTTATTGACAACCATGACAACAGCTTCCTTTGACCTTAAGGGCACTAGATGAGATGCATGAAAACAAGGTTAGGTGAACATGGTTTTCAGCAGGTTTCTTTCTGAACACAACCATAACTCAAAGACCTCACTGGGTACTACTATGGATTACTACTGAGACTGCTCTTAGGCAGAAGAGAAAAAAATGAAATTAAAACAACAGTAACTTAGCTGTAAAACAAACTTACCAGGACATGAAATGGCAGCATTATGCACTTGTGGATATTGCGTTGTTAATGGGGTTAACTAACACTCACCACTTCAGATGATTTGCTTCCTCTTCCTGAATATTTTCTTTGACTTTTTGTTGAAATATGGCTTTCTTCATCTGTGTTGTTTTTATCCCTTCACTGCCTTGGCAAAGGGCTGCGGGAATATCAGAAAGCTGTATCACACCTCAAACTAGATTGAATTCTTAATTGGGAAATCCACCCATTGATAACTGAACTCATTAATATAAAAACTAAGGTGAGATTTCTTACAGAAATTACAATCACATCACCTCAGCAATTCTGAAGCTGAGTTTCTCATCAGAAACCTACAAATAATGCTAAGACCAAGTTTATGCTGCTTAATTACATTACCTTCTTTCAAGTCCTTAATCTTCAATTTGCCTGGTTTTTGATTCAAAACAGTAGCTACAGCATATGGATTTGACAAGTCTGTGGGGAATCTGAGGTTCTGGTATTCAATTTCCTGCAAGATATAAATTCATAGGAAGAAACAGAAACAAGGAAGATCTTCAGCCCAGAAAAGTACTTGTGATTATTATCTCTTCACACCTTTACTTTTTGAATAGGCCTCGATCGTGGTTGACTGAATCGGTCTCTTCTCCACACCATGGATTTTCCTGCAGATGCAGCTTTTTTCTGTGGATGACTTTGTTGTTTGTCAAATTGTTCTTTTCTGGGAGTCAGAAGGAAAGATATTGCTCTTAGAAGTACTCTGTAAATGACATATAAGACTAGTACATGCATTTACATCCCCTTTAGACATACAAGGAGACTAGAAATTTCTCTCCCAAATTACAACTGGAACCAAACTTTCTAATCTTCAGAGTTCACAAAAAAGCAAGTACAGCCCAAAAGACTATTGCTCAAAAAACTCTGTATCTTGCAAGGCCTCAGCAATAATAACATAGAGCAGGCATAACAGAAGCTGAGGATGCTCAACACTTCTAACTTCTAGTTATTTTTATTTTGGTACAGTTTCACTTCATACAGATTAAGGGTGTTCTGAGCAAATGATGTAAGAGAGCAGGTACATGTATTAACAGTCAAATTACATTAGTGCATTTTAAGTGTCCATAGATAGAAATGCTTAAAATGATTACAGTAAAATGGCATGAAATCCTATTACATAGGTATTTTTTAGCACTGGGCAAAAATACTCAAAGATCAGTCAGCCACACATACATGAGACCCAGATGTGGTGTTGATGTTCCCGTGAATACACATACATAGGGTTTTGAGTGAAACTGTGAAATCCATAACTGCATTGCCATTTGTGCTGTTCCATACTCAAGTGGGGAATATTTCACAGTTAATTCCACTTTCCCGTTGCCTGGAATGATTCCTGTGATCAGAGAAGAAAAACAATAAGAGTTCACCTAATGTGAGCCCACTTAAGTATGCTGAAATTGATTCTGGACTACCTTTTTTTAAACAATATTAATGTTTCAAGGGATGGCAGTAGGCCTGGAAAATATTTCAGGTCTTAAAGTGTCTTTCAGGAACTATCAGTAGCCAGATAATGGGAGATATTTTGCAATAGCAGAGAGATTTGACAGTAAGACTATAATTATTTTTTGCTATTGTGAAAATTATTGACTGTTTATATGCAGAAATTCTTCACTTGCATCTGGCAGTCTTAAGCCTCTGGCACCTCCTGCTTACATGAGCAAATCATTATAAACATATTCCTCTCTGTTCTTCCAAGTTTGGGGAATCATCTGGATTTGATGCATTACTTGTCTCCACTTCCCTTATTAACTATTCCATTATTTTCTCAACCACTTTAACCACCCTTCATATCCCTAAACATTCAGTGCAATCCCAGGATACAGGGCCTGATGCTCCTCAGCATTTCTGCAACCAGGAGTTTATTCAGCTCATCAGAAATATTAATTTCTCATCTCTGTAAAGTGATCAGTGCCTGAATTTCTGCATCCTGTAGTTTTAAACATCAGGTAGTTTCATTGGGCGTTTTTTTGTGTGTGTGTAATTTGTTAGAGTATTTAATCATTACTGATCTCAGAGCACAATGGCTTGAGTAGGAGCTGAAACATCTTAGTGCTTCTTAGATGGCCTTCAGCACCTCAGAGTCTCTAGCTACCAAAATTTCTGACTTAACTTTTACTGAGTTGATGTTTTTTTCTGGGATTTTTTTGTTCCCCTCTCTCCCAAGAACTAAGCCAACTTAGAAAGCATTAACTAGTAGCAGCCACTTTGTCTATGACCGTGCAAAAAGCCAAAAACTTCCTGATGAATTTTACACCTTTTCCCTAGTTTTACTCAATTGTAATATCGTTTCTTTCCTCCCTTGATATATCAAAACTTCTTTAAGCACAAAGTAAGAAACAGTATTATTCTGAAAGAATGACCCAAACCAAGGCAGCAGCATAGTTCATCTTTGTGAACCACACATCTGATAGAGCCCAACTATTACCTGTGAAGAATGAAAATCTAACTGACAAGACAGGGCAAATTCATATCACTGAACATACAGGAACAACAGCAACTTTTTTTGAAGTGCACAAGTAATCAAAGTTTAAATTCCAGTGTCACAAACGGCACTGAGCGCCAGAGTGATGACGGTTTTTATTTATTTAGATCTTCATGTATTTTCATGGAATTGACCAGACTGCCTAAGTGAACTATGCAGCCAGGTCTCATTCACTTACACATTTTTCTCAGAACACCTGGACACTTACATGCTTCTGCCAGCACCTGGCAAACCTAATAATGGGAGCAACTGACTTGCAAATAGTGATGTCTGCCTCAAGACAGAGCCCTCTCCAGCATTAGGCATGAAAATAGCTATGCCTCTTGTAAAGCCCATACATAGAGATGTAGACTGAATCTAATATCCACTGCCATCCCATGAAACACCTGCAGTGGTGTGTTTTGTGCCCATCACTGTAATGGCTCCTAAAGCAACAGACACAATTCTATCAAATTCTTCCAGATCACTAGGGAAAACCAGGTACAGGGATATGTTTGACAGAGCAGAGGTCACCTTTTATTTCCTCTGTGCCCCCAATCAAGTAACATGATGCATATCTATTCCACAAAGACAGGTATCTGTTCCTGTAATGGGGCAGGAGCCAGACAGTCCTTGGGGAAAGGTGTGACAAAGAGGTGAATGCTGGGGCTGGGCTTCCTGCCCCTCTCCTTTCCAAAGGCCATACCAGCAAAGAGAGCAAAGGCCGGATGGACTGTTTGGGACGCCCCATATTTAGCCAGAAGTCTGTGGCTGGGTATTGACAAAAGAAATCTATGAGCCACAGAGGGCTATTTGCCATGAGGCTGCATGTGACTAATATTTACCAGCCTGCATTTACCTGGAAACATTTTGAGGCAAAGGCTTTTTCTGTACAGCACTGAATACACTATAACAAATAAATACACTTAATAAATACAAATCTAATGTTTAGAATTTTAAATAAGTTTAATCTACCAAATGTTGGCTGGACAGTGAAGGCTCTGTGAGGCTGAATAAAACCAATGTGGAATTCAAAATCTATTGGACAGCTGCACTGCAACGGGATAACATACTCCTTACTGAAAAGAGAGAGAGGAAGAAAGAAATTAATGAAACTACAGTGGATCATCAATTACAGGATGGAAAATTATATTATACACAACATGCACTGAATTTATCTGTGTTCAGAGGGATGGGTTACTTATTAATGTGAAAATAGTAATTCCTCATTGTTCCAAAATAGCAAAATATTTCATTATCTTTCACTCAGTGAGGAAATCAGAGATAAATCTTGATTTGAATGCTGGATATTTTACATCTTGACTTACTTTCTCCTACCCATATGGAATCTGATTACAGAAAAAAGTTATAAAATTTATGTTTTAGAAGTTATTTATATGTACCCTCACATTCTTACAAACTACAATATCTAGCAAGTACAAACAATCCACAGTGGAGCAACAATAAGTACAGAACCAGAAATCAGCCTCCTCCCATTGCCCTCCTTGTAGAAGACAATGAGAAAAGACTCTGTGCAGTCTTCAAAAGTGTTGAAAACTCCAGCGTCAGAATGACTGGTCTTTAACCACCGTAGAAATAATGATGCTGTGGCCTGATTTTCATAAAAGCCCTTTATGTCTCACACTGGTTGCGTGAGGGGCATTAGCACACACCTTTTCAAGCTCTCTTGCTTTTGTATGCATCTATTGTCACTATCAAAATGAAACACTAAAGTATGGGTGTAACACCATCCACCATCCTACAAATCAAGACCAATTTACCCAGGCTTATTTCTGTTTTTTGTAAACTGTCTGACTGAAATCCTATCCTGCTGATTAACAAAGAACGTGTTATACACAGTGTTCCTTTGGAAAGCACATTTTGAAATGCCTAAGGAAAGAAACAATAGCAAAGTCCTTTTTTCTCTGCCTTAATATGACCTGTTCATGAAGAAGACTTAACAGGAGACTGGGGAGGCAATTTCTTTTAAGATACAGTGCAGCTTGTACAGAAACCAAAGTGCCTTAAAAACAAGATAATTATGCTGCTTGTTGCCTTGTGGACCTTCTGTACCTAAGGAGAAAGCTGGGTTGTAGAATATAGGTCTTATCCTACATTTATGGAAGTAAAAGACAGTTTTTCCATTGACCTCAGTGGGCTATGGATTGAGCCCATAGTCCCTTGTGTTCTGTACAATACCAAGTATCTCAGAGACCTTTCATTTTTAGGAAAGTTTTTAATAGCCAAATGATGAAAAATACTGGTAAAAACTAAGGTTTGAAACCATCTGTTTTCTCTTCAGGAGCTCTTCCAAATTCCCTCCGGGGCATCTCTGAGCATCCCTGTTGTGTTGAAAAATTTTCCCATTATTTAAAATTGTATTTTGTACTCTATCTAATCTCTTCTCTGTATTCTGAGAGGATGAAAATTCTGTATACTTCAGCACTTGTCATAAAAATGGAGCAAATAAACAGAATCACATCATGCCTAGAGGCACCCAGAAAAGTCAGGAGTTCAGTCCTGTGAGAAAACTGTAACGTCACTTCTGATGGATTCACTAGAGTTTAACAGATTAAGGGGGATTAGAAAAACAAATTAAAAAAAAGACACAAATGTTCATTACACAATGCTGGGCTCATTTTTGCTTCAGAATTTTGCATTTTCCTTGTATATGCCTTGCCTATTCATATTTCTGTACTTCAGTAAAATTAATGAGTTACTTCCAACTCACAGGCTAAGACAAAACCTAGCTGCTAAGACCTTCAATTCCTAGAATTCACTCAGATCTTTACACTAACACTAATCACCATAATTACACCTAATATACTTGATATACTACAGAACTAGACCCTAATCAACAGGATCTCCCTTCTCCTTTTCCTCTTGCTAGTTCCAATTAAGAATTATTACCTATTACTTCATGAGAATGGTCAGTGGTACATTTATGCGACAGACAGAGAAAGATGAAGTCTATGCCATTTAGAGCTCCACATCAGAAGATCACTTTAAATATTTTTAAACAGAAGAAGCAAATCTAATAGCTGATCAATCTCTGGACTGAGGTTAGCTATTTTCTATCACTTACACCTACCATTACCAGCTCCTACCTTCATTTCCAGAACCCTTCATCTTGAAAGGAAGATCCATTCACTTAGGACTTACTAATGCTAAAAAGACATAGCACTTGGGAGTGTACCAATTATGAACAGCAGCCATATTGCTTCACCATACGATGAATGAAGTGTGTCAGCACCAACCTAGACTAACCGAAACCCCCTCTTCGATCTATGTGTATGTTTAGCTTGCACAGTGTTTACTTTCCTGTGAATGTGCGCACGAAACAGTTCATATATGGAATTATTTTGCAGTCCAGATGGTAGCTGACTTCCTTAAAGCTTCAAAGATGCTAAGTTGTACAAGTAGAGGAAAATGAGATTTTTCAGATTTTGTGCATGTCTCACAAAACGTGGACAAATACCTCTCCTTAACTCACCTCTTACCAACTGGTACATCAGACAGATTTATAAATGATGGAAATGCTACAACATTCACAGCAGGGTAAGCATGCACAGGAACAACTAATGTATCTTCTCCCTGAAAAAAAAAGGGGGATAAATATTTATTTTTTACAATAATGTTATGGAAAGAAAAAGTTTCTGTGGTAGTTGGCCAGTAAGTGGGCATAAAACACCTTCAAAATCATCACTGTGTTGCGCCTCGGGATACTGATATTCTACCTGCTCTCAGTATCCATCTGACTTTCCATACTTTCAGCAACTATCTAGAGCTCCTCCAAGCCTGCTCAGCTAAGATATTACATCAGTGTGGCACAAAGACTGATCTACTGGCAAAGAATAACAGAATAAGGAAGATATTCTACCCACAGCTCTGGGATGTTTACAGAGAGAAAAATTTTAAATGCTTAAAATGAAATACTCCAATCCAGACTTACTGGGAATAAACCCACGTGGCTCTAGGAGATTAACTGTACCTTTACTTTATCATTATCATCATGTCCTAGTAGTTGTTTCATTCCATTACAGCTGTAAATATATTTTACAATAAATCCTCACCTGACAGTGAATTCGGATGCAGTCATAGTAATACCGCCACTCATCAGGACAAAAATCAACAGTAACCACATATGACAAGCCAGGGATGAGCCGGTGCTAGAAAATGACCCAAAAGAAGACAGAACACATGTAAAAGCTGCTTTTCTGACACAAAACCAGTGCTGCATGCAAAGAGCAGTGTGAAGGCTTTCTGACACTTACTGTTTTGTTGTATTTGATCTGAAAATACTTTGTCTGGGGTGGTATTATGTGAGGGTTTATTACATCACCAGAAATATTTATCAGCTTCTGTAGAACAAAAGAAAACCAAAACCGCACAACACTTCATAAGAGGTCAATTGAGAATGCCAACTGTATTTTTTGTGAGATCATCCATAGCACAGAAGCTGTACTAAACAAGGAAGTAATAATTTTTACTTTAGCAGAAAGAATTCTGAATACGCTCTGAATTTAAAAGAAAATTATGTAAACCTTGCACCCTGCATTTTTATTCTTTCCAAGTCACGATTCCTTAGCTAGGAATAACAGTTAGTCTTGCTAAAGAAGACGCTACTGTTGAATTAAATTCTGGTCCTGTTTTGCTTATGTGCAAAAGGAACAAAAAATGAAACAACTTATTGACTTCACTTTTAGAGAGGTCCGAAACAACAGAAATTATGTAATATCCCATGGTTTTGTTTTGGATCACGAGGCAACAAACCTTGGGATAGTGACAGTTTGGCCTGCAAGGCCTCCTCCGTCTTGCTTACTTTCATTATATCTGGAGAACCTAGTCCACCATAATCACCCAACCTCTGCCCCAAAACACTTACCACATGAATAAAGAAGGCAGACAGAGGGAAAGCAGAGAGAAGAAAAGGAAATACCCAAACTATTCACAAGGAAAAGTAATCAAACCTTGCACTAAGTTTCTTTCCGTAGATTAAATTGTTCTTAGCAGAAGGCCAGAGGTGCTTTCAAAATGTTCCCACTAGTTAACATGTTTGCAGACACAGTGATGGTCCAAGTACATTTTGAAAACAGTCTCTTATGGACTTAAAGCATGAATCCTTCATTCATGATGTGCAAGTCACATATCACTAACACTGCTCTCAGACACGGAAACAGAAAGGTCAAACAGAGACTGTAAAGGACAGTGATGCACACAGCATGGTACTCGTCTGTTTTGTTACCGCAGGGCCACTGATTTTAAGTGCTGCTTTTTAGAGCACTCCATAGAGCAAAAGGCCTCACTACCACAAGCAGTCTACTCAGCTTCTGTTATCCTTTTATGAGCCCCAAGAGGATCGCTGCTCTGACACTTACCAGTGTCTGTTGGTGATGTTTTCCAACTTCATACCCTCCATAGTGTAACACAGCAGGCTCAGCCTGGATAAGCTTGCTCCTCTCAAGTTCTGAATAGATCTCTACAGAGACAGATAATAAAAAGTAAAACACACATAATGATTGTTACTTATATTGCTTAAGTATATTTATGTTGCACCCAATGTATTATATACATTGGGTGCAACATAAATATGCAACAGAAAAAAATGAGACAGAGATTATTTCTCCTGTCAAGTAGGCATCACTCTTTCAATGGAAAGTTAAGGCAGCATTTACTGCCCCAGCAGAGCCACGATCCTGATGCCAGTTTATCTCTTCACATCACGGCTTCAAGAAGCCACCCCAAAACTTTAGGGTGAGCCAGAATTAGTACAGCCACTATTTCTTTCCTGACTACCTCTTCTATGATTTGGGCTCACAAGAAGATGCAATTTAAGCAACAGGATGGCAGTTTCGCCTGTGAGTTGCAAAAAAAAATAATAGCAAAGTGCCTCCTAGGATTGCTGCATGGTTGGGGAACAGTCAGAGAGCAGAAGCTTACTTGATTCCAGCAGGTGATTGGGGACAGCATGTCTTTCTGTAGGTTCCTCCACTAGGCTGCCCAGAAGGACACTGGATATTTTCCTGAAGGATTTCTTAGGGATTGTGATTTCTGTGGAGGCCGATTGAACCACATCCATGTTAGGACAGAAATGGAGTCCAAATGGTCATAAAATTCCTCAGCACCTGGGGGCAAGTCAAAATAACATTATGATCAAAGTGTCTTCCCTTGCACTGGTAGTATCTGTTGCCTAGAACTGCCTAAAAACATCTAGGAGAGGGAGTTACTTTTTTTTCCTTCTGAAGCAGATTACTCTGTGTGTGCTAAGTACAAGGACAGAGTGATTCCAGGAAACCTTGCTCCCACCACAAGCCCTAGCATTTTGGGCAAGTTCATCTATTCTAGGGCTTACTCAGGACATTTGGCTTTCAGGACTGTTTAAGACATCTGTCTTCCTTCATGTTCCCCAGCATAGACAAGGAGAGAAGGTTCTTCTGATAATTCCACTATCCAAAGTGATTTCTGCGGAGATGTTCTTCCAATCTCTTCTGAGTGTTTGGGTTGTTAACTTGCAGATTCATTTTTAATTTTTAAATATTAATATGAGTGATAAGAAAATTGGCACTTGAATCTTTTGTTTGGATAGCATCATTTGGGTTATTTGTTCAGTGAAGATAACTGTAAACCCAGAAGGCCATGGGTATTATAGATCCTGTGTTAAGTAAGCACAGTTATCAGAACATAAACTTCTCTAATGACAAGTACAAATATTACACAATAAGGACACCAGACACAATCCATCCAGAAGAAATTATCTTCATAAATATAGCACATAGTCCTTTGCTCTCCTACGAACCAGAGAACTGCACGGAGAAAAAGACAAGATGTTTCTGGAAAAAGTACCGAGTTCAAAAGCTATACTGGGTTTTTCAACCCTCAAGAAGGTAGTTGAAAACCCTTAATTTTGTAGTTGTTCTTCATGAATGGGATGGTGGGCACGCAGCTCAGGATGGTGCCACATTAATATCAACGCACACTTGAACTCACCCAGTGCTAGACAATACATACTCCTCCTGCAGGCTCCGGTCACGAGGCACCTTCCTGCTCCTGGAGCAGTGGCACAAAGGCCGATTAGCTGCTTGGACAACAGAGTTCTGTTGTAGGATCCACACTATGGCAGCACTTTAAGATTCGACAGCTCCAAAGTTGGAATGGTTCATACGAGTGGTATTGTGTTTGTTTTGTTGTTTGAACGCTCTCACACCAGCTTGAATGACCTTAAAGGGCCCTAACCTAAAATAAACACTGCTCAATAAAAGTTTGAGGGAAGAAGGGCAGAGGGGAGCACCAAAGCGATGCCCAACTTTTGAGGACTGAAGATGTCCACCTCCCCCATTACATTTTATGGTCTCATCTCTGGTATTTGGTTTTCTAGTCTGCTTTAGATCTTTCAGGCAGAAGTTGAGAGGTGCTTCAAGCTGATAAAGTGCTGTTTTGATTTATGGCCTTGTGCGGTATTAAATAATAAATAAGCAAGAAGCTTAAAATAAGGTGCTACCAGAACCCTGGCCTCAATAATATTTTCCACTTCATGGCTACAAGTACAAATTTTCCGCTTGCAACAGAAAATCTGTAAGAGAAACTGTATTATTGTGCACAACAGTAAATTTCTTTTGAGGTAGTGAGACTAACCAAACTCAGACAAAAACATGCTAAAAAAAATGTAAACATAAGGCTTACATTCTTTCCACTTGTGTTGTTCAACTTTAATTTATACAACTCCTTCTCTTGGCCAGCACTGCCTGTCAGGAATACAGGTTTTGAAAAGCTGTAGACAGACTTACATTCGCAAAGGATCCCCGGTGTCATCTTATCAGTAATTTAAAGCGACGCTACCCTTGCCACTCACCAACTTTAATGCAGTATTCCTCAAAGGGCTAATACAGGACGAACGTTCACGTGCCAAGGTCCTGGAATCTCTGACTGACAGACCAATGATGTTAAGTTTTCCAGGATACTTGTGTCTATCCTTAACATGACTTTTTTTTTTTGTGCAAAGCCACCAACTGGAGAATCCTGGGGTTGTGAAATCCTGGTTCCCTTGGAAGCAAGGGCAAAACTCACCGCAAATCCCCTCACGCCAGGGTATCACCCTTTTTCTGTCAGCACTTGGGCTTTCTGATCCCCGTGTGTCTCACAGAGCTCCCAGCACACCTCTCCACCAGAAAGGGACACAGTTTAATGCCGTTACATATTGCGTGAGACTTGCAAAAGCATCGACGTGCTTTAGGAGCAGCGGAAAATGCGCTTTTAAGGTCCGCTCTATACAATGTGGCCAGCAGAGAGCGGACGTCCCGCCCCAGCCCCTTCGGGCCTCTGCGAGCGACGCGCCGCAGACCGAGACAATCCCCCCCGCGCCGCCTCACGCACCCTCCCGGCCCGGCGGGAGCCCCGGCTAACTCCGAGCCGCCCCCTCACAGCCGCTCCTGGCTCCCAGGCGGCCCGGCAGCCGGGCACCCCCCGCGGCAGCGTGGCCCGGCCCGGCCCGGCGCGGCACTTACCTCAGCGGCGCGACGGGCCGCGGCGGTTGCTCGGCAACGGGGCAGCCCGGCTGGGCCGCACCACTCGCGGCGGGGGGGTTGGTGCTGAGGCGACCCGCCGATTCGGGGCAGGGCGGGAGATCCCCTCAGCTGCAGTTCGGCTGCCTCTGATGGCACAAGTACAAAAAAGAAAAAAAACCCCACATTTCTTCAAAAACACTTGTCTATTAACACATAAATTGTCCTTCCTTGATAAGGCTCAAACAAAGGTTCTTCTGTGGGGTGAGGTGACACGAAGCCAGCCGGGACTGTGCGGTGTCTATCGAGGCCTGCACTGGCTTAAAACAGGCTTTGAAAGTTTTATTACAGTGTTTTAAAAGAGAGACCATCTTTTTCCACTTGTTCTCGCTTTTCAGTGTTACAGAGCAGTCCGTTGAAACATAATCTTGAAAACGTTTTTCAGTGTATTGCTCTCACCACCAATATTTTTTTTTATTTTTACCTGCCTGTGTACAGGGTAAAAAGGAAAGCACAATTTTCTTCTTTTTTTTTTTCTTTATTTCTTCGGACAGGAGATCTGGGTGGATTGACGAGACTGAGAAATGCTGAATTAAACACAGCAGCATTGCCAGCTTGGGTAGACACAGCCTGTTTTGCTGAAGATAACCTGGCATCCCTTGTCAGTGTTGTCCCAAACCTGTGAGCCTTCCAGACTCCCAACAGAGTCGGCTGAGGAGCCAAAGAGGAAGATTAACACTGAAGAAATCTGCACTGATATCCTCCATTAGGTAACATAAAAAATAAATTTGAGAGTATTGGCTGCCCCAGCTCCTTCTGCCATGGGTGTATTACGTTTGTCTTGGGCATGAATGTGCGTTTGGGACAACCCATGTTCATAGCCCTGCTGTTTTTTTCATGGTGTCTTAAATATAGGCTTATTTAGAAGCCTTATTTAGCCTTATTTAGAAAGCCAGAAATATTTCCAGAACTTTTTTTTTCTTACATATTTTAAGAATAAAATTCTTCTCTTTCAGCTTTTTCTAACAAAGAGATAAAATGTAACCAAAAGTAGTGCAACGCTCAGTTTGAATAAAAAAAGGAAGGAAGAAAAACTTCAGATCATAATATTAACCTCCCAGAACTTAGCTCCCATGCATAGCAAAATGTAATTGCTGTTGATTAGGAATGACGCCTACACCCTTGACAAGGCTGGAGAGAGATGTCCAGTGATGACAGCATTCAAGCTGGGTTTAGGAGAAAGCTCAGGACCAGCTTCTACACTGTCTTTGTGTGAACTCCGGCAGCTCACTACTCCACCATTTCACAGCACATCTCTGACCTGGTCCTCACCTGACCTCTGTATGTGCCCCAGCGTGCTACATCACTCTAAAGGTGCGTAACCCCTCAGAGAGGTACCTAAATCACCTCCTGCCTGCCAAACCTCCTGTCTCAGCCTTCCTTCCCTGGGTGCATGCACCTCTTCCTCCCTGTAGCTCTGTGTATGCAGCTATCTGCCTTTAATGGAGCTTTGACCATTTCAAACATCAGGGGAGAAAGCAAGGTAGTGCTTTTCCAAACTATCCGTTCACCTCAACAGAGTAAACAGACTAAGGCAGACAGTTGATTCTCCACCTGACAAGCTGAGGAGATGGTTGAAATTATTTTCTCTTTCAGAATGGATCTGCTGGAGAGCCCTCACAGGGGGCTGGGCTGCCCGAATCGGCTCCCCGGGGCAAGGGGAGATGTCTCTGCAAAATGCTACGTTTTTTGTGTGGCACAGTTTGGCACTAAAAATGGACTTTCCTGCTCCTGAGCTTAATCACAGTGTCCCACATTGAACTTGTTTAAGTCTATGGGTTTGCTGGGTTTTTGTTCCTGTTTCCAAGAAAAAGGCCATGGGAAAATAGTACAGCAAATAGTATGTTAACATATTTCCCCTCCCACAGAAACACAATTCACATGTACCTCTGTCTGTTTGGACAGTGACAGTTGAGTATAAACCAGAATCTATCTCCGCTTCCACATCAGAGGAGCTGAATATGAGGCACCTCTGGAAAAGCACTCTGTAAGGTTTCCTGAGAGGTAGCAAATCAGTGGAAAAGGCAGGTGAAAAGAGGGGATTATCAGACAACAAATCTGCAGATTTCCTTGGGAAGGCTAGTATAAATAAAGATCATGAACTAGGATTTAAATAGGTGATTCTCACCTCAGTTTTATATCTGTATTCCAAATTTGAGATGAAAAATGCGTGACCTGATTGTCAAGCTGTAATAGAGACATGGCAAACAATTTAATTATTTAACAGGAGGAAAAAAATTAACTATTAGACTGAAGCACTAATGGAAATTTTAAGTATTAATAAATAAATATTTAACATCGAAGTTGGTTAGTGTTTGATAAGTAAACAATCCTACAATCAGACTAATACAAAGCAAAGTAATTTCTTTTATATAATCCTAAAGTTAAAATTAAAAGTCTTTCCAGACTGCATGAACAAATTCTGATGTTTCATTTCTGGTTTAGATTACAGACTTGGAAGAAATTCCAGCTGTGACAAATTTAAAATAGATATATTGAGTAGGAATAAAGGTAGATCCACACAGCCAAGTGCAACGCTACATTGTTTGATTAAACAAACACCTGATTTCAGGATACGTGAATTCTTGGGAATAATTCTCTGTAGTCTGCTGCTGCTCTTAGTTTTCCAACCCGAGCTGGCTGTTCTGTGCTGACATCGGCTGTGCTGTGAGTCAAGCAATGGTTTGCACAGGTGAAAATTTTCGAGGTTTTATTTTGCATCCAGCTTCTTTCAAACTCTCAGCCTGCACATGAATATAACAGGAGGCTCACAAAATATTAGGCTCTTCATTCACACCGTTGGTGTTTAAATCCAATATCATCTCTCCAAAACTGCTGGGCAATAATTGCCTATTTCAGAAAAAGGCCCACATTCAGCAGTACGTTCAGGAGCAAAGCTCTCTCAATTCCACAAACATGAGCAAGATCAGTGACTTTCATGGGAAGCTGTTACAATATGAACAGGATAATAAAATATTCCTTGAGCCCAAGGAAGAGAGAGAATGACTTGGCACCCCACTGAGACGATGCAGCATTGCCAATGTAGTTTCTTCAGACCACTGTGATGACATTGGCTGGCTGCCTCTCAGACCCCCTTTTAAAATTTGTTTAACGCTTTGGCCAATTTCAACCAAACTCTAGGGGAAAGCAGAGTTCTTCAAGAAATGAAAGTGAGTACAAGTTTAGCGTGCACAGGGGCAAGGAAGACACAAACATTTGCCCTTTGCAAGGGAAACAATGCTGTGTGAGCGTGGCAGCTGGGCAGTCAGCACATGCAAACCGGGCAGCTGGGCAGGACAGACAGAGCATGGAGGCAGAGCAAATACTGCTGCTTGCCTGACTCCTGCTCTGGGGGTATGGGGAGATATGAGGGTGGTGTGTAGGGAAACAGAGAGCAACGCAATTCAACTGTCCTGACGAGCACATATAGAGATGAGCTGAAGCTACTGTGGTCAGTGTGGGCATGGGAAAGGGCAACACTCACTAGGAAACACAGATTCCTTCGTTATGCTGCTCAGTGGATGACTTGCTTAATGCAATAGTTGGATTTTCAGTGCACAAGCAACAAGCCAGATTTTTCAGGGTCATAGTCATTGACTTTACTGGTAGATTTGGAGCACACCCTCACCAGACTGGAGAGCAGACCCTGAGTTTTGGGCAGCCCCTCATCACATTTGACCTGTCTGGGGTGACGAGCGATGGTAAATTAGAAAAGATGGTAAAAGATGTTTCGAGACACCTTACCAAGCTGAGGACTGCAGTGCTTTGAGAAAGGGCACTAGTGCACAGGGCAAACTTTGGCTCTTGTTTGAGGCTGTATTCATTATTGTGCTGCAAGAGAACTTGGCAAGCAAGGGTTTGGAGCGCCTGCCTTTGCAGCTGGGAGCCTGCACCCACCAGGGTAAGCACACAGCCCCTTTACAATAGTTTTGCCACAGAAACAAAACCTGGAAAAACAAAGAACGCTCTGCTGCCGGGAAAGGGGACTGCTGAGGAGTTGCCTATGGGGAAGCCAGCATGGCTCAAATCTACATCCCACCACAAGGTACCACAGGGATCCAAACACGATGACATCTTGCAACCTATAGAATCAGGATGAAATGCAGACTGGCTGCTTCTCTGGATGTTAGATGAGAGGGGGAAGTCTAGAGAGCATTTAGAGCCCTCTTTGGAAGGGGTAGGGAGACAAGATCCCCTGTTTGCCCTTTCTCTGGTGCCTACCCCAGACTCGAGTTCGTCTTCAGCTCCAGCAACTGTGCTCGCCTGGGCTGGGTGGGAGGCGCAGGCAGCTGGCTCTCCTGCAGCAGGCTCTGCCAGCCTCCTGATTTCTGGCTCTCGGGGATGCGTGCTCGCTGCAGTAGGCATGTGCAGAGCTGTCAGGCGCAGAAGCAGTGCAGGCAGCCTGAATCACATTCCTCCAACCTTGTTTCTCAGCAGGGCTCTTATTCCCGGGCTGTATTTCCCTCTGATTGATTACTTCTGCCGTTGCAGGGCTGACATCTTACGCAGGAGTCCTGCTTGGTCCCTTATCATGGGAGCATGAGGAATGATCATTCCCCAGTGACACCCGTTGATAACAGTGAATAATAGCTGGGATAGGGAGGCAGACGACAGTAGGAACATGCTCAACGGAGGTGCTGTTATTCTTGGGACAGGAGACTTCTGCAGAGGAGGAGGAGAGCTTGGAGGGTGGACGGGGGGTGCTGTTATTGCTGATGCACTCTAGGGCTCAGCAGCTGGCAAGAAACATTGGCTAAGGGTGGTCAAAGCTAGAAGGGAAAACAGTGAGGAGGGAAAGGGATGAAATGAAAGGACCTAAGAGCCACGCTGGAGAGCATACAGACAGCCCAGTGACCTCTGGTGCGTGAGGGATGAAGGAAACAGCCTGTGATTGACTATGTGGACCATCTGGGTGATCATCTTCTGGATTTCAACTGTCCTGGTAGGTGCTCAGAGCTATTTATTCCCAATGCATGGAATCACATGTTGTCTGAGTAAGCGCACCTCTATTCCATGAAATCGCAGCGTCTTTGTTTAAAAAGGTGTGTGTAGAAGCTGGGATTCTTTTATTTTATTCTTGCTTTTGCTGTTTCCTGCACTAATTGACAGTGGCCAGATGGCTAGATGCTCGATACCTCGGTTTCCCCACCTATATAAAGACAGCGCCATGCCTCAGTTTCTCTACCTATATAAGGACAGCAGTGTTACTAACCTGCTTTGGTAAACATAGCAGGTTCTGTGATGAAGGAGAAAAGATTTGATGCCTTTTAGAGAAGCTTTGCTGATTTACACCAGCAAGCAATCCTCTAAGGACAAATGCCCACCACTACCAAAGCCTCTCTTGACTCAGACTGAAGAAATGCAAGGCGATGTTTGACCAACAAAGTTTGGTTTCTTTCTTTTAGGTTTATGACTTTACTGGGAATTTATGTGGCAGATTGCCACTGCTGAGCACCAGGCGGTTGGGAAGGACAGCTGAACCTGGGCTGTGATCTCCAGGTGCTGCTCAGCTTATTCATATTTTGAAAGCGTGTAAAACCAAGACTGAAATATGTCCAGCTTGAGTGTGAGAAGTTGGGAAAGGATCAAACTCTCAGCAAATCTAAAAAAAATCACTGTTTTATTGCAACTAATGGAAAAATCAATCTATTTGTCCCAGCAGGGGTTTTGGTTCAAACTCTGAGAAAACCCAAGCTCTGCCTAGACATTTTAATTGCAGAGCGAATGCAATCTGCAAACTTTTTTGCCTTTTGATCATCTTCCACAATAACAATATGACTGTGATGGTTTTCTTGTCATTTTGTTCTCATATTCTTAGGTGTCAGTTAAAGGGCTCTGTAAATAGATGTCATTGCTCAGGGTGCCACTGAGAGCATCTTCTTCCACTTGTTCTCTTTCTAATCCATCAAAATACCTATTTTGATTTTGCCGGGCATCTTTTTTTCTCCTTTAAATCCTCTCATTAAACTAAACCCACTTACTTTCAAATTAAATGGCTGTGAATTCTGTGGCTACAAATAGTATTTATATTAAATATTGTTTACATCCATTCATTTTACGCTTTAAAAACTGTAGTTGGTTGTTGCTATCAATGTCACAAACTGCAGCTTTCTGCCTGTTCTGGGCATCTAGTTACCACAACTATTTCAGTTTGGAATGGTTTTGGTACCTTATTATTTTATTTAAACAGAATATGAGGATGTCTTGCCCCCTCATCAAAATCTGACAGCCTGGGAGCTGTTTCCGTGAACTGTTTAGGAAAAGACGAAGAAACCGCATGCAGAGGAGCCCATTTCGCTCCTCGATTTCAAGGCACGAGGGCAGCTGTTTACTCCCAGTTGCAGATGCTAAACATGAATGAGACTGAGGGACAGCAATTGTGGAAAACAAGGTTTTTAAACCAGCACCTGGAGGCTTTCTGCTTTCGCTGGGTTTAAAATCTGGTTACCTGCATGTCTGTTACCAGACAGCGGTATCTGATCAGAAAACTAGGGTGGGCATCACTTGGCAGGGTAAAACAGTAATTGTAAGGCATTACCCACACCATATTCCTGCTTGAGCAACACATTCTATGTAAGAAAATAATGCTGTATCAGATCATCAGGGTGGTCTTCACAGCTGAGTGTGCTAAAAGCATGCAGCCTCATTTGAGCCATAAAGAAATAACGTAGTCTTTAGATCTCTTTCCAGAACAAAAGTTTTCTTAGGACCTACTACATTTCTTAAAAGGAAATGGTGCCCACAGGATGTATAGAATTTTTTAAGGTGAACAACTTTCCTTTTTCTGAGATCATTACTAACATGATTGCTAGCATTTATTTTTACATATGTTCAGTGTCATCTTGAAAAACCCGCATGCAAACCAGGCTGGTTCTGTTGGCTGCTTCAAATGCTCAGCGCTAACACTGTTTTTTAATATATTTTTCAAGGCAGCTTTTGGACGGAGATACTACGGCAGAAGTATGTTGTAGGTCTTAACTCTCACATTTGTACTTGTGAACTCTGAAAAAGTACTAAATTGCATTACTATTGGTAATCAAATAGATAACAATAGAGTGATAAATAAAGCATGTTTTAAAAATCTGTCAATATTTAGAAATTATCAAATTCAGCCTTCAGCTAGCAACTGGAACTACTAAATGCAGTTACATTTCTTTAGACATATTGCTCCAGTCAGACATTTCTATTATTTTCAAAGATTAAATGGATTTTAAAAATCTATTTTTTCCAAATATTACATGGATTAAAAACGCATTTAAATCCTGGCATCAGAGGATAGTTTATTTCACCTGAATTCTTTGCATGCATGATTCCAGAAAATTCATTACATCATTATGCAAAACCAAATGGGTTTTAGTTTATTTATCTCATGATGCACAAAGACAAGGGAGAAAGATGCTGAAGTTAAACACAACAGACCCATTAGATGAGGCATGATACACTGCTGAAAAGATCAAACTTTGTTCAGAAATACAATATCCAGAATAATTCCAGTGAGTGGGAATATAGTCGCTGACGTCTGTTAGGCGAAAATTTAATTGTAGAAAAGTCCTAGTTCTCATTACAAGGTTTTCAATGATCATTCTCCCTCCTAAATCTAATCTGAAAGTTATCAGCAACTCTACAAGATTGATTAGGTTGAGTAGCAGTATGGTGCTGCTGGGTTAACTTTTCCTGCACAAAGTACATAAAAAAACTCTGATACTTTTCAAATACATCCTGATGACTTGCTTTTAATCTTTTAAGTATGTGTGTTTATATACATATGCATATATATGTATGTACGTAAAGGTTCCATAGTGGGAATTTATAAAGATTTTTGGTTTTGTTCATGAGGGACGAATTCTCTAATTTGTTATGATGGGAACCCTTTTACATTCAGTATTTTTATTGCCAAAAATAATAGAAACTGGTAAAATAATAGAAATGGTAAAAGTACTTTTTTACTGCAAGACAAAACAACTGGGACCTTGTCCTGCAAATCATTTTGCAATTATTTTTAATACATGCCATTTTAATGGTCGGTACCTGTTTTGTACATTCATTTTGGTCCAGCTACGTATAACGTAAACCGCATGTTTAATTGCTGCATCAGGATTGAGTTAAGACTAACATTTCCACGCTGCTTTGTGAGAAAGGAGGATGGAGCAAGACAGGAAGGTGAGAAAATGACTTTAGGACAAATTACTATCTAGGTTCTTGCAAAAATCTGGGTGAGATTCTGCGTTGGGGTTGGCTCCTGCAGCTTCCTGATCAGTAACAGTGAAACAGGCTTGGGTCGCTGCAACCCACGGATGTATTTGGATCACTTGTGCCCAGGAAAATGACCTGCCAGGTCTATGGTTTAACACTGCCAAGGGCAAGTAACTAATTCTCTCTTTCTCTAGGAGAGTCCAGCAGTGCCCTGGATGTTTCTGCAGTCTTTTGGAAGAGCATCCTGCTCGTGTACCTCATTTAGCAGAATAACACATTCATTTTTCTCAATAACAGTAATGTCAGCAAAAGGGAGAAGGCAGAAACTCAGTCTGTGCTTGCCTGCTGCTACTATATAAAAGCAGACTTCATTAGGAAAATTGACTGTATTTCAAGGAAATTGATGATATTTCAAGGAAATAATGCCCACAATCAGTTGATTAGGTTGCATGGGGAATGTGAGCATAAGAAGGGTAAATCCTGTCAAGGGGATGTAAGTTTTAAGAGGAAAAGTGATTCCACTGCTTTTAAATTTGCAGATCAGAGCTGTCCCGCCTGTCTGCGACCTCCTGAGCGTCCTGAAAAAGGAGGAAGAAAACTGTGCTGAGACTCTCTCCCTGGAGGCGAAGAACAGAACACCCGAAAATGACCTGCTCCTGAGCTCAGGTAAAGGATGAATGAATGTGCATAACAAAAACTGCTCTCCAGTGAGCTGGGTGTCCTCAAAATCAGATACTCCCACATTCCTTCCCATAGGAGGCATGCACCTTGCATGCATCTCTCATTTAGGAGCAGAAAACCAGGTAAGATCTGTTATAAGGCTCCAAGAGTGGGATTTTGACCTTACTGTGACAGCAAGAGTCGTAGGAGCCTTCTAACTCAGCTGCTCAACTGCAGTCCTCACAACTGGGGAGCATATCAGCAACAAAACCTTGCAAATTGCAGAGGATTTGGAATTCTTCTAATGTTGGACAAGGATATTTTTATAAAGTCAGCCCAGTAAGTGCAAATTTACTTAACTATATTTGCCTTCAAAATCAATGAATACCGGCAGCCAACATCTAAATCATGTGGCCTGAAGGTCCTTGTTGCTTCCTCCTTGCTCTAACTTACTGTCATGTAACAGAGCTCTTGTATTTCAGAGAGGATTTATAATCATATAAAGGAGTTTTTTGGCCTAGGAAGGTGTGGTAGTACTGAGTCCTCATCATGTAGACAGCTTTCCTTTCACAGCTGAGCAAGTGCATTCATGTGCAAGGGGTCGCAGAGAGATAACAGCAAGCAATTATTGAAGCTTGCCTATGAACTGAGTGTTAGCTCCCCCAGGCAGCAGCTGGGTCAGCATCTCGCAGAGTACTTTGGATGGAGGCAACAGATGTGACTGTTTTTTGTGTGTGACCAGCCATCGCCACTAACGATGGGTTTGTGTCATTCACAGCTTCTCTCAGATTGAGATGTTGCTGGGTGACTTTTGTGGACCATGGCATGGCAAGGTCCTCACCACTGTGGAAAGTGAAGGAGTTCCCATGAGATGTGCTGTGTGCAGGGTGTCCTGGACAGAGATAAGCTACCGTGTGGAGCCGGAGTTGAGGCTTTTTCTTAGTTTCAAAGCCTTCCTCTCTAGCAGAGTGTTGGAGACACAGAACTGTTTCACTATGACCTGGCCCAAAGGCAGGACTCAGAGGGACGATCTATTGCCTGGTTTCTTAGGGTGCCTGGCATTTTTCTCTGTTTTATCCTTGTGAGCCTTGCAGACTGATGGGTGTGAGCACAGCTTCAGGGCATTACACCCATGTAGCAGTGACAGGGTACCTCATGGCAGGTTGCCACATACTCCAGAATACAGATCTGTGTCATCACATATAAGAAGTTTGGTGATATGAATAAATCAGCAACATGGCTCTCATGTTAAGCTCTGCATTTCCTCTGCACCAGAGCTCCAAAGATGCAAACAAGTTAAACTTCACAGGACCGTGCAGGTGTGGACCAGAGCTAGCATTAGTAGGCAGTACCATTTTACAGATGGTCTCGCTTTATCTCAGTCAAATAACAGCTCCTCAGCAGAGACTTAATCCAGTTTTAAGTTGGATCCAAATCTTAAAAGTTCCCCCGAGGCCTTTTGTTATTGGAAATTTTTAAACAGGATAATTCTACCCTCTGTGCTCCTCTCCCCAAATCTACAGAGAGAGAACTTAAATGTATAGGGTTGTGTTAAATCTTTGAGAAAACATCTCCAATGGTTGACAAAATTGCTCTTTTAACACTGCAAGTGAAATCAAACAAGGCGTACTGCCGTGGGCTCAGGGCTACCCACGTAGCAGAAAGATTTAAGATGAAAGTGGCCAGAGTGACTAAGCCCCTCTCTGTCTCTCTAACTCTGCAAACACACCTTCTCCTGGCAGTGAAACCCCAGAAGAATAAATAAGGGTAAAATGCACATCTTTCCCCAACTAGTTGTTCTCAAAGAGAGAGCCCAGGAATTTCCTTCTGCTGGCCTTTACTCAAGGAGAGTTTGTTATCTTGGTACAGCTTTTATTCTGGGAAATAATGCATCTGCAAATACCTCCAGCCTTGGATTATCTGCATGTCTGAGGTCTGCATGCAGAAAATCCCATGCAGGGACTTCAGTTTGAAGAAGAGAGAAACAAAGCTCTGGGGATTCAGTGCATGTCCTTGGTGGGTCACGCAGGGAGAAAGGTGGCTTTGCAGGGTGTAGATCACCTTCCATACCCCATCCTTCCTACATCTACCCCAGAAGCTTTGACAGGGAGGGAGAAGGGCAAAGCAGGGGACGAGCTTCCACGGTGTCTCCTCTGCTGTGGTGCTCACATCTCTGTGAAATGGCACAAACACACAGGATTAGTTGTGGGCGAATCAGGCACAAAGTACCTGAGCAGTAAGTGTGTCTTATCCTCCTGCAGTATAAGGAAAAAGGGACTTTGCCCTTGGGATACCTTTAGCTTGGAGGAGAGACAAGTGTTACATTAATGTAACCCAAGTCATGGTTATGCTCTTTTCTGTGCGTGTGTGAAGATGGGATAATTCTCTCGGGTGCAGGGAGCAGGGGAGGGAAGCTGCTGGAGGTCTGGGACCTCTGGTCATGGTGACACCATGTATTCCTGCTAGAAGAATGCTCTATTTGCTACTCGAGGGAGGTCCCAAAGAGCACAGGGACATCAGGGAGGTGCTGCTGTGCTCTGCCTCCACCCAGGAGCTCTTTAGCTGGGTAGGGGTGGGTGGCCCTGGCTTTGCTCCATGGGGAATGGCAAGAAGCCCACCTGCAGGAGGAATGGCTCGGCTGGTTTTTGTTTTCTCCTCCCAGGAAGAGACCATCTCAACAACATAATTTTGCCAGGTTTTTCTGTGCACTGAGTCTGATTTGGGGGCTTCACGCCAGTGGTGTTGGCATAAAGGTTCGATAACCCAAACGATGCAGCACAGCTAGGCATAAATATCACCCAAGGTGATGTTTTATTTACCGTTAAACTATTGCTTTGAAGTAAATGGTTACCAAGTCCTATAAACATTGGCACAGCGAGGACGCCAGGGCTGAGGTGCCCTGGCTGTGAAAAGCTCTGTTTTTCCAGGCACTGGGACTGTTGTGCAGGAGGAAATCAATACATTTCTAGAAATGTAAATATATTTGTCAGGCTAATGGAGGCTGGCTTTATAAAACATGAAGCGTTTGAAGAAAGCGCTCAGCACTTCCTCCTCTCTGCTTTCAGTGAGCTTGCAGGGCATTCGGGACATGCCAGGACCTGCCAGGTGTAGGGTGGTCCCGGCATGTTCCAGTGGCCTCTTTTTTCCCTGTCATGTTACAAAACCCACAGAGAAGGCTTTGCTAAAACCAGTGACAGTGAGCGGAGGCAAAAGGGAACCAGCCTGCATGATTTCAGCCTGTCTGGTGAAGAGCAAAAAAAGAAAGACCAGGACTGCAGTTTCTCTGTAGCACAAGGGGCATCAACTGTAGGTCTTCTCTATTAATGCTCTGCACCGCAGGCCAAAATTCATCCATGCCAGCTCTAGCACCTAAGCAAGGTGTCTAAGTTGAGGTCATCACCGTCATGCTGTGCTCCACTGACCATCGGCTCCCTGATGCACCTCTACCAGCCCTGCCAGAAGGCAACACAACCAAGCTGAGGGCACAGCTGCAAAAGCCTCCCTCACACCCTGACTGTAGGAGGGGACCGTGACAAGCCCAGCCTTAAAATAAGCAGTGCCTGCACCTAACTGAGGGAAATGGGGTGAATCTGGGCAGTGTCGGTCAGTCCCTGCAAGTGATGGAGGCCTCAGGTGGCAGAAGGTGCAGGGAGGGCAACTGAGCCATGGGCTCATGCCTGCAGAAAGCCCAGCGGGACTCCGGGTTCAATGGCTGCTCTGAGATGGGTCCTCCAACAGGCAGGTCACACTGTCAGAGGCCTGGCCTCGGAAAGAACAACCGTACAGGCAGATTGTGCCAGCATATTGGTGTGAATCCATGTCTTGCCTTAGCCTGTAAAGGTGATGATCTTCCCTTTACAGTCCCAGGGACTGGCAGAGCTTGGTGAAGTTTTGCTCTTCTGCAGCAGAAAAGCCATTGAGACTCACAGCCAAGCCCAGCAAGTGGTCCATTGGTGTTACTCACTCCAGCACAGTCTTGGCATAATGAAAGAGATTAAGAAGCAGAGGAGTATTTATGGCGGTACAAGGATGACGTTGATACTGTTCCTCTCTGCCCTTTCCCCAGTATCGTTCTGAAGCTGTTTAAACTCCTAGTCAAGTTGTATTTTTTTTCTGTTTACAAAAAGGTTATGTAAGGAAAACATCAGGGTCACTCAAAGTGGAAGCTTTAGAAAGACTGAAAAGTGAGCTAAAAAATTCACATCTGGTTTCCTTCATCTTTCCAGGGCCGTTCAATAATTACCAGAACACAGATGGGTAACCAAGGGCCTGTTGCAAATTTCACAATGGCCCAAGTTGCTCTTTGGCTAGTAGAGACCAGTGGAGTCAAGGACCAGAATCAGACAGGCTTGGAGCTTGCTGGGGCTGGTTTGAAGCAAGAAGGACCTGTTCTGTCCTATCCAGGTCTCAACAGGTCTCAGCAGGACTTGCTCTGTCTCATCCAGCTTGCTTTTCAGAGTGCTGAGCATCTTTGTTCCTGTAGCTGCCGTGGTCCTTGTGAGACATTGCATGGTGTTCTGTTGCTTGGAGATTTTTCATAGTGTTTCATTTTTGGAAGAAGTTTCATGGTGTTTTGTCACTGGGTGATGCTGCATGGTGTTCCGTTGTTACCTCCACAGGCAGATGTGCTGGAATGTGGGATAACATGAGCTGCTGGCCTTCATCCCCTGTGGGACAGACTGTCAACACTCACTGCCCTGAATTCTTCCAGATGCTGACTGGGAAAAAAGGTAACACTAAAAATATGCTTTTCTTGCCCAGGTGGTTTTAATTGTTATTTTACTTTTAAAAGTGTTATTTACAAAGATGCAACTGTCAGGTCTGAACTTGGAGTGAAAGTCTGTCCCTGCTTCTTTTAAAGACCGATGGTCACTTAGCAGCTCTCTTTCCAACACTAAGCTAAACGTGGGAAAGCCTGGAATTACAGTAGCAAGATGTTTTAAGTATTTATTTTTCTTAGCCAGGTGGAGAAAAGTGTAGGAAGTAAATGCTATCCTGAAAAGCGTTTTTTTAGCATAGTTTCTTAAAGGAAAGGGTTTTCTCCACTCAGGCTCTGTGTTTATGTATTTCTGTCCATCTTTCCCCTTCTGACGATAACTCTTAGAGCCAGTGGCTGATCTCAGCTGAGCTTTACTGGGACAAAAATTCACACAGCGTTACATTCACACAAGTTTTGGCAAAACAGCCAGCAAGGTAGGGGGAAAAGATGCTTTTTTTGCCTCCATCAAGAGGAAATCTGCACTGGGGGTTCATCCCTTGGCTGTGACAGGCTCCACACAAGTGGCACAAATTCATGGAAACTCATGTTTCATGGCTCACCAAACGATTTACTCAAAGAGATGAGCTCAGGCAACATTTGTTGTCCTTTCTCAGGGATTTCTAAGCTAGAAATGAAGTGAAATTTATTCCCAGTATACTACAGTAATCACGAGCCATTAAGTAGGAGTTTCTGTGTGCTTTCTGTTCAGTTCTACTTTTCAGCAATGCCCAAGAAATGTGCTTACATTTCTCTTCAGCGAGTTAATGATTCAAATTGGAAGAGGGTTTTGCATTCTTCAGTTATAGGACACGGATTAATGAGGTCCAGTACTTAGAGAAAAGCAGACAGATTCATTTTAAGGAGGGAGGAATGAGCGACAAAGTATTAGATTGTCTAATAAAGATTAGGTAGGTCAGAGGAGAAGCACTTAGTGCTCTTCAAATAAAATCAGACATGAGCCATTCAGATTAAAATAAATACCGTGCTACTTTCTGTACACACAAACAGTAGCTGCCCACTGAATCCTATAAGCTGGTTTAAAGACAGAGGATAAACTACACAAAGACACAGATCGCTGAGGAAATAATCTGTCCGGCATGCACTCACAGATCTTCAGCATAGTGATACCGGCCCTTAAATGCATTAGATGAAATCCCTGCTGGTACAGCCACTAGAGGGAACCGCTCCCTGCCTCTGGCCCTCGCACCGGGCACGAAAACAGGAATTTGTACATCCAAAGGTCATAATTACATCTCAAATGTGCATTGCATTATCTTGGAGATAGTCTAACAACTTTAAACTTTAGTTGTCCTCCTTATCGAGACACCGAGACCTGAACCACTTCTGATAAGCAATAATCAGAGTGACGGTGTTCAAAACAGAAACCCAAGACATGGTCCATTGGTATTTGCATCTTATTTCGGTCTCTGCATCTGGCATTTTGGGTCAAGGTCAACAATAGTTTCTTCTCATTCTCATAGCCACATTCTTCTCTGATTTTATACTGCGGTTGGCTTGTGACTCATGCGTTTAATTACTGCTACAGTCGTTGCCCTGTTTGAAGCAATTTTGCAAAAGAAAACCAAAGATCTGTTTGCTTGAAAAAAAAGCCAAAGTTTTCTCTCCTCACCACTTACAAACCAGATGGGCAGCCACAAATGCCAAAGACCTATACGTTAAGGGACGCAGATGGCTCTGAGCTCTGCCCAAACCCTGGTCTCCGTGCTGTTGAGCTTTGTGCTGACATCTAGACTTGCATTTGCAGCCCAGACTGTCTGGCCCCTTCCTACATAACAGACCAAAGAAACAAAATAATCTAGAACCAAGTAACATAACTGAAGTTCACATCCAGACCTGCACATTGTGTCTCAGGCAAGAAAGGTGTGATGACTGTGGAGATTCAGAGGCAGAGGAGAAGGCCACATCGAATGGCTCCAGTTCCATGGCCATCCCTTTAGCCAGTGTTCCCCCTTGCCTAGGCAACTCCAAAAGCCTCCAAGGCACCAGTAAACACCAAGCACAGATCATTAGGCAGGCTGCAGACCCCGAGTCTGCTCTGAGTGGGGCATGCTGCAGTTTCCCCAGTCTGTGTATCACCCATAAGCAAGTAGCATTGTCAAAATTGTGCTCACATCCAGCAATATAATATGTCCTGCTTTGCATATAACACAATCTCATGGACACACCAACACAGAGCTTCACCTCTTCTTGTCTGATCTACCTTGACATCCTCAGGCAAAAACCAGTTACAGGCATGTTTACAAGCACAACACTCTGCTCTGAGTTAAGTACATGTGTCTTAATAATTGAAGCCGAAATAGAGAATTTGCCACCATACCACTCCCTTGCTGGGTGCCAAAGCAGGTTGGGGAGAACTGTTTCAGAGAGCTGTTTCTCTCCTGTTGTTGCTGCATTGCAGCAGGGTATAGAAAACCCAACTTAAAAAGCAAGCCCAGCCCTTCCAAGGATGCTAAGCTGGAACAACGTGTTCATAAAAGCATCAGAATAATAGTCTGCTACTGACACTCCCAGAGCTCTTCCCGCTTGGAGATCTCAGCATGTTTGCTGCGCCTTGCAGTTTTACAGAGGTGAGTTCAAATCAAGTGCAGACATGCTGTCAGGTCACCAGAATTAGCCCAGAGGTAGCAGGAGCCCTGACTCTGTCCTGATGGTCCCAGCAGGGCTCCAAAGAGCATAAACCAGTGCCAAACACTGCTGCATATGCATCTCTTTCCATTCCCTCAACACTGCAGGGATGTTTTGCAGGAACTGAATGCCCTAGAGTCCCTATGGCTAAATGTGTGGGCAAAACCAGACTTCTATGGTGCCTTCTGGCATGGCTTCTACTAAGGAGGACTGCTGATTTCAGGCCCTCTCTGAGTCCTTGCTAGTATTGCCATTACTGCAGCAAAGCCAGGATTTCACTACATGTTTCTAAAGTGTGGCTCTTACCTGACAGGTGATGAATGTGATTAGGATAGAGGGCAGTGGTTTTACTTCTTTGTAAAAGTTTCTCTTTTCTTCAGCGCATAACCTACATGCCTGCTAGGGTCATTTACTTCCAATGAGATTGTAAGGTGTACAGGGCAGGACTTCCCACTTCCACTTTAGTGACAAACATGAATATAGATATGTTCAAACCTGTCCTATTTAAACCATTTGCAAATTGCTGGGGATCCATCTCACTCAGCTTTAGGAGTCTAAAAGTCAGACAGCACAGCAGAAGTGGGTCAGACAAACTGCCCTCTGCGGATGTCTGTCTGAAAAAGAGATGAATTCTGCAAATGCCTCTTTTTCTCCACTGACTGGAAAGACAGCCACGAGGGACACTCTTGGACTCAAGCATTTAGCTTTCAGAAGGCTAACTTAACTGAGGGGAATCCCATCCTAGCCTTTAATTTGCAAGTAAGCAAGGAAATCAACAGCATAAGATAATGCCCAGACCTGGCCGTGGGGACAGGCCTTTTAGTTTTCATTTAAATCTCACCAAAAATCTGTGACCATCTAAAGTTTCATGTTCTCTTCAGACCATGACAAACCACAGTAAGGAGGTGGGAGCATTCAGGAAAGTATCAGGTTTGCATGGAATATGAATCTGTGATTGAAAAAGTCATGTGTTTGCTGATCTTGGAATACTGGCCAAGAAACACCAGATGTACCGAACAGTATTGTTTATGTTGCAATTAATAAAAACACATCCATCACAGTCATCCTTGAGCTGGCAAACAATATTATGACCCACACAAGTACACTGGGCAAGTATCAACGTAATTAGCTCAGCTGTATTTCACCTCCAGCTATGCAGAGTGCACTGTCTGGGGGAAAATATTCTCTTCACTCTTGGAGCAACCCTGCACGTTGGTGACTGACTCCTGAGGAGAACAAAGATATAATTGAAAAAGATCACACTTGGTTTTCTGTCTTTTTTTGTTGTTACCACACAGGTTTTTTCTACCGTAACTGTACGAGTGAGGGTTGGTCAGACCCATATCCGAGACCCGATATCGCTTGCGGCTACAGTGTCAACGACACCACAAACGAGGCGAGAGTGAGTCTGAGTGCCTGTGACCACAGATCTGCTGCTTTGGGGCCTTGGGGGAAGAACATGTTAAGGAGAGACTTAATGATGTTGTGATTTAATTCAGGTGGGGTTATTATTACAGGTGTTTTTCAGCATAAATGCTTCCTCCAAACGATCAAAATGGGTTGCTCAGGGTAAAACTTCAGTGGCTGATTTTACCAGAAAATGTATTTGTTGAATAGGGGGAGACACCTTTCTCTTGGTATGGGCTGATTTCTACCAGACAGTCAAAGGTAAAGATGTGAATGTATGTTCCCCTGCAGCGTTCCTATTTCATGACTCTGAAGACCATGTACACCGTTGGATACTGCACCTCCCTCGTGGCGCTGGTGATAGCCTTAATGGTCCTGGTCTGTTTTAGGTGAGGAGAAGCATCTCTGGTTTGCATTTGGCCAGGATTTCTGGTCATCTCTGCCAACACAGATCCTTCTGTTGGCTTTAAGGGCCAGTTAAAAATTGAAGTATTTCTGAAAACCTTCACAGAAATCAGTGACAAAAGTGATCTCTGAGTCTTGTCTCCCAGAAAATGTCAGGGCTGCTCCTCATATTGTGCTCACCTATCCCTTCCAAAATGCAGCTGGATGTATTTTGCAGGCTGGCGTTTGCACCACCTCCCTGCTGAGGTCTTCCTGTGACTTCAGTGTCCCTCATGCAGAGTGTCTTTCCCCCTGCGGTTCTTTTCTCCACTTGAGACTGTGGCTAAAACTTGACTCTAAGTGCCGCTGCACTGACTTCTGGGAAGGTGTTTCAGGTTTACAGCAGTGACCTGACAGTGAGCTTATCTTCATGCATCCTTATAAGCTGGAATTTGTACTTTGCTGCTTATTCAGTGAAATTGATTTCCCTTACAGTAAGTGTCAGGGTGGCACCTCTGGGCAAAAGGAACCCCAACTACTTTGCAGACTCATCTTCAGGCTGCACAGCCTCCGGACCTGGATTATGTGGAGATTTAATACAGAAAACATTGCAGGCACAAGTGCACTGTGCAGGCAAACCAAATAAATCCACCCAGGTGTGGATAAACACCTTGGGTTCCTGTTACTCTCGAAAGGAGGGAGGGACGCTAGACCAAGCATATTGGCATGAAATTGCAATTCTTCTGGCAGTGTTCAGCTTGTTTTAGTACCTGAGTGGTACAGATGTGACTTTAGCTTTTTACGGTCCTCTCTAGGATATTCCTCTTGGGAAATGCATTGGTTCTCCTTTCACAGACAGAAGAACAGCGTTTTGAATTTGTCAGTTTAGCATTAACAGGGATTGAAACCTGCTGTTTACATCCACAAGCTACCCACATTGGCTAGGAATGTAACTTCACAGGATCTCTCTTTTTGTAACAGAAGACTTCGTTGTACAAGGAACTACATCCACATGCATCTCTTCACATCGTTCATTTTGCGAGCCTCATCCAACTTCATCAAGGATGCTGTTTTGTTTTCCTCTGAAGACACGAATTACTGTGGGGCATACACGGTAACCCTCTGCCTTCCAGCTTGCTCCACACCTCAGTTTCCCAGCAGGATCCCAGCAGTAGTTAGTTAGCAGGGAAGGAAATCTCTGTCTCAGCTTTCCATTCAGCATGAGGGGTTATGGGAGAGGAAAGGTATGCCCTGTCCCTTCTCTATCGCTCAGTCCTGTGTGTTGGTTGTTCCTGGCTGAGATTTCCTTGTTTGGGGGAATTCTGCATGGGTGACGGTGGCATGAGGACACAAAATCAGCCCAGGCTGGAGCATACACACAGAAACCCAGGTGCAGTTCCTCCTGGCTATAGATGCCTGTACAAGTATTGGAGCAGGGGGCATCCACGTCAGTCTGAAGTAGGTACCTGCATTCATTGTCTTGATTGCATTGACTAGATGGCCACAGAAGACACCAGGAGTTCAGCACATTGACCCAGAAATGCCTAAACATGGGTGTCTCAGGCTGTGAACGCAGGGTACACCACCAGGGTGGAGAGTCTTACACGGATTTTAGATCCTGGTAGATGAGGCTGGCAGGAAAAGTACAAGAACACATGAAATATTGCTGACTTAGACTACAGTGTGAGACCTGATAAGATATGGATTTGCACCCAGAGAGCCTAGAAAAGGAACCTACCAAATTTTGAAATGTTTTTTTCTTTTTCTTTTTATTGGCAGCAAAATATCTTGAAAACAGGGGCAGGGGGAGCACTGGAGATAATGCTTTGAACAAAGATAAGAATTAGGAAGGGAAAAAAAAAAAAAGAGGGGGTTGTTTTGTTTTACTCCGCCAGTGTTGCTGGATTTTTGTTGCTGAACAAGAACATTTTGAGCTAATTTTAACTTGTCTTTATCGATCCTTTTTCTTAGGAAAAAAAGACTGACAAATACATTCACGTGCTTCTCTAAGGTGGTATTAGCGCTACTGATACTAACAATGTGGTAACAGTGAAACTCCTCTCAGTGAGACAGTAACCCAAACTCATGTGTCCATGACATTTGGTTCTTGCTAGTGAGGCAGTTGATTAATGCATTTACAAGTGCCAGTCCTGCTTTCTTGTCATGTGAACGCCTGTCTTAAGGCCACTCGTTTAGTCCCCTAATTGCTATAAACCCTCTATTTCCCAAGATTTATTTACATCTCTCTCCCTGTTAGAAGGCAGATGCAAACCCAGACAGCAGCTAATTATCCTCTCTTTCCTCAGGCTGGGTGTAAGCTCACCATGGTCTTCTTTCAGTATTGCATCATGTGTAACTACAGCTGGCTCCTCGTGGAGGGACTGTACCTCCACACTCTCCTGGTTATTTCTTTCTTCTCGGAAAGGAAGTTCCTCTGGCGGTTCATCGCCCTCGGATGGGGTACTGGTTCTCCTTTCAGTAAGAATAACTGTAGGTTTGTTTTGCCTTTGGGATGGACTTGGGGAGCAGTAACTAGCTTTTCCAATTGCAGGTGCCCCAAGTGTGTTTGTGGCTGCATGGGCGACCGCTAGGCAACTCCATGAAAATATTGGGTAAGTTGCGTGGAGAGGGGGAAGGTGGCACTTCGGGGGGAGCAGGCTGCTCCATGGGGTCCTGCTCATTCCTAACCGCTGGCGGCCAAGAAAACCAACCACCACCCTGCTGTGGTGCGAGCCTGGATCCTAGTGTGGGTGGGACTAGAAGTCCAGCTGAGCAACCCGAGAAAGAGCCTCAAATGTCATTTGAGCATTTTCAAGGGTAGGAGGTAGCCTTCAAGTATGAATTCAGCCCATGATGTTTTCAAAGTATTTGACTTTCTGATGGGTGAAAGTTTTTTCCTTTCTTTTCTCCCTTCCAAAATTTTGAACAGTACTTTAAGGGCAGGATGTACTTTTGTCTTGTGCAGGCGGACAGTTTTCTGTCAGAAATGCTGTGCAGCTAAGTGAGAACAGGAAATTAATTTTGTAGAAGAAGGGAATAGGGGCCTATCTGAAGTGCAAAACAGACTAAACCCCTTTGAAAAGACACCAGTGTTTTGATAACTGACTGCACCTTTCTTTTCTATTTTTACAGGTGTTGGGACATTAACACTAATGCCAATACCTGGTGGATCATTAGAGGCCCTGTAGTTTTGTCTATTTTTGTAAGTCTTTTCTGGGACAAGCAGATTCAAACTGTATTTTCAAATATTGTGAAGTCAGAGATCATCTACTCAACATGCTTTAGAAGTGTGTTAATGAACTGATCTTAGACATGTGCCTGAACTGGCGTGACACATGAATTACTGCTTAAGCAACTTCTGCTCAGCAGGATTTAGTCAGTAACTAATGCCCTGAAGCTAAGTTCACAAGGAAAGCTGGAGTGTCCTCCCAAGAAGCAAAAGCCTGAAGAAGATCAGGTTTCCACATCCTGTTGATTTCATATGAACTTGGCTGGCTTGTGGAAGCTTGTTTTGGACTGTTTCAAGGAAGGCTCCGAGGAGGAACGAAGTGGCTGTACGTTTCAGTACAATCGCCTTTGTGTCTGCCGGTCAATGCCCCTCTCAGCAAAGCCAAAAACAACTTGCCTTACATGATCATAAGCTTTTGTTTTCAGCGATGAAAGCAGCTCACAGGCTGCACACACCACGTCTTAGTGGACTGCAATTATACTATTATGGTGTTGCTCACTGAAATAAGGCACAGGCATTGAAACTCAGTGTGAACCTGCCCAGCACAAGGCAGTAGAGATGTAAAGTACAGTTTGGTACAAATAATACTCAACACCTATGGTCTGAGCATTTGTTGGTGCTCATCTTCAACGTCTTAGGTACCAATGGGCTGAAGCCGCTTCTTGGAGATAGTTGTTCTGCCCAACTCAGATGCTCTGGGGCAGACCACTCTGCAATGATCAGTCTGGAACCCTAGCACAGAAATACTCAAGCTGCTGGTTACTCTCAAGTAACCTGCTCACACTCCAAGTGAGAACCCAAGAGCTGGCCGAGGTTTTTGTGTTGCCAGTAAGAGCCATTATGTTTGCAAAACACAAACTGCAACACTTACACGCTCTCTTGGAGACCCAAGCAGCAGAGATGGTGGGTTAAAGTTCTGCCATTTACCACTGGGCAATCTTTCACCCTCACAAGACAAGCAGAAGGCCACGCAAGTGATTCATGATCAACTTAATGAGGCTACAGCATTTATTTTTCTTAATGAATCAACCCTTATGTTCCAGGAGCCACGCAGCGATATTTAAATGTCAACAAGGCCCATGCATTCTGTAAGGCAAAAAGAACAATCTTAATATATCTTTTGAAGGCCATCCGCTATCCCCTTCCAAGTTGCCTCAAAATCCTGATCACATCTAGCTTAGCCACTTAAGGCAGGAGCCGCCTGCATGACTCTGCCTCTTTAACTTAAAAGAGGCTTTTCTCAAGCCCATAGCCACAGACAAACAAACAGCCAGTCCTTCAGAATTCAGATCTAATCTCTTTATTCCTCACAGCGAACAGTTCTTAGCAGTTCAAAGGGCAGAAAATCAACACCGATAAACTCCTTTGTGCTCCTGGGCTAACATTCATTGCTGTGCTGCCCACAGGCAACACTTCCCAGCAGGAATCCTGCCTTTGCCCCTTCCCCCCCCGCCCCCCGTAGTTTTTCCATCAGAAAAAAAGTCCTGCTCAGCCTACACTACTCATGCCTGGCCTGGTGGGTTAAAAACCCCAGAATCCTCAGACCTGAACCTCCTTTTACCCCCAACACCCCCAAAATATTTCAGTCTTGCCTGCATGTGCCCCACTCCTACCTCCTCCCAGCTCTGCTCCTTTCCTCACCCCTCCCCAGCTCCCCAAACTTCCAGTCCTCTCCAGACACCCTCAGCAGCCCAGACCACGCAGCCGCAGTTGCTCCTTCTTCATCCAATAATTTCAGGAACCCAGGGACACCCTGGGTCTGTCCCATCTAAAGTAGACCATCTTCTCTTAGGGAAACCCACCACCTCAGAGCCCTGCTCTGACACCCACAGGCACGTGCAAGCCACCACGAAGAGGGGGCATCGCTGTGATGGTGTTTGCAGGCGTGGGGAAGGGTTAAGGGTCTGCCATGGTGTAGGGTGTTGCAAAAGGGCTGGGGGTGTGGGTCGGTGGGCAGTGTTGGGGGCCAGAGGAGCACAGGGCGATGGCGGAGCCCTGATGCAAAGGGCAGATAACGCCCAGGCCGCTCCTTGATGCTGTGGGAGTGAGGAGCTCTGGCCAGCTCTGCCTCCCCTGCGACTCCTGCTCTTTGCCTGAGGGTCAAACTAGCACAAACAGCTATTGCTTCACCTTCTCCCAAACCCAGCAGCAGATCAGCATTTTTATCTGATATCCACCCTTGGAGAGGGGGAAAATGCAGAAGGAAGAACTTCAGTGCCAACTCTCTCCTGTCCCCACTTTTAACTACTTTGCCTCCATCATCCCAAACCACGCTGTGTCTTTTGGTAGGGAGCAAACGGCATTTGCAGTCTCAGTTTGGAAGCGGTAGCTCCAGTGCTGCCCCTTTGCTGGCATCCAAAGTGGGGCCAGACTGCACAGAGGCTGTCTGAGCCCCACAGCCAGAAGGGATCCTACCGATGCGCCTGGTCTCACCGCCCTGTGGTGATTTGCCCAGATAATAAACTCTGATGTCCCCATAACTAAAGCTGCAGCAAACTGGCAGGGAAAGCAGCCAGCACCCAAGCCCAGGGTGGCTGGGCAGGCTGGAGAGGCAGGGACAGGGACTGGGATGGGGACAGGGACACAGGCAGGCGAGCCCCAGCCCCTCTATTCTGCCTGCTCAGCCAAAACACCCCAGACCGGCTCTGCTGACACCTGGCAGTTATGTAACTGGTTACTGAGCATTTGGTTTTGTTGTTTGTTTTTTTTTCACGTACTTCCTTTTGTTTTTTCAGATTAATTTCATTCTTTTTGTCAACATTTTAAGAATCTTGATGAGGAAGCTCAGGTCGCCTGAAGGACGGAGCAGTGATTTCAACCAATACAAGTATGTCCCTTACATCATGACTTTATGCCATACGAGCCCACCTGAGCTCCTCTTGCTCCTTCTACACTGGCTTTCCCCTCTGTTTTTGTTCTCAGGAGACTTGCAAAGTCAACGCTCCTTCTCATCCCTCTCTTTGGGGTCCACTATATAATCTTCGCTTTTTTCCCCGAAGACGCAAGCAGCGGCACAATGGAAATCCAGCTGTTTTTCGAATTGGCTCTTGGATCATTCCAGGTAATATTTGACAAGCTATTATTTCTTTAAAATAAGAAAAAGCGGTATAATATATATCTCTGCAACAGAGCAGAGTCCCAATGGCAAAAACAAGCTGTCTGATTTCCCTTGAGATGCCTCATCCCTGCTCAAAAGCTGAAACTGCAGTTCTAATTCTATGACCATGGTTCTTTTATCTTTTAGGGCTTTGTCGTGGCTGTGCTTTATTGTTTTCTTAATGGTGAGGTGAGTTTTGTGTATATAACATTCTTTTTTACCACTCAAGCATGCCTCATTAATAGGTAGGATGTGTTCTCCAATGAATTACATGTTTTTTCTGAGGGTTCTCTCCTCAGTTACCTAACGTCACTCGTGAAATACCTCCTAGACCTGGCAAGCCTAAGTAATTGTATGCCAGATGCAAACTTCACCTCTCAACTATTTCAGCCCTTTTGTAAATCAGATAGCGTTATTACTGTCTGGGAACGGAGGGTGGGAGTACCGCCCCACACACGGTCACACTGACAATCAACTGGTTCTGACGTATGGTGCTATTATCAGTCATCCCATGGCTGTTTTCTTTGCTTGATCCTTGGGAGGGAATTTATCAAAAGCTGTATCCAGTCCAAGTTTATTAGGACTCTTATAAGGTAAAGCTTTAGGAAGAGGGACCGTTTCCTTTGTAAGTTGTATGATAACTCCCAGGCTTCTGGGCTAGAACTTGCACTCTGAAATGCTGCTGCTGGTAGAGGTGGGGGGGAACATTATCCAAACCTGGGAGACCCCGAGGTTATTGGAAGGAAAAAAACAAAACATTAGTGCCTAAGGTTGGAAGAAAAAGTCACTTTGAAATGGAGGAGGGGTATGAAATGCTTTGACTGATCCTTTAACAGGGTTCAGAAAAAGTTGTTTTGAAAGGAAAATCTGCAATTTTTTTTTACCTTAGAGTGCCAAAATGTCCCATTTTGTATAACTGAAATAAAAATCTTGGAAAAATGTAAACCAAATGCTTACTAAGGCCAGCTAGACTCTGTGAACAGTTTCACCTGCAATTAAGCAGAAAAACAAGTTAACAGAAAAATGTGTGGCTGCAACAACAGTGTCACTAGAAGTGACAAGAAATAGGCCCTACCCTAACCCCTTAAACTGGGGGTTAAATAAATAAATCCAAACCTTGGCAAAGGTAACCCGCTCTCCTTTTCCTGTTATACTGCTCTCCGCAACACAGGGCTCCAAGATAAACTAGCTGAACTAAGTATTTTGTGACCTTTCTACCTAGGTTCAGCTGGAAGTTCAGAGAAAATGGAGGCAGTGGCATTTAAGCAAACACTTGCGTCAGCATCTCAGCACCTCGGCGAGTAACGGAGGAAGTGGCTTAACTCAAGAGATGCAGATGGTGAGGTCAAGCCCACCAGAGCACAGAAGAGCAACCCTCCAAAGATCAAGCATACTTTAACACCGTACGCCTGGGGGATACCTCCATGCTCAGATACACATGGTTAAGTCCCATGGACCGTGCTGGGAGTCTTGTGTGTATCCAAAAGCAGGGCTTGGCTGTACATCAACAGTTCTTGAAGCACATCTGTTCATCTATATCCTGTGTAGCACCAGAGTTATTTTGCAAGGCAAAATGGGCCAAAATATTATGCTCTTCCTTGGGTTTCTGGCCACAGGCATTTGTGTTTCTTTCCACACCAATATTTTTCAGCTGCTATTTCTACCTTAAATGTGACCTTTCATTTTCCACGTGGCTCTCCAGTGTGTTCCAGGCTAAGCCAGGCTGGTGAGTTTTAGATATTCTCTGTTTCTTCTGCTGTTGAAGCTGGGAGGACAATCAATTTTGTAGGATGAAAGTTCCATGTCGTCCTTTAACACAGCTCATGGATTCGAAATGCAAAATTAATTAATCTCTAAAATTTACCAAGATTCAAAGTCTTTTTTTCTGTTGTGGTCATAGATGATGGACACTGAGAACATAAAGCATGGCTGAGCTAATGCTTCCTATCCAGCAGCATATTCATTGCTCAGCTACACTCCAGTGCTGGTGGCAGGTTCAGAGAGTTTTCTTCCTTTGCCTCTTATAACAGTGGAGATCTTGGAAATAACAGTGGTCCAGTTTGGATTTTTGTATGGTTTTTGAAATGGTAGAAAAAGCTATTATAGCATATTCCAAGGGTGGCCAAGAAAACTTTAGTAAGATGGCTCTTTCCTATTGTGTCTGTACCTCTGAGACTTGTCCTGCTACTCTTTGAAGGGAAGCAATGAAAGCCCTTGAGACATTTAAAGCTCAATTGAACTGAACAGTACAAGGTATCTTGTGAAAAACATCACCAGAGCAGCTAGCAAAAACCTCTTTACAGTCTATGATCACTCAGTGTGCTGAAATCTGCAAGACTGTGCACTGTAAAACACAGTCACAAGGTATCTGAGCTTCTATTACAGCTTTATGTTCTTAAGGATAAAATTGTTAAGCAAATTCCTCTGGTTTGAGTTGGAAAGGGATAAAAGAATTCATTCCACAAATGCAATCAAGCCTCCTATTTGTTTTTGTATCTGCATTTCCCCAGTTGGGGCAATTCTTGCTTGGTTTTCTTCAAGGGCAAATATGACTGAACAGAAAGCAAGTGACGTTTATCACATTTCTCCCTCCTCCTGGTCATCTACAAGACATTGGCCAAACGAGCATGGTGTGTCAAATGCTGACCGAGCGGCATTCCGCAAAACCTCAACCAAAGCAAGTGGAAGGAAGAGCAGAAGCGGGATCAGTCCTGTGACCAAGGAAGAGGCGAAAGCCCCTCCATGCACGTTTGGGTGAAAGATCTCACTTCTCACTGACTTACCCAAGCCAAGCAGAGCCTCCAGCCTTCTCAAGGGTTCTGTCTGTCCCAGCGCATTTAGCCAGTCAGATACTTCCGAAAAGATACAACCATTAGCCTGATTTTCTCTCTGGACTACAAATAGGATGAAGAAGAGTGAAACAACTTGTATGTTCCCCGTCTGAGAATTAAACATTTATCAGTCAAGCCAAAGCAGATGTTTGTTTTAAATGCAAGTGCCTTCTTCCGGCATAAATGAAGAAATACAGATTCAGAGATACCGTAACATGTAATTAATTAGATCTGATGCAATTACTGGCTCTCTCACAAGCCAGTGTAAGAGCTCAGCCCTGCAGTGCATGGTTAGGACCAGCACTGATGACACAAGGTTGGCTGGAGCCCAGGCTGAAAGTGATACCTATTTGTACAGGAATCCTGGTGAAAGAGGGGTGAACCACATGCCCCAAAATAAAACGCTGCTGGTTTTTGTATTTTAAAAAAAGTTCTAGCATAAGTTATTGTTTTACATGGCCATTTTGGTTTTATTTGACTTGCCTGAAATAACCAAAAAAAGGAAGTATTCACAGATTCTGTATTACATGTTTGCTTCAGGCCTCCGGCACTGGCCTGGTTTGTATGAAGAGCTGAGGCTGCATAAAAACCCTTGGATGTCAGCTGGCATTTGGAGTCCTCAGCTCTTTGGGAAGAGCAAGTCCACTCGGGCAGGTGCCAGAAGCAGGTGACCCCAGGCGTTACGATGCTGTGACCTGGATATAGAAAGCTGCTGCCAAACACCGCCACAGTGGGATGGGTTCTCACCTTGCCCACCTTCTGGACAGGTGATGCAAAAGCCCCCTTCCCCGCTGGGGATCTCTCTCCATTAACTGTACTGAAGAATACTGAAGAAAGGAGCTACTTAGCTCCGGGAACGCTGACATGTTTATAAGCAGATGAAGGGGAACAGGGAAGTAAATCTCAGCAAGCAATGCAAAAAGTGGGACATGAACGGGTGCAAGGCACGCAGACTCCAGCGTCAGTGGCCTGACACTACTGACACAGGCTGAACACAAAATCTAGATACCAACTTCCCTTTCTCTATGCTTGTTCCTTGGTATTCAACGTAAAGCAGGCGTTTGTGATGAGTAAATAGGACTTGAGTACCATCTTTCAGACAAGTAGTTATCATCGTTCTGGGACACTGGTGGCAGCCTCTGGCTGTTCACTCCAGGTCCCCTGAGAAGACAGTTGCAGCTCTGCAAGCCAGCGGTGCCAGCAGCAGCTCCTGGAGCCCCAACACCAGCAGTCTAAGACCTAAGGCTGGATTTAAGAGGAAGTGATTAATGGATTTTCTCTCCCAACACAGCAACAAGGAAGTTCCCAGCAAAACTGTCAGAATTAAGAAGCAGTATTGTTGTGCAGTGAATAATTACATTGTGCAACGCCTCGCTGGGCTTTGGGGGAGCTGAAATGGACTGTTTCAGAAGGGAGTGGTGCCTATTCAGAGGGGCTGGATCCACATGAAGGTGAGAGTCCCCAGGAATCCAGCCAACACCCCTTCCAGGACACCCCTTGGCTCTTCTTACACGTGCAAGCTGACGTGGAAGGTTTAGAAGAAGGGCCATTATCTGCTTACCATAGGCCCCAACAGAGGGAAAGAGAAGGCAGGTGAGGACAGTCATCTTTGTGTAATCACCTTCCCCTGACTCACAAAAGCAACCAAAGCTCAACCCCCAAACCAGGTGTCCCTCCAAGCACAGCTGATGAAGGTACTGTAGATTTAAAATCAAAATACCAGTAAGAGTCCAGGATATCTCCTTAGCTAGCATGCCCTGTGCCATTATTTCCTTATTCTTATCCACAAGTAATGGTCTGTGCACAAGGTTCCAATTAAAGTCAGTAACAGAGCAAGTCTAAACAGCTCATTAACAAGAGGTGATGTTCATTACCCCGCTTTTAAGAGATACTAAACCATCTGAGACAGGCCATTGACTTCTCCCAGCAGAAAGAGAACACCAGGTGCTAATTAACTTACTTGAGGTTACATAAACTAACTCAGTGGTGAAGCTAGAAATCTGTTTTCCTGACACTTAACTAAACCTGTGAGTTCAGTGAGCTTGGGGGAAAAACCTGTATAAATACCTTTGTGCTCAGATACCACTTCTGCAGGCCAAATAAGCAAAGCTGGGGAAAAAGAGCAAGGATGCTTCAGACACAGGGTGCGGTGTGGGAAAAGGGAGGTGAAGGACACAGGAAAGAGCTCTTTAGCTGGTAAACAGAGCACAAGCAACAGCAGGAAATCATTAAGAGCCTACAAGGTTATCTCTGATTCCCACGAAGCAGCACAGCTGACTGCCCCTCTTGTTTTACAAGACAAGAAAGCGGTGCTGGCTGCTGGGACTGGTGTGGACACGTTGGAGGGGAAAGGAGAGGGGAGTGTGCAGCAGCTACGGAGCCTTGGCTCCCTTGGTCGGAGCTCGGCGAAGCGCCAAGCAGTCATTTCTTCTAGCTGGGTAACACACAAAATTGGGGCCTGGGCAATTACATAAACCCCACTCAGCCCCTTAAACCTGCACCCCAATATCTAAATATAAAACGAGAGAATTACAGTTATCTTATTTCAAAGAACTTTATTTAACAAACTTCAGGAATATTGCTTGACACTTCCACAGGCTTCAGAAAACGAACAGTTACCCCTTGCTGCACAGGTTGCTGTATATAAGGATGTTTCAGAGACAATCAACGTTGTTTTGTAGTATTTAGCCATCAAAACACATCTTCTCCCAGCATTAGTTAAGTCAAGCAGTACTATACAAAGCCAGCTGGAAAAAAAGTTACTATATTTTCTCTAGAGGATTCCCTACCTCCAAAAAAGGCCTCCTCTTCAGCTAGCAGAGGGCATCCCAAAATAATTCACAACTGCGCCAAGTTTTGGATGAACTCAATGGCCAGTTGTCCACTGCATCCCTCTAACCTGAGTGGGAGGCACCAGCCTGGGACTCAGTCTGGCTACAGCTGCCTTCCGCCAGGGAAGGGGCTGGGGGCACAGCCTCCCATCAGCACAAAGGGGATTACATGCAGTACTGATTTCCAGTTTTGGATGTCACTAAAAAGGCACTCTGAAGTTATGCCCATGTTTCTAGACAAGCCATGGACACCCTTGACCTCGTGTAGAGGAATTGTCCGGCCTGGCATGGGCACCCTTAGGCGCCACAACTGATTTATCTGTTAGTTAAGGCACTCTACCACCTGGTAACACCAAAGCGCAACAGTTTGGGACCAGACCATGCAGAATCTCTCTGGGGTAGGTAGCTCTGCTAAAGCCAACAGCATCGTTCACACAAACATCTGCAAGTTCGGCCCACCAGCATGTTTTAGTGCAATTCAGCAAATCAAAAGCACCTTCACAAAGAGAGACACAATCACAGTGCAGTTTTCCAGAGGCAGGTTAAGGGCACAAGTCCTTGTCCTGGACAGCAAGTCAAGAAACTCTGACAGAGCCCCAAACATTGCAAGAACTTCAGGAGCTGGCTGTCTAGCACAGCTTTGTGCATTATCTCATGAGAAAGATGGGCAGATTCACGTGCAAAAGCATAACTGGTGTTGTCCAGGGCAAGCCTGGTCTGAAACTGCATTGCAAAACAGGCTTAGGAGTGTTGTCTTGAAAAGTTACAGAAATCTGAGAAGGAATGGAGACAGTCCTCATGGAGGCAAGTGAGTCCACAGGAGCACGTCCAGCAAGTGCAGTCCTGCTCAGGCAGGACTTAAGATTCTTAGCTTTCAAACACAAAGCTGTTTACTTGCGGCTCGCCTACACAGCCTTCTCGGCCCTTGTGCTGTGATGCTTTTGTTTCAGGTAAAAAATTGTGTCAAACTTGTGGCATAGGAAATTAAAACCTTGCTCAACAGATATCAGACAAGCTACAGAGATGAAACACGCAGAAACATTTGTCCTAACACAAAAATACAAGCAGTCTTACCAGAGAATACAAAACAAACATTAAACCAGAGACCCTGGAATACTCTGAAGATGTTTTTATCTGTGGTCAATGCAGTGCTGTAGGTCAGGCAGTGAGGACACATGTGGAGCAACCCAACCTCTGAGGTCTTTTCTCATTTTACATCAGACACCATGGGGAACTTCAAAGCTGCAGCAGTTGTAGAGATCTTGACTCAGGCATTGGCAGGAGGAAGACCAGCCTTAATATAATTTTGGCCAAGTCTCTGTGGATTTCCATCAGCTGCAGCAGATTAGAGCTGCTCCCATCAGCCCCTCCTTAAGCAGTCATGGGCTGCTTCTCCTCCCAGACCTACTTCAATCAGGGGATGAAAATGACTTGGTCTGGTCAGGAGGATCTAGAGCTTTCTCCTCCCAGAAGAAATGCTGCAGGAGACTCTCAGCTACAGGATGAGATTTCCTATTGCCCCAGTGGGAAACCCTGACAACCAAAACACCCCCCAGAAGGTGCGGTGGTCTCAGCATGGTCTGCCCATCCACAATGCCCACCTAAAGCCCCTGCAGAGCTTGTCCCTCTTGCACCAAAGGGACAAGACAGAAACCAGGAAGAGCAATGCCCAATTACAGGGAACTTTGCAAGGGCTATGAGGGAACCAGTTTGGGTTACTGATTAGCACATGTTCTGCAGGGGTGGCAGAGGAGTGGTGACAGCAGGGGGAGGCCACAAGCGCAGGAACACACACTGCTGCCCAAGGAAGGCATCACAACCCTTCCCCATACACCTACATCACCCAAGACATGTCCTTGGCCCCAAGACAGCTACATCTCCCTGTACCTCTGTCAAAGGTGTCCCAGAAAAACTCCCACAGCAAAGGACAGATATCAGGAATGTGCCAGCAGGAAACAAAACAGGTGACCTGATCAAGAACTGTGTTCCTTCTCTTTTGAAAGGAAAACGGAGGAGTGAGATCTAGTGAAGATTTTCAATACTTCACACCAGTGAGCATGGCCAGGCACAAATCATCTGTCCTTGAGACAGAGCAAAGCCATGAGACACACCGATATTGTGTCACACTAGTCACAGGCTCCGGAGTACAGGGGAAAGCCCAGCAACACCAAACCCATAGCAGTACAGGCTTTGTGTAAGTCTCAAAACTGAGCCCACATGTGTAGATCGCAGTCGGCCACCCCTCCGCATGTTTAACGGGACGCCCTCTTCTTTAATCCACTCCTCCAAAAAACGCCATTTCAGCAGCAGCCAGTCTCAGTCTCTGCTTTGCTCGTGTTGCGCAGCTCTCCCTGCTGACCAGTGGGTGGGTATGTCTTCTGCAGGCATCAAGACTGACTCATGCTTCCCCTCCTTGCACACAATTTAAGACATGGGTGTCCTTTTCAAACTTCATTAGACTCCCTTTTTTCCAGTCTAATTGGCAAAGCTCATTACACAAAGGCAGAGGTACACCCTTGGCACTTAGATTTTGCCTACCCTGTTCCTGGGGTGCGTGAGGCTGTTGATGTGAAGTCCGCTGATCCCATTAAGGAAGAAGAGAAAAGCAGCGATGAACTCGCACCAGTACGTCAGTGTGAAGCCCGTGAAGGTGAGGTGATCCTTCACGAGGATGGAGAAGCTCAGAACCCCGGTGGCCGACAGCAAAAACGAGCCGAGGATGAGAACCGAGCCCATTGACCACTTCCGCCTCGCGTTGGCGTCCTCGCAGACTTGGGACACCATCAGCAGCTCCAGGCCAAATATGGCAACCACAACGGCAAAGGACACCATGCTTCTTATGGGAATCACCCCCACGCTCAGCCCTTCCACCTTGGCCAGGCTGAGGTCAGTGACGCACTTCAGGACGCTGCCATTGCTCGTGGTGCAGAAGTGCCACAGTCCGAAGAGCTGCCCCCTCGCGAAGAGCCAGCGGCCATCGCAGACGGAGATGGACGACAAGACCACCGCTATTGCCACGCACAAGATGATCAGGCTCCTGATGAGCGTCTCAAAGAAGGATTTCTGTGGTCTCCGATGCGCCAGCAGCCTCTGCGCCTTAAAGGATAGCGGGGGGAAGAAAAACACTTGAGTTAACAGCACTACTTGAGGCTGAAATGAAACCAGAGGGACAAAGATGTGGTACTTCAGCATTTGAAGTGATTTGCTTATGCACATCAAGCCCCTTCTCACAGGGGAAGGCAGTGCAGTTACAGGCTGTACCCAGGAGAAAGGAAGGGTGGGTGAAGCTCTCCGGTTCCCCCGCTGCACAAACAATGCTCCACGTCAAGGCCCCGGTTCAGGATCACAAAAGCTCCGGGCTGAGCAGGTTCCCTGCCCCACGGCCCCTGCGGCACAGCCTCCTGCTCTGGCAGTGCTGGAGGAAACCGCCGGCCCCTGGGAGGATGGAGGCCGACGGCTGGGACGGCGAAGGCAGCACAAGTGCGGGAGGGGAGGGCACCACGGTACCAGCAGTGCCCTCCTTTTCCCACAGCCCTCCCGGGCTGCAGCCAGCTGCGCTCTCCTCCTCTCGCCGGCAGCGGTCCGGACCCGGCTCCTCACCCCGGAGGGGGCACGGCTCGGCTTCCCCGGGGCTGGGGGGGTGTCTGCGGCTGCAGCCCCCGCGGCCCCGCGTGGGCAATGCACACCCCCTCCTCACAGAAACCCTCCCGGAGGGCCCGAAATGTAATTAAAAGCCCAGCCAAGCGCCCTCCAGCCCAGCTCGGCGGGCGGTGGTGCTCAGAGAGCCAGGTGCGGCGGGGAGGGGAGAGCCACGCAGCCGGGGGGGCTGCCGCCGGTCCGGGGAAGGGGGGAACCGGCCGGCTGCGCCCCGCGGCGGCTCGGGGCGATCCTGGCCGTGCAGGAGCAAGCCGAAGCGGCAGCCCCACGGCGGGGCGATGCGCGGCCCCAGTGCCCGGAGTCTCCCCCGTGTCCCCGGCCCGGCCGGCGACGTACCTGCACCCCGATGGCCGTCATGCTGCCGGCAGCGCCGAAAGGCGCGGGCGGGCTCCGGCCGCGGGTTTTTATGCCCCCGGAGGGCGGCGGGCAGCCCGTCCGCCCCGCCCGCCACGCCCGCGGGGCCGGGGCGCCCTCCGGGCCCCCCCGCGGCTGAGTCAGCAGCGCGGCCCCGGCGGGCGGAGCCGGGCCGGGCCGAGCCGAGCTGAGCCGAGCCGGGCTGCTCCCCCCCGGCCCGGCATAGCGGGGAAAGGCAGTGCTGGCCTGGCCCGGGGCACAGGCTTGTCCCCGCCCGGGCTAGAGCACGACCGCCCAGGGAGAAGGTGGTCCCGGGCGGCGGCGGTTCCTCCCGCCGTGCTGCGGCCTCATCCCCTCCTCGTGTGCCCGTGTACCGCCTGCTCGAGGGCTGTGTCTGGAGGCAGGACTTATGGCCCCCACGCCAGGCCTTCAGGGGACGGCGAACGCGCCCGAGACCCGCTCGCCCAGGCCTTGGCGAGGCGGGTGTTGCACCGCACCGGGAGCGCATTGCGAAGGATCCCCCTCGCCGCTCCGGCACGGCTCCCGGGGTTGCGGTGCTGTGCACAGCGATACCCACGCACGGAGCACAGCACACCCGCCTCCTGCCCCTCCCCGCCCGCTGCCCAGCCGCATCTGCTCCGCTGTTTGTGTTTCCGAAACCGCCCGAACACCCGCTCTCCTCCTCGCCCGCCGCGGTTAAGGCCTCTCACCCTGGGCTGTGTGCGCGCTCTTATCTGCCACCAGCCTGCTCAGCCTTACCTATCGCTACCTGTACCGTCAGCAAAAACGGCTCTGCTCATAAACTTTTACGCCCTTGCTCTTTTTCTCACTCATGTTTTGCCATCTGCTAATGAATTACTCATTGCTTTACATCTTTTTTTTTTTGTCAGAAATAGCTTAAAAACCCAAGGAAGTTGGCTTTTGCTGTGTCATCAAAAACTCTTGTTTTACAGCCAATTTCTGATTTAGATTCCAGCGGAGAGGTCTGCAGTGACTCCAGTGGCTCCGGTGGACGTGCTCCTCAGGTCGTGGTTCTGGGCCTCCCTCCTACGTAGCCGGGGTCAGAATTTGACCATTTCCTTTCTAGCTGGAGGGAGCTGGAAGGGGTCTCCTTCTCCACCACGGGGTGGTAGATGTTATCGTAACTTTACCCTTCCTCCAGCTTCCATTTCTGAACAAATCAGTTGTCTACAAAGACTGTCTCATTATTTCAATCTCTACGCAGTTTTATGAGGGCTGTTTCATTTAAAAATACATATATATCTATATCTGCTATGATTTGGCTGGGGGTGTTTTCTGTAACACTATTTCTAGTGAGTGTTCTGAACAACATGTTTACTTCAGTTTTCATACTGCACATTTTAATTATAAATTCTGACCTTTTTCTTTCTCTCTTCCTGCAAAATCTTTTGTTTAATTGTTTCTCTTCAAAGTTGTATACATTATTAGATTATGTTTCCATCAAACACCAAATTGGGATTTTCTGCTTTTGCAACACGGCAAAATTTTTGCAAGGTCTGTTGTTAAAACGTCTTTTGTGGGTTTGTGGTCTGCAACATTTTTTGGTTTCTGAACATATTATCCAAGCTAGCAGACTTGGTGCTTGCCACATCCCTTTCATTTTAGGTTAATCAGATGATAGAATAATTATATGAACATTCTGGGCTATTTATTCCACAGGTTAAACACCATTTCTGTATCGCAGCGTTCAGACCGATCGTGTGCATTTGCTGTTACACACTTCCACTTCTAAGTTCCAAATTTAACAATGTTTATGTATTTTTGGCTCAAAAAGCACAAGCAGGTCTCATTTGCTGAGTGAACTGAATAAACGCTGTGTGCACCGTCCTAAGCAAATGCAGGCTCGGGCCAGACAAAATACACCAACGCTTATCTGGCAAAAACCTCACGTGACTTAAGCTCCGTCCTGCAAAGCATTAAGCAATTTGTCCCCCAATTAGCAAAATTATTAAGCATAGATCTGCCTTTAAAACATGAGTCATCCCAATGACTTTAGCAATTAAAAAAATAATTTTTAATAGTGAGGTGTATCCTGTAACAAGATAATGTTTTTCTGTAGGAGCCCCTGGTAAGGCTCACGTAAGTAAACACGTGCCTAAAAAGCTTTGCAGAACGAGGAACTTAAAAGTGGTTACTTTGGAAACTAAAACTGCTCCCTGTCACACTGGGATCCTTTAGCAGATACAGTTGTCTGCCAAGCTGGTTCATTCAGGAAAAGGATGGTTTGGGGGTGGTACTTTTGCTGCAAATACAAAATTGCTTTAATATTTTGTATTTAATTTAGTTTTCACAAATAGAAAATATAAAGCAGAATTAAACTTGACTGGTGATTACTATCAGAATTGAATTGATACTTTCAGAATCACTCTTTACTGAAGTCACAGAGGACAACTGTAACAGCTGTGTGAATAAAACAGTTACTAATAGTTTATGAGCTCTTCGTTTCTGCTGTTGCTTGGCTGGAGATACCTTCTGGTACAGATGCCTGGATCGATGAAGCCTGCTAGAACTGTGCGCCTTTTCCAGATGGAAAAATTAGTTTATCTATCTTCACTGTCTCCTAACAAAACAAGCCAAATGTATTTTTCTGTCTTTTCAATATAAAATAACAGAATTGATTAAAGAAAAGACAAACTGTGGAAAAATGCCTCGAGATTATTATTTTGGAAAATTGTATGTAAAACAGTGCTTTACCATAAAAAGCTCAGTACTTTAAAAGGAAAAATAATATTTTTTTTCCTGAAAAATGTTACCTACATCATAACAGCATGGTAAATGACCTTTAAAGCACTTCAGATGTATTTTTGGTTCAGCTGTGTTAATTCAGAGTTCTTGGTATATTGCCAGTTTCGTTATTTTGTTTAGAAAGTCCCTTTTCTCTATTGTTTAAGTGGGTATTTCACATCCTATCCCTGGAGAGAAAGTTTTTCAGGGAAATGTGTTCATAAATAATGGAAATTACCAGAGACTGTTGTAAAACATGGAAATCGTTTCATCTGGTTCATTTAAAACCATGAGAAGTTTAACCCTGAAGAATCTGTTCCAGCTCGTCTCCTGCAGAAGCCCAGAAGAAGGTTCACGACTGAACTTCGAGAGTCCGCGGGGCTCAGGGAACAGTTACCCAATGAAGTATTTGACTTTGAGGTAAAGCAGAACACAAGTGACTGAGTCACCACCAGTCCAGGTTCATCTTATCTCAGAGTTGGTTACTTTTGTAAATATATTTGTCTGTTGAATAAAAGTCTATCTGATGACCTCTTTAATTCTCAGCATAGCCACTGATCTGGCCAGGCATTTAAACCCCCATTTTTGTCAGATCCCTATTTTGAGGTGTCTTTCTAGACAGAAGGTGACCTGATTTTGAAGACAAAAAGTTATCTTCAGTATCTTGCAGACTGAGACTCTGGGAGATGCCCAAGGCCTGTATGAGGGGCAAAATGGTTTTATTCATATCTTCCCCAAAAAAGGGAGCATGTAGAAAATTTTATGAGGAAGAAGGAAGAGGCTAGCTGTCTTGTGTCACTGTTCTTTTGCAGTTTGTTTGTTGTTTTTTTTTTTTTTCCTGGCACTAGATTGAAAATCCAAGTTGAAGAAGCTGCATTCAGCTCAGGGTGGGTTCCACCTAGCTGGGCTGAAACAGAGCTTCTGGAACAGGGCAAAAAGTCAGCAAGTTGCTGGCAAGCTGCTCAAGACCGGCAGCTTCTGGGAACCAGGCACAGTCATTGTCAGTGAACAGTGCTCCAGGCAGCACATGTAACATGAGGGGCTTTTGGGTTGTACCAAGGCCCGTACAGCTCGGACCAACCCCTTGTCACAACTACTTTAGTCATGGTTTACCTCCCATCACTGCAGGTTACTGCAGCCAAGCAGACAGCCTCGTCCTAGCACACAAAAGAGATGCAGTTAAGCATGTAAAGAGGAGACAGCTCCCAGGCCAGATGGTTTCACTTTGCCTCCTGCCTGGACACCTCTCCGGTGCCGTGGAAGGCAGACTGCTCACCCAGCCAGGGGCTACCACGTGTCCCTGCAGCCCCCAGCTCTCCCACTTGCTGCTGGATGTGCGCAAGAGACCTGGGCTGCTGGATGTGGCAATAATACCCACCACTGAGGTCTGGGATCCTAGGGTTCATCTGAATCAAACGGTACCTGCTAAGGCACTCATAGCAGGGTTAGAAACATGCTGATAATATGCCAGTTCATTACATTGACTTTACCTCCCACCCCAACTAACTCTAAGAGTAAGAAGAGAGACTTTAAGCAGGAGGACAGGCTTAAAGGAATACATTTTGTATCCTGGAAAGAATTGTTTTTTAACTTCTGATCAGTTTCTGGACCTACCTCAGCATCGCATCGCAGAGACCCTGTACTGGGTGCTTGCTCGTTCTGCTTTGGATTCAGCCCTTTTCAGGGACCTCTGGCAATAGTTATGCCGGCTTAGGACATACCTCAAACTATTTGCATCTGTCCGTTATGACAGACTGATGCTTTGACATATCCATTCAATACAGAAAATAAAACTGTAGCCCTTTTAGCATTACTAGAAATATTTGGGTCCATATTTCAATACTATGTAAGCTGGGGGAAATAATATTCGGTTTCTCAGCTGTCATATACATGTTTCGTCTACCAGTAAAAACTCAGATCAATGCAGCTAAATACTCAGATTTAAAAACACCAAGTACATTAAATGGGCAAGCGCACCTTTCAGATTCAGAATTTATTCAAATAAGCAGTGTTTGTCAGAAGGAGATGGCCACACCACTATCTCAGCCTTCTGAGGAACACAGAACAAGTCAGTGTCTTGCACACTTTGGTAGAGACAGACAAGGTGTCTCCCTGGCTGTTAGACAAGTAGTGTCATTTTCATTCTTTCCAGGGTGTGGCATCACCTGTCTGAGGCAATCCAGGCTTGCAAACAGAACAAGCTCCTGGCTTAGAACCCACCGGGCAGAGAGATCATATAACATCCCAGTGTGCCAGGGCTTTGGGCTCTTTTACATAACAAAAAAGAGCATCTCATTGCAGTGGGAGTACTTACAGCTAAAGTAATCCTTGCTAAGGTGAGGACTGGAAGGCATTTGTTGAGCCACTGATTCCACTTCCAGGCAGTTTTTCATATCACCTCTTTCATAAGCTTAACAAGCTCCAGGAACTGACCAGCTGTTCCTCTCCAGGCCCATGCTCATTAATGATACTGTATTTTTGAATGGTTTCTCCATTAGTCTAGACAGCCTAAAGGATAGGAAGGCTTTCAAACACTAGAGACAAGACATACTAATCGATTTTGAAACCAACTCTGTACATCTTCAGGTACTCTTGAGGCAGCAAAGGATTGCTCTAAAACTACACGGGAGGGTTCTAAGAGATGACAACTTGGAAGACTGCATGACCCTTTTTGGGTGACAGCTGTGGTATTCAGAAACCTATCCAAGCCAAATGCATTTTCTTGTTTGTCTCCGCAGTTTATAAACAATCCCACCAATCCCACAAAATGGCTCAGATGCCCAGTTACCCCGAAGTGGTATTGCCCAATATTGTTTGTTCTGAACATTCAGGGGGCAGAGCAAATATTTTAAACAACAGCACATACAATTGTCAATTATTTTTAGCAGTATCATCAGGGTCAAATAAGTTCAAAGGTTAAACTACTTGCATTGTGAAACAAGATCACTCCAGATGAGAACTGAAGACTTTTGGCAGAAATACAGTTGCACGCTGCTGTCAGCCTCAGAGAGCTTTTTAGTCAAACAGAAAACTTAACTTCACAGGCTTGAAAAAAACCTGTTATGGACCTTAAGTAGCACACCAGTACTGATTTGTTAAATCTGTGTTGCAGGGGTGTTGCACCTTCACAGATGTTTGGTAAGAGCAAGCAAAACCTACAAGAAAAAAACACAAGGAAAGCACATCCCCTTTCCAGCTTATCTCTAATTGCACTGGGTGCCAATCAACTAGTTTCTCTGTGCAAGAACTAATAGCAGAAGCATGATACAAGGAACAGTCTTATCACACAGGCAAGCTAACATTTATTATTGCCATATCCAAAGTCCAGATTCCATCCTGCACACTCTGCAAACTCAGCAAACCAGATCTGAGTGCACGTGTGCCAGCTGGCCTCTGACCTCCTGCATGCTGGGCTTGTTTCAGCGCACGTCTTTTCCCCTCCGCAAGCACTGCGAGGATCAGGATGTTGCTGGCCTTTCTTTGATCTAATACAGAGGAAATAGCAGCAACTCCCTGAACGGGTGTCAGAACAATCCCGTTTTGCAGCACTGCACAGCCATCAAAATCTGTTCCTCCACTAAGAATACCTTATTGCAGACAGAGCAATGGCTCTGAAGTTACATTTTGGTTTGAGGCTTGCTGCTTCTGTTTCAAATCTCAAGGCTGAATACCTTAATGGTTGTCTATTTTTACCACTTTATTAGTTTAATACAAGCAATTACCTCTACCTACAAATCTGTTTGTGGAGTCCTTCCACCACCATTGTGCTAGCATCACTACTGCCAAAGTGTTATTTACTCAACCCAGGAGTCTCATACTCCATACTAGCAAGCACCATGTGGTCAGTAAGTCAGCAATGTTTTCAGACAGCCCAACACTCCATGCGTTTACGGACATCCACCCTGCTGCTAAACAACCAGCCCCACAACTCAGTTCAGTCTTTTTCAACACTCTCCCTGCAGTGGCAGTACTCACAGTTAATAGCTCTGCAGCCAACTTTTCTGTTGCTTCTTCTCGTCACGAACACTGTGCGCAGACATCAGTACCTTTGTTTCTGCCTTAGTACCGTCTCTTACTGCATAGCTCTCACTTCCACAACTTGAATTTTTCAGCTTACTCCTGAGATGCACAGTCAATTACCAAAGGGTAGACTCATTGCCAAAGGGCAAGCTAAAAAGCAAGACCATTGACGTTACTTTCTTAAGGAAGGTGAAGCTGCAATCAGGAAGGTGTTACTGTGGTAAAAATAAAGTACCCAAATAAAGACATCCGAGGTGGAGTTCTCAGTCACCTGTACAGGCTGGCAAATAGCATTATTTATAAGTACAAGGCAATGTATAAAAGCCTGGCCAAGCCCACGTGCTCTCTGGGATAAGCACTGTGTACATAGCCATGTTTTCATAATGCCAGACAGGTATGAGAAAGGAGAGCAGCACTGTAACAATTAGTTAAGTCTCACAGGGGAAATAAAGCCAAAAGAGGACTAGGATAACAAACTTGCTGCTCCCTGCCCACTCTTTAGACAGAATCCAATTCCAGTGCTTTAGCAGTCAAATATTCTGACAACACCTGTTTTAACAGAAAGCATGTTAGCATGATGTACAGCAATCTCACAGTGCATCAGCTTCCAGCAAACAAGAGCAGAAGTGGAAACATTTGCCAATAGGAGCTACATTCTGCTACAGGTTGGCTGAATCCTCCAAGGACAACCAGCTTCACAAAACACAGCTGTGAAGATGGAGCTGGCTGTGAAATTTAGGGCTGGCAAAGAGCTAAAAACATCTCTTATACTGAACATCTGCTCTTACCCCTCTTTTGCAAGGTGAATGTAATTAATAAAATCTCAAATAACTAACAGAGGATACAAAAGGAGGTAAAAAAAAAACCAAATGCTTATATTACCCAGAAGAACAAGAATAAACAACCTCTTTTCTTGTAAGAGTAGGGAACAAACCCTCCTTTATCCTAACATATTTTAAAGGGTGAACAAGTAGCTCCAAGGGCATTTCCCATCAAAAGTAGCAAAGGGGGAAGTTATAATTTTTGAAAGCATGTGAGGCAAAGTTATCTCCATCTTTTACAAGATACTACACACAGCAAAGCCTGTGTAACTTGGTACAGAACTATGTATTTACCTAGACAGATATGTATTGATAGGTTTCATCCCTATATATTTCTATAAATCAATTGCTTATCTGAAGACTGATTTGAAGTTCTCACCTGTTCAGATGCTAAGCAGTAGAGCAGGAATTAAAATGCCTTATTCCTGAGCAAGGTTGGGACTTGGTTCTCATAGGCCTTCTGCTGGAATAGTTCAATGTCAGTTTAAAAGCAGTCTCCCTTTCCAGCATCAGCAGCTCCAACAGACTATTCGAGGCAGACCAAAACAGTAAAAGCCTAGAGATGGTCACAACTGTGGGTTTTGTAACAAAACTTTTCCTGATTATCACTGTAAATCTTCCTGTTTGAACAGCCTTGTCAGTGTTAAGCCCGTCTACACTTGATTCAGCCCTCACTGCAGCCTCAGTACATGGCAATGCCAATACTCTGTATTTACAGCAGTACAGTATCAAGGGCATCAACAGCTCCACTGGCTGCAGAACCTTTTCTTTCCACAGGTAAGGTTTTGTGTTCAGCTGCTGAGTATGTGCCTTCTCTCCAGAACCCCGACATTGTTGTTGGGGAATAACATCTCCAAGAAATGTTTTGTGAAAGATGATTTGACAGCTGTTGACTAAATCTCTGAAAGCCCCAGACAACTAATATCAAGCACCTTGTTCTTAGTATACACAGCATCAGACCTAGCCTCTTCTTGATAATCTTTGCAGTGCTCCAGCTTTTGTGGGTTGCCACTCACCTACATGAGAACAGAGGTAAAGCGGTATCAGACATCACCTGTTTGGTTTGGACACAGGTCCGCGTCGCACGAAACACAGACTACTGAGCCCCCTCTAGTGGCTGGAGAGGCTGGCTTGCGCCCTACTGAGCAGTGCTGGACAGCTGCAACCCGGCAACTAAGGGATGAGCTCGGGATAATGTCCAAGGGATAACCATCACAACAGCTAAAGTACCAAATGCACTTTAATGAGTTCCAGATTTTGTTCCCGGAAGGAATTTATAACGTGTCAGTACATTAGGCAGGTACACAACTTCCCCTGAACTACAGGTGTGAGGGGAACCAACTATAACACAGTAGGTATTTAAAATTATTCTCAGAAACCAGTTTTTCAGTATTAGAAATAAGGCATGTTTCACATGTGCAAGTGGCTGCTATATCCAGTCCTCAGATGCCGTATTTGCCCTTTAGTTCTTCCACTTTTGCTATGTAAGCTTTCATTGCATCTGCTTTGGACATTCCTGGAAGACCAAACACAGGAAGCAGTCATGTAACTCTTACAGATTCAGATATTTTTTGCATGCAAGTCACAATTCCTTGCTATAGTACATAGTAGCATGCTACCAGACAGCAAAGGAGCTAAGAAGGTCACTTGGCTGTGATTCTAGTACTGAAGTTTTAAACAAATGTGTTCAGTAGTCATGAGAAAACAGTATTTCTAAGCAAAGTTACACTTGTATAAACAGCAACTAAACAGTGTATGAGTTCTATTAACGCCATTCACAACTATTACAGGAAAGCTATTCAATCAACTTAGACTGCATGTAGATGTAGTGCTGGCTCCTTAAAACACCAGAAGAATCCCATTTTCATAGATTAGACCACTTGTTTGGCTCCTCATTTAGAGCAAAGAGCCCAGCTGCATCTTCCAGTTAGGAAAGCTTTAGAAGAAACACAACAACTGGAGGGAGAGCTCAGTCTCTGGGGCACTAGGCTGGGATCTGGAAAACAGAAATTTAGGTTTCTGCTGCTGCTACAAGTTATCCTTTGTGTAACATCTTGGGCCAGCTGGGCTTTTTGCACCTTAATTCCCTTTCCCACAGGCTACATTTTTCAGTATTACTTCCACCTTGCAAAGGTAATAAGAAGTGTTTATTATCACAGCATTCTGAACTCCTAAAACTCATCTTATAAGGCAACACTATTTTATTTCTTGCTGAACCACATATGATTTTCTGACTAGTTTGCCCGTGGTTTTATTTATTTATTTTTATTTTTTAAGCAGACACTTACCTTTCAGTGCATTCCAGGCATCCCACTTTGCTTTGCCTTTGAAGTCCAGCATACCAGGGCGGTCTGAGAGAGACAGGATAAGCAGCAGAATTAGTTTGTGTGGTCTGGGTGTAGGTAATACGTACCCCTTTCCTGAAGGCTATTTAGCTCTTAACTACAATAAAATACAATGGTTCATCTTTCCAGCTATTACTTACTAACCTGTAGTCAGGAACTTACCTCAAGGGAGCGCGTTGGAACACTATTGGTGGCAACAGAGATATTCTCTGTCAAGTTTCCTTAAGACAGCAGCATTTGAGCAGAAGAGCACTAAATATTGTCATTTGGTTTCATCGTACTTTCTGAAGCGACTGCTGTCACATGACAGCTATCCAATTAAAGAACGTCAGCTCTAAAGTAAAGCAGAAATGCCCTAAGGTCCATTACATGCCGAGATATGAAAGCAAAAGCTAGCAGCATAGAGCTTAGGACCCATTATCATCAAATTAATGGTATGTTTCTAACATACAGCTCTTCATTTGTTCTGTCATCTAGAGGTATAAGCTCCAAATTCTAACTCACTTCATTGCAGGCTACATTGTGGCCCCATAGAGAAGAAATAAATGAGATATGCATATGTCTATGATTATTCTTCACATAAACTCCCCTCTGGGTTTTCACTTCCTCTCTGTCTCCTTAAAGACAATTCTTAGGATTAACAAATGGAACTGGACAGTAGCCTGTACATTAGCCACACAAATACCCTTGTGCTGCTCACATGGCAACGTGACCTGCAGAGCTAGTTGGCAGCTCCACTTCTCTCCAACAAAAACCCCTATTAGCTCACTCTTAAAGGGACTGCTTTTCTAGCCAACTCCCATGAGTTATTGCTTCACAAGAATGCAGTGACTTACAGAAATGTTGGTTTCCTAACAGCTCTATAGCACCATTTCAACTTGGCAAACCTTAATAATGTCAAGGTCCAGCCACACCAAAAGGATCACATCTTAAAACCAAAGTCAGTTCTTTTCTCCCTTCACGATGCCCACCTTGGGAAAAAAGGGACTGCAAGCACCCATACTTACAATTTCCTGTACATTTCACCGCCAGCTTTTAATTCAATCAACATGCAATAAACTTCAGCAACAACTGGGTTAGGAGGACAGCGCTCCAAATAAATGACCTTTTTCCTTTCTAATTCTAGTTACTCAAGTGTTACACAAGGTCAATAGAGACAGGCTTCATTCTAAATGCTACTCCTAGGCTGAGCTGCCAGTGACAGAAGTGTAGCTAAAGAACTAGCAGGAGAGATTTTGCATAGTGTACCTGCAGAGAGATTTCTGCTACAGTCCTTCCAAGATGCAATATTTAATTGCAGCTCCTGTAAAAGTTTTCTCCTGTAAAAGTTTTGGCTTTTCAATACTGTTTCTAGCAGCCAAGGCAGTTTAAACAAACTGCTCCCCCCCAGCTATTGCAATTCCACACTTGTACAGTTTGCTTTGCTGTTTAAGCCTGCTTAACTGAGAAAGTGTTTGTATTAAAACAGCATCCCTTGACCCAAGCAGCTACTTACTGATAAAGGTCTCCAAAAATCTGAAACCCAATATTTACACGAATCTAACACAAAGGATTCTCACATATGATTTAGGCAACTGCAGCTGGGTTAATCTAAAAACCACACGTTGCACAAACCCTTATCAGGTCAGCTTGTGCCCGCCTGCATGTAAATCCATACCAAGGCGGGACTGAGCCATTTTTGCTAAACTGCAGGATTGCACGGAGCAGGGAAGAGGTTTTGCCTCCCGAGGTGCCTCCCGCTCAGCCTCAGGCCGCAGCCGCACGGCCCCCGCCCGCCGGCGGCCCGGGCACGGAGGCGCAGGGCCCCGGAGGGGCGCGGGGCGGCGCTGCCCGGCCACCGCCACCGCCTCCCCGCCGGCGGGGCCCCGAGGCGGTACCTACCCGTGTTCACGTCGCCCATCATGGCCTGTTTGTAGTGGCTGTAGACGTCCAGCATCTCCTGGTCCGTGGGTTGAGACTTGAGCTGCTTCACCTCCTCGGCGGCCTTCTGAAACGCGGCCTGGAGGGGGGAAAGACCCCAGGGCGGGGCGGGGGTGAGCGCCCGCAGGCTGCCGCCACCGGACGGGGGAGAGAGGGATGTACTCGCCCCCACCACCCCCCGGTTCCCCACAGCCCCCCCCGGCGCAGCCCGTACCTCAGACATGGCGACGAGCCCAACGCGATCACGACCCCCTGCCGTCTGCCGCGCCGCCCCCGCCGCCCGGCCGCTTCACCCCTCGCCAGAGCGCCCGCTGGCCAATCCCAGCGCTACGGGCAACAACGACGCCAATCGGCGCCTGCCGGGGGCGGGGCGAAGCCAGGCTAAGGGCCAATGCGGAGGCAGCGCGGGATGGGCGGGCTTCGGGGGGGCCGCGGCGCTCGCTAGCGTGAGGGGTGAGCCTGGGCATTGCCCAAGGGGAGGGCCTCGGGGGCGGGGCCGCGGGGAGGAGGTGGAGGAGGGGGCGGGACAGAGCGCCTCGCATCCAATCCCTCGGTGCGGTGGGTGGCACCGAAAGGACGTGATTGGTGGGGCTGTGTGAGGCGGGGCGAAGAGAGAGACCCGGAAGTGCCGGCGGGGAGCCGGTAATAAGGCTGAGGTCCGTTAATGGCTCCTCTTGGGCGGGGGCGGAGGGGAGGGTGCTCGGTGTCGGGGAGATGTGCTGGGGCAGGCAGCGCTCCGCCGCGGGCCTTGGTGCTGCTGCCGGCAGGCAGGAGCCGGGCAGGGCCGGGGGATGCTCTTCCTCACAGGAGGTGTTGGCTGTCGGCGCCTCTGATCCGGGCAGGGCCCCGAGCCGTGCTGCCCCTCAGGAGGCGCTGGGTAGGGCCCAGGCCTAGATGAGGTCAGTCTGTTGGGTCTGCGCAGTACGTGTGAAAATCGGCGATTTCTGATTGTCTGTGCTCCCAAGTGTGTGTTCCTACAGCGTTCTCCCATGCTGCCCTGGAGAAAGCGAAGTGAATGCTGTCCCCTTTTCTTTGTACTGTGCCCTCCGGATCTTGACCCCGTGTGGAATAGCATCAAGAAAATATGTCTCCACTATTTAATATAAATCTTGTAATTCTCAGGTGCAGAGGAGTATGCTTTTTTTGGTTGGCATCTTTTATTTGTGTATCACAGCTTATCTACAATGAAAATGGAATCAGAGCTCTGTGAATTATTAACCGAGGGAATGTAAAAGCAAATTGCCTTGTAACGTGGAAGGTCTGTGTCCCCATTCTGCAGAAAGTATTTGAAGAAAATATTGCTGGTTTACTTTGCCAGGATATAGCTAGGACAAATACAGCAAAGACTGGGAGGTACCTGGATACCTGCATGATGGTGGGGCACTTAAGTAATTTCACCCCACAACCCCACCCCCCCACACACACATAAAGAGATGAATAGGTAAGAGACTCTCTTGTGGCACTGGAAGTGGTGCAGAGGTCTTGCTGGGCCCCTGACTGATATTGCAGCACTCAGACTGCAGTCTTTGCTCGTTGCTGCAACAGCCGCTACAGTTTAGCATGTGCGCAGAAAGCAGGGCTGTTGCGGAATACCCAGCACCAAAACCAGAGAAGATTGCCAAAGTGGGAAATATCTCGTTTTCCCGTGGAGAGAAAGGAGCCAACAGAACAACGCATGGGCTTGTTTGAAGAGGGGCTCGGCTTGATAAGGCAATTCTATTGTAGGTTCTGCTCTCTGTTGAAGTAGTGTAAACCCTGTAGAGTCATTCTAGAGACCTACTATTATAAATTAAATTAAACTCCTTATTATGTAGTAGTATACCAGGAGAATTATTTGCATGTGTATGTGGGGGAGGTTTTTCTACTTTCTGTAGGGAGGTGAAAATGAGCGTTGTGTAAGAGCTTAGGCATTTTTCAGGGTATTATGCTCTCCACGACATAAGTATATTAAAGAGGTTTTGTTCTTATTAGTACATTCTTTTAGAGCACAAGATTACTCACTCAGCAGGTAAAGTCTTCAGTCACTTAAAACCCAAACGACATACTTGCATTTATCCATCACATTTTTGTGTGTTTAATAGGGAGTTTGATGCTGTATTACACAGCACAGGTACAAATAGTGGACTAATTGGTGTGCAGTATCAGTAGTATCCTAGGTAACGCTGTTTGTTTTGAGATCCTGTTATTGCTTCTGTAGAAATACTAAAAGTGAAGTCCTGAAAGACATGCTATTGGATGTCTTGCCATGTTTTAATCTTTGAGGCCCACCTGCACCTTGTTTTCTAGCCGTCCTCATACATAGAGGAAAGGCAATAATTCCTCTTTTTAATATTTTCCAGGTTATTCGGAATTAATTCTAATGTCAGCAGAAAGCTCAACCATCACAGTTCGTCTTGTTCGCTCTTTTGAACACCGGAACTTCAGACCCGTGGTGTATCATGGAGTTAACTTGGATCAGACAGTAAAGCAGTTCATTACTTTTGTGCGGAAGGGTAAGGGGCGGTTGTCTTACTCATTCGCTTCAGTCCATTGTGTTGCTGTCTCTGCACAAGAAAGTGGAGGGGAGGAAATGAATGGGAATTCTGTGGCTTTGGTGGAGATGCCAGATTTGTGTTTACAACCCCTGTGTGCTCTCCTCCCTTGGATGAGTTAGTAAGTCTGGAGTTAATAAGAGCTTCCATGGTCAGTGTGCCATGCCTCAATTTGGGTACACTGCTCCCCCTGCCCAAATCCTCATGTTTAGTCAAAAAGAGATGAGGGCATGGCTGCATTTGGCTCCGTGCCTCTGGCTCCTTGAGGGGTGCTGTCAGGCAGCTATTCATAGATTAACAGGAGTAAATTAATAGAATTTAGGGAGCCTTTGATCCTTAGGAACTACACCAATATGTGGAATGTGGGAACGCAAGTCTGTTTGCTATTTGTGAGAAGAGAGGATCTTGAAAAATTGTTTTTGACACTGTGAGGTCTTGCTATACATGTTTGCTTCTGAGTTTCTGTCTCCATCTTGAGCTTTGTGGTGCAGATTTTTACTCATCTGTAGGCTCTATGTTTTAGAAGCCTGGTTGAAAGTGACAGTGTATCTAAAAGTTAATTATGTAGACCAGCCCACGCAGTGACTCAGTAGTTATTTAGGGTGTTACCCTCATCTGGCAGGTGTATTTCTACACACCTAAACGGAGACATTCAAAGGGTGCAGAATAACATCATTTGATTTTTTGCATGAAGTCAGCTTAAACAAGTCTCGAACTGTCACAGCTGATAACATTTGAGCAACTCCTAGGACACTGCCCTGGGCCTCACAGCTGTATTGTGTTTTCAGCAACTTCCATACTTCTAGACAGTAATAGGCATGGCGAGATCTTGGGATGCTTTTAGAAAACTACAAGCACTTTCAGAACATATGGTACAGCTGCTGTTATGAAGAATAAAATAAATAACAATGCGAAGAGACTTGCTTTTGATGTGTGCAGTATTGCAACTCGGTGTTATTTGAGACAAAGCTAGTGTCTTGAACAAAATTTTTTGGAACCTTATTCCACAGATGGATGGATAGTGCTGTTCCTCGTCAAAAGGGAGCTGTGTTCCTTCCTTTACTGTAATCTGTTTTGAAGGGGGAGTTTGAGATAAATTGTTAAACTACTGATGAAATGATCGTTTCGGCCGCCTTGCTGAGCACCCCACAAGTGGCTGGGCCTTCCAAGGCCCTGTTTAAAGCCCTAGGAACACTCGCACCAGGGAAGGTGTTAGTGTTCCTGCAGTTGCTTATGGGCTGTGTCCTGCATGCGCCTAAAGAGGTAATTTTCTACCATTTGGCTTCCTTTTTGTGGCTGGTTCACGTGGCTGTGTTTGCTGAACAATTCAGTTATGAATGACAGTTGTCAGCTGTTTGTATAAGGTAGAGAGAGATGCTGTACAAATCATTAACGGGATATTCCTGGCAGATTTCTGGAAGATCAGACTCCCATGATCATATCCGAATTACATTGACTCACTGTCCTCATGGGTTGTTTTGTTCAGAGGGACTTCATGCTCAAGTGAAGTTAATCAGACATGGAGTAACTGTAAAATCTGAGCCAAAGGGTGTGTTTTAGTATTTGTTGCTCAAACAAGTCTCCCATGTTGTGGATTTATTTTGATGTAAAGGATGTCCAGGATGCATGCATAAAATAATGGAAAATAAGATACCGGAAATAAAAAAAGGACAACTTTGTTTTAACTTGATGCTTTTATTTTAATAGATGTGCCTTCAAGAACAGGACTTCCTCCTCCTTTCAAAAATTACAAGTATGGTACGTGGGTTTTTTTCTTGTTTTAATTCCTGTAAAATGCAGGCATAACGTTTTATACCAGTTTCTATATAATTTAGAAGATAACTGCTGTAGAATACTCATGCTGGTGGCAGTGCCTGCCTACATTTGCAACTCTATCCAGCTGTTGTAGCTGGGGTTATGCCACTGGGATCACATCTACAGAACTTGACCATTATTTTCCAGTTCTGTATTAATCTTTCAATTAGGCTGTATGTTATACATTATTTGCTAATTGCTACTGATGGGTTTTGGTATTAATTTTTTATTACTTGTATAAGTACCTTATAACTCTGTTTTTACTCTAGCGAGCAGCTTGTGATCTCAGACGTTTTGAAATTAGAGTTCTCTATGTGCTTCTGTATTTCAGTATCTATTTACTAATTGTGAAGTCAGAAAGGATGGTGAAGCGGGAGCTGAAGGCAGTAAATGGAAAATGCTTAAGACTTACATACTTAAATAATTTACATGATATAAGAGAAGCAGGGGTACTTTGCTCAAAGAAGATATGAAAGCTCTTAAATACAAGCTGATGGAATGAAATAGCCTGGTGTGAAATTTAGGCTGACTTTATCCTTTAATGTAAAGCTATGTGTGTATTTCCTTTTTGTGACAATTGGCATGAACATGTGCAATTCATCTGTTGGGACAGAATATACTTTCAAAATAGACTAAATTACTTCCTTTCTTGGAGTTTGTTAACTGGGATGTCAGTAACATATCTTTTCCTAAACTTGGCAATTCTGAAAGTTCCCTTGGAGTTTTGCTGCAATGATCCTCTGTCTCCCATGTTCTTGGAGTTGACACACTCCTTCCTCTACAGTGATTCAAAGAACGGAATGAGGAACCTACTTAATACGTGTGAATGGGAATAGACTCTATTTGGCTATTAAAAAAAAAAAAAAAGCCATGCATTTCATTCTGTGTTCTCACTGATGGTGAAATAGTGCAAAATGAAAGCAGGAAAAGAGTTAGGGATTAAGATTTACAGTGGCAAGGACTTGAACATGACTATTATTTTTAATGTATTACTTAAGGTCTTAAAATCTAGGTAACTCTAAGTTTGAATTTGGAGGTGCCCTTCTTCCCCCTGATATCTGTGGCTTTGGCTAGATGAGGGGGTCCTATGGGGGACCACTGCTGTCAGTTGTATTCCTGGTGCTGCCTATCCCTGCTGTGAGTTCTTTCATCACTTAGAGCATCAGGGTAGTTTTTCCCAAGGCATATCTTGTGGCTGAGCACCTGGTTGTGCTGTGTAGGACTGAGCATCGTGTGGGTGAAAAACACTGCAGAACTTTAAAACCTGTTACACCAGTTAAGTAGGGGCCTGCTTTTAGTGGGATGGTGCTAGTTTCGTGGAAGTTTTCACACAGAAAAATCAAAGCCAAGTTCCTCACCTTCCCCTCAGGCTGTGAATCATCCAGGTTCATGTTTCTGGCATCTCTTGTGTGCTCTGCTGTCTGTCTTGTATTTTGATGATGAAAGGGCAATGATACTTCTGCAAGAATAGTGCTAGTAAGAGTCAGATTTTTCCTTCTGCTTTGTTTGGCAGTGCCAGAAATCTCAGTTAGACCTGGCTGTCTCTCACCTTGTGCCTGTTTTGGCTTCTTTCTCTCCAGAATCCAGCACCACTTTGTTTTCTCAACATCGTACATAATGCCATCACGGTTTTCCTCTTGGCTTGGTGCTCTAACTCACATCTCAAAGCTTATGACTTTAATTTGCTCTTCATTTCTTTGTACACATCATTCTTGTCCTTGGTGTAGAACTCTTCTCAGTCAATCTTGTTATCTTCCTGCCCTGTCATTGCCATCTTTTCACTGATGATGGCAGCCTGGGTGCCAACTTGCCTCATAAGCTGCTTCTCAATTTATTTTTTCTTTTCTGTGTGAATGTGCAGCAATATGGTAGATACTTCACAGAATCAAACTTAGAAAGTGATTTCTTATCTGTTGTCACGTCACCAGAAAAGGAAAGGTAAAAATCTGGGAATACAATTGAGTGGGACTAAATTGGGATGAAAATATCAAAGGCAATTGAGGAGGCTTTTTAGCTAGAATGTGAAGAGACTGTAGTTTCATCTCTGTAACAAGAGTTAGGGAGGGCGTTTAATAGCTCAGATAAAGGCACAGTGAACTGCTGGATGCCAGTGGTGGAACTGTGAAGAAGTAAAATTGAGACAATAGTTCAGAGAATGACGGGGCAAAGATTAGAGAAAAGAAGATGTGACAAAGTAGATGAAGAAGCTTAAAACTAACAGGCAGAGGCTGAATTGTATTTGCTGTGGTAGAAAGGTTTCATGAATGCAGTGTATTTTTGCTGTGATTACTCGGTCTTTTTGCAGTGCTTCTATGCAAGATGGGTCCAGGAACTGCAATTTCATATATGTCTTGCTTCTAATACTGCAATTAGTACAGCATGCTAAAGCTGCCTTCTCAGTGGCCTCTGCAGTGGGAATACAGAGTAGTTTTAACCTTCTGTAATATTTTAAATAAAATGTTCAAAATGGGCCAGAGTGGTATGAAAGCAAACATCTGAATGGGAATGTGATCTCTGTTAGTCTGAACATCTGAATACTTGCTCTTGGTAGTTTGAAACTTGTTTTAGCCTGTATTTAACTTTCTTGCATCCTTCACTTAACTATTTCAACATGTAGTGTTCAGTTATTGCACAAAACCAAACTAGAACAGAAAACGAGCAGGCAAACAGAACTGTTTTTTGCTTCTTTGCTGGGAAGGGATTGATGTGTTATTCTGAATTTTTTCGAACACAGAGGCTTTGGAGTTTAGTTTTTGGGTTTTTTTTTTTAGTGCTGCACGGACATCATCTGACTTCCATTCCCTCTGGATCTTTGCACTCATCTGGTTGCTTTAGTGACCACATTATTTTCCCCAGTTTTTCCCTTCTGTTAACAAAGCCCTGCCCACGTTGCCAGAGGAAAGCCGTATTTCTTTCTTTGTACAGCATAATTTCTTAAAGTGCTACACTGCACAAACGTGTCGGAGATAAATATTACTGAAGAAGGTATAGCATTAAAAAGAGGACAGGCTGTATGTGTTCATGAAAAGTGGACTTGCTTAGCAATATTTCTACGTGGGTGCTTTCTTCGTGAGAAGGAAAATTTCAAGGAATGGTCTGAAGTGGTCAGGTTACTGTGCCTTAATCACTTGCTGCCTATCAATTTAACTGAAGTAGTTGACAGTGCATAAATGTTGTTTGTACTGCCCCAATTGCATGTGTAAAACTTGTTAGGTTAAAACACCCTAACTGGCATTTAAATTGATGTGTTTTGACTGGCAATTGGGATGGTCATTAGTTGTAATTCAGGCAGGCAGAAGCCCAGCAGGGTGTGTACCTTAATGTTGGCTTGACTGATTTAAGACTGTGGCTGCAGGACTGGGAAATTAAGAGGTTTTCTCCTCTTTTAGACTGAATACACAAAATTGTTGTTAATAAAACCTTACACCCTTTGTCTCTCCTTCCGCAAGTAGCTTTCAGTGCTACCTGCCTATTAAGCCTTATTTTACAAAAACATTGTATTTTCTTTCAGATACAATGAAGATTATTCATCAAGCACACAAATCTAAGGTATGATTATTAGCTGCATTCCTCTCCTTTTGCATGCTTTAATGCAGGCAGATCTCTGCACTGTCAAACAAGACTGGGGCAGAGACAGTCAGTAAATTCTTATTCTTATCTTTGTATTTGGGTTCTCTGATTTGTAGACCGGTGAACTTGTAGTGAGTTTGGAAGACGATGACAAACTGATTTTGAAAGAAGACAGTACGCTGAAAGCAGCTGGAGTAGGTAGGAGCACATTTGTATTGACTGAAGGTGCTGTTCATTGCAGTTGTCATTAAACTGATAACTGGCTGATGATGTTTGGATAGCCTGCTGAAAAGTAAATGCTATTCCTCATGCTCTTTACACTACTTGATAATTATTCAGGGAAGAAGGGGGGGATAATGTACATTCAAATCATTGGACTGAGGGCAGCAGGTATCTGCACTCCAAATGTTCAGAATGCAAATTGTGATTTTTAGAGGGTATGCTTATAATTCTGCTGAGAGTAATTTTAAATGATTGACAGATAGGTTATTAGTACCGTGGCTGCTTAGTCTTATCAGTAACATTTAAACTGATGTTTTGGTTAGAAATGTAAGTAGTAGAACCAGCATGGAATAATGAAATAAGATTAGATTTGTTTAATGTGCAGCATACAGTGCCTGATAGCCAGATTGCTCAGAAAGGCTCAAGCAGTATCATTTAGAGAATGTGCTGAACGTAGCAACGAGTTGGAACTTGACCTGATTTCTCACATTTTGACAGGGGACTACATATAGGGCATGTCTTTTGGTAATAATGTAAAGAAATGTCTGTCATTATAAAATTGATGGTCCCTGGATGTCCTTTGGGCTTCACATAAACGTGGCTGAATGACTTTGTGGCAGCAGGGTACTTAAGGGATGTAGTTGCATTCCACCTTGATATGGACATTCACTCATTTGAATCTGATTTGCCTAGCTGGAACGCATAACTGCCTGCCCTAAGTGCAGGGGTGTCGCAGAGAAAGCTCCCTCCTCTTCCTGATGCCCCCTGATTGCTCCCCAGCTAGTGAATGGGATTTCTTTCTCATAGATTTCTTGGCTCTTTTGTTTCCTGCCATTTACTTTCCAGTTTTAAGTGACTCTTAATGTTTTTCTCTGGGGTGCACTGCAGCTGGCCGCAGTATACCTTTCCTAAAGGTCTTTGGGTGTTCCTATAATATGAATGATAGTTATTCTCTGTCTGTTTGTACCAAACCAGGTCTTTTTATCCGGAGGAAAAAAAAAAAAGGTTCCTCAGGAAGGAGGATTACTAGCACTCAAGTCTTATAGATTTGTAGTTTAGTTAGCAGAATATTCATTTAAGCATGATTTTTATCTACCTAAGGCATAAGAGGCAATGCAGTTCAGGGGAGGGATAGTGCCAAATGTTGAATTAGAAACTACATTGTCCAGAGCTGCATTCTTTCAAAAAGGTATTGATAATTGTTTGTATATGTTATCCATGTTTGAAACTAAGTTTGTAGCTACAGCAGTGAACAGTTGGATGTGATCTCAAAAAAGGTGTCAAAACATCAGAGTAAATGTTACAGTGAAAGTAAATCAGAATAGACCAGCCTGTTCTGTGTCTCTGGTGGCTTATGCAGGGCAGAAAACAATTTAAAGCTGCTTATTATTTTTTTCAGAACAACTAACAGCAGTTAGTCATTAGTATATAGTGCACATTTGTGATAGAAAAGAAAAACTCTTGCTTTGTAAAATGCAGCGTGCCATTATGCCATTTTGTATTTTGATATGTTCCAGCGTACCTTGATATGAAAATTAGCTAAGTTAGGAGTGGGGTCTTTGTAGTAAAATCTTGAAGATTTTACTTTTCTTCTTCAACAGAAGTGGAAAATAGTAAACTGAGGAAGTGAAGTATGATAGCATATACCACTAGTCCTCATTTTGTACAGTCTCATTGCAATCAGTAAGAAGATTTGAAATCTCCTAGTGACATATTACCTTTTTCCAATATGTAGTCCGGACAAGATTTACTAGAATAAAATAGAGAATTGCTGTTAGAAAATCTGGGAAATTCTGCGACACGCAGAACATTTTTTCTAAGCTGCAATTGATTGCCCTTGGCACTTTACAGGGTTGGGCTAGAGAGTTATAAATTATGAGGACATTAGATAAGTATCCTCGGGAAAGCCTCTGTGGTAGTGATTATTATTACAGTTATTATGTAGTCAGCAAAGTTAATACTTTCCTGTTTTTTTTAAAAGCAGGGTGTATGTTAATAAAGTGTTCAGTATTCATTGCAAACAGTCTCGTCTGTTTTCTAGTTGAGATTCTAAAACCCCTTCTGCTCTTTTTTTTCTTTTTTTTTTACAAGACAGGCAGACTTCATTAACTTCAGGTTTAATTTAAAAAACGAATGGGGAACTTATTGGCTCAGCACCTTAAAGAATTCCATGTTTAATAATTGTGAAGGCTTTCCATCAGATTTGTCTCTGTTCTGAATTAGTAATGTTGCTGACTTATTGTTTTAGAAGAGGAAGTCCTTGACCTACTGGGTTGAAAGAATTGTGACTGCTCTGAACCTTTGTGGGTCCTTTAGCTTTGCCATATCCCCTGTGAATAATTAGAGGTATTTGAAGGTATTGCTGGAGAAGCCAATTTGTGTCTTTCACTTTGCATATTGTTGAAGCCTCATGAATTAATCATCAGCAGGGCAAAAAATTAACTTCTTCAGACACATATTTTGATGGGTCATGAGGGAAAATGTAAAGTGATCTGTAAAATATTCTACTGATCCTCTAAGTATTAAATTATTATACCTACAGGCTAATTTAATGGAAAAAATAGTTTCTCTTTCCTAACAGAAAAATGCACAAAAAAGACAAAATCATGCTTTGTTATTTTTCTAGCATTTGAAGGCATTAGAAATGCAATCACTTAATTTGCTGAATGCTTGTACAAACAATTCTGACGGCTGTGTTAAACAGATCTTGAGGGGTCTTGTGTAGATATTTACTTCTATATATTCAGGTTCTTGTTTTTTTTGGCTTTTTTTTAAACAAGGTTAAAAAACATCTTTAATACTGGAATCTTTTTTGCAAAAATATGACGGGGGAAAAAAAAAAGTGTGTGGTGATTTATAATTGACCAAAAAGTTGCCAGTTGTCTTCTAAGATTCTAAACAGCTGGCTGTTGGGTGGTTCATTTACTGGTATGCTAAATATTTAATTTTTTATTCGTTCTAGCAAATGAGACCGAATTAGCATTCTTCTGTGAGGAAGATTACAGAAACTACAAAGCTAATCCTGTTTCGGCCTGGTGAAGATCCCAAGAGATTGTTTTATTTTCCCATACCTGTTGTAAATTTTCCTTATTCTGCTTAATGAGATTTTTCTTAAAGATCAATAAATCCTAGAGGATTGCTTTGCAAACTGTGCAATTCCTTTCCTATAGAAATTAATTTCTGTCAAAATGCTAAGACTGAGAGAAGAAAAACTGGGGAACATAAATGGCTTCTTTTCTTTCTCTCATTTCTTGTTGCTTTGCTTGCCTCTTACGATGCAGGCAGTGCAGTCTGTGACCTGGGACACACATTCTTGGTGTGATCCTACAGCAGACATTAGCTACATATGGAGATTATACAATGCACAGTAAGATCCCATCACAGTACTAACTTCAAAGGAAAATGGAAACGTTTTATGACCAAATCATTGGGTATTTTAGAGAGCTTGAGGAGTGAATCTCTCTGTTTCAAGTCATAGCTTTACTTCTCTCATTTTATGTTTGGTCTCTTTTGTTTAAATGGTGCAGACTGGCAAGTGTTTCATGCTCTTCACTGGTGAATGCTGCCCTTTATACTCTATTCCAGCCCTCGTTAACGTGCTGAAGGGGACAAATGACTGTTGGGAGGCTTCTGCGTTCAAGGACCAGCTCGCCTGTTTCTAGCTGTACTTCACGGAGACACCTTCATGTAAGAAGTAGCCACCTGAGTTCTGCCAGGACATTAGTGTGCATAAATAGGAATTAGGGCATTTTTCCAAATGTAGTGAAAGCTCATGGTTTCAGTTTTAAGAATAAAACCTGAATGACTGCATTTTTGTGAGGAGAGGCCCAGTCTGCGAGCCACATGTCTTCAAGACTGGAATTGATTCTTTCCTGCTTTCCAAGAGCCAAATAATCTGTTGCTGTATGTTAGTTCTTGGTAATTCCAGGCTTTCCTACTACATTAACCAAATCAAGAATAAGAAAAAATAGTCATACATCCAATAAAGTACCTTTAGATAGATACTGCTTATGAAACTGCATTTTAGGGGTTACCAAGATGGGACACTTGTGCCTTTAAGCTTCTTCACTGAAACAGAAGTGATGCTGGCTCTCTGCCTTAGCAGGCTTTTTTTGGCATAGGCCCTGCTAAATCAAATGAGACCTCATGTGCAATTGCTTTAGACCCACACATCTACCCTCAACTCCGGGTGAGAGCTGACAACACCATTTCCGCTAGAGACTTGCCAAAGAAGTAAGCTTACCGTTTCCTAGAGCTTTGATGATTTTTTTTTATTGACATGCGATAGTGAAAGCAGATGTGTGATTTCCAAAGTATCTAAATAAAAGTTCTCTTTACTTTAGATGTAGGGCAAAAGAAATCTCTATGTATTGTTCCCACCTAATTTTCTTCATCCTTCCTGACAACTCTCTGGTTTAGGCTGGTTTCGGTAGCTGGTGTTACTCACCAACAGCTTTGCTTCAAACAGAATTTTATTCCCTTATGAAAGTAGTCTACCACTTTGTCATCTGTGATTAAAAGGGCGATTGTATTTTTAACTTGTAAGGAGGAGTCCTGTGTCACTGAAGTCTGCTGTGTTCTCTTGGGATTTAGATGAATTTGTGGGGAGAACTTACCACGTCCCTCTTTCTGTCCAGGCCACCTTTCTGTTGCTGGTACCTGCTCCCCAAACATGGGCCCATGTCTCAGCTACCTTCCTACACAGTCTGTCATGTTCGCAGAGTAATCTGGCTAATATGAGTTTGTACTCATCTTCTCAGACAGTTTAAGTTAATGCATTTCACTCCAGAGTATTCCAGCTTTGTTCAGCCGGATTTACAAGAATGAAGGTAATTTTGTAAGAAGTAGATGGCATCCTGGAGACATCAATGTCTCAGACTGTCCTACCAAGGCATCTAGATGACAGTCAGCATTCTCAGACTGAGCAGACACTGTCATTCTTTTCTTGCTGTTCTGGGGATTTGAGTGTGGTCTCCAGCCCTTTCAGACAGGTTTGGATTGGTTTTGTGATCCCTTTTCTCTTTTGAAAGAGTCACCAAATTTTAACAGCTGTCCCTTCTGGGCTATTAAGGTTACAAATGTTCAGTGCCACATTGAGTGTGGCACAGTGAAAGAGCAATTCTACAGCATCAGTGAGAAAATGGTAAATGTTTTAATGCGAATATTCAAGAATGATGTGCCTGGCACTCCAGATTAGCTTCCCTTTCCAAGGGAAGAGTTAAACTACTGCTTTGTGAGCTCAGTTGCTCTGGCAGTGGCACTTCATTGGCTCCTTTCTGCAGCAGCACAGTAGAGCCTTTTGTAATGCTCTCAATGGCCGCTCTTGGAAACTGGTTTCTTCCTGAAGTGTTTTTCTACTGTGCTTTTTTTTTAATTGGACTTTTAATAATGCTTCTTTCAAATAAACTCCACAAAAAGATAGATAATAACTGAAAACTTGTTAAGATAGATGCTGTTCCAACATTTTTTTGGTGGGATATGGTATAGCCTTGTGTCAAAGTAGATTTGATTCAAGGATTGTTGAGTACTGAATTAAATCTGTGAACACTGGCTAATAAACTACTAAAGACTGAGATGCCTTTGCCCATGTTGTTATGAAATCCTCTTTCTATTGAAGGAAACCACCTACAGAGCTGGTACCATGGTTTGTTATCCTGGCAGAAGTCATGAACTGCATCGGTTTATACTACTGTTAACCAAAGGTGGCTTCTCCATAATCTGTAGTGGGGTAAGTCATATGGCTTTGGTAGTGTTTTTAGGCATCGTGGGTTTAATAAGGATTTATCTTTGAGTATGATGTCCTTGGAGCCTTTCATGAGCCTTTTTTTTTTTTTTAAACAAAAAGAACCGCATCCAGAGTGGACGCTGAAATAAGATACAACTTCTCCTGCGTTATAGCGCTGTAGCAGGGAAAGGCAGTCAAACTGGAAGCTGGGTGTGTTGGGGCTTGGGTGTTTCTTGGAGAAAAAAAATCAAAGAGACTGGAGTTTTGGTTAGGAGGTGGGGAAGAATAGGTACTAAAGGAGAAGAGAGGAAATTAGGAGTGGAATTACCATAAAGAGGAAGAAGAGGTAACAGTGTAACTGAAGAAACATGCAAAACCTTGAATGTACAGCACTCTTGGCGCAGAAATACTGGAGTAGTGCTGCTTTTTATAGCACTAAAGGTATGAAAGTGGTGCATTTTAATAATTTTTGGAATTGAACTCATAAACTGCTGGAATAGGCATCTTGTTTTTTTCTGGCTGTGTCACGTTATACTTTGTGTGTGCAAAGTTTTTGTGTATTTTCTTGTCCAGAGGTAGTTATGTTGCCTCTTGAAGAAGCAAGAGCTAAGAAAACTGCTGACATGGATAGCTGAGTTAAATGTTGACAGTTACCAATGGCAAAGATCTGATACACACCACCGTTAAAGTTGGGGAACTGCTTTAGCTGATGTAAACATTCTGTATTGAAGGTGATCCAGAGATATGTTGTAAGCTGTGGTGTTTCTCTTTCATTCCCTGGGAGTATTCACCACATCCCCTGACAGATCATTTACTTAAAAATGAGCTTGCAAGTAACAGTCTGAGAGTTACCGCAGCCATGGCAGGACATCTGTGGGTCCTGTCCTCGCAAGCTAATAGCCACAGAAATCCTGAGTGTCCAGAGATCAAGAATGAAAAACCAGAACATGCGATACTTATTCTTGGTCTCATATGACTGGTAAGATCCTGGCTTCAGCGCAACGGCAGCTGGCTGGAGGCATTACAAATGCTTAAGGCAAGTGCACACTTTTGCTTATTGAACAGTTCGGACTGAGCTCAGTCTTGCTGGTTGGCACCCGATCCTCCTCCCATGACTTCCTTTTTGTAGTACTGCTTGGCACAGATTTGCAAACGATCTCATGAGTCAACCAATGATGCCCAGTAGATAACTTTACTACTTTTCGTATTATCAGGACATTGACTTTTCCCTACTACCCACTTTCCTGTTGAGTCAGAGAAATGAACACACCTATGCATGCTTTCCCAGCCACTTCCCTTTGCTTCTTGCTGCCACCTCTGCTGATTTGCAGTGCTTTAGTGGTTAGGTTTGCACCTCATCTGATATGCAAGAGCAGCATTTCCTGTGGCAGTCAGTGAATGTACATTTTTTTTTTTGTATTCGTGAAGAAATATGTTTTGAAATAAAGAGGAGACCTTTTCTACACTGTCACTGATAGTGCACAACAAAGGATTCTTTTCTGCTTTACAGGAGGACTTGCGTAGGACAGCACTGTCCACTGGTCAGTGGAAACAAAAATGTTTTTATAATGCTTTGTATCTTGGAAGGAAACGAGAAGTTACATCAGGAATGCAAAAAAAATGCAGCGAAAAGCCAAGACTTATTGCCATGAGCTGTCGTTGTCTGCATAGAAAGCCACCAGGTGTCAGCACAGCCTGTTCTTTCCTTCTCCAGAACCTGTGTAAGCGAAGGAATATGTAATGTTTATGAAACGTGCTTATGTGTGAATTGCTTTAGCCTGCAAAGTCTGTACTAGGGTTCTGGTGAGGAAAGCTGAATCCTTCCTTGCAGAAAGTATTTCTTTTTATATTAAAATCAAAAAGCGGCAAATTGAACTGGTATCAGTGCTTAAATTCCTCTTGTCAGAGAGCATCCTTTGTGGAGCCCGTTCCAGCGTAAATCTTTGCATGCTGTGAGGAGGCATTTGCAGAACATTCATTTGAAGAATTGTCTGGAAAAGATCAGTGTTAATTTGCTGAGGTATTCTAAAGTAGACTTTAAGTATGCTGTTTTTTTTAAACACAAGGAAAACCACCCAGAACAGACACACATGCAAAGCAGAGCAAAATATCTTCAGCAACACAGCTTAAACACACAACAAATGTCTCCTCCATGCTCCTCACCCTAAGCTCCTACTATTTCTTCCTTGTAGCGCAAGGGCTGAGGAGAACCTGGCACTGTGTTCTCTGAGCCACGCTTTCTGAGCTGTGATGAGCTGAGAGGGGATATGAGTTTCAGAGCCCAAACCCAAGCACTGTGCACAGCTTTATGCTGTCAGTGATTGAAGTGTGCATACATGCTACCTCGTTAAAATGGTAAATTTGAATTGTTGCACAGGGACAAGGTGGGATGGCGCTTTCTGCTGAGATTCCTGTCACTTTTCTGGCAGCAGCTTGCAGATGCCAGGGGGGCTATCAAAGAGAGGGAAGTGGCAGGTAGAGCCTGCGTCACCTAAATTCTTCCTTCGTTCTGTTTTGGGCTGCTTCTTCAGTTCCTTTCTTCTAGGCTTGTAGCACTGGTGTCATGCTAGGGGTTTACTACAGCTTGCTGTGTATGAGAACTGCTTATTGATTCCAAACTATCACTATAACCCTCAAACACTGTTCACAATCTGGAGATGAAGCATGGGAGATCAGATCACAGCTGTGCAGTCTTGTGCTGTCTGCAGGGGAAGACCACTGTGTGCATGGGTGCAGCCAGCATGGTGGTGCAGGTGGTTTGGGAGGTGTTATTCTCGCTTCTCTTCCTTCTGCACAGCACCCAGTTCTGCTTTGCTGGGGACCAGGACCTTGTCTTGAAGCATGGCAGATAGCTGAGGAGAGGTGGCTGTTTGGGCTGGTGATGTGGCTGGGGAGAAGATGGGGCATAGAGCTTTCATCTTCCTGTAGATATGGTATTTTTGATCAGATATGGATTGCCCCTTTTGTTTGCTAGCATCCTCTCTGATAACAATAGATTCTTTCCTTTGTAGTGGGCCAAAAGCAGCTAGGCCGAAGAATGGGAGTTTCAATTGGTAATGAATACATTCAAGAGCTCAGTATGACAGATTAATACAAGAATTTACCTTTGTATGTCCATTTCTGCTCTCTGGCAGGTGACTTAAGTGTTGGGTACCAGGAATGTCCACAAGTACTCTAAGAACTGCTGCTGTCTGCTCTCATTCCACATCTTGGGAAGGTTTAATTCTGCTTTCTAACCTGAAGCCCAGGGAACATATTCTTTAAGGCCAGTTTGGGAAGCCCCTTTTCTTCAGTGAACTGAGATTTTTAAAAGGGAAGGTGTGGTATAGGTCTGTTTTTCACACTACTTTGAGGTCACATCTTTGGCTCTATGCATGTATTTGTGTCCATCCAACTGGGACATCAGTTGGTTTTAGAGTCAAAGCAGCAATCTGGAAATGAAAGCCTCATATCCTGGCAGTTAGTATCATGCCCATTTCTTCACACTGCTCCCCTGTCCCATCCCTCCCACATCAAATAAACCTGGTTTTGCAGAAAGCAGACCTGAATCTTGCATAGCAACTTTGTTTTCTAGAGCACTGAACGAGACAGCTACTTAAGCACACACGTCTGGTGGTAGCTAGCTCTTTAAGCCAGCAGGCTGGCATGCAGCAGCAGCAGCTGAAGCTAGCTAATTGCAGATCAGATATGGGAAACAGATAACAAGAGTAACTAACCAGCTGAACAGCAGCTGTAGTAGATCCTTCAGTGCTGAGGTTTCTAAATCTAAAGCAGATTATCTTTCTAGGAGGACTGCAGTAGTGCCACTTAAGTCTTTGAAAGGTTCCAGTAATACTATGGCTTGTAATACGTGATCCTCCTGGCTGGCCACACAACAATGGTTATTTTTAGTCTTTGATTATGAAAGTCCTGCACACGCTCTGCTAACAAGAACTGTCCCTAATCACAGATGGTATCTTCCTGCTGTATGTGGTATGCTCAGCTTTAAAACAAGTGTGGTTCTGACTTGCACTAAAAAGCCTCGTGCAGAAATTCTGCAAAACTGATGCTGCTTATTAAGGCACAATAAAAGGATAAAAGAAAACTGTCCTAGTGTAACAAATCTCGTTCTTCAAACCTGAGGCACAGTCTGCAGATCCTGCTAGCTCAGTGCATGAAATTTTGAGCTCAAGGATAACACCAGACTTTTGCTGCTGATTGTAGCAGGTCATGCAGCTGCGCTGGCCATCCTGGAGAGACTGGAGGAGATATATTGCATAGAGGTGCTGAAGCAAGTGCATCCCCCTAAAGATTTAACTGTAGTTTGATATATCACTTTGTAAGTAAATCCCTGAAGAGCAAGAAACCAACTGCACTGTTAAAAGCCTTGTATTATAAAACAGAAGGAGTGAGAGAACTGTACCTGCAGAGGTTAATCTTCAGCACTGGAATTTAAATGAACTCATTAAAATCAACTTACAAATTAGCTCATTAAAATGCTACACTGCAGATCTAGAAGTTGGTTGATCTGCATGCCACTTCTGTGAAGTGACTTAAGAAACAAAGAACAAATTGATAGTATTAAAACTCCCTTTTTCTTTCCAGTCCCATAAACCCTCATCTGGAACTCCCTCTTCCTTGAACTCTGTACCAACAGCACTTTTTGTTTAGTGAATTAAGCTTGTTTGATCCTGTGCTACAACTGCTGTGTAATATCACTAGCCTCTTGTAATGAAATGTGTGTCTGTACACACTTGTGCCCTCCCACATGCATAGGAACTCTGTCGTTGAGGTCCTGGCACCACAGGTCACAGCAATGATCATTTTCACTTATTACCTTGATAACAAGACTCTACCAGCTCCTGGCTGTAGTGGGTTTTATTTCCTAGTGGTTAAATTCTAGATAATCACACTACTCTACTACTGCCATTGAAGTAATGGTATTGTTTAGGGGGAGGAGGGAAAAAAAGACTCAAATGAATTCTGATTTAATCATATATACCTGTTCAGAGTATCTTTTATATAACTACAGATGCCAGTGATTAAAACTGGCCTTACTCTTACAGCTTTTCAGTTGGTTCTTACATATCCCAGAGGCACATAGTAGGCAATACAGAAAATAAAAATACAAAGAATTTACATTCCAGCGATATATTCTGCAATAGTATATATATGTGTGTGTACATATATACAGAGAAACTCCAAGTACAAAACCAGTTAATTGGTAAATTTTAAGCTAACCTCACTGAACCCCCATCTATATAAAAAAAAAGTGTAGAGAAAAGATAGTTGAAAAATTCCTGAAACTACTTCTCGGTGTTCCAGAATCAGAAGAAATGACTCGAACTGTTGTGTCAAAGGCTCTAAGGACCAGGCGCCTCCAGAGGGCACCATGTGAAATGCTGTTCTGCATGTACAGGAAGGGGTTTCAGTCTTTAAAAGGGATGGTGACTGGCTGGACAGTATGTTGGCACAGGCGTTACCTGGAGACACTTGACCAGCCTTTTTTTAGATGCTGTGGAGTTGCGGTAGCTGTGGAGGTTTTGAGTTGGCTTGTCTGTCCTTTTGGGCTTGTGTCCATCTGAAAAGCACCGTGCTGACTCACTAATGGAACCAGCTCCTCACGTAGGTCCAGGTGCCTGACTCTGCTTCTACTCATGAAAACTGCCCCTTTGCCATGGATGGGAAAGGGTATGTGGGCGTGAAAGTCGTATAACCAAAGCAAAGGTGCAAACCTTACTTCTGCTAGGCAGAAAGGTGAGTCTTTAACCTTGCAGCGATGCACAATACAACCACACCTTTCACCTTGAAGACAAAGCTCACAAGCCTGTGTAATCTTTCCCTGCCTCGTAATACTTTTTTTTTTGCCACCAGGCAGTAGTCTTGCCTGACCTAAAGATGTAAAAAGAAAGATGTGGGAAAAAGAGGCACTGGAATACACTATTGTAACCAGAAAATGTGTAAACTGGTGCTTTTATGTTGGCTTTGCTTGATGATGAAATGGAAAAGAAGACTAAAAGACCAAGCTTGCTGAATCCAGTTTTCCCTCAAGGATGAGTTAAACTGGAGTGGGTGGAATTATACTCAGGTGAAACTGTCTCAAATCCATGCAGAAATGTAACCTACCATTCAACCACAAATAAACAGCGCTGGGTAATCAACCTGCTTGGTGAGTGATTTGATCAGGTGCTGATCTGGGATAGGTTGTGGAGGTGGATGGGGAAACCTGAGTAACCACAGCTTTCTGAAGGGGACAGCAGGAAAGAATGGTACCTTCCCCGTGTTGTCAAAAAACCCTACAAAAAAAAATCAGCTGATTATGAAATCTAGGCATTTCCCTCATTCCGATTTCTTTCTGTTCAGTGAAAAGAAGTGGCGTTTGGAGACTTCACTGTAAGCCTTAGGCAAGAACTGAAATCCCTCAATATCATCACTGGCACCATGAGCAATATTTGGAGAGCATTACTCATTGCAGTTATTTGAGGCTAAACAGGGAATTCTTAAGATTTGCTGTCTGTGTAGAAATCATCCAGGTTACAGAAGCAGTGTTGGCTTGTAGAAGGGCTTACACACCCCAAATTTGATCATTTCCCCCCCATTTATATTAACTGGTCTAGTAACAACTACTTTCTTGTCCCACAAACCACACTTCATTTGTTTTTCAAAGCAATCCTGAACACTGAGTGGTGTCTTTTACTTAACTGTAGGAAAATGAGACTATTCTAGCCATGTCCTTGTATCTGACCTTACTGAGGTAGTCTTCTTGTGTCATCCTGATTGCTTGCTTTTAAATGAGCTTTTGTGAATGGCTGTCCATTCTCTGGTGATTTGGATGTCCAAAACCTAAAGAATTCTTCTGATAAAGAGCAAGAGCTTGAAGGGATAGAAAGTGACAGGTGGAAAGTGAAATTAGGACAGAAATCTTCATTGCCCTGTACCTTGTCCAAAGTGGGTGTGAAGTCAGAAGACCATTTGATACCTGCTTTGTGATCTAGCAAGTGACTTTTTAAGGTGCAAGGCAATGAAGGGCTGTGCCCAAAATGTACAACTGCTGTATTTTCATGTTGTGGTCAAGACTTGCTGATGCCTTTGCAAGACCGTGTGAAGATCTTATTATTACTAGTGAAAACAATGGTTTTAGAGCTGCTGTTTTGTCTGTGTAAATGGGCATGTTCAGGTGACAATAACTTCTAAAAGCTTCCCCCTATTGTTTGATGTAAGGCCAGCTGGAAGGCCTTGGTTTTCTCCATGTAATTTTGTGAAGCAGCAGGTCTTTCTGATAATTATCTTCGCTCTATTTCCATCAGATACTGCTTGAAACTTTGGCTCAGTAAAACAGAGAACACACAGCAGCAGCAGTTGTCATCTCAGAGCCAGCAGTGCAGACCAGACGTGTGATGTTAGGGACATCTCTGTGTTCAAATGCTTTTATACTGCTGGAAAAGGTGCTTTATTTCCGTAGCTTATAAACACGCACCAGGCACAGCTTACAGGACCAGAAGTGCTGTCTGTATTTGAGAGAACAGGGATACTTAGACTTGCTGTCAGGTTTGGATGCTTTAAGTAAAATCTGCAGGTGCTACATGACATGGATATTGCTGTTCTTACTTGTCCATAGAGTTCATTGAGGCAACCAAAACCAGAGACAATTCATCTTTCTAAACCTCACTGCCTTGATTGATCCAGACACTCAGAGGCATGATATTTTTGCTGTCATTAAACCCAGAAAATCTGTGCTACTTCATATAAAAAAAAAAAAAAAGGCATTGAAATTTATGAGAGCAGCTAGGGAAGCAACCAAGAAGTACTGGTTTGGGGAGCTGCCAGCCAGCACCTCAAGTGACTGATCTGACTAACAGAGTCCAGCAGTTTCCCATGTATATTAGTGCTGCTAGCTCGACTTTCACAGTAATTTTTAAGGCAGTAATTGTCCTAGCAAATCAGCAATATAATTTAACTACTACTGTCTAAACTAGTTTCATGGTCATCCATTTTCTAAAGTCATCAAATTTTATTATTTACCCACAATACAATTATACCAAAAACATACATATATTTAAGAAAAAGAAACACCTTTATAGAAATGTTAATAGTGCTTTGAAATCCTCTGTCACAGCTGGGGCTCTGTTAGACATTGCTAGAGCTCTCCCCGCTTGAGTATTCCCCCGTCGCGCTGGGCAGAACAAACTTCACGTATCTCCCCTTCTCCCAGCCCCTCCTGATTCGCAGAAGTCTTTGCTGGACGCAGGGCAAACTGAAGATGACTTTTGCTAGGATCACAGTACATGGGACGAGCAGCGTGAGGGTGTAGGTCGGAGGCAGGTAGAATTTGTACTGGTTCTCATCGAAGGCCCTCGACCATCCGTACGTGAGTGTGTGCAGAGTGCTGATTACCAAGGCAATAAATCCAAGGGTGGACTAAAAGGAAGAGAAACACACGCCAGTTAGCAGAGGACCTCGTGCCTGGCTATTTCCCTATATTTTTTACACTATTTTATAAGTGTGTGTAGCACAGAGAAAGCAATGAGTATTCCTGTGTTTCTTGGACAGAATAAAACGCGACTGGAAGCCGCTCCCGGGTAGCGTGCCAGACTGCATTTTTCTTTTTCTAATCAGAGGTTAAGTGTGATATTAGAAACTCAGCAGGAGTTTCCCAGAAGATGCTGCCAACTCGGCTGAGAGGTGGGCTCGTGCCTCGGTGCACAGCAGCAGCCCCCAGCCCTGCCGAGCACGTCGCCGCAGGCAGCTCACAAACGCTCCTCCCGAGCCGCAGCTGCCAGCCCCGCTGCCTGCCCGTCCCTGGCTGGCGAGGGGCTGCTGACGGCGGGGTGAAGCATCAGCGTCGTGGCTCTGGACCAGCAGCTGGCACCGTCAGAAGCTGGTGAAGCTGTAGCTTCGCACAGAGCAAAGACACCTTCAGGTAACTGCCGTCATCTACAGGAAAATTAGATTGCAGAGACAGAAGTGTTCTGAGGTGAGCAACAGCCCTGAAGGGTTTCCTTCTCTGTCCTCGAGATCTGTGTTGGTTCATGCGCTGGATTATCTGGCTGTATGACGGACTAAGTCCTTGAAATGAGGAGTCAAGAGCCCTGTATCCACTCAGGGAGGCAGCAAGAACCCAGCCCCTGTTCTGCAGACAAGGACTTCCCCCATTTTCAGCTGAGAACATGGCTCCCAAGCACCCACAGACAGCATTTTACTGGAAGATTTCCAGCTCCCTCTGAGGGTTGCTCTCAAGAGGGGTTTTAAACTGTGGTCCCCTCACCAGTGGTCTCCTGAGGTGGGAGTTCCCGAGCTTCCCAGCTCCCGCTGCCCGTTCGCACTCAGCAGGAGCCGGGCACTCACTCCTGGACGCATCTCAAGTACAAGCCTTTGCTGCTGTATTTGCAAAGAAGAGTGTGGGTGTAGCATATTGCTCTGCTGCCCTGCTTTGAATGCTTGGTCTAAGCCTCCAATAACAACCAAATTTCAAACGAGAGGCTGTCTGGTAAGAGCAGGGGGTGTCCCAGTGCTGATGCTTGCTGAAGGACCTGTGGTCAGCTGGGCCCCATGGCTGCACCCACCAGACCCGTTGTCAGCCAGGTACAGGTTGGTCTGTAAGTGCCTGAAAAACAAAAGTTTTGCTGATCGCAGCTTGGCTCAGTATATACAGCTCAATATATACTCAGTATAGTACAGTGCAGAGCCTGCTGAGCACCCCACGGGGGCTGATTTTCCATCATGCTTAGCCCTGATACCGCCCTGAGTTTAGAAACTCCGCTCTCATTTATCCTCTCAATGCAGTTTCTGGCTAAGAAACTTTTTTTTTTATTATTTTAAACAGTGGCAGGGGTTTCTTCTGCACTGTCACAGCACGTGGAATGTGGGGCCACCACCCATGTAAGGTGTTAAAGCCCTCCAAAAGACGACTGTATGAAGATGGTATCTTCCTGATGCAGGGTTTGCATATATTTTCTGTCCTGTATTAACTCTCATATCTCCCCGATCTCCTCAGTGTCCGCGAGGCTCCCTGGAATGCATCAGCGAAGGTGATTCAGTCACATGTGGCTCATTTAGAAATGTCTGGGCAGTGTCCAAAGCCCCTTCCTGACCCAAATAGATTTCTGACTTCTGCTGCCATCAGTCCCGTGAAGTCATTAGCTCCATGGAAGCGGCTCTGGCTCACGCTTTGTCGACAGGAGGGTTAGAAAAGGTCTGATGACGGATTCTTTATATCTTGCGATACACAAACTAAGAAAGAAACCAGGTCAATTCAACCTTCAAATCCCAGGAGGACTTCTCAGGGTGGTGGGAAGGTAAAGGCAATCATACACATTTTTACTTCTCAGCCAATTCGAGTTGACTTGTAAATCACCAGGGAACTTTAAAAATGTCTCCTATAAGTTGAATTACATACAAATCATTCCTGTTATCCAGTGTCTAGATCCTGTACATTTTCTGTTAATCAAAACTCGACATATAGGGGAACTGTGTATCCAATTTAACTATATTTAATTGCAATTTGTATATGTGCAGGAACTACTACAAAAATTACCTGTTTTTTTTTAAAAAAAAACCTTAGCAACAACCCAAATGGGATTTGCGGCCCACCAGGCAACACGATGTGTATTTTAAGAGTGCGGCCATATTCCATGACACTAATGCAGGTGCACACTGCTGCTGGAAAATGTCAGACTTGGGAATATCCGGGTAAGGACGGGACTCAAGTGGCTCCTGAATTTGTAACAAGCCCCAGCCCTCTCTCAAATGCAGCTTTGGTACAGTGTCTCTCAAACACACCAGCCAGTTCAACTGAGATGGCAACGAATTGCTGCATTTTCTGGGAGACAGCTGGCTGGGGCGGCTGCGCTCCCCATTTTCCCTCTCTTTCACTTTTCCCAGGCAGGGGAAGCCACGATGCTTCTGATGGTGCTGTAAAAGGGTCAAGTGCTGGACATCCCAAATATTTGAGAAAGCAGCCTCACGCTTCACCCCTCGTATTTACACTGTGTGGCTGTGCATTAATTCAGGGAGGACCACACTGCGCTACGTGAATATTAACCTCAGGAGCCTGGGAGCAGTAGCTGCTCTTAATTTCCTCAAGAAGGGCATCACCACCTTATTGAAGAGTAAATCATTTAAAAGAGTCCTCATTAAAAAAAAATAAATAAACAGAAGCTAACGTGCTAAGAGATCTGTAACCTGCTCTTTTTACATGACATTTCCACAGTAGGGCACAATACCAGCCGTGATCCCTGCACGTGATCAGCTCGGAGCTCGTGTCGCGCTGTCATGCTTTATCCCACACGGACAGAAATAGGTGTGAGTATCTTTCCATGAACTAAGCCAGCCAGTTCCCATGTGGGGCAGCCAAGAGCTATTTTGGAGCCGACCATCACGTATTTGTCTGGTCCCAGTGCTGACATACCCTTAGAAAGACGCAGAAAGGGGTCCCAAAGGGCAGATGTGACAGTTGTGTTACATGCACTGGTAGGAGACGGCAGCACTGCTGTGACAACGTACATGACACAGCACCAGCACCCTTCAGGAGAGCTGCCAGGCTGCCTGGGGAGCCAAAGGGAAATGCAAGGTTTCAAAGCCTCCTTCCAGGCTGCAAGGAGATACTTCCCTTCATTTGGGATTCCTGGTATGAGATGCCTAAGCCAGGATCGATCTATCCAACGTCCCAGCAGCTGCAGCCCTCCCCTGAGACATGTGGTGAGAATTAATATGCTCCCGTTGTCCGATCTGAAAGAGAGGTTTAAAGCCAGGTTTCCTTCCTCCCTGAGGAATGATCTCTTGGGGTCAAGCTCTCCTGGTGAGGGTCTTCTACTCAGTGTAAATAATTACTCGCTAGCCCACAGCAAGAGAGGAAAAAAGACAAACTGACTTGCTCGGTTGGTGATTGGGGCACTTGAGGGGGGGAAGCAGGGGAGCAGGCTCCAAACTCCTGCTTTAATGAATATTGAATTATTTATATGCCGCTGAAAAGCTTCAACAGGAGAGGCTGAATGATATTCAGCTCTGCAGCCCCGAACCCTGCCCTCCCCTTTTGAAGGGTTAGGTGTGCACTGGTGTGATGCAAGGCTCCGTGGGGGAGATGCAGCGGGACGGGGTCCCACGAGGGCTCACACGTGTCCAGGTGCCACGTGGGTCACTGCAGCCGGACTTGAAGCCTGGTGCACGCTAAGCAGTAGTGCTGTGGGAGACACGAGTAACAAGGGGTTTTAGGGCTATGGGATATGACAGTGACAAGGTGGGTGGGATTTGGCCGCAAAATCAGGTCTAATGTGCGGGAACACTTGGAAGGTTCATTCCCTGCTGTCCCCGTTAGTTAGCCCTAAGCCTGGCTCCAAGTGCATCCCTGAGAACGCTGCAGCCCCCGAGCTCGGGGTTTGTGAATGTCTCGCATGGTGGACTCAGGTCACTAAGGGAATTTGGCCCTTGGACATTGCTGCAAGTGGGAAGAAGGCTCCTAAACCAGTGAATGACTTTGGAGAAAGAAAAATTACACTTCACTTTTTAGGATCAGACATAGACTTTTCATTGGAATCACACCCAGTTCCCTGTGCTTCTTGGGCTCTGGCAGTTTTATAGACCAGTCTAAGCCTTTTCAAACCTGTCTGTTCAATATTTGGGTGCATGCAAGCTCTGCCAAACCTCTCCTGCCCCTGCACTGTCCTCCCAGGTGCTTTCCTTTTCAGAAGCTCACTCTCCCTCAAATGCAGGGGCAGATCTGTGTCCCAGCTCTCTCCATGGTGGGTTACCTGCCTGCCCTCCACAGCCTGGTGCAAACTCCCCACAGTAGCTCCGACACATCGTGGGTGACTCACATGCAATCAGCTCCAAGGGGGACCATGCCTACAGAAGCCAACAACCCCACCCTCTCAAAATGACCCCAAGGCTTTCTGCCTTTCTACCCCATGTGACTTCAGGAGGTTTTTAGCTGTGAGCAGCAGTGCTGCTCCCAGGCACCAAGCAAGGGGGGGAAAGGACTCTGCAAAGGGGTGTCTCACAGGCAAAGCCCAGGCTGTTTTTTTCTCAGGATCTCTAACTAATGCTGCTAAATGCAGGTGAGAAAGAACTTCAGCCAAGACATTAAAGACTCCCTCCTACAAAGCCTGCTGCTAATCCTCATGTGGATGCCCATGACACATTTTCCCTTCCCCCCGAGACAGCAGTACCCTCTGTAGACCAGCAGCGTGGCCCCTCTGGGACACACCACCCCCCTGGTCTGCGTGAGGGCCTGGCTCCGACTGCAAAATCACCCTCTGGCATCGGCAAATGTCAGCTTTACCTGAATGAAACTGAATTCCCTCCAGTTGAGAGAGTTTGCGACGGACGGAAGTGAAGTGATGGCAAGTAACGACAGCAAGCCCAGGGCAATTATTCCAACAGAAAGATAAATCTCCATCCTCCAGACTTCCTCCTCTACCCAGACAGTCATCTTCTTCTCCACAGCCTGGCATGACAACGAAGCGTTGTTAAAACAGAGCGCTTAGGAACAGAGGAACTGAATTTTATCTGTATTCATTTTGGTTTTGGAAGCAGGTTTCCTGGACGAACACCAGGTCCTGTTCACACCTCCAGCACTATTTGCCCCTGCGTTTTGGGAGGTGTGAAAATGCTCTTTTATCCCACCGCCGTTTGGCCAAAGCTAGACCAGAATTGAAGCCTGCTGGGAGGAACTGCTGAATGCTCTCGGCTCCCACAGCCCGTAACCACAACAGCAAGCTCCAAAGTCGCATTTGGAAAGCTAATTAGAACAAGAAGTCAGTTTAAAGCCATGAAAACAAATACAGATGCTTGAATATGCAGTAGTCTCCTAATAACCTTCATTTTAAGTGCATTTAGGGGGGAAATTGTTCATGCTAATGGAAGGGAAGATGGGTTTTATGCTGCATGGCAAAGAGCAACATTTAGAACCATCCTCTTTAGCCCATTAGATGGGTTTAATTTACTAAACAAAGATGTTGCTAGAAAACAGGAGGTAGAGGGGAAATGAACACAGGATGCTTGCCCGAGATTAATGTGCAACTGTGGCAATTGAGAAGGACCTGCTCGAGGCTGGAGCTGAGAGGCTGGGGGTGTCGTTTGATGGGTGCTTTGAACAGGTGCTGCTGCTGAAAGCAGCTGTCCTGCTCCCCGCTGCCCCACGGCCCCTTCCCTCCTCTCCGCTGGGACAAGCATTTGGAAACAGTTGGGAAATATCCAGCACAGAAAGCAGGCTGGTTACGGGGCAACTCCTTGATCAGGTTCCCCACTGAGCTGCACAAAGCTTGTGCCATCCCGGGAGGGAGCAGGGTGGAGCTGCAAGAAGCCAGGGCAGAAGGGCAGAATCACATTTTCCCATGGCATTGCCGAGTTACAGAGCTGGGTGAATTGCCTGAAGGTAGTGACCTCACGCTGGATAAACACTGCTGAGAGCCTCAATAAGGCAATAAAGTCCTTTCCCATTTCCTTGTTCCTTAGACTATGACCATGATGGTTCTCCACCATCACTTTGTTAAACTCCTGGAGGCACACTGTGATGAGGACACACCTCCTACAAAACAAACCCCCTGGGGTTATGGCTTGGTCACTCCAGCAGGCACCTACTGTGAACGGCAGTGTGAGCAAACAAGGATCTCCCAAAATCTAGGGGGAAAAGTTGAGGGGAACTCGTCTCCCTCCAGCACTGGATTTCTCCCCTCCTAGCATTTTGCCTGCCTCTGCCCTAGTCTCAGACGCGCCAGGTGCCGGGCAAAGCTGGTTTCAGAGGCTTGTCTGTGCTTCTGGGGAGCAATGGCACAGGGCAGTTTGATCCTAGCCCTGGCTGGAAGTGCACGGGCAACACCCTGCTAAGGTGGCTGGTCCTCAGTGCGGACGGGCGCATGCCTGGTCCATGGTGTGCAGGTGCCTTGTGGAAGGAGTGCTTGTATAGGCAACAGATTATTCCCACCGTCCCACGCGTGCTTTGGAAAGTGAATGCAAAAGCCAAGATATTAAGCCCACTACCCAACATCTGGATGTGTGTAGAAGATTACTACAGGTGCAGACCTGAAGAGTACCCACGTTACCTGCTTGACGGCCGTCTCGATTAACTGGTAGCGGTGGGAGCGGCGCATGGGCAGACAGAGGCTGTACACGGCATGCAAAGCCGCGCAGAAGAAGCTGAGGAGACCAATCTGCTTTCGGTGCTGGAGCCACTGGTCGAGCCAATCTGGAAAGCGCCTGTATTTGGTGCCGTGGTAGAGCTGCAAGCAGGCTGCCAGCACTCCAGGCAGGTAGACCAGAGACAGCATGACATAGGCCACGCAAGGCAGCGTTGTGTTGACCACCTCGATGGGGATCTTGTACAACTTGTTCTTCTGCTCCCTGATGTAAGGGTGGATGACCTGCCGGATCAGGTTGTAAGTGAAGAAGCAAAGAAAGAGCCCCAGAGCCAAAAAGATGGGGATTTTCCAGGCTGGCAAGAGGCGCAGGGGAATGTTCTCGATCTCACGGGCTGACGACATGCAGCCCATGTCCACAGGGGTGAATCCCATGACTTGAGCGATCTCTGCTACGGTGCGCTTGGCTTCTTGGTTATTTGAGCAAATCAGAACCTGCAACGAACAGAAAGATACACACAGGGCAAAGAGCGGTCAGGCTGCTGGGAACGAGTGCGTCGGGAGGGATGCTGTGCTAAGGGGAGCCTGCGTTATCCCACTGAGCATCATGCCTCCTGGCAGGCTTTCTGATGGGGATTTACCAAAGACCTCTCTCCTGGACAGGTTTCCTTTCATGTGTGCACCACCAGTTTGTTTTACTGGATGTGTTTAGATAAACAGATAATTAAATAATACTTTTCACTTAGGCAGAGGCTCCAAAGCATGAAGTAAGTGAGGGTACTTCATTTCTGAGCAAAGAAATGCAGAAGCTATGGGGTGGTCTCTGGATGCCATGGCCAGCACTCAGACCCCTTCTCCTGGAGCCTAAGGCCATTTGCTGATGCTGCCAGACCTCAGCTGCTGAAATAGTTGGGATTTGGCCCTTGCCAGAAGAAAACAATACCTGCTTATTTCCATCCCTGGCACCTGACTGCAGCGTCCATGCAGAAACCACATTAAACCCCTTGACAACGGTGCAGGCTGGGAACAGGGAAGCCAAGTACTCGGCGTTGGATTCTTTGTGATGGTTGATCTCGGTGTTGTTACTAACGTCCACCAGGATCTTGCCCGCCAGCACATCAGCCAGGTCACAGAGGGTGGAGTAATGTTCCCTGAAAACCGCCACAAAAATGACATCCGTCTTCTTCACCGCCTCAGCCTGGAAGGTGACTTCTGCTGCGGAAGGGAAGAGGCCGGCTTTTCGCTTTGGGTTGCGGCTGCCAACCACCACCTTGAACCCAGAGCACACCAGTCGGATGGCCAATGACCGCGCGAAGTCCCCGCTCCCCAGCACTCCGATGGTGCGGCCGGCCGCAGGAGTGATGCTGGGGTCTCCCTCCATGCTCCGATGGCCCAGGAGGGGTTTGGCCATGTCTCCTCTGGACATCCTGTCAGGAAAAACAAGGCGAAATGCAAGTTCATTGTGAAGCTCTCACAGAGACCAGACCACATCCGTGGTCATGGGGAAAAATGCCACTTAGGCCACTTGAACAGACAGATGTGCATGTGGTTTCAGCCCCAGTAGCCCAGGACCCATCTGCCAAACCCACCAGCAAGCATGCAGTAATGTACAAGCACCATTGGAGGGGGACAAAACACCACGCTGGGTTGGAAGGTGAAGGGTTTTAGGAAGGTTTCCTGGGTTTGTGTGATCCAACAGCTGCTGGATGCACTCATCCATCCTTTGCTGTTCCTCATGCTGGCATCTCACACTGCAAAGCCAGGGCAATCCTAACAGTGACCACGACCAGCAACTCTCAGACCCCCATGGAGCTACCGGGCATCTTATGAAAAGCCCAGGGCCAGTGCTCGATGGGGATCCCTGAGCCCACATTTGGGAAAGCTGAGGGGGTGCTTCTGATTTGCAAGAGCAGAATCAAGGCAGGGAGTTTAAGTTGAAATGAAAGTGTCCTAAAAGTGGTAAACGAAGAGAGTTGCAGCCTTTGCCTGTTCCAATATTGGGTCTGGCAAGCGCTGTTTGCTTCAGCTCTTCAATGAGTAATGAGAATTTACTCGTGACATTTAAAAAATATATTAAAACATGATGGGATTTGCTCATGAAAGATCTTGATGAGCTTTACAAACGTTAATGAATTTTGCCCTGTAACACTCTGCTCTCCATAACAGATTCGATATTGAGGCCACGGAGAGGTTTTAAGCAGATCAATGAATTCACCAGCAGCACACCAGCCAGCCCGGGAGGTCAGATGAAACTCAGGCAGGGAACTGCCAGGCTGCTCATGAGTGGCTCAGATCTGCCTCCCAGCTTAAGGAATGGCAAATTCCTTAAGGGCAGATTTTTAAAGGGCTCGGGAGGTGGCCCAGGGAACGTACACACCAGGACATCTGGCTTTTGTATTGGGCACACTGGTAGGGATGATAATAAAGACCAGAATTAACAAACTCCTGATGTATTGGGGACTGAGACAACTTGGTTTTGGCGGAGCACAGTCTCGCTTACAGCTAGTCAAGTTCTTTCAAAGTGAAGGTGACCGCTCTGATGGGGTGATCTGGTCCCTAGGGCAGGCTGTTTTTTTCATAGACTTTTGGAAATGTCCTTCACCCAAGGCTTTCCTGGGATTGGAGCAGTAGTGGTGCAAAGGGGAAGGGCACTTCTGCATGAATAGTTACCAATGAGAAACAAAAGGTAAGAAGAAATAAATAATTTTCTTAATGGGAATAATTTATCAAGGGACTTCCCTGAGGATCTGTGTTGTTCAATGTGCTCATAAGTGATCTGGGAGAGGGAGTGAATATTGAGAAAGATGGAGCTTGTGCATGATGGACAATCGATCTTTATTTGAAGAATGTGCAAAAGGATCTCCTTGTTCAAAGTGCCTGAGCACCAAAATTCACTACTGACACGTGCCAAGCGCTGCCTATGGCCACAACCTCCTCCTAATGATACGTATACTTTAATGAGCTGTAAATTTGTTAAAACCACTTGGAAAAAAGACCTGGGGGGTCACATTACTCTGAAAATACCGTCTCGGTGCTCCCTGGCAGGCACACATCAAACAGAGCCTGAGTTACTGGGGGGCAAGACCTCTCAGTCCTGCTCCAACAGAAGCCTACAAAACACCTTCAGCAGATGGACCTCAAAACTGTAGTTTACTGTTCTGGATACAAAAAATCCTGGCTATGGTGGCAATACTGTTTCTATGGCAGAGGTCTGTCTGCTCTCCTTGCCTCTCGCCAAGCACCCCCCTGTCCCAGAGACAGAAGATGCTCGTACATGGCAGAAGCACTCTCGGGAGAAAAACAAGCACCAAAGGAAGGTGTGCTGACTTCTCCCCTTTAATAACACCTTTCCTCTGCTCCCCATACCACATAGACTTTCTTTCACGCTCTAGGTGAGTAAGAGAGTCCTGTTAAACTCTGTATTACTCATACTCCACTCTGAAGGTTTCTGCTTCTGTTCCAGACCTGCAGCAGGGTTTGCGTGCCCCAGGGCTGACTCGGTGATGCTGGCTGTGTCAGCTGGGTTAACCCAGGCTGCTGCCTGGGCACACACCCCTGCCTTAGGTGTATCCCATTTCTATCACAGTCACCAGGACATTTCATCCAGGAATTAGTGGGAAAGGCATACAAAATAACACACAAAACACTGCTATACCACTATATAAATCCATACATTGAACAGCACGCTGCAGTTCTGCTCACTCCACTGCAAAAAAAGGGAATAAACCTAGAAGAGGGCCACAGGAAAAGAGTGGGAGAGATGACAAAGAGCTGTGAGCTTGGCAAAGAAACACATCGGTGAGGAGGGAGAAGAGAGCACCTGGGGTTTCTCGAGGTGAAGAGCAACCTCGCAGGTGGAGCTCAGGTCAACAGGAACGCTGGAGAGCAATACGGACAGGCTAATCCTCTTTGTCCACAACCAGTCCTGCTGCAAAACCCCTCGTGTAAAGCAAAGCAGCTCTATCTGAAAAGCTGTTGTTTTTTTTTTCCCGGCCCCTTCTTATCAGATGCTTTATCAAAAGCTCACTGCTTTACTTTTTAGAAACCACCTTGCTCCACCTGAATTTATTTGTGGCCAGAACTATTTGTTCTAGGGCCAACGCTATTGTTCAGCCTAACGAGCTTTCTTTCCTACACTCCCCCCCTCCCTTTCCACCACCTGTACAATCAAAATGTTATCCCAAAATAGAGACGCATCTCTGGCTCTCAGCCAAGGGGAGAGAAATCAACATTCGGGGTGACAAAGCGGTTGTTATCCACAGACTCATTTTATCCTCAAGCTAAAGCACCTCAAAAGCTCTCTCCATGCTCCCACCAGGACACGAATTCTGCTGCAAGCAAATTTACTTGTAGTGTGTTTTCTCTGTGCTGTAACTGCCACTGAACACGTAGAGAAATGTTAGCAATGTTTGGAGATAAACAGCTTTGCTGTCTCCAGTTATTTTGACTAAAAAGGATGACAGAATTAAATGGCCTTTGAAGTCAGCAGGATAGTTAGAAAGTAAGAAACCTCAAAATGTTTTCTGTGGATTTTGGTGTGATTATTTTTGTCGTGCTCTGACTGTCGGGGCTTTGGAGCAGGACCCGTCCCTGCTGCACAGCCCTCGGTGGGATGGCAGCTTGGTCCCTGCCGCTGGCTGCCGTCTGCCACCGCGGGCTGCATTGCCATCGCTGCCACGCACCGAAATCTGCCAGGAAGGAGGGGAAAACACCTCTTTCACTGTAAACGCATTTCACCAAGACAAACGCTCTGGTCTCTGCCTAACAGATGCCTGAAAATGGGGAGTCTGATTAGCCAACAATTTTTTTCACTTCTGTATCTCTGTGGAGCACGCAGACCCCCCTGCTCCCGCCGCCGCCCCTGACGTACCATGTTCACACTGTTTTTTCTGCACTTATGAACACTATGTTACCTGCTTAAAACTCTCCCTCCCAAAGCCAGTTCTTCATGGCAAGGTCAACCCACCCAGAGTCAGTGCACAGCGCCATGGCCAGGATGCTGTGGTTCACCCCGAGGCAGAGGTGGCCAAGAGCGAATACTGCGGCGCTGGGACACATCTTTAGCATGCTGCAGCCTTAGATAAACCTCATTTATTGATCTTCCCTATCAAGGAAAATCTACTCCTGCTGAGTTATGGCATGTGCAATTCAAGGAGATGGGTTTCTTACTGAGGAAGCTACAAGATGATTTAAAGCACAGCCCAGTGGAAGTAAACTAGCTTCAATCCTAACCAGGAAGCAGTTCCCTAATTAAAATATCTAATACAATGTAAAGCTGCCCTTCAGCTAGACTATTAATGACACCCTTATATCACTGTATGGGGATGCTATGTCCAGCTCTAGCACGCTTGTTCCTGTGTGCAGTTCACCGACGGTATCGCAATTGTCATAGAATCACAGAATCGTTTTGGTTGGAAAAGACCTTTAAGATCATCAAGTCCAACCGTTAACCCAGCACTGCCAAGCCCACCACTAAACCATGTCCCTAAGGTCCCCACATCTACTTGTCTTTTAAATCCCTCCAGGGATGGTGACTCCACCACTTCCCTGGGCAGCCTGTTCCAATGCCTGACAACCCTTTTGGTGAGGAAATTTTTCCTGACATCCAATCTAAACCTCGCCTGGCCCAACTTGAGGCCGTTTCCTCTCGTCCTGTCACTCGTTACTTGTGAGAATTACTGCTATTATTTGCCGGACAATAGCAGTGATGGGCAACAAGCAAGACAGGGAGCTCCGCTCTGCCAGGCACCGTACCAAAACGAGCCAAAAGGCCACTCCTGCCCCAAAGAATGGGATCAGACAGACAAAAGCTGGGTGAAACGAAGCAGTCAAATCTCTGTTGCCCAGGCAGAGGGAGGGAGGGGCTCCAACAGAAGAAAAAACACGGATAATTTGGCACATTTTGCACCTGAGGCTTGGCAGAGGCTGTAAGCTTAGGCTCAGTGCCAGGCAAACAAGGTTTTTCTGCCTCTCTGCCCATGCTGAGTGGCCTCGCTCAGGTTTTGCAGCAGGACAACCGTTCTGGACAGAGCTGGGCTGCAGGAGCCCGCTCAGGTGTCTCTGGGCTCACAGCAGAGTTAATCTGCCAAGCAGATCATCCCCCACCACGAACAGGGGGCCGGCTCGGTTGTTATCCTCTTTCGACAGACGTGGGGGACCAAGATACTAACGATAATGGGACTCCAGCAAGTTTGCCTGGGAAGACCCAGATATCCCTGACCATGTCTTTAACAATGAGACCATCTTTTCGGGCCCCTTTCACTTCCTCTGGTACAGAAGGACAACCTCGCTGGTTCCCGTAACTCACAGTCTGGAGGCGTTTGGGTTTCAAACCCTGCAGAAGGATGGACCTGTGGTGGCAAGGCACACTTCTGGCCAAAAAAACCAAGACCCATTTCACTGTCTTGGTGTTCAGATTTATCAGACAAAAGATAACTTAGTTTTACAATAACTCTAATAAAAAAAGCAGTGTCTTAAACATATCGCTGGGTCAAACTGTGCTGAAGAACACGGCAGCAATCTCATGAAGAGCTCCAAGTAATGGTCCTGTCCAGTGCAACCAAACTGGTTCCTGTTTGCACAAAAGATCATCTCTGAGCTCAGCCTCATGTACGGAGCCTCAGCCAGCGGTAACTTGGCTAAAACAACCGCTTTTGTGTCTTCCCCCGCGGTCAGGTTTTGTTTAGACCAACCACAACTGAGTCTCGAGTAGCCGTGGATTCAACCCGGTGCAGGTCATCACAGAGCCTGCTCTGTGCTTCAGCTTCTGTGTTGGGGGTTATTTGCGATAAAGCACATGATTATTATCTACATCCCCTAATGAGCACGTGGGTTGAAAGACCAGCAAGCCACATGAGGAATCAAATGATGTAGCAGAGCCCTTGGTCAAGTCATGGCAGAGGAACGTTGTGCTTTCTGCACCGGGACGGTCCCTTTGGGCTCTGCGGCCACGGCTGGCACCCGGCTCCATGGAGCATGGTCCCACAAACACACACACCAGAGGGACTGGGTGATCTCTGCCCCCGGGGGACTTTCAGTCTGCATGGAAGGACCTTTGAACCACGAAGCTGAAGCCTTACAGCTTCTGTTTGCAGAGCCCTCTGGTCAGCAGTGGGCACTGGCACCTCCTGCTGCATTAACCCTCGAGAAGCCCCAGCTGGAGAGGAGCATTCAGCCCCTGAAGTCTCCAGTCAGGTCTTGCTGTGAGCAGAAATACTCAATTTTTGGCTACAGCTGTCTTGTTTTCAGGGAAAATAAAATATTTAAGTCTCTTTCCCACTCCTGGAGTGTCCCTCCGAGGAGCACAGCAAGTACCACGTTGGGACTGGAACAGATTTAAGTAAGAAAAGGGCTTATCCAAAGCTGCTTTAACCCCAGCTCTGGTGCACATTTCAGGAGACCTTTCAGTCCTGCCAGGCTGACTGGAAATAACCCCTCTGCTCTGCAGGCGAGGGAAGGAGTGGGGGGAAACCAGGCTTGCTGCCCCTTTCCCTCTTTCTCCTTCCAAAGCAGAGTTAACTCCCCAACAGCGCAAACCAGGAACTGGCAAAGGGAATAAATCACCCCTCGGTGTTACTTCAGCCAGAAAAGCCATGTTGCAAACCTACCCGGGACGCCAGCCAGGCTGTGAGAATGAGGAAATGCCGGGAACCAGGCCCCCCCGCCACCGTCCTTCGGCCCCTTCGCCCACGGGGCACACGGGGCAGGGAGCGCTGATGGGGAACGGGGGGCTGCTCACCCCGCGCCCCCACCGCCGGGGTGGGACATGGACCTGCCCCGAGCAGGCATCGCTGGGTGCTGAGGCTGTCCTCTGCCATATGGTGGGGACAGACCTGCTGTGGGGCCCCGGGATTGCTGTGACACCAAACCTGCTGTGGGACTCCCGGGGTTGCTGCATGTCCCCCTGCCACCACTCACTACCCTGATGCACTTTGCATTCACAGGTCCCCATCCCTCCCCGTGCCCCAGGGCAGGTGTTTATCCCATTATCTAATTTATCAAGTGTTTATCTGTTAAAACCACCTCCATAAGCTCCTGCAGAGCTTTCTCCCCTCTGTATCTCTTGATCCAATTAACCTCATCGCTTCCTCTCTTACCCCCAAAGGACACAGCACATGATTTGCCCCCTCCCTCTCTGCGGGAACATTCTGCATTTGGAGAACAGGCTTCACGTCTCCCTTCGGTTTTTCCTGCAGGAGTGAAACCCAGCTCTTTCCTCAGAGCTGTTATGTTTGACAGCTCGGCCTCTCTTCCTTGCTCTCATTTTTCTTGGAGGGCGCCCAGAACTGCATTTTCCTATTGAGCCCCTAAAATGTGCTGGCTGGAGCAGAGACGCCGTTTCCCCAATGTGCCACTTCTCTTTCTTCATCCCATCAGGCTGTTTGCTTTTGCACAACTGCGTGACACTGTTGACTCATGGGCCGCGGTGCCCATCACCCCGTCCTCTGGCTCCCCACAGCCGCTGCCTGGCCGGTCGCTCACCCAGTGTCCACGCAGTCAGTCGGTCTTCCCACACAGGACACAACACATTCCCTGTTTTTTTAGACCAGCTCTCCAGTTTGTCACAATCTTTAATTCTTAGTCTCTCCTCTAAAATGTTTCCAGTCCCTCCCAGCTCAGTGTCACCTACAAATTCAGTTTGTGCCTCCCTACTCCATCACCCACTAATGAAAACACGGGCTGACAGGCACTGACCCTCCCCACTCCTTACAGCCTCCGGTTTAAACACTGGTAAATATTGAGGATGTTGGTTTTGGAAGCCAAAGGCATGTCCCTGACCACGAGATGTTCTTCACCATGAGCAAAATTCAAAAACATCTTTCAAAACAGGGAAAAGCAGAGGAGAAAGGGCTACCAGAATTTCCCACAGGAGCAAAATAGTCTCTTTTTCCCACACAAGCTCAGACATTTTGGCTACGGTTTTCCTATAGAAATACATCAGCCTGTGGGCACTTTGCAGGAACAATTTCCCTTCCCAAGGTTAAATGGGCAACATTAATGCTGAGCAAAAAAATCACCCGCCTGTATGATATGGAACTGGAAAACGAACTTTTGGGCTGTTCTTTTCATCGAAACTATGAACTTCTAAGCACAGTTACCAACAGGTTCTGCCATAGGTAGCCCCAAACTGTCCCAAATTTGTCTCTGAAGGCAAGGGCCCCCTCTGCAGTATCACTTCTCTGCAGCAAAGTCCTTGCCTGAAGAGCTTCCTCTGCTCTTCCGCAAAAAGATCTTGCTGTCTGTGCCTGCTGTGTCAATAGAGTAATGAGAGGCCTGAGAAGGACCTGCTCTGTAATAAAACTTCATCAAATGGGAATCTGAAAGTCTGGGAAGCCCGGAGGTTTCATGGTAAGACTGTGGAGAGCACACACCTGAAGCAAGATGGGGTTTTGGCAGAGCAGTGCTGATGCTGACATAGCACACAGGACTGATGTGACTCTGAATAAGAAGGTCATTTTCCCCGCTTATCATCTCACAGCTCTTAAAAGTGACATAAAGGGACGGTTTACAACAACTTCAGGTGCTGTACTGAAGTCCTGCATGGTTTCTCTTGCCTTCTTCTGGGGTCTTAATCCGCTGCTGCTCTTACCAAGCTAAGGACTGTCTCACAGTGACTCACCCGTTTCTGAGCCTTCCCCTCCCTGAATTGCGGGTAGAGCAGGGATGCAGCCAAAACTCCAGGTGGTGGAAGCTTCTCAGGTAAATCTAATAACTCCCTGCAGCCAGACATGATGGGAGGAGGTGCTCCTGCCTGAAATGAGCTGCGGACAATGTCTTCCGCTCTTCTCCGGGCAGCGTGTGCCGTTCTGCTGGGAGCTGGAGGGTTCGGAGATGGTGAGGCCTGACTTCAGCCATCACCGCAGGGAGCTGGCAGGCTCCGGCTGTTTAAAACCTCTTTATTTCTTTCCAGGAAAGACGCACAGGAATTGCACTGCGTGTGCATGAAAATATTTGGATTGGCTATTCCCGTGCTGCAGTGCCTGTTAGAAGGGTCTCCAAGATCAGCACTCCCTCGCCTTTCTGATTTTGCCTCTCGCGGTGACTCAGAGGATGCGCAGGACCACATGGGGGGAGAATATGGCTCGGGAGGCAGGTTGGGGTGGAGGGAAGACACAAGCGATGGTGTGAGGTCAGCCCAGGTCCTGCTGATCCCTTGCTTTCCTCCCTCAGAGCACAGGCAGGGCACACAGCGCATGGAGGTAGCTCTGAGCCAGCCCTGAATGCGCTGAGCCGTGAAAACGGGGTGCTCTGCCCAGGAAAGGCAATGAAGCTGGTGCAGGGCCATGCTCTGCCTTGTCTGCCTTTCCCAGCAGCTCCTGGGGAGCTACTGGGAGAGATGGGGCTAACGTGACCAGCCCTGTTCGGGGATCCAGATGGGTGGGAAAGAGATGCTCTCCACCGACAGTCAACTCACTGCCCTGAGATGGTGGGACCCCACAGCACTCTGCCTTCCCCCGCCTGCCCCTGGCTGTTTGCCTCTGTCTGGCAGAAACGTGTCTTTGGTCCGACATCCCGGAGAGCAGAGCCAGCTCGCTTCGCCCGGGGAGCACAGGGCTCTCGCTGGTCATCCCAGGGAGGCAAATTCACCCGGTCCCTTCTGTTGGGTGACACCAAGCTGCTAACGTCTTGCTGTGTCTGTACCGTTTTGGCCATCTATTTATCTCTATTTTTCTTCACTCCTTCAAGCAGGTGATGAGACCAACAGCAAAGGAGGAAGAAGAGGGAATGTTACTGACCTGGGAGGAGCTGGAGGAAAAGCAAGAGAAGACAGCAGGTGGCTTCACCAGCAAAGGACCATGGAAGGACGATGACTAAGGTGATCACGTTGCCTTGTGAATATAGCACTTGTTTTGCCTGAGCACACTATATTCCTGGGGGCATGTTCAAGGCATGCCACGGACATACCTGCTCTGCTGAGCAGCTGTCACGGGCAGGAGATGTGTCTGGGAAGGAAAACACCTTGGTATAAAGCAGCAGAGGAAGGTACCAACTCAGTGGTACCTCCTCCAGGATGAGGGAAGTCTGGTGCCTGTGTGTGCACGTGCAGGTGTGCGCAGCTTGCCTTCCCCCAAGGACCCCAACGACTCAGTGAGACCCACGTGTGCTGGACAAGTACCAACACCACGTATTTCACCACCACTCGGGAGAGCCATCCCGTGTCCAGCTACGCTGGCTGCTGCAAAGGGAACTGATGCTTCCTGCCTGGTCGGTTCTGTCCACTTAGGATCCTTCTTTGATGACCTTTAATGTGCTCTTTAAAGCCAGCTCTGCTGGAGCGCTGCCTCCTGCTCCCACCTGTGGCAAGCACACCCTCACGGCGAGAAGTTAATTTATTCTGAGTACCTGAAGCGATACATGTTGGTATCTATTAGTGCTTGCACATGCTCAGTAGTTGGCATCAGCATACTTTTGTGGTGGACACGTTATCTACAGACCGTGATTCTTTGAAGCCTACTGTCCATGGGGAGCTCTTAGGACATTTTTTCCAAAAACTACAGTGGTGTATTCATACGAACTAAGTGGAAATGCACGTGCAAGTGTTACCACAATGAAGGCTTTAGAGAGACTCACTGAAAATCTGAGAACCTGGAAAAAGGACGGAAGGAATTTGTCTCAGTTCCTTAAACCCTGGGCAAAATTTTCAAAATGTCCATGTGATTTAGGCCCCCAAAGTACCTAAGGGCTTCGGGAAACAGGACATAAGCTCCCACATCTCTGATATGCTTTCAAAATGTTTTATCCTTTCAGTTAAGCTACATTTCACTTAAACTTAGATGAAGATGGGAAGCTGCTTAATCCACTGTAGGGCTGCAGGGAAATCTACCCTATGAAGCAGCAGTAACTTAAAATTTGGAAATAATTAGCATTTTCCTCTATTATAGGGCTGACAAAAAGCTAATTCTAAACAGTGATGGTAAACTTACAGATAACAAATTGGTGGGTTTTAATTCTTGCTATGTGACACCTCTTACACAGCTGCCAGTGCCTTCCCCACCTCTCGAGAGAGCCGGCTTGGCTGGCCTACTTCTTCCACCCTCGGAAAAAATGTGTTTCCCCTGAATCTAAACCTGCTTCTATTTATGGGTGTGATGTTACAAGGTCACAGTCAAAGCATAGTTCCCAACAATAAAAAGCAAAACAAAACAAAAACAAAAAGCAAAGCAAACAAAAAAAATTATTATGCTTTCAAAAAGCACGTTTTCCTGGCGTTTGGTGTGGTGTTTTTTTAAACAAAGACTTGTTGAGTCATCAGCATTTTTTCTCTACAATCACGGAGGAAATCAAATATGTGCAGTGACTATGGGATCTTGTATTACTGTACATTTGTTTCATAGCAAATGTGATTTTAAAAGAGGAGAAAACTTAAGCTTGATGTAGCATTTAAATCTTGTTAGCCCTCCATCTTCTCAGCCCACAGGAGTATTGATGCTGTAGGCGATGGCCTTCCTCTCCCGCTGTCTCTCAATTTTGGTTTCTCGCCATGGGAGGCAATTTCCCTGTGCGTTAGTTTTATTTAGACTATACCGAGGGAAATGTTCTGGGGTCCTCAGTACCCGCCTGTCCTCCGCTCAGCTCAGCGGGGTGCAGGCATTACGAACACGAACGCTCCCCCAAGCTCCCCGTTGTTCAGCAAAGGGGCCGTCGCGGCCCCACGCACCCCCCAGGCAGCGGTTACACCCCGGCCAGGGTCACAAGAAAGGGACAGTCCCACCCCAGGTCATATCACCTGTAGGATGGTCCTACTACAAAGTCACCTCTCTCCAATTCCTTCACAGCTTTCATCCTTCGTTACTCTGACACGGATCAAATGCTGAGGTCTCCCCCATAGAGCATCCAACCCTTGTACCTTTTATAAGCCCTGCATTGGTACAGAAGTCACACGGCCGCCCCCCGCTCGCCTCTGAGGGACCGTGGGTCCTGGCCAAGATTTTCCCCAAGATTTTTTTCTGTCTCAGTGCTGATTTCTCTCTGGCTGGCAGAAGCCACTGTCTCCTCAAAGCATTTGGAGAGCTGAGAATGCAAAAGTGAAACCTAAGTGCAAACTGCTCTCGGAGGGACACAGCCCGACTAGTGCACCCATCTGCACCTCGCTGCCCCACCGCGCTCCACAGGGCCAGGCCACGAGTGGGCCTGGGACAGCGACAACCGCCCCGTTTCAGGCGGGTTTGTGTGCGCAGCTGAAGACACCCGGTGCAGGGAGTTCCCCGTACCTGCACGGACGTGTCGGGCCACCACGGGAAAGCGCTTCCAGCAGCCGCCCCTCACCGCAGGCCCGCGGACCTGCCGGGGACGAGCGTCCCACCGGGCTCTTCCCACCGATCCCCCCGATGTGGGGCACGCCGGCCCCCGCGGAAATTTCTGGCCGCGACCTGGCCCCGGCCCCAAACCCAACACTCGCACCGAGGCGGCCACAGCCGAGACCGCCCCGGGGGCCGCTCCCGCCGCCGGCCCGGAGTCCCCTGCGGAGCCCAGGGGTGGGACCGGCCCCTGTTCCCCAGCCCCGCCGCGGGGCTCCCGGGGCCGGCGGGTGGCGGCGGAACGGGGCCCCGGGACCCAGCGCACCGCGGCGGGCGAGCCCCCGTGGACCCGGGACTGTCACCCCGGGCAGGGGCACCCCGGCGGCGCCTCCGAGCCGAGCCGTGCCACCCCCGCACCGCACGCCCGCCGCGGCCCCAGGCCTGCGGCTTCGAGCCCCGCTGCCGCCGAGCCCCGGTCGCGGGGCAGCCCCGCTGCGCCGCGCCGTCCCCGCAAGGGCGAATCCCGCCGTGCCCGTCCCCCCGCGGGGCTCACCTCTGCGCGGCGGCGGCGGGCGGCGGCTGGGCGGGCGGGCGGGCGAGCGGAGCCGTCCGGGAGCCGTGAGGCGGGGGCCGTGATGTCAGGCCGCGGGCCCCGCCTTCCTGCCCATGTGCACCCCGGGGGCGCCGGGCACCCGCGCCGCGCCGCTCGGCACGGCACAGCCTGGCCCAGCACAGCCGGGCTCACCGCATGGCCCAGCACGGCATGGCTCTCCGTGGCACAGCACGGCTCTCCGTGGCACAACACGGTGTGGCACAGCCTGGCCCAGCACAGCCAGGCTCACCGCATGGCCCAGCACGGCTTGGCACAGCCTGGTCCGGCTTAGCACAGCGTGGCATGGCATAGCCTGGCCCAGCACGGCGCTGCGCACCCCGGCTCACTGCATGGCCCAACCCTGCCCAGCCCAGGGGTGAGGGTGCAGCAGCAGTGAGCCCTCCAGCCCCGGCCCTGTCACCAGCCCCGGTCCCTGCTGCACCCGCCCTGGTGGCACTGCCATGCCGAGGTTAAACGCACACGGGTGCGAGGGCATCGCTGCCGGGGCTGCAGCAGAAACAACATCCATTACAGGCAGGAGGCAGATGCAGACCTTAGTTCTCTATTTCTAAGTGCATTTCAGAGCCAGCCAGTGTTTCATTTTAATGGGAGGGTGCGGCTTGGGGCGCCTCTCTCAGTGCTATCAGGGGCCGTGCACTCGCTCTTAAAAGCTGTGCCACGGGGTGTGGAGCAGAGAGATAATGGTTCTTACCCCTGTGCCGGGAAAGAGTTGTCCTGTTGCAACCACCCCTCACGCAGCCGCCCGGCCCTGCTCCCATGGACCAGCAGTAGCGTGCTGTCAGGCTGCCGAGAACTGGCACTGAAAGTAGTGTCTTCAGGCAAAAACATTGGGTCAAACCCACAGGGATTTAAAAAAAAAAAATCCCTCTGGAGCTTTGGTTCACTCACTCAAGTAGAGGAGGGGAGCACAGAGGGGAGGGACCCAAAGGGACTGTCTCATCCATCCCCGAACCACGGCATAGCTGGGGTGATGCTGGTGCGATCTGGTTTTGAAGCCTGCGTGGTGGGACGTGCAGTCCCTCCGAAGGGAGCCTGACACGCTTCACCTCCTCTGCAGTTAGGAGGGTTTTCCTAATCTCCCGATCTTTGCTGACTGCTATTCCCTCTGTGCCCACCTTGCGCGTGGGATATGTGTTCCCGGGATGGAACAAGACCCGCTCCTTCCCCCTCTCCTGGGCAGGCTGTGATTTTAGCCATCTCAGCCCATTCTCACTGCTGTCCTCTGCAAATGTCCCCTCTCTCCTGCCTCTGTGCTGCCTGCAAATGGGGCCAGCTGCCAGTCAACGCCATCCCAGCTCAGGGGGTACCCATCGCCTCTCACATCCATGGGGTGAGAGATACAGAAACCTGCCGATACAGGGAGGCTGCAGCAACAACGTGGGGTTGCTGGGGAAAGCTCGTGTTGGTGGCTCCTGGCACCAGGACCTTGGATAACAGAAAGCTTCAGAGGCTGAGGGCGTTCAAGCTGCAAACTTCGAGATGATGAGAGTTCCCTGGGTACTGGGGAATGCTGGAGAGGCGAGAAAACCTATTGGCATGGTTAGGAGAAGGAGGATCATTGGGATATCTGTACTTCATCATGCCTCCGTGAAGTCCATCTGTGACTGAATGCAGCCAAAAGACTCAGATTACTACTCACCCTCTTCTTCCCTGTTGTGGCCCCTGCCTCCTCACACTATCTTAGTGATGCTTAATTTGTATGCCATGATCAGCCCTTTGTGGAGACTGAAGGAAAGAAATCATTGAACTCTCCTGTGTTTTCTGTATATTGTTACCTGCACTCCCGCATTATGTAAAGGACAAATTTTGCCTTTTAATTAATTTACAGTACCCATAGTCATTGCCTTGTTTGCCTTGGTCATTGCGATTCATTTCACATGACTCCTCTTTGATCTTGCAGGTCTCTGCAAAGCCGCGGTTACACCGTATGGGTCTCCCTGTGCACCTTTCCCTTGCACAGGGCAAGGCTGCTGTTACGGGTTTGCTGTCATTTCCTTGGGTAATGACCAGTCCTCTGGGTTCCTTTATCCCAAAGCACTGAAATATGCTTTTTTGTTTTTGTTTTTGTTTTGGTTTTTTTTTTGTTGTTTTTTTTTTTTGAGATTTCACTTCCTTTTCATAGAAGCAAACTTTGGAGTTTTTTTGCCCCCCATCATTTTCACCAAAATATCCTCCACTTTTCCACCTTTCTGTCCCAAAGCAGCACCTCAAAACAAACACCCATTTTATACCTGTCCTCCTCTTCTCAAACCCATGGCCAGACCTGTCCAGGCCACCTGTTTGTTGGATGGTTTGAGTCCCGCAGCTCCATTTTTCCTGCAGATGCCTCAGTAGGTAGCTAAAGCCTCCCCAGGTCCTGGCCCTTGGCTGGCTTTGTTGGTTGCTCAAGAACCACCCTTAGGAACCATCTTTCTGATGAGGTGACCTGATGTGGGCTTGTAAGGTGACATAATTTCTCTTCCACCAAGAGATACTCAATGTGCCGGACTTCTGCTGGACTTGGCTGGTGTTTCTGTGTGTTTATCTGGGTTTTTTTCCCCCCTTTCTCCTTGCTGGTCCTGAGCAAGGGTTTTCCCTGTGTCAGCTGGACCCTTCTCGTCCCAGCAGTGGTCTTTCCTGGCCCATCACTCGGTGGTCACATCCACAGCTCTCTGGCAGCACCATCTGTGTCCCTGTGCCCAGCTGGCCATGCCCCCGCCATCCCCTCGGCCACGGTGCCACCTGCACCCCCTCCTCCCCATCCTTCCCCCCCACAGGGCCAGGCAGCCGCTTTAGATCTGCTCAGGGCCAGGCTGGCAGGCTCTGCTGGTGCCCATGTGCTGGCACAGCGTGGCACAGGCGAGCAGATGAACCTCGGCAGCTCCTGGCTGCTGGGCCAGGGAGCCATGGGGAGCCCCCACCTCCCACGCTGTGTCTTGGGACTCTTGCTGGGATGTTTGAGCCATCCGAGGTGGCCGCATGGAGGGGTGCACTGGGCCAGCTCACCTCCTGTCCTACACTTAATCCGTAAGGTGGGTGGCCCTCCCCTGTCCCAGGGCATGCCTGGGCATTGCTGTGCCCAGACACCAAGACAGTGGTCCCTAAGCGCCCCCATGACCCTTCCCCCTCTCTGGCTCCCTTGGGTGCATCACGGAGGTGTACGTGCCAGCCTGGGGCTGGTGTGCACCAGAGCCCACCAGGGATCTGGCAGCGGTGGCTGCACCTGAGCAAATACCATGACAAAAGCAGAGCCTGGGGACACTGTCTCACCCTGCCACCCACAATGTCACAGCAATGGGATAGCTCTGCTTCCCTCTGAAATCCAGGGGTAGTAAGTGACACTTACCGTTGGGCAGTCAGTAAATGGAGCTCCTCCTCTGGCCTTTCCAGAGCTGCGTTTTGGTCTGGAAGCTGCTTTCTTGGGGTGCAGTGATGCTGTTTGGGTTGGGAAAGTGGGTTATAAGTACAACAGTAGCGTCAGGTGGGCTCGCCGAGCCCAGAAAGGAGCTGGAAAGGTGCATGTACAATGCAGGCGAGGTGGCATCGATAATGTGTGGTTAATCATTGCCAGTGAGCAGAGGCCAGAAATGAATTCAGTGCAGTTGTGAAACAGAGAGCACGTGCAGGGGGAATGAGCCAGGGGCTGCAAAAACAGGTGGAGGGGGGAATCTCTGATGGCTCTGAGAAGCCAGAGTTGGGCAAGCAGCATCTTTGTTGAGTGAAGAAGCAGTAGCTGGTGTTGTCCCTTGACTCTGCTGGGGTTATCTGGAAGTACTGGGGGCAATGCTGAATCCTGACAGTGCTGAGGACAGACCTGTATCCTCACGGAGCTGCAAGGAGGGAGCAGGCAGAGGGGAGCAGCTTGCAGGCAGGACAAAGCGCTGCCACGTCCCTCTCAGAGTATCTCAGGTGGGGAGGGATGGGCTGTACCCCCCCACCCCTCCTCCCATGGGGGCAATGAGGGCTGTAGGGTGCTAAAAGTCCATGGGGGTCTGTGTCCACACTGATCACCTATTCCCTGCCATCAGCTGTGTGTCTTCTGCTGATGATCCAGAAATGCCAGTGAAATGCCTGGGTTTTGGACCAAGGTATCGAGGTGAGATGGGGCTGCACAGCCATGCCGGACACTTCCAGCCCGAGCATCCTGGCTGTGCTGCCAGGGTACTCAGGAGGATGCTCAGGCTGGAAGTGTCCATACAGGGCTTACACACACCCGGACTATCTTGAATTTGGCTTCTGGCTGGGCCCTGGACCCCCCCAGGGGTCTGGCAGCATCCCCTGGGGAAGTCAGTCGGAAAGCACAGTTAACACGGCGCTACCAGAAAACAGCTTCTGGCTGCTAATCAGCTCCTGGCAGGTTATCGCTTTCGCAACTGCCTGGCTTTTCGGAGAAAAAAATGTCATTTATCAGCCCTTCACGGAGAAGACCTGGTAGAGATGCTCCGTACTGGCACTGCCGGGGCTCGTCTCCGCCTGTCATGCAGGCGCCATCTAGTAGGAAAAGGAGAAAAAGACCAAAAAAGAAAGATGATGGATATTGAAATGCCATTTCTTTCCCACAGAAGAGTTTAATCCAACACAAAGCTGCCCCAGGGCACAGCTTTAGGGCTGAGCCTGTGGTTTGGGAACCTGCAGCATGGGCAATGATGAGGGCATGGAGATGCCCCAAGCTGGACATGGCTTGTCCAGGATGGGTCCTGATTTATTGGATCTAAAAATAGACTTCGACATAACAGATCATTTTCAGGCAGCTCCTTGATAACGTTGTCAGGACTGGATTGAATTAATTAGCTGTGTGGGTTAATTGCAATATACTGGCTTGGGCTGCCACCTTCAGCTCCAGTGGGTGGTAGATGCTCCTCTTTCCAGCACTGAGGTAGTCCCATCAGCTGGAGGCTTTACTTACAGCTAAAAACCTCTCTTTGCCACCCATGCATGTTCAATTTCACATCATGAAGGCATCTGCTTTGATCATATCGCATGATTTTACCACAAATCCCATATTGCTGTTGTCATCTTCTAACAGTCACATGGATTTTCAATGTGATTTCCCAGCCTGAGGAGTTTGCCAGAGAAAACCTCTCAAAATCAACCCCTCCCAGTGCAAAATGAAAGGGACCTATAAAATTAACTTGCTTTCAACAACAACAAAAAATCATGATTTTATACCAATCCTATGATTTTTACGCAGCTTGACTCACCCTTTCCAGTGTGGGGAGGTGATAATGCTGGGTGTCTGTTATCTGCCACGCATGAATTCTCGCTGGCAGGCAGTCTGTCCTCTGCTGTGGATAGACAGACGCATGTCCCTGTCCAGCAGGTCCCTGTGATATGCGTGTGATGTGGCGAGTCCTGCTCGGGGCACATCTCCCTCTGTCTTTTCCCCTTCATTTTCCTGAAATACCAAGAACTGGAGGCCAAGGATGTTGCAGCACGAGGGACATTGCCCAAGTCCCGGGGTTCAGTGGCACCACCCTGCCAGGGACTGCACTGGCATCGTTGCACTTTGCCCAGAGCAGAACCTTAATTCATCTCCACTTTCATAGATAAAAGCCTGAATTAATTAAAGAAGAGAATAGAAACCACTTTCATTTCCAGAACACGAGAAACTCCTAATTATCACAGCTCCCACAAGCACTGCTAATTAAGGGACTATCACTGTTTCCACCGGACCCAGTTTTTGCAGGGATTTACAAACGGTGCCTAAATTTTTTGCTTTTGGTGAAGTACAGCAACCTGGGGCACGGATTCTGGCTCCAGGTGCATCCCTGTAAATCAGCCACAACACCACCGAAACAGCGTCTAATTCCCCCGTAGCTTTCTTATTAGAAATCCTGAGTCCCCAATGGCAGCGTGCTACAGACAGCGTCTGCTCTCCAATTATACAAAATAATAAAATTGGGGGCCTTTTCTCTTTGCCTTCTGGTCTTTCCATCTTTGAAATACACTTGGGGGCTGCTTATAGCTTTTTTCATAACTGGAAAGACTGAGCATTTATTAGTATTTGAAAAAGATGGTGAAAACTGAATTTCTCACCTGATCACTGGTCCTCTGGCTCCTGTAACCTTTCCAGAAGTGCTGAAAGCATCGTGACAGCAACGATGGTGAGACAGCCAGGCTTTGCTACAGCATAAAAGCAGAAAAACACCGTCTTCTTTTAGCCCGCACCCAGGGCTAAACAATAACCAGTTATTCTGTCACCCAAGACCCCTCCTCAGCTGAGAAAGGGAACTGGGAAAAGGAGGGAGACTTGTGGGTTGGAATTTAAATAGATTTAATAAAATAAGAAAACCAATATCGATACTAATACAAAAGACACAACATTATACTCAGCCCATAGAGTGGCAGCAAGTCCCTCCAGGGATCACAACCATTGAGAATACAGAAGAATAGGAATAGAGCAGAACAAAGAGCCCTCCCTCTCCCTCAGCTTTCCCATTTATAGTGAACCTGACATTAATGTTATAGAATACACCTGTGGGCCAGCCTGGGGCAGCTGCCCTGGATTTAGCTGCTAATGGCCTTGATCTCCTTCAGGAGAAGATCAGGTTCGAGACTATCTAAGGAACCTGAAGATGCACAAGTCCATGGAAGCTGGTGAGGTGCATCCACGGGTCCTGAGGGCACTGGCGGATGAAGTTGCTAAACTGCTATCCATCATTTCTGAGAAGTCGTGGCAGCCTGATGAAGTTCCCACCGACTGGAAAAGGGGAAACATAACCCCCATCTTCAAGAAGGGGAAAAAGGAAGACCCGGGGAACTACAGGCCAGTCAGTCTCACCTCTGTGCCTGGCAAGATCATGGAGCAGATCCTCTTGGAAACTATACTGAGGCACACGGAAATCAAGGAGGTGATTGGTGACAACCAACATGGCTTCACCAAAGGCAAATCATGTCTGACAAATTTGGTGGCCTTCTACGACGGGGTTACAGCACTGGTGGATGGAGGAAGAGCAACTGATGTCATCTACCTGGACTTGTGCAAAGCATTTGACGCTGTCCTGCACGACATCCTTGTCTCTAAATTGGAAAGACATGGACTTGACGGATGGACCACTCGGTGGATAAGGAATTGTCTGGATGGTCGCACTCAAAGAGTTACGGTCAACGGCTCAATGTCCAAGTGGACACCAGTGACGAGTGGCGTTCCTTAGGGGTTGATATTGGGACCGGTCCTGTTTAACATCTTTGTCGGCAACATGGACAGTGGGATTGAGTGTGCCCTCAGCAAGTTTGCCGACGACACCAAGCTGTGCGGTGTGGTCGACACGCTGGAGGGAAGGGATGCCATCCAGAGGGACCTTGACAGGCTTGAGAGCTGGGCCTGTGCAAACCGCATGAAGTTCAACAAGGCCAAGTGCAAGGTCCTGCATGTGGGTCGGGGCAATCCCAAGCACAAATACAGGCTGGGTGGAAAATGGATTGAGAGCAGCCCTGAGGAGAAGGACTTGGGGGTGGTGGTTGACGAGAAGCTCGCCATGAGCCAGCAGTGCGTGCTTGCAGCGCAGAAGGCCAACCACATCCTGGGCTGCATAAAAAGAAGCGTGGCCAGCAGGTCGAGGGAGGTGATTCTGCCCCTTTACTCCGCTCTCATGAGACCCCACCTGGAGTACTGCGTTCAGCTCTGGGGCCCCCAACATAAGAAGGACATGGAGCTGTTGGAGCGAGTCCAGAGGAGGCCATGAAGATGATCAGAGGGCTGGAGCACCTCTGCTATGGAGACAGGCTGAGAGAGTAGGGGCTGTTCAGCCTGGCGAAGAGAAGGCTCCAGGGAGACCTTATAGCAGCCTTCCAGTACCTGAAGGGGCTACAGGAAAGTGGGAGAGGGGCTTTTTACAAGGACAAGTAATGACAGGATGAGGGGGAATGGTTTTAAACTGAAAGAGGGTAGATTTAGATTATATATTAGGAAGAAATTCTTTACTGTGAGAGTGGTGAAACACTGGAACAGGTTGCCCAGAGAAGTTGTGGCTGCCCCCCTCCCTGGCAGTGTTCAAGGCCAGGCTGGATGAGGCTTTGAGCAACCTGGTCTAGAGGAAAGGTGTCCCTGCCCGTGGCAGGGGGGTTGGAACTAGATGATCTTTAAGGTCCCTTCCAACCCAAACCATTCTATGATTCTATGATTCTATGATTCTATGATCACCATCCCACAGCTGGCCACAAACTGAAACAAAATGTAACAGAAAGGTGATTCTATAAATTTTATCCCTGGAAAACCAGGACTCATCCCTAATGCAATAACTGAGAAAATCCTACAGGAGCATCTTCCCTGCAAATGTCAGGTCTGGTGGGCACTGGGCAGGGCAGGGTGCTCCCAGCTGCCTTTTACACTCTTGTGTTGGAGAATTGGCTGGATAAAGATGTGGCTGATGATATACATCACCTCTGTATATGTTGAGGTTTATCCTTTGGCTGCTGCAGCTTTCCTGACTTTATCCCGTTCTATGTGTTGTCCAAAGCCTGCCCACTGCCAACCGTTTTCTTGGTGGGTGGTAGCTTCCCCAACTCCAAAGCAAGGGCTTCCCAGCATTGCCTCGTCACCCACTCCCTGGGTGCTTCACAGCTGTGGACAAAACCATCCCAGAAGTTCTCCTGTCTACTGACAGCTGCTTTCCCTCTCTGTTGAACAGCCCCATTTTTCCCCAGGATCTCCCATCCTGACCAGGGGTAGGGTCTGGCTGCAGCGACCCAGGTGGGACTTCAGAGTTCGTGCACGACTTGCAGGAGGGATGCCTTTGGACCCAGAGTGGGGCGGTGGGCTGTGCTCATGTGTCTGGAGCACTGCGTGTCCTGGGGAAGGCTCTGTGAAAGGGGGTCTTAAGAAAAAAGCATCTTATGTACAGCTTGGAGCTACCCTGTGGCTCCATGGCAGGCCTTGCAATGCATTGAATATTGGAGGCTTGAAATCAGGAGTCTGACTTGGTCTGAACTCCCCCAGGTACTTGTAACCCATGTTTAACATCATGCTTTGCATGAAACACTTCCTTTCATCCCTCTAGAAAGGCCGAAGAAATAAAGGCTGTATTTTGAAGGGACACTTCAAAAAGCAGAGGGATGCTCCTTTCCCTCTAATCCAGTGCTGGCTGATGGAGGGGGAAAGCCTGCCCCAGCCTTGCCGCCCCACCGCTCTGGGTTTCCTCCCTGCCTATGGGGAGCACAAGCTCCCCGACATCAAGCAGAAGCAACCAGATTGTGGAAAACGTATTCCTCCTCCCAGCAGCACCGTTTTAGCAGCGACGCAGATGTGCTTCAGGATCGGAGCGAGCCACGGCTCTGCTCTTACCTGGTAGTCTTTGCCAGAAGATGGTTTCGTTGAGCAAAACGTCACCAACTTGAAAAAAAGAAAAAAGAAAGTGAAAGGAACAAATGCAAAGTTTGTCTGTATCAGCCATGCAGGGAAGTTAAGAAGATCACAGACAATTGAATTTAATTGAAAGAAAAAGATTAAATAAAATACGACTTGAATGTGAAGAGCTAATTTGAATCAAAGAAACAAGCTGCTTGCCTGAAGAAAGAAGTCAGAGGATGAAAATGACTTTATTTTGTGTCCGGGTTCCAGCTCCGTTTATATCAGGATGGCTTAAAAAAACCCCAACGACCTCCTCCTCCCAAAGCGGTTTTATGCTTGAAATTATAATTTTTTTGGAGACAGTCACGGTGCACAGGGAAATGGGGCTCTCAGCTGATCTCATGGGCTTAGGGGAGCTTTGAACTATGTGTCATGAAATGGGAGAGCTTGATCCAAGGCTGACAGCTTCCCAGCATCACCTCAGGTTTGGTAGCAGGGTGTGCAGCTCCCCCCTTACAGGGAGGGGAGCAAAACCTGAACCCCAGGGGCAAACCAGGGGGTCAGTGACAGGCGGGCCCTTGCCTCGGGAATGACGGCAAGTGGGAACATTCCCCGGACTGTGAGAGCCACCGGTGCAAACGGCACCGAGCAGAAGCCACGGGGGCAGGCAGTGCTGGCAGCTGAGGAATGGTGGTCATGGCCGGGCTCTGCTCCTGCACCAGCTTTTGAAAGCAAAATGGGTAAGAAAATAGTTTTAGGGAAAATGAGTAGTCTGTATTCGCAGCACAAATGGGAAAATTATATACAAGCAAGCGGCACAAATCGGAAAAATAAGAGCTTAACTTAAAGTGTTTTTTAGAGTTAGAGGCATCTTTATTCAAAGGGAGTTCTCCTGAAGGCAGCAAAATGATTCAGTGCATCCCCCCTCCCTCAGCTTTAATTTCCACTCGGCTGCTGCACCCTCTGCTACAGCATATCCAGCCGCCGGCACCCTCCTCCCCACTGGACGGTCCCATTGGCCATGGTCACGGCCACGTCCCCCACTTCCCATGGGCAGGCAGGATCCAGCCTCGGTGGGACGGGCCCTGTGGGATCCCAAGCGATGCCGCTGGCCGGCTGAGAGCATCCAAGCTCGCTGAGCACACGGCCGAGCCAGCAAAGGTCACTTCCAAGTCACCCCACGGCTGCCGGGCTGGGCACAGAGCTCGGCTGTGCCCCGCGGAGCTCCAGCGAAGGGGCTGTCAGAGCCCTTGTGATGGGGATGGGGAGGAGGGGGACCCCAGGGCAGGGGTGACGAGTTCATTGGCCCTTTTCCAGATGATAATTTTGACATTTCGTCATCACTTGGAAATTTTGCAATAGGAATAAATGCAGCGGCAGCACTCATTTGTACTGACTCTCGCTGCCAGACTGGGGGCTGACCTAAACGTGCTTTTAGTGTCTATTTAACGCGTGTGGGGGTAGCTTGTTACCGTCTTTAACTGCTGCACTCCTGCGCTTTGCACGTGCGTGAGGCGGTCACAGCGTGTCTATTGCCTGCCCCTTCCCACCCATACCTGCCGTGTGCTTCGTCCCTGGCCTCCCACTGTCTCCTCCGGTCCCTGCCTGACCGGCATCTGCCCCATCCCTCTCCCATCCCGAGAAAACCCAGACAGGGATGTATTTCTTCCAGCCCTCGATGTGAGAGCGTGAGCACGGTGGTACACTTCTTGCAAGCTGGTCCTACAGAGCATCCTGGAGCGGGGTGATAACCTGCCCTGCACCCCAGAGATTATCATCTGCCCCAATATTGCATGAGAATCTCATTTCTGAGCAAAATCCAGCTGTGATTTCATTAAGGAGGCTCTTGCTCCTTGTGCTCAGTATTTAATTTCACACAAGTGTGTGTGCTGAGTTCAGGGTGTTGATTAACCATGACTCCGAGATAGAGGGAAATTACTAATATGGGAAAGTGCAGTCGGTATTTCATGGCAAAGAGTAATTGAGCTAACAGTTGACATATGGAGTTGTGTGGGCAAACTAATTAAATTTTACATCTTCCCAAGCATTTGTGAGTTTTATAAGTGTTTGATTTATATATTAATTAAACTTCAGAGTGAAATAAAGAGGACATAACTATTTATACTGCAAATGTGTCCATCAAGAGGAAGGGATTTAATGTATTTTAAAGCAGATACCAAAGTACCTCTGTGAGTCCCTGGCTCGGCCCGGCAGTGGCAGAGCAGACTGGGACCATGTCCCAGCCCACGAGGCTGGTCCCGCACTGGCACAGGGTGCTGAGCATCCAGCTCTCGGGACACTGCTGGACATCGCTTCATCCCTTCCAGTGCTCATTGCTCCTCTTCACCGTCAGGACAAGCTCTGTGCTGCCCAGGGTTGGTATCTCCCTGCTGGGATGCAGAGCCCACAGTCCCTGCTGATCTGGGTGCTTTGCCAGTAGCTAGTGAGAAAGCTAATATGTGATTTAAATATTTATCCAATCCATTAGCAAGGCACTAGAGGTGGTTACGGTGTGTCCTGGCATGACCTTGCTGAGGATTTCATCTCTACAGGGAACTTGGGTGTATTTGCAGCTGGACAGAAGGACACCCAGAGCATTTGTGGTGGTCAGCATCGTTTGCAGCCTGCTTGATGCTCTGATGGAGGGGAGTTCCTGAAGTTATGGGATCCTTGCTCCTTGGGGTTTGCACCCTGGGATCTCAGCCAAGGGGCCATTTCTGCAGCTGGGAGAAGATGGTATTTGGGTCCAGTGACAGTGAGACGTCCCAAAATGCCCAGCCCTGGCCCTAATTTTTCCTTTAGGCTGTCAGTGCGCTCCCCACTACTGACCCATCTCTCCAGGCTCAGCACACATCTTGTGGGTCTGTTTGAGTGAGCCTTGTGGCCAGTGCTGGGCTGATGTCGGGGCAGCCCTGGGAGGTGCAGGGCTGGCTGGGGACTTCTGGCTGTGCTGGCATGAGTTGGGAGCCTTTTCAGAGCAGGAACCTTGAGTTTGGTTCCAGGGCTGAGTGCTCAGGCTGCTCCTGCCCGAGGTGTTCTGGCTTACTCCAGCAAGTGTCCATGCTGCTCTCCAAGGTTACTCCTACCGAGTTGCCAAACTGTCCCTTACTGCCCTGTATGGTTTATTCCCAGTGGTTATGATGTCTGTAAAACCCTCTGATTGTGAAGTACAAAAAAAAAAAAGAGAGAAATATTTCTATTCTGCTCTGCAACAATGCCTCCCAGCAGCACGGGTGATGGGGTCGTGCCATAGCACTTGCATCTGTTTCTATATCCTGGCTCTGGCATCCTGATGATGCTAAAAAATGAATCTACCCTTTATATTTCCTTGTTATTGATGGGCTATTTTTGCTTCTTTTGAATGTAGAAACAGGAGCTGTTTATGTCAGCAATAACATAGGATTCAGAAGACATTAGATTTTGGTAGGAAAGTGGAATTACAGCTAAAACGTGGGTATTAACAGTCCCTTAAATTTAGTAAACTATTCATAACATGTACACAGCTGATATTCAGATCTATCAATACTATGTAATAGATGGTAGCTATATTTTAAGAGTCATTCTGTGTACCACCTCGCCATCCCACCTACCCTCCGGGGACTCCATCAATCTTGTGGCAGCCAATGATTCCTGTTCACGGTGTCAGTGATTAATCCCTTGACCCACGGGAGAGGAAGGATTACAACAGCTTAGTCTTTGTGTGCAGTGTCAGTTAGAGGTTGCGGGGGCAGGAGCTACCAGGACCAGTCTGGAATTAAACTGGGAGGGAAAAGAGGGGCTGGTGTTCAGTATCGACTGGTTTTAAGGCTAAGTGCTTTGCAGAGCATCCTTCCCAGAAACCTTGGGGGAGGTGAGATGCATGTGGCGCGTATGCTCCATGTCATGTGGCACAGGGGGAATCCTGGTGCCTCCTGCAATATCGCATGTTGAATTGCTCCCTCAGCTTGTTGCATACTCAAGTGATCTCTCAAACCCTGCAAGAAGGCAGTCCGCTGCAGAATATTTCCCACGGGCCCTGCCCTGGCTCTGAACGAGCATTCACTATGTGGGAAGTAAACACCTGCTGAAGCCTGTGCCCATCTACCTCGATGTAACTGAAGGGTATTCGTTGTGCAGGGACAACCTTATGGGAAATCGAAGCTACCTGGGAGCCCACTGCCTGGGCTCTGAAACGCAGCTTTTGCTGCACATACATGCTTGTGTTTGGAGGAGACCAGGGCCTAATCCACCACCAGTGCTGATTAAGCATCCATAATGAAATGGTTGACAGCATCTGTAGCAGGACTCAGGGTATTGACAATCCCTGGAAAACCTTGGGACAAGCAGGGTCCCAGTGAGGATAACGTCACCCATGGTCAAACAGACCAGCATCACCTTACCACACGGGATCTCAAGAACATTCAGCAACAAACACACCAACACCTTTTCCCCCCAGTTCAACCTGACTATTAATACACCCAGAAGCAACTCACATCTCTCTACACAGCATTACATTTCATCGGCATTTCGTTATCACGTTAGAGTACAGTGTGCCGTCAGTTTGTGCATTCCTCGTCCACAAATCAATGCAGCTAACACAACGCATGGCGTCTTGTGTTCGGTGGGCTCTCGCTGTTTTGCTAGCGGTGCCAATACATTAAACCTAGGAATGTAACGAGGACAATGAATTTTAATTTTATGTAATAACGGGACCTGCAGATCTCCTCTCTGCATGGTATTAAAATGTAGTATGAGAATAGGGTGCTCTGGAAACAGCCATGTGCTGTGTGATGGAGAGGCAGAGCTGGCAGATCACCTTGAAGCAGATCTAATTTGACGCTGCTGGTGTATCAGAAATCATCCTAAATGGTCCTGTAGTCGATGGGGGCTTTTGCGTAATGTCGCAGGTGGAATCAATAACGAACCTGGGGGACTAAATAGATGAAGCAATGTAAAATCTAAGTAGCCTCTGTCCTCTGCTGCCACTGATTTTGAACAGACGTATGCAAGGCTGCTCTTGGATGTCCTCCATAAGCACTGTTTGTCCTGCCGGAGCAGGTACCCAAGCTGGTGCTGCAGCTGGTCCCAGGGCTGGGCTCTGCAGGAGGTGGGGATGCCCATCCTGGGATGACTCTGCTCCTCAGCATCCCTCAGCCCCCGGTGCCATTGCTTGCCTTTCCCTGCACAGTCCCTCTGCCCCTAGCTGGTTTCAGAGAACTGGGGGCTGTAAGAGATCCGTTGCTCCAAAATAACATATAAATAGGAAGTGAAAGGGCTAGGCTTCCTACACAGTAATTTTGCCCACAGCAGCAGAAAATGCAAGGGATGAAAGACTCGTGTGGCAAAGCCACCGATCAGCTCCAGGTAGCGCAGCCATGGCCTCAGGCAACCTTCTGGTTTCTGTTTCCTCTCTGGTTTTTGCAAACTGGCCTGTCATACCTCACTTACCGAGAAGACCCATGTGCAATTTTAAAGATGTTGTTAGCTGCCCCCTATTCCTCCTCCGTGCTAAAGCGAAATCTGTCATTGCACTCTATGAATGTGCCTTTCCACCTGGATCGTATATGAGCTCAGATTGCCATTGATAGGCTGGATACCCACGACAATCCTTAGGAAATTTGTGATCTGGTCCTGGTATATTTGACAGATAACACTCGAAATACAAATGTCAAAACGCATTTAGGTTTTTTTGCTTTTCTAACTGACCCTGAAGAAAATGAAAACGCTTTTTGACAGAATCAGTTCAGGAGCCTCCTCTAAGCCAGGCCCTGAGTGTTAGGAGAATCTGCCTCTTAAAGCCATATAGATCCATCGCTGTTGTATAAAAAAATACTCTTTACCCTGAGGCAGAATTACTTAAGATAATCCTGACATGATTAGACACCACTGTCTTCTGAGAAAAAAGTAAGTAAGTATACTATTAAAGGATAACTGAGATGCTGCATAAACTGGCAGTGTTGGAATGACTTGATACCGCAGTTCTGAAATGTCGGTTTGGCATGAGGGCACAAGGAAGGACTTGGATATTTCCTGGGTACCGCGGTGCAGCTATGCCACAGCCTGCGTGTGTTCTGCTGGAAGCACTCGCAGGTGCTGCTGCTGCCCTCGACCTGCCGACATGGGGCGTATCAGCTCTGGGTTGGTAAAGTCCATAAACACAGGCTTGAACAACTGATAACAATTAATAAATTAATTGATAACAATTTATGCATGTGCTTTAGCATGCAAGAAGTCCTTTTGCCTTAAGTGAGTATAATAATAAACAATTATCTTGTAGTGCCGAAGAGCCTGGTCCCACCGTTCTGTTGGATGATACACAAATTAAACACAAAGCCAGGGTCTGCACCCAGAAGTGGATAGGGTGAGTGTGAATGGAATGGACTACCCACACGTATCTGCACTGGTCAGCAATAAATATTTAATTGTATTTCATTTCATTAAGTCAATAGATTTAAGCATAGTCTTAAACACGGAGCCCCATCAGGGCCTTAATTAAGAGTGTTACTGAATTGCAGGGGCTGTAGGCATCAGTAGGCTGAGAATTTTATATGTAAATATTATTAGGTACAAGCTTAAATCAGAATATTTTTGAAGTCGAGATAGTGTGTTAAATAACACTCCATGCATGTATATAATTATGTATCAATAGTGTAGAACCTTTCAGACTTCAGCCTGTAACCACACCAGAAAGGCTGAGCCTATAGCAGGTGGGTAACCACAGCCCTGGCTGACTTGTTTTGGGGGACAGTACGAGCGTTTTGCGTTAGATCAGATCTCGTATCCAACCAGCTTTGATTGCTCTTGGGAGCACGTGTGATTAACCAGCCCAGCCACAACATGTCACCAGCACTCCACACAAGCAGCTCCGAGACTGCCAGGGAAGGGGGCCTCTGTGCCGGCGAGGAGGGAGAGCATCGCGTCCCCCGGCCGGGAGAGGGAAAAAGAGGATCAAAGGACAGGGAAGAGACTTGACAGGAAGATGATAAGGGAGGAAACGGAGATTCCTGGAAAAGTTATCGCAGAGCGGGTGAGGGCAGTGGCGGGTCGGGTGGGAGCTGCCCCACTCGCTCGCAGAGCTGTGCGGGCACGAGGAGAGGAGCTGTCCTGGTCCCCAGTGTAACCTGGTACCCCAGCACTGGGCTTTGCAGGCTGCGACTTAAAAGCATTCATTTCTTCACCTTTGCTTTCCATTTGAAAGGATTGTTTCTCCTCCTGATCGTATTAAGCCTCGCCTGCTCAGAACCGAAACCACTCAGTGCACTGATGAATTCCCCTTCCCAGTGCCACATCAAGCAGTGGGGGTGGCAGAGCCAAGTGCATGGGTCCCCTGTGCTGCAGAGCACATGCTGTGCCCAAGAACGGGCTGAGCTCCTGCCGGTCCTTTCCTCCAAGGTCCGGGGGGTCCCCAATGTCTGTGGAAACCACCGGTCAGGTGGCTGGATGTGGATTTATCTGACACCTCTCCTCTCCCACGGCTGCAGGGAGGGTGGCTGAAAGCTGTGCACAGCACCCAGCAGTGGGTATTTACCAACAGAAAACTTTTGTCAGAAATAAAATACATGGAAATAACAGAGCCTCGGCAGCTACGTACAAACGTAAAGAAAACACATCCCAATGCAATGAGCAGGGAGCCCTGCGAGAGCACAACCTTTGTTGGGGTCTAGTAATCATTCCTGGCAGAGTTTGCTCTTGAGGATTAGGAAATGTGGGCAGCCCATAAACCTGTGCTATCTGGGATCCCTGTGGCTGAGCATCATGAGCATGGAGTGGCTGAAACCGCCCTTATGGCTCTCAGCAGCCCACGCTGGGTCTCACAGCACTGATGGGGATCAGGGGATTCGCTCAAGGTCCTGATGGTTTTGGAAGGGAAGGGACAAGACACAGCCCTTTCCAGCCCTGTAGTGCAGCTCCCTCCTTCCCACCATGGCTCTGGCAGAGTCACAGGGTCACATCGCTGCTTGGCCAAGTGGCAGGGGAGTCGGTCAGTCCTGCAGATGTCTGGAGCTTTGGGGAGCCCAGCTCTGTGGGTTTGCGTGACCACATTGTATGTGCTCGTACCACCACTGGAAACACAGCTGGGGTGATTACTGGACATTTTTGGGGATTTAAGCAAGCATAAAGTACTGAGAAACAGAAAAGAGGAGGCATCGCTTTGTGGTTTTGCTGTCTTGGTGTTATTGGGTTAGAGTGAGAGATCTGTAATTGCCAATTTATAGGATGATATACAGTTGACCTATAGATGTGCACCAGTTTGTTCAAGATATACCATTTTGTGCCCTTATAGGGGAACAAAGCTGAGGGCAGGGAGGAGGAAAACGTTTCTGGCAGACACTTAAAAGCTTAAATTATCTTGCCTGGCACTACGCAGATTTGGGGACACTGAGGAAACTGAGCATGATGTGGTGAGAGCTGTGATGTCAAAGTACAGCACTCAGCACGTGTGATGCCAGGGGGCTCTCACTGGGCTGTGAGGACCCTGGCAGCCCACCCCAGGAGGGGTGTAGTTTGCCTGGGTAGACCCCAAAGGGCCCAGCAGCAGGGCTGTGCGTGGGTTGGGGTCTCTCTGTAGCTGGAGGCGAAGGCTTGGCCAGCCAAATTTGTCATGTAACGTAGCTTGAGATGTGTAAAGTGGAGTTCTGGCTCTGTTTTTGGATAAAACTCTTTTTCTGTAATATGAGCTACTAAATACAATTATTTACTAAATAACAAATCAGCAAACACAGTAAATAAAATCATAGGGGCCGTTCATGCTGTCTGATTTCAGGCACCTGGTTTAAAGGCTTGGTTTCTGAGTGTCTCTATAGGTGATGGAGAGAGATGTTCCCTCAGAGTACAGCAGTGCTGTGGGTGCTCCGAATTATCCTCCTTCTCCCCCTGACTCTGCAGGGACACTGGTTGCACATGATCCCCGAAAGGGAGAAAGTCACTTGCTCGGTGTCCAGATGGATGCCCTGATTTCACAGTTTCTGAACTGGTTTTGGTTGTTTGCACTCATTCTGATACCCAGCCCTCGAGGCTGCCCATGCTGTGTCAGGCTTGGTTGGTGTGAGCGTGCCGGGGTGTTTGATGTGAGCTTGGGAAGCTCCCCGCTGCCAGCGTAATGACATCAGCCTGGGAGCAAAGCCGGCTCCTGGTTCACGCTGCCGGAGAGGTAAAACCAGAGCTTTACGCAATGGTATGCGCAGCACGCCTGGGCCAATTAACTTGGAAAAGGATTACTGGTGTGACACTGGGATGCAGCTGTGACAAGTTCAACCACTGATGGCCACTGCGTAAGGCAGGGCTGATGCTAATATGCAAAGCATCACAAATTGTCAATGGATTAATAAAACCAGGAGGAGGAACTCCGTACCGGTGATTAAAACATTTAAATCAGCATTGATTTAAGGTCAACACCTCTTGTGGGAAACGGGGAGAAGGAGAGGAGGATTTGGGGCCAGGGTCCCTGCAGCAGCCCTGCCCAGGGCGCTGGGGACGTGGGGTGGGAGCAGCCACGGTGCAGGAGGTTTGTAAGGAGACCCCAGAGGATATTGCTGTGCTAAAGCAAAGCGCGAGCCAGATCCCACAGATGAAGAGCAGACAATGACAAATTTGAAGCGCTTTGTTTCTCTTTTCATATCTGTGTCGAGGACGGGTTGTGCAGCTCGAGCCTCGCTGCAGAGCTGTCGCTCAGAGGGAGCCTCGCGCGGCTCTGCTCACAGCTGAGTGATGTGCAACCGGTGCCACTGCCAGACTCCGTGCTTGTCACGGTCTCCTGAACAGCGATACAGGGGTTTTGCTTTCTTAAAACAATATTCAAGTACAGAAAAAGCTCTCCAGTGCCACGTGCGACAGCAGGATTTTCTCTTTCTGTGGCACCTTGCAACCATCGCCGGTGAATTGTGCTTACCCGTGCCCAGCTCCCTCTTGTCTGGAGCAGCTTTTTGTGTGGCCTGTGCCCCTCAGTCACCTCGCTGACAATTGATGTACCAGAAGGCCAAAATACAGGGGGTTTGGACCATAAAACCTCCTTTTGTTTCCTTCTCAGGGTCCTCCCATCAGCTGAGTCCAGGCTCTGTCTCCTGTGTCTGCCTGGCCGTGGGGACGAGCATGAGGTCACAGAACTAAAGTGTCCGGTGAAGTGTCTTGTCACTGTTCAATTATTTTATTTCAACCCTTTTTTTTTTTTATTGTTTCAAGAGATTAGCAAAGAGAGTGGCTATCAAAATGATCAGGTGCTTAAACCTTCAGATCTTTATTTTAAAATACTGCCTGGGAAATAAATACTCTCAAATTTTGGGGGTCTTTTTAATTTTTCCTATTTCTCCATCATTAGTTAGGGTGATTGTTTAAAGCTGTTTCTCACTTTGATGCTGAGGGGCCTAAACCAAGATTTGTCAAGCACAAATGTCAGTCTCCTGCCTGGAGAGCTGTACCTGGCGTTGGATATTTGTTTGTCCTGAGGACAAAGGCAATTTCACCCGTCATACTGTCATCACCCCAAAACCACAAGTGATCTGTGTGGAAGAAATAAACACTGAGGTTTTACGCCTTTGTGCTACAGTACCTACAAGCAAGCAGCCGCAGCAGGATCACAAGGCAGCCCGGTAGCCAGGATGCTCATGGAGAGGGAGCCGAATAACCCAAATTGCACCGGGATATAAGGCAGAGCCTGGAGGTTGGAAGGAGCCAAAGGCACCAGTTAAACCCCATTGTGAGCTGCTGTTGGCAGCATGGTGATGTTCTGTGCTTTGTTTTCTTCTAGTTGTGCTGAATTTCTCCTCATTTCTGCCCTCCGATGTGATTATGGCTGCTGGTGCAAGCCCTGCTGCCATGCTTAGGTTTTGTGTTGGTACTTTTTCCCCTCTGGTTCCTTGGGAAACTCCACACTGTATCAGGAGAAGGATTTGGCTTGTTATTTTTGGGACATGGCTTCATCCACACCTGCACTGGGAGCCCTGGCAGGTGGAGGCAGGGTACGTACCTTGCCATGGAGGCTGAAGTGGGCTAGATAATTCATGCATGGGTGAATAAGACAATATTAATATCCAATATATTGTATATTGTACAATGTATGTGAATATACAACAGGAATGTGAGGATGGGTCAGGGAGTCAGGTCCTTGTGCTGTAGAGCCTTTATCCAAAGTGCCACCTGCCTGTTCCCTCGCTGGAGTCATTGAGTGATGGGGTTTGGCGTTCGCAGGGTCACAACCCCCCCTAAACTGGGGCAGGTCCCTTGCCTTGGCTTTACGTGTCCTGTGAAACACTGCCTAAGTGTAAAACTGTGGGTAATGAATAACAAGGATGGTACTGAAACCAGCCAAGAGGTCTCCATGGACCCCACAGGGCTGTCAGCCAATGAGCAAGACATCACATGAACCTGGGAGCAGAGCAGCTGGGACAAGATGGACTTGACGTGAGGATCTGATCCTACACCCTTGAAATAGCTGAACTTCATTTTTACACCGTGTAGTACACAACCCCTCTGATGGGTCAACAAGAAAAGCCCACGATATCCTTTCAGCACCTTTGTTCTACATATTTTGCTGTTAATGGGGACGGGAATTGAGGTGGGATTTTGTGGTGGCTCTGAGGGGCTCAGCCATGGTGCTTCTGGAGAAACAAGCCCCCTCCATCCCCATGCAGGGCTGTACTACCACACCAGCTGCGATGTGCAAGCAATTAAAACTGTTCAGTAACGCGGATGGATCGCTCCTTACATTTTCCACCCTCTTCTCTTCCATTTTTATAACTGTTAAGCAGGCAAATGCAGCTTTTGAAGAAGTCCTGGCTGGGAGTTTGTAAAAGCCGTCCTGCCCACCCATCTGTCTAAATGCATTTGTAGTGAAATGCCGGCGGTGTTGGCAAGCTCGGAGGATGGGAATCCTCCGGGCATCTCCCCCTAAACAACTCTTTCAAAGGCAGATCTACATACGCGCCACATCAGATATTGTTTAGAGAGCAGGCGTAAGATCCTGGTTAAAAGAATCATATCTAACAGTATTTTCCCCTTATTTATTCTGCATCGGTGTATGTTATAGGAGAGGCAGAGACGACTGTGTCGCACAGTTTGATGAGATAACGGCAAAGGGAAAACAGATGAGCTCAGAGAGACGGGAGATGGAAGGTGCTGAGGCAGCTTTGTAGCACAGGGGAGGATTTTCAGGGCATCATTCAAAATAATTACGCAAAGTATAACTGAAATGATGGAAGCAGAACAAATCTGAAGATCCTTTTTTTTTGTGGCAAAACATTACTTTCAGCTACCATTGGTTTGATTTGAAAGGGAGTTTCGGTGGAGTGAAGAATAAATGAAATATGAACATTGTTTTCAGATTTCTCTGTGATACAGAGTAATGTAGAAATTAGTCCTTATCGTGTTGTAACTAATACAGACTGTGATGTCTACAGTTAAGATTTCTAAACATTTTTCATAATAAGATTACAGTTTTCATTTGATTATAACTTTATCAAACATTAGCTCTTTGAATGAAAGTTGTTCAGCTTGTGGCTGGTACATACACATGGTCGTATTGTATTTGCTTGTACGCAGCAATGCAAATTTTCAGCTAACACAATGCAGTTATTCTTGGGAGTAAATTTAGGAAAAGCAGGCAATTTATCTATGTTATAGAAATTGCTACAGATGTTTTGCCTAGAAGAAACTCCATCCTTTGGAGTAGAAGCTCCAAGTGTGATGGCAGAGATGCTCTCCAGGCTGTATCACCCATATTTAAAACCCCAGACTGGGTGAAGTGATAAGCCCTGAAAAGTCTCTGTTCACGCTCTGGAGAGTGACAGGAGAGACCTTTACTGGCCAGGCTTTCCCCCTCCCTGCCCATCCTGCGCTGGGATGCTGGGCACAGCCTGGGACTGTCTCCTGGTGCTCTCTGTGCTCCCGGGGTAGATGCAGGAGGGATGGACCATGCTGGGATGCTGCCGTAGGGAGGTGTGTGGAGCGGAGGGATGAAAGTGTTAAATGAGAGCTGGGGGTTAGATCTGGTGTAGTGGACAGACCTCAGTGCTTTTGGACACAGTGGGGAGAGGTGCAGAGCCTGAAGACCTGGGATGGGGATTGGGGTATGAAGGAACCAAGATGGAGGTGGAGCAGAAGATGGAGAAGGGAGGACAGGAGTGAGACACAGCTCAGGTGGGGAAAATGCCACCAGATGAAGGGCAACAACAAAGAAAGCGGAAGTGGTGCTGGTGGGGGTGAAGGAGATGGTCCAAAAGCGTGGTAGAGAATGCTCCTCCAAAGCCTGGAGATGACCCTGATTTGCCTTGGCTGGACAGAGCAGGGGAACCTGCTGAGAAAGCCTGGGTCCATGTCTCAGTCTAGGGGCTGGCTATGCCTCTTTGATTTTCATGACAGTTGTAGGAACATGACTTTTTGAAGGACATCATTGTCACAGTTTGGTTGAAACTGTGGGTATGGGGTAAGCACTGATGGAGAGACAGTGTGGTTACTTAAGTGTCATCTTTTCTTTAGTAACCTGGCTAAAGATCCTCCTCGCCACCAAGGAGTAAGCACCATCCTGTCCTGGGGGCCCCGTTGTCCTCAGGGAGTCCTGCATCTTAGTGCTTGCACACAGGTAAGGATGGAAGAGTGTTACTTTGACCTATGTTTAATGTAACATTTACAACAAGGGTAAGCAGGATGCAAAGCAATTTTTTTTAACTTTGTTACTGATATTTTTTTCTTTGCGTTTTTTGCTCATTGTTAGCATCATTTTGGGGTTAAATGATACCATAGTGCTGGTACCCATTCAACACAGTCATGCAGATGATTTTGGATTGGGCCCAGTGGCTTCAAATAATTTTGCTCCTCATGTAAACAGGAGCAGAATATAGCCGTGAAAATCTATAAATAGCTAGAGCTAGGTTCTGACTAAATCTATAGCATTTTTTCTGGCATTCACCTTGCATAAATTAAGATATTTCCATAAATAAAGAGAAAACTTAATAAGCCTCAGAAAGGTTAGATTGTTTCCACTGGATTTTATGTCTGTTGCATAAATCCTCCCAAGTAATTCCATATTTTGTGTGGAGATAATTTTTTTACAGTATAAATTCCATTAGCACTCTCATGCCATATGTGCCATATATTAAAGCGAGCAGCCTCCTGCACTCGCAGTAAATCATTGGCATCTGTGCCTGCTTCCCGACTCCATCAGCATGGATCCAGTGGGGCAGCATGGTGCTGGGAGGTCCCGTGTGGAGCCTCGGGGCTGCGTTCAGCTGCAAAACCAGCCTGCCTGGGCTTCATCCCTGACTGTAGTGTGGTCCTTCCATGATGAAAGATTATATAGTTGCTGTGATCCCATGATGAAGATGCTGGACTCATTACATTGGCTTTTCCTTCTCTTTTCTCTTTTTTCTTTTTTCTCTTTTCTCTTTTCTCTTTTCTCTTTTCTCTTTTCTCTTTTCTCTTTTCTCTTTTCTCTTTTCTCTTTTCTCTTTTCTCTTTTCTCTCTTCTCTTCTCTTCTCTTCTCTTCTCTTCTCTTCTCTTCTCTTCTCTTCTCTTCTTTTCTCTTTTTCTCCTCTCCTCTCCTCTCCTCTCCTCTCCTCTTGTCCCACAGAGAAGTAGAATTATTTTAAGGTAATTTATGGAAGTGCGTGCTTCATGTGCCACGAAGGTCTGGCTAGAGGAGAGGTTTTAGAGCTGTGGATGACAGCAAAGTTGAGCAAGGCACTGTGGGGCCACCCACACTGGCCAGTTTCTGGGCTGACGACCTCCGCCTCTTCTCTGGAGCTGGGTTTTGCCAGCTGCTAAAGCAGTGAGCTCCATCTTCAGGCAGGCTGGGGTCCACCTCAACGAAGTCCCCGTCAAAATGAGCAGAGGTCCCTGAACGGCAGCCTTTAAAGGCATGATTTAATAGAGGTGTGAGGCAGGTGGAGAGCTGAGCCAGAACAGACCCCCATTCCCTGCTGGTACCAGACAGGGCTGACAGCAGGCTCACGAGCACTTCATCTCAGAAAGCTGCTGCGTGGGAGAAGGTAAGATGGATGGGTAAAATAAGTGTTTCCAATTTGGACTTTTTGGCACTCTGGCCTCTAAACATCTAGAAGCTGGGCAAATGTGTGTGGTCAAACAACAGATCGTCTCTGTCTACCCTAGGAAAAGGTTTGCATGTCCAGACATTTCTGTGGCACCAAGGTCCCAGGTCATCCACGTCATGCCAGATGCCCCACCCATTCCCCACTCATGAGGCGTTTTCTGTGGAAGTGTTGAAGTTTACGCTAATAACCTAGTGTGCAAAGAATTGCTTTAGTTTCCAGATGTTCTGAATATCCTGCAAATTGGTAAAAGAAAATGATCCTTTTTATCCTAATCAAAAGTAATTAAAAGTACACTTAAATAGAGCACAAAACTGTAATTAATTCCAAATGCCTTGCACGTATAAACAACATTAGTTGTTACTAACTCTTTGGCTCCAGAAGCAACAGCAGAGCCCACGTTTTGCTGTCACAGGTGCTCTGCAAACATACAACCAGAGACTATCTGTCTGGAATACTTTAGCTTGGTAACGGTCTTCCTTGTGTCTGTGAAGATCAAAACTCCATAAAATAAGATCAAGTTTCATTGCTTGCCACAACCAGTGCCATGATTTATCACTTTTTAAAATTAGTTTACTTTGCACAGCAGGGACAGCGCAAAATGCCACATTTTCAGTTACTGTGCCTTGCAGTCTTGGAGTTGATGCCTTTTACGCATTCACTTCACATAACTATATCCTTGCCATTTTTCCTTCCTTTGGACAGAGCTCTTGGCTTTCAGACAATTCCTGCAGACCTTGCAGCAGTTGTCTCACCATAAAATGTGTCACTCATACTGGAAGCAGTCAGGTTTGAGAACCCAAGAACTGCCTGACTTGCATCCTAGGTGGAGCAGACAGTGAGTGAGCAGACAGCGAGGGGCATGCAGACAGATGATGTCTTTTAGCCTTAAGCAAGGCTTAATGCGGTTAAAATCAAGACTTAGATATGGCTTTTGATGATGCCAGTAATAACTACTTGTTTGAGAGTCCTTGGAAAGAAGTGGTCGTCTCATTTTGCGATAAAACAAGTTTGCAGAATGAATAGCCTCCTTTTCCTAGATGTTTCAATTTGAAGTCTAATAAGGAAGGAGCTGGCGTTTTCTTTTGGGAAAAAATTAAGGTTGATTAGATTGTGAATTTCTCAGTACAGGAACCATCTTTCGATTCTGAGTTTGCAGAGCACTTTGCACAAGAGGGTGCCAATGCATGACAAGCTTCCTGGCAGCTACCAAAACATACAATAATCATATAATAAAGGCATAAATGATAGCCAGCACACTTTTCTTTTGGCAAGAATCAGTTGTGTCACACCAATATAATTTTCTTCTTTGTGTGTGTAGAAAAGAAGTAGGTACCATATATCTTGACTTTTAAAAAGATTTTAACACTGTTACACATTATATTCTTGTAAGGGAACTAGGGAAGGTTGTTCCTAATATTGTAGGAACGTCCAGAACATGGTATGATTACAAAACTGAGGTGAACAGAGAAGGTATCAGCTGGTCATTGCCAAAAGGGAAAGTAGGACTCTCTAGGGGTCTGGGTCTATTTATATCACTAGTAAAGACACCGATGATGGGATAGGGCACACTTATTAAACTTACAAGCAGGTCGTGACAGCTGGCAGGCTGAAGGAGAGGCTGAGAAGTCCAAATAATAATGGCAAATCAAACACCACTTGGGAAGGAGACCAGAATGCCATTCAGCAGGGATAACCGTGAGGTGACGCATACAGGGATGTACAGGGTGCTGACTGCTCTTTGGAGAAGGATTTGTGGGTGACGGGGATTACAAGATGGATACGAGTAGACAATGATGTGCTGTTATGAAATAGATGAACAGAGAGGTTTGGCCAAAGACTCCTGTTGAGGACTGAACACCGAAAAACATGTGAACCATGGGAGAAAGCCCAGAGGGAGCAGTCGGGATGACCAGAGCTCTAGAAAAAAACAGCGATGAAGAAAGGTGGAATGGACTGAGCTTCTGAAGGACACATTGACCAGGGAAGCAAGGTAGCAATTGTCAATTGTGTGAAAGGCTACCACCGAAAAGGAGGGAATCACGTGTTCTCTGTCCATGATGGATAAGACAAGGAATTAGAAGTTTAAATTGCAGCAGAGAAATTAAGATCAGATGCTGGAAATGTTTTTGTGAATGGTAGAGATTATGAAGCATTGCAACAGGTTTCTTGGGGAGGTTATGAAGTTTCCATCCCAGGAGAGATTTCCATGTGTTAGACATTGCACATGCCCAAAGGCAGAGACAGCGGTGGAGTACCCACCTTCTAGAGATGCCATTGTCCTTCTGCTACTGTGAATTACAAGAAGCTGGCCATGCAATCAAGGCAGTGGTAAAAAAATTAGATTCAGGATTAGATCTCAGGAAGATTTCTTTTGTGAACCTTCCCAGACAGGCAGCAGTGTCTCAGAAGCCACCTGAACCTAGGAGTCTGCCTCCAAGGAGTCTTGTTTCTGTCTTTTAGGACTTCTTGACTTTTCAGAGAAATAGTGTTTGTTGTCACAGTCACTAGCACATTGAGAACCCGTTCTCAGAACAGAATTTAGGGTGTCACTTGAAATCAGATCCATAATAGTAAACCTTGTATTGATGAAAATATATGGCCAGACATCTCTGATGTTACCTTTTCTGTCTAACATGAATGAAACTAGATGGATTTAATATTTGCTTCATCTACCGCTTTGCCTACGGAGCATGGTTATAAGAGCCAGCGGGCCCCAGACCAACCACATAGGGTGGACACTTCTGGCTCGCAGAAGTCCATTAACTCACACCAGGCTTTTCTTCCACACCACGTAAGGTGTGGAGAATGGCTTGCAACCCTGCTGCCCTTGGAGGAAGGTGACCAGCCGTTCCTTCTGCCATTGCCTCTCCTTCTTCCGTGTCCCTGTGGTTTGCAATTGGCCTTGCTCGCTTAGCGAGAGATGGCTGGAGGTGGCACTTCAGGAGGGCTCTCCTCCTCCTTGCACCTGTTTTTCATTCCTTGACTCACTGGCTTTAAGCTGTAAGCAGTGACGTGACAGCTGAGTCACGGACGCACCACCTGGATGCTGTCAGCATCAATCTCTCTTATAAGGATCATAGAAGAACAAAACAGAGAAGACTGTTAGGGCTTCTCATTCGTCTTCCTGCCAGCGGGGCACCGAGCCCTGCAGTGCGGTCTCTGGCTTTGCCCAACCTTGCTCTCAAAATCCCAAGCAATGGGCTTCCACTGCTCTCGCCCAGGAACTGTTCTGCCATTTAATACACATCATTACCAAGGAGAGCGCTGCTTTTCTGTGATTATTATTTAGCCTAACTTTTACTTATGTGAGCCCGTAACTTCTGACTAATATCCACACTAGAGATTTTTTTTTCTTGCAAAGAAATTCAGTAAAGCTGTAAAATTGGAGATTAAATGTTTTATTTGTGGTTTGTTTACAGTTTTAAGAGTCTCCCTGCTGCATGCATTGTTGTACAGAGCAGATGAAAAAAAAAAAGAGATGCAGTCCTGTGCCCTGGAGAGCTTACACTTTTCATTTAAGCAAGATACAGTGACGGAGAATGACAAGTAACGAGAAGGCAGGACAAGAGTCATACGAGAAAGGTCAGGATGTTTCTAAATAAAGCCCATTGTCATGCTTTTAATTTGGGTTTATAATGAAGAGTCATCATAGATGGCTACGTATTTTGGGACAATTGCACCATGTTTTAATAAAATATATTTTTTTTAATCTCACAAAGCCATATTGCCTACTTTGGTTTGGTGCTTATTTAAAGCTTCATTTTTACAGAAATCTGTTTTTCTCTCACTGTTACTCTTTCTCTCAGCTTAACCAGGCTTTTTTGAGAACAATTGTCACAGTTAGTCTGGTTACTAGTTCCCTGAGTATCCCAGAGGTACATGACCTTGTCCAGCTGATTCATGCCACTGCACCAGGACTGATTCTCCTTGACCTTTGTCTCCAGCTCTCTGTCTCCTCTCTAGCAACACCCCAAATTACCCTTACTCCAGAAGTAGCAGTCAAACCTCTTTGTCTGGGGCTATTTGTCTGACCACAACAAAGCAACTTGTCTCTGCACAAACCTTACAGTTGCCTCTGCTTGGCAGAACAACTCCTCTCCAGTGGGCACCAGTAAACCACAGCAAAGCATCACGGAGCCGGACTATCTGCCCCACCTCGTCCATATGCCTTCCTCCAGCTTTTACACCCTGCTTGCTGTGTGTTTCCTACACCCGACGGAGGTGTAAAGCTAGATCCTTAGCTTTGGGTCTCCAGTCCTCACATTTTCATGCTACGTGATTAACAGAGGAACACATTTAATTCTGGTGGACATGGGGTAAAAGTTTATCACAGTAACTGAGCGTTACTCCAACAGATGTCCATTCAATGCCATCTGTCACACCTGTGGGTTTGGCTATTATTTCTTACTAATTTTATTCTTGTCTTTGCCTTCTGGGAAATAATTCTCTCTGGTACCTGACTGTAGGTTTAGTAAACTCCCAGAGGGAAGCCCAAATGCACTTCAAAAGTATTTTTAATGTACGTCTTTCATCCTGGTGAAACCAGCTGCCCAAGCACATCAATTCCCTGCAGCAATTTTTCCCTTCACAGAATAGAAATAATCAAGCCTTATGGTTGGGTGTGGAAATTTTGCTAAATTAAGACAAGGGATCTGCACAAATGGACTGATTTTAATGCTCTGACCTTTCAGCCTCCCCCATCCCTCTTCTGAAGTCATGAAGGCTTGAGAGTTGAGTCTTGCCAGGCATTTCAGAGGGTTTGGAAGGGAGATGGGTGCCTTTCATCTGGAGAACCTGCCAGGGGTTTGGTTTTATACACACATTGCTGAGCAGCTTGGCCAAGTGCACATGTGTTATATTCAGAAGGCAAAGGGAGGATCTCTTTCTTCTACCAGACCTCCAAATTCGGGTTACTCTTATATTTACCATAAATGTACTTAATTATTATTTCATTATTTGTATTTTGTATGGAAGGCTCTAGCTCAATTTAAAAAGCAGCTGGTTGTATAGACAGCGCAGAGTTATTCCAGCAGTCACACTGGAAAAGCATTAGTTATCAAAGGAGACAAATTGAAGAAGACAAATCTAGGGCCAACCTGCTTCTCCTCAAGGAGTTTGTAAACACATACTGAGAAGCACAGAATTGGGAAAGGAGAGTTGAATTTGCTCTCGCTGTGACCCAAATTCCAGCTTTCAGCTGGTTAAGGGCAAGCAGACTTGGCCTCTTGCTTCATTTTAATTCACTGTTTTTAAGTAAGAAGTCATTCAAACATGCTAGTTTGATAGGTGATGTTGCTCAGGTCCTGCCTTCTGTTAAGGACAGTTTTGTTTCTCTCTAAAGCTTCTTTAGCTCCAGCTGAAGACCTGCTCTGGAAACGAGGAGCTCCCAAACAGCCTGGACCTCCTGCAACGTTTCCTCCATCACTCCAGCTGCCGGGGCCAGCTATCAGCTGCTGCTTCCATACAGTTCCTAACAGTTTCTCAGGGACATGAACAGCTACATAAGTTCGGATCGGGCATCTTCAGCACCAGCTTCAGTCCTTGTGTGAGGTTTCTCTGATCCCACGCAGTTTATCTAAGCTTTGATGAATTAACGTCAGGGTGTGACCCTGCTCTGAGAAAAGGCAAGGGCAAAAGTCCCACTGGGTCAAAAGTGGGAAGCGAGGTTCAGTCACTCTGACTGATCTTTGCCACAAGAGATAGGTTGAGTTCTCCTGAGTTTGGTGAACAGCACCTGTCTGGGGGATGCAAAGGCATTCGGCTTTCACTTATTCTCTCCACACCTTTTGGTATTTCTCCAAGCAGCTCCCTGAAGGCAGGTCTGGGGTTTGTGAGCTGCTCTCTTGCGGACAGCTAAACACCCCCTGCAAAGAGACAGCCAGCAGATTTTTGTCTTCCATGTACAGCAAGTGAGTATGGTAAAGTGCAAATAGCAGCAGTTCACAGTGATCAATACATACAATAAAGCCTATCCACTGCAATGGCTGTTTGGGTTGTATGCAAACTTCTCCTTGTGCAGGATCTGTAACAGACACTGTGTCAGTACAGGGGGCCTGATTCTGGCTATATGGACTGAATTTTATGTATTGCTACAGCAGCACAAGCTTCTGTGGACTATCGCAACTCTGCCTTACAGACAGTAAGACAAGAGCCGGCTTCTGTCCTTGTTCTATGACATAAAATGCTTTGTCTGCTGTGCAAGACCCGATGTACCCACCAGGTCCATCAAGTGGAAGTAAATTCAGCATTGTGCTGTTAAGACAAGCACTGTCGGAAATCCCAGCTTAGGTCAAAAAGAAGTGCACCGTATTTATGGGGAATGATGGCAGTTGATCCAATAAGCCTAACCATTTCTAAAGTTTTCCCTCCATTCAGCAAAAATAATCAGTATTGTTATCTTTTAATATTTTGTGAATGGAAACAATATTATAGGTATTCTGAGCATTAACATTCAAATTTGCTTTAAGCAAGGAATGTGAGCATTTTAGTGTAAGGACTATATATATTATGTTTTACTAGCTGTGTATACATGGATTTCCAGATTGTTAGTTCTGGCAATGAGAAATATCCATGAGTCTTGTGATGTGAGAAAGGCAATGAAGGAAGCACTTCAGAGGATCAGAGGGTAATCTTATCCATAACTTCCATCAATCATGGCAAAAGATAGCAAAACAAAGTTGCTCACTGGGATGGGTGAGGGTACTGACCCAAGGTTTGTGCCTTTACTCACAGTAATCTTGATTTCAGCTTCTTAAAAGTATTTTACTATGTCTCAGGAAGTCCTTAAGCTATGGATTGCTGGAGATTGAGAGAAAATAACACGGAAGTGTCACCATAGACTTACTTTGATCTTGACATTTTTGCTAAATAAGAGGCCTGAGCTGGTATGGCTCTTCTTACATTTTCAAGTTAAGGGCCAAATCCAAAAAGGAACTGAAAGAAGGGGTTAAAGCAGAATTTAAGCACCTACATTTGAAATTAAAATGTTCCCTCAACTCCTGTTCAATCCTAGAGGCACCTAACTCAGGAGATACCTACATTCAATCTCCAAGATACAATAGTCGACTTGCAAATGTGCCCAGAAGCCCCACCACCTCAGTGGGTCTGAGTCCTGCTGGGTGCTGCCAGGGTTATGGATTTGGTCCGGGGATGGTCCAGCTCTTGTTGGCTGTGGAGAAAACCACATGCTTCAGTTCATGAAATGCTGGGGATGTGTAGCTGAGAAGGGGAAAAAAAAAAGCAAACCTTCTGAGAGAAAAGTGAGACAGTGCAGAAGAGTCTTTAGCTCAGCAGTTGGGATGGTCTTCAGGAAGGGGAATTGTGTATGTCAGAGCCACCCGCTCTCTTTCTCATTGCATTTGTACCTCACCTTCCTGGCTGGAATTCACAAACAGCTCTTGGAGGAAGAGTGGGACTCTGGATCAGGTAGGTGCCCTCATCACTAAACTGAAAATTATACTCACCTTTGGTCTTCCTCTCCTTCTAGCTCAATGAATCTTTAATTCTTTTTATGCAAAGAGGAGCAGATTCAACACAAGGGCACGTGGTGCTCTCCTCCCTGCTCTCCCCGTCTCCCCTTGCACCCTGGAGGATTGTGGCAGCCTCCCAGGGAACACAGGTTGGTATTTCTCAGGCAGCAAATCGAGCTGAACCCAGATCTCCTCCTTGTCATCCTGCTGACAAGCTCCCTGTGAAATACAGCTGGCCAGACGGAGTGTCCTGTGTTTGTCTCCTCGACGGACAGACTCTGACCACGCTCTGTAAGGTGGCTCAGCCATGGGGGCAGACATGATTTGAAAGCTCAGCCCCGAGCTCCTTCAGTTGTTGGCTTGCTTGCTTTGTGTCTCTCAGGAGGGAACCCCAACCAGCCTGCGGATTATTCTTCCTTCCGCCGCCCCTGTGAATATTTAACTATTTTTACAGCAGAGTAAATCCTAGAGAACAAGCTGAAGAAGATCCAACTCACAACACCCTGCAGCTGGAAGGCTGAGACTATTCTCGTGGAAGACTGGACAGATGATAGTTTTAAAAACCTGCTCCAAATCTGGTAAAGGGTGAAAGACTGGAACAAGTCTCCAACATCCCTGGTTGGTGTCCTCACAACTAGCTTGTATGTAGTGGCAAGTGCATGTGATGATAGTAGTGAGAGGATGGATACAGCACACACTGTCTGGAAATGCCTGTGGGAGATGGATCTGATGGAGCAGCTGGATCTGATGAATCTGATGGAGCAGAAACATCTTTTGAGAGTTACTAGCATCCTGAGCTGGGTGGCCGTGCCTTGAAGTAGAAATTAAGGAGGAGGTAACTGATGGAAATTCATGTGCCCCTGGAATTTTGGACCTTCAATGCAAAGTGTCTGGGTTCTTGACTGTCTAAGTTTGGGAATTGTGCCTGACCTGTCAAACACTTCCCTGAGCAATCAGGTTCCTGAGTCCTTACACCACATCTGAAAATGGAGTTTCGAGTTAGATCCATGCAAGCTTTTAGGTACTTAACTATTGCTTTGGCCAGCAACAGCCATCACCAAAGCTCCTGCTCAGCCACCACCTAATGTCGAGGTCCAGACACCATTTGTGTTTCACCAGGGATGCTCTGTGGGTGCCTTTATCTCTCTCTCTGGGTACACCCAGAGGCACTTGAGTCTCGCCAGCCCCAAGTAGCCTGCAACGGAGGACCAACTCGACTCACTTTTTGAAAGATGTGAAGTGCCTAACTCTAAGAGCGGCTTTGGTACTTGTGACCTCGGATGAAGAAAGGCACCTCCTTTCAGGGCAGGTGGTACTTAGCTAATCTGGTAATGTCCTGCTCCTTGTACTGCTGTGGTGCATCCCATTGTGTACAGAAAGCAGGCATCTACAGGGTGCTGCAGCCCGTATCAAAATTGTAAGCTTTTTGCAACTATCTTCCTAAATACTTACTAGCGTAGGATCAGTGGCTGATACCAGCTGCCTCATCGATCACAGCGCTACTTCTTGGGACACAAGATGCGTTACATCAGGCAGCCCATAACTCCAGGTCTCCAGGAACATAGAACATAGATCCTACTGTAGATGATGTGTTATATGTTGAAGTCGCACTGTGTTTACCTTAAAGTAATCTGATGGAGGGATTAAGTAGGTAATCAGTCCAGCTCACTATATCACACAGGAGTAATTAAATTATTCCCAAACAAAATTGCAAGAGTTTGACACTTAATGTAACTGCTGATATCTCTGTAATTTTCTCTGCCAGCTTGTTCAAGTGCTCAACTGTCCTTATTAAGAACTGTGCCAATTTTGTCCTGCTGAAAGTTAGAATACATTTCTTCTTTTTCATCTGTCCTTGTTGATCCGTGGGAATAACAGACCCTGTCAGAGAAAATTATTCTGGCTTTGCAGAAGGGGCTGGTGAGCCTCCATTTGGAATATAGTTCCCAGCATTGGTCACCTCATTATAAAAGTGAGTTAATGCAAACAGGAAAGTTGCAACAGAGCTCAATGATACAAGAACTTAATTATTCAGAAAAGGGTTAGAAAAGCTACAGTGTGGCTGCTGCCTTTGGAAAACAGGAGATTAAAAAACCACATTAGAGGGGTTTGCAGAGCTCTGGGGTAATAGCAAGGATTCACATACAGGGGAGAGCCGAGCTAGTGACAAATAACAGAACAAAAGGGAAATTAACAGGAGCTTAAGCAGGGATGATCAGCAAAGCAGTGTAATCTATTTGTGAATTTATTTGTATTTAGCACAGTTAATATATGGAAAATTATACTAGGGCTGTAATAAGAAACAACTATGAGAAATCATTTTACAAGGCTTTAGACAAGTGAGGGGGCTTATAATAACACTGTGGGATGCACCTGGTAATTCAGAGGAGAGGAAGAGCACTTACATCTTTGTCACAATCTCATCTCTTAAAACACTGAGCTGTGTTGTGCTAAGTAATAGACATGGTTACTCTGATACCACTATCTATACAATTCTCAGGGAAAGGTTTTCATTTGCAAGATTAATTTCCCTTCCTTCCAGCTTCAAATACCTAGATGTGAGGGGAAAAAAAAAACCAGAGAGACTTGGCGGGGCAGGGATGAATCCTGATCTCAGCAGCAGCAGAGCAAAGCCCGAGTAACTCCAGGAAAAAATGCTGGATGCACACAGGGATGTAACTGAGATGAGATCCGGTCCTGCAGTGCATGCGTTCCAGATGGGAAAGCCTTGATGTTCCCTCCTTAAATTTCAAGGAAAGCTAACAAGAGTCCCAAGTCCTTTTAGGGCATTTCTGCAGCTCTTGGAAGAAGCCTGTATGTCACCATTTGCATGTGATGCCTCCAGGCCATCAGCTTGAACAAGCGTTGGATCAGGCTGAGCTGCTCCCTTCCTCTGACCTACAGCTGTGCCCGTTTGAAGACAAAACAGACTGTGGTGAACCCGCTGGAAATTCACTACTCTTATGCACCAAGGGAGCGGGGGACACCGGAATGTTGCCCTTAGGAAATCTATGTAATCACTGTACCACTCTCTTTCTTTCCAGGACGAGTGCTTTAACCAGTGCTATGAGATGGGGTGGGTAAGATCTCAACTTACTCTCCAGAGGGGAGATCCCAGTAGGCAGTTAACGGTGCGAGAGCTCCCGCTGTACTACCGCCGTTTACTCAGGAAATCAAAGGCAATTAATCACAATTTCTCAACTGGGGGAAAACCCACTTGATTTGGACCCATTGTTACACAGGGAAACCTACAAAATACTGTGCTGTAACCCAACCTAAACTCTGGTAAAGGTATTTCTTCCCAGGGCTCCCCTTCCACCTGTCAAGCCCTGCCTGCCTTCGGGAAATAGGGACGGGTGGAAGGAACTTTAGTGTCGAGGACCAAGATCCACCCACGATGTTGTCCCGCTCGGCTTTGGGCCACCGAGGCTGGACAGGGGGAGGCTGAGGAATTCCACGGGGAACACGACGGGGCAACCTGGTGCCTGCGCGGGGCTTTCCCCAACCCACTCCCGCAGAAAGCGGTGCGGCTCGGCGGCGGCAGGGAGCTCACCGAGGGCTCCGGCCGCGGCCCGGGCAGTCGCGCAGAGGCCGTCCCGCCGCGGGCACGGAGGGATGGAGGGGTGGAGGGATGGAGGGAGGAAGCCGTTTCGGGCGGCAGGTGAACGGGGCAATGAGATGCGTCCCCGACCGTCCCGGTTTCAGTGGGGTGGAGTTTGGGCGGTACCCGCAGGGACCCCGCCGGTGCCGGTGGAGCGGGCAGGGTCCCGCCCACACCAGTGCCAGCCGTCGGGGGGCCGGAGAGCCCGGGGCGGTGCGGGACGCCCTGCCGCCTCCCCCTCCCCTCCGCCCGCGCCGAGCGCCGGTGGCGGCAGACGGCCGCATCGCGGGCCGCAGCGGCGGCGGAGCCCCGAGGCCCCGCAGGCGGCTCCGCCCCGGCCCCGCAGGTGGGTCCGCCCGCCCCGCTCGGCTCCGCGCCCCCCACGTCGGGGTGGTGACGGGGGCGGGCGAGCCCGTCCACCCCCCACCCGCGGGGGCGAGGGGCAGAGCCGGGCGCCCGCTCGGCGCAGCGACGCCCCCGCTCCGGTCCAGCCCCGCCGGGCGGACGGGGCGCCGCGTCCCCTCGGAGCGGAGCGGGGCGGCGGCGGCGGCATGGCGGGGCGAGCGGCCGGCCGGCGGGCGGGCTGAGGCGGGGGCCGGGCAGGGAGGCGCCGGCAGTGGGGGGCTCACCGCCTTTTCTTGCCGTCCCCCGCAGGGAGCGGCCGGCCCCCCGCGCCACCATTGCCTCGCACGGCAAGGAGGACCTGCTCGCCGTCGCCGCCCGGCTCTGGCAGCGGAGGAGGCGGCTGCTGGCCGCCGCCGGGCTCGCCCTGGCCATGGCCGTCGCCCTGCTCGTCGCCGTGCCCCTGCTGCTGCTGCAGGCGCCCGCCGAGAGCGGCGCCCACTACGAGATGATGGGCACCTGCCGCATGATCTGCGACCCGTACAGCGGCGGCCGCCCGCCCGGCCCCGGTAGCACCGCCGCCGTGGAGGCCCTGCAGGACCTGGGCGCCAACCCCCCGCCGCCCTTCGTCCAGGGACCCAAGGGGGAGCCGGGCCGGCCGGGCAAGCCGGGCCCCCGCGGACCCCCCGGGGAGCCGGGGCCGCCGGGCCCGCGGGGCCCGCCGGGGGAGCGGGGGGACGCGGGGAAGCCGGGGCTGCCCGGGCTGGCGCTGGCGGGCGCGGGCGGCGGCGGGAGCGGCGGCGGGGCGGCGGCGGGCGGCGAGGCGGCGGGCGGGCTGAGCGCCGCCTTCAGCGGGCCGCGCATCGCCTTCTACGTGGGGCTGAAGAGCCCTCACGAAGGCTACGAGGTCCTCAAGTTCGACGACGTGGTGACCAACCTGGGCAACCACTACGACCCGGCCAGCGGCAAGTTCACCTGCCAGGTGCGCGGCATCTACTTCTTCACCTACCACATCCTCATGCGCGGCGGCGACGGCACCAGCATGTGGGCCGACCTCTGCAAGAACGGGCAGGTGGGTCCCCGACGCTCCCCCGCTCGTCCTCCCCCCACCCGGGTCTCCCCCTTTGCCTGCCCCGGCGCCGCCCGCGGGCACCGGCCACCGCCGCTCCCGGGGAAAGGAGCAGCCGGAGCATCCTCCGCGCCGTCGGGGCGGGGGTGCACCGCGGGGAGCAGCTCTAGAGCAGCGACAAACTCCAAATTCCCGGCTTGCAAACTTTCGTGCCGGGCTGGGGGGAAGGTGGAGTGAGGAGGGGGACGGGAGGGAGGGCAGTGGGGTAGTGGAGGAGCTGGGGAAGAGGGGCTCGGGGGGCTGATGGAGGAGCTGGGGAAGAGGGGCTCGGGGGGGCTGATGTACCCCGCGGCTATGTTGGCAGGTGCGGGCCAGTGCCATCGCCCAAGACGCGGACCAGAACTACGACTATGCCAGCAACAGCGTGGTGCTGCATCTGGACTCCGGTGACGAGGTGTACGTCAAGCTGGATGGAGGCAAAGCGCACGGAGGCAACAACAATAAGTACAGCACTTTCTCTGGCTTTCTTTTATACCCCGATTAACACACAACAAGCGATGTGACACAACTGGCCCCGCCACCCATGTGCGTGGGGCTGGTTGGCGTTTCTGTACCCCGTTGTGCCGCTGTTCCTGCTGGTGTCCGCTGTTTCCACAGGTCACTTTAGCTTCATCATCAGTTTGTATGTTTGGGTTTTTTTTACCCCTGTGGAAACAAAACAGAAGTGAAACAAAGCGATCCTCTTCCTTACTCTCCCCCATTTGCTCTGAACCCCCCTCTCCCTTTGTCAGCCTCAGTGCTTTGTCTGTCACACGGGGAACTCGGCAGCTTCAAACTCTCGAGTGGTTCCCGGGGGGTGTAAGAGAGCCCTGAGTTCAGACTGTGCCACATGTGGAATTTGAACCGGTCACATTTTTTTGTCAATGAGTATTAATTATGACGATGAATTTTCAGATCAACTATTCACAAAGTGGGACTGGACCATAACTGGTTTTTCCTCTGCTGCTTTGTTTGTATGGGGTCAAGTGTAAACTTTTCTTTCCTGTGCACTGCAATGCTCGTGTGAATGATGGTGTCATTAATGTCAAACCTGTTCCTGTCTGCAAAAGAATTCAGTCGTTGACCACAATCACCAAAATATCACATTAAATTATGTTTTTAGACAATGCCTTCTTGCTGTCTGTCTCTTCCAGTGCTGCAAAGGAATGCTGTGGTGGTGCCACGGGAGGGTGGGAAGTAAAGGAGGGGATCACTTCAGTCCTTTAGGTTTGCAGGAAAATTTGAAGTTAGGGTGGGGCACCTTGGCCAGGTCTTGAGTATCGTTCAAGGGAACTGGGAAGAAGCAGAGGGAGAGGGAAAAAAAGTTTTGTAAGAAAGTGGCACACAGTTATCAAGAGATGTAGGTGGGGTTGTGGTGCAGATCTTCTGAACAGATTTACTGGGTCTGAGCCAGATCCAGAGGTTAGTGAAGTACAAGCAAAGCGTTTTAATCAGCAGTTATGGAAAGCTGTGTTTCTGTAACATGCTTGACAAATGTAAGAAGGCAGCGGGGGAGAGAGTCTGTGTAAACCCCCACATTTGCAGTGCTTATATGGGTTGGAAACTACACCTGACCATAGGTGGGTCTGCCAAGTCCCCAAGACAGGCTGGGAGAGAAAGCTCACTGAACACTGACAGATTCAGACCATTTGGAAATGTTTTCAGCTCCTGGTCCTCAGTAAATCCCAGCCACTCTGTGTCCTTTTAGAAGTGCACGGGTGTGTAGCTAGTGTGTGTGGTTCTGCACCTTTGGTGGAGGAGGTGCATCTTTCATCATCACCCCAGTAGATAACCTCCTCAGTTTGGGTAAATTGGGGTGGTTCTGCTGAAGCTAAAAAAGCTAAGTTGATTTACAAAAGCCCTTACTTTCATTTTATTGTCTTGTCATTTTATGTTTCCCTCCTGAAGGTCTTACCTCCCTATCAGCTTACTGCCCTTTGCAGCGTTAGTGCGGTTTCACAGGTAAGAGAGACAGGAGCCGGACTGCAACTGCTCTGCCGAGGCTGGAGCTTTGCCTCCACCCTGGCTTTGCAGGAGGAAAGGGAACCGCAGCTGGGATGAACTTGTTCCAGCTCCACTTTGGGGTAGCCCAGTGATGACCGAGTTCTTACAGTCTCTTCTGTCTCCTACCTAGTCCTCGGTGGGTATTGGCTTCTCGTTGGCTGGAAGAGGAGGGTCAGAGAGAGAAAGCAATTCCTTCCTTCATCCCGTCCTCAAACATCCCCCAGCTGAGGGAAGCAGAGTTCATAACCAGGTACATGTGTTAGACACTTATCAATCTCTAATGTCGTGTTGATTTGTACTATTTAGAATATGATTAAAACCAGTGTCTGAGACCCAAATGAAGTATAATTGCTATGGATCCTGAATTCCCCCCGGATCCATAATCCTTTTTGACTATTCCTCCCTTCCCCTCCAACGAAATGGAGCTTAGACACAAAGCCCTCGGTTTAAATTTCAAAAAATTAAAATTGACATGCAGCAGCATTAGCAGGAGCCGGGAGGAATTCTAAGGAGGTGCCTGGGCTCTGCTTTATCCTTTGCATTAAGAAGCAATTTGTACTTCTAACAAAGACCCAACTGTTCCCCCTTGGCAAAAGGGCAATGAAGATGCCTTGCAAGGGAATTGCTGTTCACAATACTTAAACAAATTTGAATCTTAGATTTTTAAATCTGTATTCCCTGGTGGAGGCTGCTCCTCGCAATTCAAATGCAGGGCTGGCGGTGTGTGCCTGCCAAGGTGTCAGTAGCTAAGCGGATGATGGATTGATGAGGCAATGGGAAGACACAGGCTCACAGTGGCGGTTTGCCCCGACAGTGATCTATGTATCTGCACATTATCAATGTCATGAGGAGGCTTGAACCACCCTCGCTAGATGTCTCATTTTCCACTTATCTCTTATGTACTAATTATCAGGCTGGATTATTCCCCAGGATAGAAACAAAAAAAAAAATGCTCATTGCCACTCCACTGACAGTTTACACAATCGATAGAATGAGCGTCTCCCTCGGCTGCTCGCAGGCTTTTCTGTTTCCTCATCACAGGGACCTCCGAGATTGCCTCTGTGGGGGGGTTGATGGCTCTCACCCAGCGTCTGCGGCAGTGGTGCTTGGAGAGTCTCCTCTGTCCCTGTCAGTGTTGTAGTAGCTCAGTGTGTGGGTTGTTTTTTTTTCTGAAGTAACACAGGGAAAAGCAGTTGGAAGATGAAAAACTTTAGTGCTTGGTGGTGCAGCTGTCCAGAAGAGCAGAGGCAGCGTTGAGGATGGGGACAGCAGTCCCTGTGCTGTGGGTGGCTGTGGGTGACAGCAGGGTCACATGCAGCCCAGCAAGCAGCCTGTGGTGGGCTCCGAACCTGCTGGGTTTCGACTGTGTCCTCCTCGCCTTGGGTGGGCTCCATGGGTTCTGTGTGTTTCATGGCATAAAGAGAAGGGGCTGTTTGTAGCGAGGATACCCTGGTTCCCTGATTTGGATCAGAGGAGGAGAATTAATGCGTACTCAGAGGCTGGCTTCAGCTTTTGCTGGGACCAGCTTTCCCAAATGACACTGGCATCTCAAACAACCTTTAGCCAGTGTCTGCTCTGGAGGTCTGCCCCTCGGAAGTGTTATTTTACTTGATGAGTAAAGCCAATGCTTTTAAAAATTGTGAGGTGATCAGATGTGATGTGAATGGGGGAACCTCCCTCAAAGGAGTGGAAGGTTAGAGTTTTAGACAACAGGTACTTCTGTTTTGTGCCCGGCTGCGTGCTCAAGTTAAAATAGTAATTAAAAAGTTAAGATTAAAAAAAATAGACAAGTGTTCATGCTCTCAAAGCAACTTAGATATTGCAGCAACAAATCCCTGATCTTTGTGCTACTGATGTGAATCCTTGACCCTGGGCAGCACTGGCTATGGAAGGGGTCCCTGGGAAAGAGAGGAGGGGGAGACATCCAAGCACACGAAACACTGTGGAAGAGGAAATGGGGATGCTGCTGAGAGCCCCGAGAGGGGTGCCAGCCACCCCTCGTCTGTGGCCGTTCCCTGGAGGAAGGCGTTCAGGTTACTCTGCACTCCCACAAGCCAAAGGCTGGACACTTGTTTTCTTCTGGTTTGACCTTCCTTGGCTTGGGATGCTCCTGGCACGTCTCTAGGGAGATGGGTGAGCAAATCCTGCTTTGGCTCAAGTGAAGCAGGTTGGCTGCTGGGGCTAAGTTTTCGCCAGCCAGCGCACAGAAAGAATTTTGTGAGGAACCCGTGCTGCAAGAGCAGCTGGGTGGTGTCCGTGTAAAGTCTGGTGCCTCTGTACTTTCCAGGATCTGGGCTTGCACATTTTCTCCTTGATGCTCATCCCCTTGCAGGGTAGGGCCTGGGTTGATGGGGCCACACTAGCCCACAGCGGGGCAGATAGGGTCTGTGGCAGATAGAGGCAAAATACCATATAATTCTATTTTAAATCTAATATCTTTGTGTTAAATACCTTTTTTTTGTAACATGCCATTTTTTTCCTTATTGTGATTGGACTGGACTCTGGGAAAAATTCCTGCTAAGATCCTGTGTCTTAGTATTGTCTCTGGGATAAAGGAGCCTGTCAGAATAAAATAAAGACTAAGTGAATCTTCACTGACTTTGAGACTGCAAGAGTTTGGTCCTTGTTACTGTGAATGTCTGCATCGTGCAGAGACTCAGAAGATTAGTTACAGATGTGAGAGGTAAACTGTTACCATGTGGGCACCCTGGCACGTAGGGGTGAGAGCCTGCTCTCAGCTGGTTTCACATCTAGTGGCAGAAGGAGGTTCAGTTTGATTATAAGCTGTGGCTAACATGCAAATGGGGGCCCGTTTCTCTAGACCAAGCCCGTGCCAGTTCAGAAGTTAATCTCTTGGTCACATAGCAGGTGCCACAGCAGAAGTGGGGGAGATGCTTCACTATTTCTTGAGCCCACTTGCCCTTGAGTGAGCTTCCTTTTTGAAGGGGATTAAAGCAGGGAGCCAAGCTCCTTCTAATTCCTCTTTATTTAGGACCAGTTTGTTACTGGCCTTAATGATGAGTGGCCAAGAGGCCAGCAGAGCACAGTGCTGGTTCGCTGGAATAGCCTGGGGGACAGTGGCATTACCTCCTGTATAGGCAAGAAGCAGGGGCTGCGGTGTGATCTGATGTCCTAGACTTGAACATACATTGAAATTCCCCTTCTTTCCCCCTGTGTTTCAGGCTGAAGCCCTGAGAGCTGGTGGTTTCGGGTCACAGCCCGAAAAGTGCCGAGGCATTGCTGTGTCCTGGCCCCTGCTGCAGAGTGCTCTGCGGGATCTCGCTCTTAAGGTTTTGGGAGCGTCATTCTGAAGGAACCATGAGTTATGGCCCTGTTTCCTTATAGAGAAAGCCATAAATGCCCATCTTCTTGGGGTTCTTCCAATTATAAAATAGCCTGAATTAGCCATTACCGTTGTGTGGCACAGTTTTATGTTCTAATAAACAGGAGTAGATTTTCTTCACAGGGGGCTGATGGCATATCACTTTCTTTGTTGCATTTGCTCCTGTTTTGTGTGTTTGGCACGAGCTACAGTAGGAACAGAAAAGGCATGTTTGATCCCTGTGATCTGCTGCCCTATTAATGCAGGATTATCTCCTTCAGTGCGCTGTGAGCACAGTGACATGGAGAGCGTGGCTTGCCTGCAGCCTTTGGCTGCACTCCTCCCGGAGAGGGGATGTTCACATGATCCTGGCTCTTCTTTTTGCTTGCAGCTGCCAGATCATGTCTAGAAAAACAAACAAACAAAAATATCCAACCCCAGTCTTGAACACAGCTGAAATGTTTTCTTGGTGCCATTTCTCTTTGTCAACAAATGGCTTATGGCTTAAGTGTTGTGATGTGATCCCCATCCCAAAGAGGAGAGATCTGCTGCTGAGAATGGGGGGAAAACACGCCCAGGAGAATAACTTGTTTGAAGATGTGAGCTATCGTCTGCACAGGCTTTATGAACAATGATTTTTTGTCCGATCTTAGTTTGAAGATGCAATTTTGACGGTATGATAATGCAGAAAGCGTTTTAACTCCCTGGGGAGGAAGCTGCTTTTCAGGTAGTGTCTTGCTCTTCCCTCATTATTGTAATGCTGTTCCTGAAACTTCACATCAGCCGTGCTGTGCTGCAGCGTGTGAACGCGTGAGGTGACGGAGATCAGATCCAGGTGGGTTTCTCTCTGTTTTGTTTTGGTATACAGTTGAATTCTTGACGTTTGCCTGTCCTTCTCCTGGCACCTCATTTTTCATGGACCTGTCCTTCCTGGGAGCTGGTAGCCCAAGGGCCAAAGTCTGCTTCCAGGTACACTGATCTCATTCTTCTCAAACTTAGTTTTTCTCAGCATCCATGGAGTCAGAATCAATCCTTAAGCTACCCTAGGATTGCCAGTGTGGCAACTGGTTCCTGTTACATAGTGTTTGGGGACATATTATAATGAATCTCAATCTTTGTATGCTAGAGATGGAAATGGTCCAGCTCCATTTTGTGTCCTGCCCAGTAAGTGTCACTATATAAATATCTTTCAGGGGAAACACCATTAGCATCTGCAGAGAGGGTGGAGTAGCTCTTTTTGACAGAGCCTAGCAATCTGCTTAGGAAAGAGAGAGGTCAAATATCTCTGAAGCTCAACTCCTCCAAGACCCTGCTGAGTGTATTGCTGCAGCTGAGAGCGCTTGGATCGTAAACTTTAGCATCCCCTCTCGAAAGACAAAGCATCCTCGAGGAGTGACACTGTGCTGCTGTTTATCAATATGTGTGAGAATGAAGCTTGAACGTTATTAGAGCTGAAATACTAATTAAGCCAATAAATTCCTTTGTCTTTTTGGGTGTGTTTGCAATTAATATGCAAAATCCCATTGATTCCAGCAACTCCATAATTCATGATGCATAGTGTTGTTACATATTGACGGCGCACACTGTGAAGTCTCCCACAGACACTGCTGTGCAGAGTAAGAATACTGCTGTGATCCCAGTTAAACTGTTCCAGGCTGGGTGAGTCACGGTGCTGCATCAGGTTCTACCAAAGCCTTGGCTGTCAGTGGGGGATAGGAAAACCACACAGAAATGTGTCTCTGTTGAGCATACGCTGTGTCTCAATGGACATTTGCGCTTTATATTGTTTTCAGAATTACGGTGGAAAAGAGGAAAGGCGGTCCAGCTGATCCTAAAGAAGGGCTCAAACTGATGCGAAGAGAAACTGATTGTAAAAGAAATATGGATTTGGATCAAAGCAAGGCAGGTCTTTAAAACAGTCTTAGCTTTAATTCACTTCTGATTGGGCAATCTAAATAATCTTTCCTCAAACAAAGTTTGTTCAAACCTATGAGAAGGGAGACGGGACAGGAAGGCTGCTCAGAGATGTAACGTTTTCTCTCTTCCAGGGGAACATTGTTTTGGCAACCTAAGACAGGACAAGAGTCCACGACTGCTGAACCCTGTGGTGACTCTGCCTAAAATTGCCTTTTGCAGCATTAAAATGAGTTCTGCTCTTTTCCAACATCTTTCCCTAAGGCATAAAAATCAGGGGGACATTGTGAGTAATAATTGGCTCTTAGTCTCAAAATACTTAATTGAGAAGGCCATCTACATGAGATTTTGTTGCCTGCTTTTCCTTACATTTGGACTCGTTAGCCTCCCCAGGTCTGTATCAGCTCTGCTGTCTAGGTGGAAGGGCTCAAGAAAAGGCATATGGCTGGTGGACTAGATGTTCTCTATGGGATTGGTCTGCTCCCTATCAAAGCTGGTGGACAGGTGCTCAGTGGCTTTAGTGGGGAAGGATCAATGTTAGGTTTAATCTTTGGTTGGGATTTTGTGGTGGTGGTCTTTTTTGTTACTGTTCTCAGTTCTCATGAAGTTACTAGATTTGGTCTTGGCATAATCAACAAGCCTCTGTATTGGTATGTACAGTCTTTGAAGCCTGTGGAGCAGAGCATGGGATGGATGTGCTTTTACTTCAGAACAGCACAAATCAAATACATAGGTGTTGAATTATTCTGTGGTTGGTGTTTTCTGAGAACTACAATTCAGATTTCCTCTTCAGTTTCCAACTACCATCGTTCCAAAGGAAAAAAAAAAGGCCAGGGCGGTAAAACTGAAGCAATTGTAGACTAGTGTATGCAGAGGCTATATTATGGATTTAGAGGCTGGAAAATGAACAATATAGAAGATGCTATCTCTGATGTCAGAGATAGCATCTTTGATTTCAGGCACAACGATGAAGCAGAATTCTTGATAACTTGTCCAAGATAATTTTCTTTTGAGTTAGTGCACTAACTAACTACCTGCAACTAACCACAAGCTGTCCCTTTACTTTTCCTTTTCTATTAGTGGACTGATAGGACTGCCAAGTTTTACTTTCTTAGATGGGTCTTAAATGGGAAGCAGTTTGTTTCATGGAAGCTAGATGCCTGGAGAATGAATTTATGCCAGCTTGTAGCCACCAGAAACCTCTGTATTCCAACAGACTTTAAAGTGAAAAATGGAGCTCGCTTCTCATAGTAGATTTCTCAAACTAATTTCTCCAAGCAATAGAAAAGCAGAGTTATCAGGTAGGCAGGGATTCATTGCAATAGCTAAATTTTGAGGTCTCTGTAAGTGTTTATCACTTGATTTGTTCCTGGACATCTCCGAGTGAAATATAAGAGCCTGGGTTGCTTAAGAAGGTCAAATTAGGTGAATATAAGTCCCATCCAGCCTGAAAAATCCATGAATTGTGCTGCCAAATGAAAGTATGGACAATGGCAGAGCTGAGTTTTTAAAAATTTGTCTTAGCTGTCACAGACTGGTGGTGGGAGGGAGTGGAGTGGGAGAAAAAAGGCTCATGGTTCACAGAGGGTTTTGGGGTAAGACTGAGCGATCGTCCCTGTCTGCAAACTGAGGTCAGTCACTGCCCTTGGACATTTTAAACTCGCCATATCTACAAGGCACAAATACAAGTCTTCTGGGGCAGAGTGGCCTGGTGATTTCCCATGTGTTTCCCCATGGGCTTCTCTGTTGGTGGCAATTCCTTGGGCAGGCATCAGAGTCGGCATCAGGTAATGCAGAGAAAACTGCAGATTTAACAGATGTGGAGCTGTCTTCTTCCTTTCTGTCTTTTATTGCTGATAAATAAGAAACTGATCTGCAACTGTAGCAAATTACATCAAAACATCTGTGGGAATATTACAAATATTGGTCATATGACTCAGATGAATCTCCTATACAGTGATTTCAAAGCCCATTGGGTAATGTACCATGAGACCAGTTACAGATGATACACTGCCAGGAGAATCAGTGTTGTGTGGGACAGTGCCAGAGTGTGTCCTGTGCTCTGCTCGATTCAGTGCCGTCGTTAGTGCTGAGACTGATTAAATAGAAGACCTGTCTGTTAAATCTGCAGATGTCATGAAGGCAGAGAGAGGATTAAATTCAAAATGACCTTGACAAAACAGAGGAAAAGAATGTAAAAAAACCAGGAGAGAATTCAAGAGGTGCAAGTTACCTCTACCTGGAGACAGTCCATGGCATGGACATGTGCTGGGAAGCCAGAGGAGCAGAGGGGATGGTTGGGAACAGTAGCCAGGGAGCTGCTTCTCAGAGAGGATATGGAGGACCACTGACTAAACGTGAGGTGACTGTGTATGCTGCGGAAAAGGCCAACGTACATATTGAGATATGCACATACTGAGATGTGCAAGCTGGAGCAGAGCCTCCAAAGCGGGTGAAGTAATTCCATTCTCCTCAGCTCTGGGAAGATCTCACCTGCAGCAGCCTCCACTCGTGGGCACAATGCAACCAGAAAGCTGTGAGATGGCTGAGGATGGTCCAGGAGACAACCCTATTTCCAGTCTGGCAACCTGGAAAATGCAACCTGAGAGGAAAGAGGGATGGATTGGGCTGCTCAGCCTGAAGAAGGGGGTGTAGGGGGCACAAGGGATGCTCCTTAAGGGCAAGAGAGGAAGAGAAATGTGTTCTTTGTGCTCATTTTGGATAGGAAAGAGTGAGGGTCTTGAGATGCAGTAGCAAGGTCAGATAGAAGCTTTTGGATGGTGAGGCTCAGGAGCAGGTTGCCTGGGGAGGCTGTGGATCTCCAGCACAGAAGGTCTCTTAAGGGTGCATTAGACATCCATCAGATTCGGCTGTAGCATAGCTGTGTTGGGGTGAGCAGCCAAGCCAGATGACTCCTCAAGAACATAGGTGCTATTGATTTTCCATCACCCTTTCTCTCTCTGTCTATCTGTAGAGATACAGATACCCATCTGCCTGCCTGTAATACAGCCCTCTAAAAATGACGCTTGGTGCGTTCCTGTGTCCCAGGCGATGCTGTCACTGCACACCAGAGTGACTACATCTCTGTTAGGTCCATTTTGGAAGGGCTAGAATTTCCTGTTAGAGTCTTCCCAGCTTGCTTTCTACCCGGACAGGGTGTTTTTGCGAGCAATGCATCGGGGATGGGGCTGGCCCTAAGGGTGGCTCCCCAAGAGAGGGCGTGCGATGGCCGGGAATGGCAGCTGGCTGCAGGGCAGGGGGGTCAGCTGGCGATGGAGGGGTGGAGGGCAGGGAGAGACCCCGCTGCTGCGCTGCTCTGCTTGGCTGCCTGCTTCGGTGTCACAGCAGGGACAAGGAGCAAATAGCATCCCTTACAGGCTCTGAGGTGGGGGGGTTTTGGGGTGAGGAGGAGCAGGAGGTGCGCGGGGTGATGGGGTGTGGGCAGGGTGGTGCTCGTGGAAGGGCTCTTGCCAGGGGTGAGCCCCTGCATCTAAGCCCTGGATCATCCCTGTTTTCATAGCTCCAGCCTGCCACAGCTCGTGCTGCCCAGGGTCCCCCCAAGTCCTGCTGAGTGACCGTGCAAAGGTGTTACCACCACGCTGGATGCCCTTTTCCTCTACAAACCTGTCCGAGCACATTATTTTTGCATCTACAGTAAGAAGGTGGAAACCTGGACCTGCTGCTGTGGTTTCCAAAGGCATCTAGCACTCCGATTCCTTTGAAGTTCATGGATATGAGAAACTCATACACCCCTGAGCTCCAGGGGCCCTGCCTGTGTGTGCCTGGTGCACCAGAGCACGGCACCGTGGGGCTGAGCCCGAGGGGGGCTGAATGTTCACAGCTTTCACCGTAGAGCCCCCTCCAAAGTGAGGATGCCTCAGAACTTTTTACTGTATTTTTTGACTGCATAATCTGGAGGTTATCTGTTAAAAAAAACCCCAACGTAACCCCAAGCCTTTTCCCCATGTAATTCACTATTAATGGATGTGTGTGAGTGATGCAGAGGTTTATCTCAAAGCTCTGTCTCGCTGGATCCCTGTCACTTAATTTCCCTGTTCCTGTAGCCCCTTTGCCCCACACGTCTGGTTTTGGTGGGGCTTTCTGAGGTCTCCTCTTCAAGTCCTAGTGCTCTTCCAGGTGTGCCAATTCTGTGTGTGGAAGATGATATAGTGTTCATTGAAAAAACCGCTTTGAGATATAAAAAGAAAGGGGAGAGCACACCGTAGTGTAGGGTTAGGGTACCCTCCTCGTGGATTTTTTTTGTTTTTCCCTCCTACCAGCTGAGATCACAAAAGGGAAAAACGTTAAATTTGTTCAAAAAAAAAAAAAATCCCACTGTAAAAATGTTCACGCTTCTCAAGTCTCAGCTTGAGTTTGCTTTTACTTCGTTCACAACAATCTGACTATCCTTGTTTCCACCCCGGGCAGGAGTGTCTATATTTAAGCCTCCGCAGGACGCAGTTTAGAGTAGCGGTGCTGACTCACACTTCGTTGCGAGTCACAAGCGGTGACTCCTGCGATGCATCGGCCACGGCCAGGACCCGCGCTCTTCGCAGCCGAGCCGGGCAGAGCCCAGCGCCCAGCAGGGCTGAGCCCGTCCGGGGAGGGTGTAGTGCTATCAGCCACGTTGGGCTGAGCCGGCGTCACCCGGCTGTGTGACAGTGACTGAAATGAGCTCGTTGGGAAGTGAAATCAGATTCAATTGCATTAGAAATTAGTGTCAGATGAAGCTGGCAGGGGTACTGCAGAACTAGCAGACCGTTACTGGGCTCACTATACAGCTGGTTAACATATTTATTACATCTCTCTCCCAGATTGACTCTGGGCTTAAATTAGAAAAAAAAAAAAAGTTTCTTTTTTCCTCTTCTTGGTTCCTCATCTGGTAGTTTTATAATATTTGGCTCTTCCCCAGTGCTTGATTGGATTTGTGAACTTAGTAGTAGTGTCAGTAAAGTGGTCAGCAGAAAGATGGAGTTAGCCTGCTGGACCTGGCTCAGCCTTTCTGAGCCTGAGGTGGAGACTTTGGATTGTTTCCTCCGTGGGTTCAGCTGCTTCCCAAACCACATGCAGTGTTGGTGTCCACACCACCGTCCTGCAGCATGAGCTCCCCAGATTTGATATCTCCTGTGCACAGCAATTCCTCTCTCTCTCCATCCGAGCTGCCACCCCATCGCCTCGTTAGCTGCTCCCCTCCTGTAGAGTGGGACATGGCCGCCTACCTCCGGGCTTCCCCAGCGTTCTCATGCTCTCCTTCTTCAACTCCCATGGAGAAAAGAGGGGCAATCAGCATGGATCCGGAGAGCAACACAAGTCCCTTTGCTCTGTGTTCAGGGACCCGTCTGCTGCACCTGTGCTTTGGTGTCCTTCTAGCCTTGTGATTCTCAAATTTTGGTGCAGGGTGGGGAAACATCTGCTCATAGCAATCCTCAGGGTAAAGCTTTTTTAAAATATTCTCATTAGGTTTTTGGCCAGCTAAACTAAACCAGAAAAAACCCCACCCCTATATTCAGTGCATATACTTCATATACTTCTTGGTGGGTATCTCTCAGGTGTAATTTCATCCTTGATCTCATGCCAAAATTAGAGGGATAACAAACACATCAAGACTGAGGTGAACTGGTGTGGTCTGGAGAGATGAGAGCAGTGGGATCTGTGACCTGCAAAAAATCAGTGTAAAGCAAATAATGCTCTGTGCATAAGGAGTGCTGAAGAGCGTGGATGGGGATGGGTAAGAAGGGTGCATCGAGCATTACCTGCTAACGCAGACACCCACTGGGCTTGCTCGTGTGCTGGTTTGTGTACACACCGACTGGGCTTGATGGTTTTGCACTCAGCTGCTGTTTCAGAGGAAATGTGCATGCTGCCTCTGCTGAAGCTTTGCGGACAAAAACTCGGGGAGGGATGATGCATGGTCAGTGTGAGAGTGAATGGTGTTATATTATCTTCTATGTGTTGTACTACCTACACTTGAATGTTAATTTTTGCTTTCTCTTCAAGGGAGACTGCTAAATGCAAGTTACCTCTCCACCACCAGAGAAGCTGGTAAGGTGATGGCAAAAAATAAACAGAATAAATGGTGCTAAGCAATGCATTTTGCTAGAGAGAGCAGGGGGAGGCGGAGGGCACTGTAAATATCCTTTACGTACATCCCTATGTAATCCCGGTGGTGTAGAGCAGGAGAGGGCACAGAGCCTTGGGCTTAACCCAGGCACTTATATAAAATAAGATGCAGGAACAGCAGCTCTGTGTGCTAGAGCTAAGCCATAATTAAACACCTCCAGGTAGTTTAAACGAGACGTGCACATTTAAAAGATGATAGTTTTTAGTGGTTCATGTCATCATCTGACTGGCAGAGAAAACAAACAGATTTGGCACGCACTAAAAAAAGATACGAAGGGAGAACAAAGTGGCTTCACAAATTAATCCTTGGTACTGCTCTGGTGTGTAGGGGGGGACAGGGACCGCCAGTGTCTCCAGCACCCAGCAAAGCCTTGGCAGGAGTGGGCGGGTGCTACTGGGTTTATTCATGGTTTAACGCTGAATTCCTGCCTAACACTTCCAATTCCCAGCACTGTCGTTTGCATGATGACTCTAGAGGGTGCATTGGCTGTGGGTCCAGATGTACGTAGTATTTGTGCAAGGATGTCAGCGTGTTTCAAGCTAATACTTTCTGCTCTCCTACCCCATCCTGGTGGGAGTAAGTCACCCCCTTGCTCTCCCTCCATCAGGGCCCGGCCCCTTGTTTTGCAGGTTTCTACCGCAGGGGCTCTGCAGAAGATAGGATGGGGGTAAATGCAGAGTCCGGCCAGCAGTCAGCCGCTTGATGTGGCAGCGGTACCCTTGGTGCTGGGGCAGCATTGTCCTTGCCCACGGAGACAGGAGGGAAAAAAAGCCGCTGCTCCCGACAGCTGTGCTGGAGATGCTGGAGATGCTGGACAGAGTTAGAGCTGGCTTGATGGCTCCTGACGGTAGCGGGAGGGGAGCCTGGAGGCGATTTAACTGTGCTTTTGCCATTGCTGTGGTGGTTTCTGTGTGTTCCCAGCCGTGCTGTGAATTAAGGGACACTTGTGTGAGGACGCCGGGTGGGGTGGTCTGTTGAGCGGGAGCTCGTTGCACAGCAGCCCTGTGACTGCAGGGGATGCGCTCGGCCTCCCTGCCTCGGAGCTTTGCTTCAATATTTACATAAACATTGACACATGTTTAAAAAGCTTCAGCCAGAATGAGCAAGACCAAACACCGCTGTGGGAATGTCACCGTGTCCATTTTTAGAGACAACACGGGGTCTGGCTGTTGGGTGCAGATCTCTTTTGGGAGGAGAGCAGTTTGAAGTGAAGCCGAGTCCACAGCGATGGATGAGCTTTTACATGGAAGAGAGGTGGGAGACACAGAAGAAAAAGGGATGCTTGGATCTGTGGTACCAACTTGAAACGTGAAATGAAGAACCAGCTTGGCAGGCTTTGATAGAGATGTCCCAAGGAGAGCAAAGACCAGTTTGGGATGGAAACCGAACTGGCTTCAGGTCTACCAAAGAGCCTTCAGAGATACAGCAGGGCCCCCTGACCGAGGGCAGCCCTGTCCTGCCAAGGGGGATCATCCAAGGGGACCCTTGGAGCCCCCCTGCATTAACTCCTTGGGCAAACACTTGGTCCCAGCATGAGATCGCCGTGATTATTCTGTGCTGGGAGAGCTTGATTTTCCTCGGCGTTACACAGACAGCTGAGTGGTGTCATCCAAACACTTCCAAAACCCATTATGGATATTTTAATTGTGCTGTGAACTTGTTTTCCAGCTTTCTCTGAAAAATAGTTTGGGGTGCATAAACACACACACGTATTGAGCTTAGTGTCTCTCCAGAGAGGGAAAGGGGCTAGAGCATTACTCTGCTATTCATTTCCAAATGCAGGATGTACAAACAGTATCAATATTTATTAAGCAGCTTTGTTTATCCCAGGATTGTAACAAAGAAAGTGACTTAGATTGTGGTGTTTGTCCTCTTTGCAGTGTCCTATTCCTCATTTGTGACTGTGGGTCTTTCTTAATGCATATTTTATTTCCCTTTTCTGAAGACAACTGTAACCAGAATAGCCTGAAAAAGGAAAGTGGCACTTAGTTGATGGCTGGCTCAGTGGTTATATCATTTCTGCTTTTAAGAGCCCCCCTCTGTGATAAAGACAGCAGCACTCACCACCCAGGCTTACCACAGCAGCTCTCTTGCCAGATTTTGCCCTTCCACCCTTCCTTCCTTCCTCCCCCTCAGCCACTTTAAATAAACAGGGAAGTTTTAAGTTACAACAAGACCAGTAAATTTACTAAATCTCTACCTATGAATCACTTATTTTGTTTGCTTCAGCTTAAATCTGATTTCAAGTGACATCAAGGAGAAGAAAAATATCCCGAAATCCCCAAACCCCACTTATAGCATCATGAAAGTGCCCAGCCAGCAGTTCCTGCAGCAGCAGCTTTGCTGGAGGCTGTTTGCTGTGCCCTTTGCTGACTGGCCCACGGAGGGGGCAGAGGGGAATTTTGGGGCATTTGGGTGAGAATTCAGGTGTCTACTCTTTATTAAAGATGCAAAAAAAATCAGTCCCATGCACAGGGACTCTCTGCCACTGCTTGTTGCACCCTTACGTGAGATGGAAATGCACCACAAGGCATGGCGCTGCCGCCTCTGAAAGCACAGGACTGTTACCAGCTGCTCCCTTTAAATTAATTTCCCCCAAATTGGTCACAACATGAGCAGAGAGACAATCCCGGTGACACTTTACAAACACTTAGCACTGGGAGCGAGCAGCACCAGAGGACTCGCACGACGTTCTGCGCTGCGTGTCTCCAGTATAAACAGCCTGGCTGGAGGACCTTTTGCCCAAAATGATGATGGGAGGGTGATTTTATGTTAATTCAACGTGTCAGCTTTTCTACAAGCTGTGTTTGAAACCAGGGACGCCAGAGCTCTCTGCTCTGCCTTGATCAGGAGCACTGAGCTGATCACACTGAACACTGGGCGATGTGAGGGTTGTTTGTAGCTGGCTGGTGGGCACAAAGCTCTTGGTGTGGACAGTGTTGGGCAGGTAGTTCCTTGGTACTTCACAAACTTCTTGCTGTGTTGAGGGCCACTTGCATGAGGAGAGGCCATGCTCTGCACAGTGGGGATACAGCCGGGATAAGGAGCCCTCCTTTGGCACTACCAAGGCAGTGACGTGTTGATGAGGTACCAAATGAGACCACAGAGATGTCCCAGCAGAAAAGGTCCAGGATGACCTACCAGCTGGGGGGTTTGAAAGTGCTCAGCAACAGCCTGACTCCAGCTGTAACTGCTGACAAACCCAGCTCCTGCCTGGGGTTTTCCAAGCTTAATCCCCAGGTGCCTTGCAGACCAGATCGGCAGCTGCAGAGACGTGCTGCTGGTCCTAGAGGAGCCGCTTCTGTGAGAGGATACTTGGCCAGCACAGGTCCTGTGCCTGCAGCGTCTTCCCCAAGCAGAAGTCAGCCATAGGGATGTAAAGCCCTTGGGATGGAAAATGCTACTTACAGCACCAGGAGTTTGCTGGGTCCTTGGCAGAGGTACGGTCCTCGCTACACAAGGATTAGCATCCAGCTGAAATGACTAAGACTAAAAGTCCTTCAGAAGGTCCCTTAGTGGATAGTTTTCTTCTCCTTCCCCTTCTGTGTTTTGATCAGCTGTGAGCAAGTGGAAGGAGAGATGAGAAAGTGACTAAACCCCAGGGAACACCACCATGCCCGAGGCAACACGCTTACCAGTGCTTCAAAGGGGACGTTGAGAAAGGTGTGTGAAAAGCTGCGCTCCAGAAGACATGGGCAGAGACACGTAATGATTTGTGTTAATTAGCTAATGAGCAGCCTGTTGGAGGGAGACAGACTTACAGACCCTTCAGCCTTCACCACAGATAGACCAGTTGTAGCATTGAGCTCCTGAGCTGGGGTCCACCCTGAGCTGTGGTAGCACACAAAGTACTCATGGAAAGATCCCAAAGACCGATAATGACTGAAAGCAAACGCTGGTGGAAAGGCAGCCCTCGTCTGTTTGCAACGCCCCTGGGGTTTTTGCTTAAGTCATTCTGGTGGGGGGAACTTGTATGAATGTGGAAATCAGCTGCGGCGTGTTGAAGCTCAACTCTTCCCATCAACTGGGGCTCCTGACTCATGCTCTTCAGGCATCTGGTCCCTCCTGCTCATCTTTTCAACTTTAATAAGAGATGTGCGTGTGCTTCCCCTTCCCCCCCCAATACGTTACATTTTCAGATCAATTTTAAAAGTAACCTCTTTAATATTGAATTATTCCTGATCTCTATTGTCACTGCTAGCTGATTAGTTTAAGGACTGTGCTTGGTTTGTTTAATAACCTCTTGACACTAAACAAACAGTCCTGAAAAGGGAACAATTTGCAAAACAGGAGGAAAACAAATAACCGACAAGGGCACCCTCTTCAAAATAGAAAGACTGATTACATTAAAATGGCAAAATAATTCCAGACATTAAAAGAAAGTATATAGATATTGGCTTATCTATATTCAAAGAAGATTTAAAAACACCGCAAAGTTAAAGTTTTCATTAGCAATACAGTGAAATCTCTCAATTAGAATTCCTGGAGCATGTTAAATGGTATTTAGTTTCTAACTGAATGCATCATTTTCTATTAAATAATTGATCATGGTGCAGAGATTGTGTTTGTGTAGTTTAAGAAAGCGAATAGGCCAAAGAACATTTGTTAGGAAAGTTGCATCAATAACTCCAGCACTGCTCCAACATGTTGTGGAGGTGCTCTCGTGGCAAGGCCAGCCACTGAGGTGGGCAGGTGTTGTGGCTGAAGTGACTTGGGGTAAGTTGTACTGGACCACAAGGAGCTCATTTTGAACACAGCGAGTGGAGTCTGATGCCTTCAGAGACCCAAACTGGCCAGGAGTGAGGTGCAGCTGGGAGGAGCGAGAGCCCCTCACCCCCAAATCACACTGATTAAATGAACATAGCAGAGGGGAGAAGGCTGAAACTTCGGAGATGCTGAAGGAAGACCCAGTGAGGAGCCCGTAGGAGTCCTGGCAAAGGCCACATGGGATGGGGTTAGCCTGGAAGGGGATGAAACCACTAGGCTCTTGTGCCTCTGTGACCAGCGCCTGAACCCCAATGCTGTTATTTTTCTACTTGACATTAATTTACCCTCATACCCGCTGCAGTATGGGAATGCAGTGATGTTACACCTTTCTGGTGCCACAGTGTGAGAGACTGTCTTCAGGTGTGTACTTAAGTAGGATTTAAAATGCTTATTTCAGCCTATCATTCTGCCTTGTTTGGACGGGGAAGGCTTTAACCTTCCATTGTGGCTCCGTCATGCCCGGAGCGGTGCAATCGTGGCCACATGGCAGGCACTGGTGGAATTCCCACTCGTCTGAGGCTAAAGCCAAGGTTTCTTTTATGCCTTTTAAGTGGACAGGTCTCTTTGGAAATGTCAGTCCTAGGTAAGCAAAGCCGCTTTCTGGGTTGCAGGAACGCCACCCAGATCTTCAGGGCTTCACTCCATTTAATGAGGTATTTAGGCTGATTGAACGGCACAACGCAAAGCCCATAATGTTTAACCACCAAGATTTTGGGTAGTACTTCTCTCTGTCCCCCTCAAGTTTTTAATTTTGATTTGCCTGTATTCTTTAATGAGACGCAATTACAGTTTCAATGTAATAGGTAGGAGGCTTTATATTTGTACTGCTTTGTAGTAAAGACATAATTACTGCATTTATGAATCAAATCCCTTCATGTGTCATAAATACTTATTAAAAAAGCCACTGGCAATTTTACCTCAACATGTTTCTTCATGAAGTAGGATTTATTGCCTATATAAAAATGCCAGTCTTTCCTGGATCTCCCTCCCCTACAATTGCTTGGCTTGCAGAATCCCTGTGGCTGGTTTGGAGTGGTTCAGAAGGCGAGACATTTTATAACACACTTAGATAGCTGTGTGCATGCGTATACAGCTCGTGTGCCCTGAAGACACCTTCATGATTATTGTTTGTGCTCCAGTGATACCTCTAGTCCACCTTTTACTCAGTACGGTGTGAGCAGGCGGTAGTAGGTGTCACCTACAGAGGGGTTTGCCCAGCGTATGCTGTGCACTGAGCAGGGACAGGAGGGTTGATGCTCCAGTGGGAAGGTCTGCATAAGTCTTTAAACTGTCCAGTTTTCTGCATGAAGGTGGATTTCATGCAACTGGAGAAAGTTTCCCTTCAAATACAATTTTTTGAAAGACAGGTGTTATTTCCCTGTCTCTTCCTCTTATCCTCAGACTGGTTTGAGTGTGCTTCCTGTCTTTAGGGGGAGAACAAGGCTGGGGTGGGAGGTGGCACCGTACAGGGTAGAGATCTGGGAAAGACTTGAACATGGCAAGTTGTTTGACACTTCAGAGGCTGCTGCCAGAAGGAAGGCTTGATCCACAGATTATTGAAACAATAGGAAAGGCAGCTTTGGTTTCTGTATACAAAGGAACAGAATGCCAAACAGTTTAAAAGGAAGGCTGGCAGGGAAAAATCCTGCCAGGTGTTGCCAGAAAGTTCATGCCAGTTTAACCTGACTTCTCTCTCTCCTTGGCTAAGCTAACAAACACCCTCAACACAAGGGCAGTAAATCTTCTCCCTGGAAACATACTTTACAAGAAGTCCTTGGTGAAACTAGAAAAGTTGATTCTCAGAGATGAACAAATGAGGTTGATGATAGGGGATTCATTTACAGTGGACAACAGCAAGCAAGGAGCTTAATAAAGACTTTTCTCAAAGGTAGGTCATGGAACAGATTATTTTTTAATGACATTTCCTTTATGGCCCAAAAGGCAAGACAACATTTATTGCATTAGCCACTGAGACACGTTCAGGAGATCTGGTCAGTGGAGAGCAGAATCACAGTATTTTTATTCAAGAACCCGGAGAAATGGAATGAAATGTTGTGAAAAGTGCAAAGTCCTGCATTTGGGCACTCGAGACAGTGCCGGGAGCTTGTGGTACACACTGGGGGCTGGGAGCTAACAAGGACAACCGCTCTGTTTGCTGCAGGTATCAAGCAGTCAACTGTAACCATATGATGGGATGGACTTTCCCCAGATACAGCAAAGTGAGATATCATTACCAGCACACAAGGTCTGTACGAGTCCTTGCCTGGAATACTGCATATTTGGGTCACACATGCTCAAGAAAGATGAATTCATCCTGTAAAGGCTACAGAGAAAGACTGATAGAAACAGAGAGGAGGGGAGAGCTTATCCTACAGAGGCGGCTGGGACTGCTTGGTGAGCAGGGGCAGGAGTGCTTGTCTTTGAGTGCCCACTCTGACAAAGACATAGGAGTGGAGAAGGAATGGTTTGAGTTAGAGGACAATGCTTGGTAAGAAAAAAGATGGATATAACTTCATATAACTATAACCGTGAGGAATGGGGGGTCAAAAATGTCAACCTACAAGCAAAAGAGCTTCGGGAAAGGCTCCCAAGAGTACATGAGGAAGGGCACAAAGACCTCCTGGCTTACCAACGGGGTGTGTAACTCAAACACATGTAATAGCAGGGGACAGTAATCCTGGGTGTCCCTTTCTGTCATCAAGGCACTCTTAATGAACCCCTTCATGCTCAGTCCTTCACGAGACAACACATGCAATTTAGGAGCACTGTGACAGTCCTAATGTGCCTGCCCTAATTTATCGGATGGCTGTTATTCCTTTTTCATCAATAAGGAGTAATGACACAATGAGGCCCTGTAGTTGGATCATTAATTAGGAGAGTTTTCACCTTTCAATTAAAAAAAGCAAAACAAATGCCTCCTGGATCCTTTTGCTGCAGTCCTGGGGGAAGGGGGAGGTAATCACCCCGTGCAGGTAGGGCAACCAGTGAGTTTCATCGAGCAACGCGAGGTGCTGTCTCCGGAGCTGATTGATTGGCCCAGGAAGCTCATTTAACGCAATATCATCTATCTTCAAGATGAATCAGATGTAATGAATAAAAAAGAAGAGAGGCAAGCACCTTAGTAAGAGTAGGCTGGTGGCTGATGAACAGATAATTACACAAAGCGAAGCCGTCATGACGATAAACGTGTTTTAGCAAGAAGTGACCTCACGGTGTGGGAAGCACAGAAGATTTTAAACCTCACCATCATCCAGGGATGAGGGGGATGAAGGTGGATTTGCCACATGGTAAATGGTGCTGGGATTTGTCACAGGGGATATGTAGAGGCTCTGGACACTGCTTCAGCAAGCGCTGGTGCTGCTGGTAGGTGGTTGTTTCTCAAGCATTTGATCTGCAGTTTGGTTTTTCAGATGTATCATGGGTGCTGCAAACCTCTGGAGTCACCGGAGGGACACGTCCCAGGGCAGCTGCAAAGGGAAACATGGGATGCTTCTACCCTGGGGAGCTGCTGGGACCCCGTGCTTCACCCTGCGCTCTTCCTCAGCTCTCTGGGGAACCTCGGGAACCTCAGTGGGCATCTCTTTAACCACATCTCCTCCAGGATGTGGTCTGAACCAGGGAATATGGAGGCTGACCAAGCTCGCGGGTGAGCTGGCTGCCAGGCACGTTTTGGTGGGACCAGCCAAGTGTCAAACTGTGCTCTCCTGCGGTGCCAGGAATTGGGGAAGAGACCTGCCATACAGGACCTTGACCCTCCCATGATGAAGGCCTGCAAGTGTCCTCTGTGCTAGCATTTTGGGGCAGCTCAGGGCTCCAGCAGTGGGGTCCAGAGGAGGTGGCAGTGCCAGGTAGTGCTGAGAGCCTTCCCCAGCCCAGCTCACTGTTCCCCTTCTCTCTCCACAGGGTGGCAATGCCTGCCTTCAGCTACAGCAGCCCAGTCCTGCTGCTGCCACAGCACACATCCTCCTGGGGAGCAGCCAAAGCCCCCGGCCGGAGGGTCCGTGGGCACCCAGAGCTGCTGGGGGCTCGATCACGGCCTCTGGGTACACCCTGTGGGGACAGGGTCGTGGGGTACCCCGGGCAGGAGGTGCTGCTGGCTGGGGTTGGCACCCCTGACTTGGCACCTCTTCAACATCACGGAGTGTTTCTGGCCAGCACTGCGCTTTGGGGTGGCTCTGGGTAACGTCCCCAGCCATGCTCCTGTGTCTCAGCGCCCACCCTGCCACTACTCGTCTCCCCGGGGTGCCACTGCTGCCGCTGCCATGCTGCCGGCGCACATTGGCCAGGCTTGGTGGGAGACCTGCTTCGTTGTGGTGTCTCTGGGGTAAGAGTCGAGACCCGCTGCTCACTTAGGATAGCTGTGCAAAACCGCCGTCACACGCTCGGCGGGCAGCAAGCTGCTGGAAGGTGTTGAACTGGGCCTTGTGTCTATGTGTGTGGCTCTGATTTCAGATCCTCTCCTGCAGAAGCTGCCAAGTGATGCATCAGTAGCGAGAGAAGTAGCTGCTGAATAGCAGACGTTAAATAGACAGACGTTAAACTTACAGTGTAAAGGCAAGCACTGAAAAGGCAGGTGCTAAGGAGAGGAGTAGCTCCTGGGGAGAACTGAAATGAATTCCTCCAAAGCAGCTGAGACCATTTGTTTGTTAAAAAACACATATCTATACATGAGAGGGTGTTGTGGCCAAACACAAGCTCACACCGCTCCCATGGTTAAGCTCTAAGACGGCCAGAAGCCCTTGTGAGCAGAGCAGCGGCACTGCCCTGCTGACCCCGTTGGAGCCCACACGATGGGAGAGGGACTGGGACCCCACAGCCCTCCCATCTTCGGGGCTTGGGAGTGGGAAGGGATCCCCCAGGGTGTCCCTTTTTATAACTGAATATTTGCAATACACCAAGCCAGAGAGCAGAGGCAGGTGTTGCATTTTAAGGTGTACAGGAGGCTAAGTGGTGTGTATAACTTTTCTCAGGACTGAAGTCAAAATTTAACTCCGTCTCCACTTCTGCCACAGCAGGAGAGCCCAGGCACATGTCCTCTAACGATGTCGTGTGCCAGAATTTCTTAATGATGCTTTCCCCTCTGATTTCTGTTTAATTTGCCCCCTCTCCTTCTGAAGATTACTCCCTTTTTACCTCCCTCTGAATAAAGAGCATTTAGTTAGCAGGGGAGAAAAGATTGCCATTGAAGAACTAAGAAAAGCACTGGATTAATTCTCTGCCTGCAGCTAAACTGAGAGTTCGTCTCCTAATAGGCCATTTCAAAGCGGTTAGATTTACTCTTTTAGACTAACCATACTGTCTGAAAAATATTTTATGCCTGTGTTAAAATATAATAGGCTAGAGAGACAACTCAGATGTCAAGAGTAGATAGTGCTGTCAAAGTAATTTGTCTTGGGTAATAGATAGACTGACATGACTTTGAAATATTCCGAGAAAGAAATCATTCCACATTTGAATGGTTTGTTTCTTTCCCTTTAAAAAGCCAAGACTGTATTACTTAAATCGTGTCTATCAAAAAGTCTTTATTTTCTGTGAAAATAACATTGGTATTCCCAGTGATGAGGACACGGCGCAGGGGGACCTTGCAGTGTTTGATAGGGGAATTAGGCAACGCCAGCACGGTGCTCCCAGAGCATCCTCAGACCACCCGTCATAGCACCTCGGTGCTGCCAGTACTCAGGGAATGGGTTAAAAAATTTAAACCTAGTGCTCTGGGAAGTGGCAACAGCGCAACCGAGTTCAGGAGAGATGCTTTTCAGCCAAGGGATTTCGAAATCCACAAAGGAGTGTGACACTGGCAGTTGTGCTTCTCCAGCATTAACCATTTAGATCAAAAATGCTACTAAATTGCAGGGGTAATTACTGAAGAAATGTAAGTAGTCTTCTCAACACGATGTTTGCCATGAGCCTCCCCACGGCAGAAGTGTTATTTTTACTGTTTATAGCTTTTTTTTTGTTTCTACTGGCTTCCTCTCATAGACAGTCAGCAAATACATGTATACTTACGGGATATGGACAATCTGTTATCCTGTCTTGTCATTTGCCCAAATGTTCTGGAAGAAAGGTTTAACTTATTTTTTTGTTAAGAAAGTATATAGAAGGACTTGGAAAAAGTCAGAAAAGTCTTAAGAGAATTTTTTGTCTTGTGTTAAAAAGACAAAAAGAAAGTTGGTAGGGTCTTATTTTGCAGAATACAGAGTAGGTAAGATTTTTAGTGTTTACTTAGTCCCTTCATACCACTGTGCTGGTAAAAGAACAGTTGAGGAAGGAGCCAAGAACATTTATATTCCCTTTAAAGCCAATTTCTACTGCAGATGTAAACGGCACCAGCTAGCAGAGCTGATAATCACCACGTTTGACATCTTCCCCAGTGCTGTGCTGTGCTCTGCCAGGCTCATACTGATCTGTCCTGAGGCTGGGGGGTCTCTGCCGAGGCATGGGTAGGGTCAGGGTATTATCCGTCAGTGGGGATGGAGATTGGTCCTGCCCCAGGCTCAGAGTCTGGGACCATCTCAGCCGTGCCCATCATGGGGAACCCCTTTAAAGGCACAAAAAGGCCTATGAGTCAAAACAAAATAAGCACATGGCATATGTAAATACTTCCTTCACCAGGAAAAGCACTGTCTCCTTTGGAAATGGGTCCGTGCGAGCTCAGTGTAGAAATGCTATTACAAAAACACTCTTTGATTCGACTGCCTGATGGCAACACGGTGGTTGGACGGGGACCAGCTTCCCCAGGCATGGGGGTGCTCTGCAGGGCTAAGCCCCCCATGCCTTGGTGCCTACCCCATGGCAAAGTGTCTGCAAAACTCGCCAACACTAACAGCACATTTTATCCCCGCCCCGCCCCTGCCGCCTATGCATGGGTATAAATGACCACCAAAAAACCTGAGGCCGTAGCAATAAATTGCCTCACTTGGAGGTTTCCCAGGAACTGTCCATAGGAAGGTTAATAGCCAGCTTTGACACCCCTATTTTATGGGTGAGTACATTGAAGGGTGGAGAGAGACTTGCCCTGCTGGGGTTAGAGGCAGCGCTGGGAATAGCGCGTAGGTATCAAGCACGGGAGTGTCATGTTTTAGTGACAGAACTGACACTTGTGGGTAAAAATGTCCCTTTTCCTATTGTTACTCTGCTGCCACTTGCAGCCATTTCTATTCAAAGCATGTTATTATCAAATCTTGCAGGGAACCCCTTGAGATTTGCAGTTGATAACTAAAAAAAAACCTCCTTTATGTTCATAATGATAAAACAAAGCATCAAGTCATTTGAGTTGATTTTACCCAAGACACTTCCTGAATTATTGCTCTCTTGCAGCTGTCATGGGCTCGAAGCTTTCAAAAGCCCGTTTTGTTTCTCCTCGTAGCTCTTTCATCGTCAAAGACTGGTGCCGTACCCCTGGGTTTGCTTGTGCAGCTCAAAGAGGAGCGAGCGACGCAGCTCCTCAAAGTTAAACAAAAAATCCTCATGGTTAATGAACTTGTCTAATTTTATGCAGAAAATGCTGCCATCTTTCCTTTTAAAACTCACTCCAAATTCCAGGGCGATACCAATGGGGATAGTTTCAAAAGCACCTCAGACTGGGATGCAAATCCCTTTGACTTTCAGCCAGACCTATATGCTCCTATATACTTTTTGAGGGGAGATTTTCAGTTGTCAAAGCCTTTTAGGCAGCATCACAAACCCACCTGGCTTCTGTTAAGTGCTGTGACCAGCTGGTGAAAATCAATGCTTCTCTACTTAGCTGTGCAAATCCCATTTACTGTAATTACCCATGTAAGAAAATGATACGGCTCTACTTTAAGGATCTCCAAAGTTGCTTTATAATCTTCCTGCAGTATTTTATGCATGTTGTTGGGTTTTTTTTCCCTCATATCTTGAGCAGTGAATGTGAAAATAAAAAAACCCAAACAACCCATATACAAAAAAGACAAATAATGTCCCTAAAATGATTAAATTCCTATGCAGGTGAGTGCGTAGAAATGCTCTTGCCTACTCTGAAATCAAGTTGACCTAAATTATACGGTATAGATTATTGCATTTAGAATAATAATGGTGTGCTGCATATAGTGGAGTGATTTTAAACCAAGGACATACAGACTTTGCTGCGATCCAGCCGGGTTTCTTAATCTGATTTATGATGCAAAATTTAGGTCAGGTGGATTGATTCCTAATAGAGATATAATGAATCAAAATTCCTAGAATGGCTTTATTTTGCACAGAGGTGTCAACAAGCTGTACTTCTCTATTTGTGCACCTGGCGTGTAATGATTCTCTTGCAAAAATCATAATCCATCAAGTCCTCCATTCCAGAATATCAATCAGTGCCAGGAACAAGACTATTTTAGCCAGGAGTTCTCAGTCATTTTGTTTTCCTCTTCATGAACACATAAGGCGCTGTGACATTTAAATTGTGCTTTGACATGTAATCATTACATGTTTGAAAATGTCTCGTGTAGTTTTTGTTGCCTCGTCCACGTGCTTACACCAGCTTCTTGCTTTGCCATTGTTCCTGGGGTTTTTAGCGTACGATACCCATATTGTTGCTTTTAATAGCTGAAGGCAAAATTATCTCTATTTCATGACAAGAAACTTGTTTTTGGTATTAGAAAGCTAAAATTAAAGCTAATGAGATGTCTGTTCCTGCCTTAATGTAAATTAAAACAAAAAACCCCAGACCTTTCTTTTAACTTACCTATCTTTGACATAACAATCCAACTTAAAAATGATCATCGTAAAACTTGTGATATAGACATGAACGTAGATCTAAGAGAACTTCTTGCTAAGACTGATGTCCTATGTGTTTTCTTGTGTTATGCATCATTTTTTTGCCAGGGTGAAAGCAAAGGTAGGTGATCGGGCCACTGTAATTCCCAGCCTTCTGACAACGTCCTCTGTTGGGCAGCTTTCTGGCTACACGTGAGGAACTGATACAAGGGGTTTTGCTGGAAATGCAACAAATCCCTTATACTCAATAGCAGTTCTGGGCAGGGCTGGGTGCAACAGAGTGTAATTACACTATAAGAAGATATACAGGCACGGTATCATCTGTTATGGCTGGTATTAATTGTTATAAACAATAACAGTGACTTCTTTCTCACTGAATCAATGTGCAAATGTCTCGGTGAAGACAACAGCCTGGTGCTGTGAGGTGCTATGGAGATACTCATGGAGAAGCAATGCCTTCCCAAGAGAGCAGGCCTAAGTGACCACATTATTTTTTAATTTGGTCATTGAGGTACAAAAATCAATTTAAAATAGACTTAAGTTGGCGACCTCTATAAAGCATGTTGAACTAGTGTCTGGAAATGTCATTAAAACTCACTGTGCTCCTGACAGTGTGCTGCTGTTAAAAAAAGCCACTGATGGTATGGCAAAGGTTGTTCACTTTGCTGGTTTCAGCCAAAATTCAACTCGGTGGTGTGATCACTAATGTCCTGCTTCAGCCTCCAGTGGCTACTGCCATCAGCCTCTTCTCTGCAGCATCTTCTGGCATTACACAGATGGCTGGGGACTAAGTGGGGGCTAGAGGTGACCTTCATATCTCTTTTCCCTGGGTGAGAAAATTGCTGTTTGCAGAATGATTAGAGACCCTGGGGTACAGGAGAGCCCTGTCCCCATTTTCCTGTGCAGAAGCATCCACAGAGGTGCAGCTTTTCCCTCCGTACCTATGTCCCATTCAAACAGATTGAAAACAAGGAGGCTGCTGCATTAAGTGCTATTTGCTGTGCTGGATGCAGGCAACAATTGGTGGCTTGTAAAATGGTTGTAACTTTATTGCTCGCCCTCACAACACACACAAATTCAACTGCCCAGCCTTGCTCACACGCTCAGAGCTATCCCCCTCCAGCACGTGGCAGGCTGAGATGCTGCTTGCCCCCAGCCTTCCTGCAGATCACTGGGTTTTTTCCCCTCTCTTGTGATTCTGGTGTGTAACTGAGAAAATTATGCCTCATTTCTTCCTTGGTGTAAATTGATGCAACTGCCTTGGAGTCAGTGGGGCTGTGCCAGATTGTACCAGCCACGAGCCTGGCTGGGAGCCAGCGCTTGGCACAAACTTGCTGAAAGCTGTGTACAAACAAGACTTGTCACTATGTATGTTGTTGCCCTTTTGCTTAGGATATAAATATGTCCCATACATGATAGCAAGCCTCTCGTTTGCTGTTTCAATGGAGAATCCTGTAAAACAGCTGTCATGCTGTCTCCTGTCAAATCAGTCATAGATGCATGTGTCCTTCTCCATAATAAACAGGTATGAAATTGTCTTTATGTGATGCGCCAGCCCTTGTCACCAGGAACGCAAATGAGGGAAGCTCAGAAAAAAAATCACCCTGAAAGCCGGTGCTCTGATGGAGCACCGTGAAAGTTACTCAAACCTTTGCAAAGAGGCTTACAAGCAGAACATTTAGGGGCATGAAGTATTGAACTAATGGTGATGGGTGTAGAAAAGTGAGGTGAACTCCTAGCCTGTCCATAAGGTCACCTTCCCACACTGGCTGCAGGTGAGTGGTGGCAGAGCAGCCCTTGTCCTGACCAGGGTCAGAGCAGGAAGCTGGGGAACACGCCTTCCTGCATCCAGTAAGACGGGTGCGTGCTTGAAGGTGATGGCTTTGAAAATGAGCCTCTGTGTAAGAAGGTATAGAGTGGGAGGAAAGGAGATGGGCAGGATTTCAGGAGTGTTACGCCTTTTCTGACTCCTGGACCCATTACATACCTTGTTATTGCCAAGGGTGGCTGCTAATTTTGTCTGTTTTTTGTCGCCGGGTGACTTTGGGTGAGAGCAGGCCACCAGCTCTCCCGCTCTGTGGGACTTCCAAGCACATACCAGCCCAAGGGACAGAAAATGTCTTGCGACCCTTGATGGAAAGCTCTGCCCTACCCTGTGCTCACTGCAGGCCAGCATCAACTTGGGAAGACGCGAGCAAGCACAGGTCACGTGTCTGAGTGCCCAGCTTTTCCCTCACCTGAGTTTGGTAAAAAAACCCAACACAACATGTGCCAAAAGACACTCAAGCACAGGCTTGCTCTTATGCTAAATGCTACCCAAGGGACAGTTGGTCTTCAAGATAAGTGGGAAATTAAGCTTAATACTTTATCATTCCTGGGCCCTTTGCCTCTACACTCAACTCCCCCCTTGTACACCAAATGTTTTATGTCACACCTCCTGTTTTCAATGAAGTGCTTCTTTGCCGGTGGCTGACATTGGTCCTTCACATGAATTAAGTGTCAGATTGTGAAAATATCCCTTGCACCAATGGAGTTAATGAGGCAGATTTGCAGAGATGAGGATCTGGCCCATACATTTGATTCACATTTTCTTAGGTCATGTCTCTGAGGTGGATAATCATGAAGCTGACAGCATCAAATAAATTGCCTATTAGTTATTAATATCTTGTTTCATACGACAACAGTCAAATCTGCTTACATCTGACAGCAGCGGGAGGAGGTTCAGGAAGTTTTGGGGATCCATCAGGCATAATTTTTAGCAAGGACTCAGTAGTTCAACAACAAGTAACTGGGGTCATGCACTGATAGTGGGACGAGGAGACTCTCAAGACAAGGCTTGAATGCTGACATAGTTCTCCATACCAAGCATGGAAAGAGCAATGTCTTACGGCTTGGAGACTTTCTGTGGCTGATGAATTGCCCATCTCCTCCCCACTTCAGCAATGTGCTGTCAAACTCATAAAACTCTTACGAAATTCTGTTTGCACCTGAGCCAACAGTGTTGAAACTGTGCAGTCTACTACCAGGTCTGTTGGTGATACAGCAATTAGTGAAGTGCTCCTGGGCACAGCACACCACACGCAAGTCAAACCTCTGAGACAGGATTTTAAACAGGGATGCTGAAAACAGAAGTCTAGTGAGAAATTAGAGTGAGAAGACCCATTCTGGAGAGCATTTCTAAGCAGTGTTACAGGAAAATATAAGTTTAAAGAGGTTACATTCACATCATTAAGGACTGAAATGTCCCAGGGAAGGACAAGAGATGTTTTGTTCTGGACTCCAGTGAATGATGGTTTTAAGGAAATGTTGCAACTCTTTGCTTATGTGTATGATGGGTTAGACATGAGGAACTGGCCTCACAAAATGAGTAGGTATGAATTTATTGGTGTGGTTGACCAGAAAGGTGCTGGTTGATGAAAAGACCAGAGACTCAGGGGTACAGGGAGGAGAAACTACTGCTTCTGGCTGCTCTCCTTCCTGCTGGCGGTGGGCAGAGATGTGTCCTGGTTTTGCAGGGATAAAATTTATAGAATCACTTTTCTGTTCCATTTTGTTACAATTTGTGGCCAGCTGTGGGATGGTGATCAAGGCCATCAGCAGTGAAAGCCAGGGCAGCTGCCCCAGGCTGGCCCACAGGTGTATTCTGTAACATTAACGTCAGGGTCACTATAACATGGGAAAGCTGCGGGGGGATGGGGGGCTTTTTTCTCTGCTCTCTTCTCACTCTTTCTCCCCTCTTCTCAATGGTTGTGATCCCTGGAGGGACTTGCCACCACTTTGTGAGCTAAGTATAATTTTGTGTCTTTTGTATTAGTATTGATGATGGTTCTCTTATTTTATTAAATTTGTTTAAATTTCAACCTATGATTCTCCCTCCTTTTCCCAATTCCCTTTCTCAGCTGGGGAGGGGTCTTGGGTGATAGAACAATTGGTTATTGTTTAGCCCTGGGTGTGGCCTAAATGTAGACAAGATGTGTCCCACTTCAGCCACCGCAGCTGCGTGATGGGATGCCTCTCCTTGCCAGCTTCATGTTGGCCGACATGCTCACTAGAGCCAAACCCTGCTCCTTGGGCACACTCTGGTTTTTGCTGCCTGCTGCAGACATACCTTTGGCAAAGGCACGCGGTTGTTGGTGGTAATATCCTACTCTGCTGCAGCTAGCTCTGCCCTCTTAATTTTAGTTCTGTGAGATCACTTTACCAGTAATTATTACAGCCAACCAAGGCATCATGTTCATCAAACTCACTTCTACTAGGCAGGCCAAACTTGATCTAATAGCTGGGGGTTGAAGGTTTTTGCTTTTGATATATTCATTTTGACACACCACATTAATCCATGCACCTTTTGGAGCAGGAGGTTGGGAAGAGCATTGTCAAAATGACATGGTTCTCACCAAGAAGGGCTTCAAGCTCTGAAATCCCCAAATTATACCCAGGAAGTATGTTGTGATACCTTCTGACATTTGTGCAACTGCAGACAAAAATAGCTGTCCTGGTAGAGGACGGCGTGTGAGTCGGTAGGGACTTGCAGCTGGAGGGAAAAGGCATTAAAAATAAAATAAAAAGCCTTCAGACCAGGGAGCTGCCACCCTTCTCTTGGATGCTTTGCATGTCGGTAGTGGAAGAAACAGGGTGTCCCAACATTTCTCCCCATCATTGTGTGAGGACAGACATCTGTTAGGGACAACCAGTGAAGGACTATGCCTCCTGATGCCAGGAAAAACATGTATTACTGTGTCTTCTGCAAAGATGTGGCTGGGACAAAGGCTGCCTGGCAGGTCCATGCTGCATGCTCCCACCCCTTCTTGGTTCTCCTGGCTCAGGGGATTGCTGGCCTCCGTGCCAGCTCAGTGCACGTCCCGACACAGCAATGTCCTGGCCCCCACTGTTGAGCAGAGCATCCTGCTGCTGGGGCACCACCGGCAAGACCGGAGTGCTGGCCAGTGTGCTGCTGGCAATATTGAAACAAATCAAATCAAACTGATTTAATTGCTGCTCCCAGGGTATTGCTCGCTGCTTGGCTTTTGCCTGGAGGTTGCTGTGGGTCTGAGGGCTTCAGAGGGGGAACAGTTTACCCTAGTGTGACTCATGTCCAAGCTGATGTGTGGGGCTGGCTGCCTTTTTGCAAGGATGGCAGTGGAGCAAAGCCCCTGAGTGCAGCAGTTGATGCAGCAGTTGGGTTTAAAATGATGCTCTGGGTTTGTAAAATCCCAGGTGGTGGTGGCATGTCTCTGAGGAGAACATGATTGCTACAACTGTAATCGTGTGCCTGAGCTTATTGGACTAACTCTAAGGTTTAATCTGTCTGTAAGCCTCAAGCTCAGAGTCTTTTTATGACTTTCCCTGAGGATCTCTCCTTTACTCTGAAATATTGCAACAGGTGGACTAAGGTCCAAGCAGGTCACCTGAGCTCTTCCAAGCCTTGTTAAGGGCCGAGTGCCCAGCGTCCCCGCAGCCCTGCCTCCTGTCCGCCTGGGCCCCACTAGCAGGGCAGATCCACTTGCTCCTCCCAGCTCTTTGCTGGGGAAGGCCACTGCTCCCCGAGGACCAGCAGCGAAGGGGTGGTGGCACACCAGGCTGTAATCATCACCTCTGGATCATCCTTGCTGTCTTTCCAGCTTCATGTTGGAGTTCCACATGGCTTTGTCCTTGGACCCCTCCTCTTCCCCCTCTACTTCTCTTCAGGTTTTCTCATCTTCAAACTTCAATTGAGCCAATGCTGGTGACTCGCAGACCAATGTTGCTCTCCCATATCACAGTCCCAGCTTGCCTTTTTGATATATTCTAGCAGATGTCTGGTCACCACCTCAAGCCCTTTGCAACCCAGGCTATGCCTATGTCCTACATGCTATTTCTGTACAGCAGCTTGAAGCTACCAGCTATCCATCACCCTCCAGAGTTACATCTTTCCTCCAGCCTTCCCTGTACCCACCTTTCCTCCTTGCCTGACAAATGCAGCTTGATGGGCTTGTGGAGAGCCACCACAAACTTCCCTCTTTGGGTTGTCGGTGGCCATTTCTTCCTCTCTGTAAACCTTCCTGTACCTTTGTGCTCTTCAGCAGTTCCTTCTTCAGATAGTCCCACTCCAAAATAATCATTTGTTGGTGCCTCAAGGTCAACACAGTGGTGGGTGCTTAAGCCCTTGCTCTTGCCCTGGTTGTCTGTAACTGTTTGTGATCTTGAGCTGGAAATATCTTTTTAGTTTGTGCTTGCGAAGGGTCTGGCACAGGATGCTCCTCATTTCTGAGCAAAAACTAACACATTAAACTACAGTTTTGATTACAAATGCAAAAATATTCCTCCTCTGCCCTAAGAGCTATGGGTTGGCCTGCATGTTTCCCAAGAGGTGAAAAGGGTGTAAAATAGTCCTTATTTATCCCGGTGCAATTTGGAGCGTGTGAGTGCAGAAGAGAAACCGCTGTGCACCACTATGGCCCTCCCAACTGCTGCCAGGTTTGCTCTGAGGCTTGGGAAGCTCCACCGTGGCAGGTCCGTACCCCCATGTCACCCTCCAACACAAACAGAGGATATTTAATCCATCACTGGCCAGGCTGAGGAGAGAAGAGAAACTCAGGGAAGGAATCAGAGGGCAAAACATCTTCCAAAATACCTTTTGGAAATCTGCAGGAGTTCAACATTCGTTTAAGATTATTTTCATTTTGTGCAGACAGAAGAACTGCTAGGACAGGATAATTAGCTAATTCGCTAAACATAATGCCTAAGTCTTTTTTTTTCATCTTTATGCCAACTTTATTTTTAAACTCCCTCCCCTCTAGCCAAAAATCCAGCTGTTTCTCAAATTCATCTTGTGATTAATCTTGGTCCTCATTGTAATCAAGAACAAAAATCCCCTTCATTACGCTGTGGCCAGGGTTTCTGCTAAAAGGATTTTGGTCAATGTATTTTCATATTGCACATTTAAATAAACATGAGTTTTTACTTAAAAAAGCAATATGGGCAAAAGTAATCCTATTTAAAATATTATTTCTGTAGATGTACCGTTTACAAAATCCTTTGTGGAAGGATCATTCTTGATTTTAAAAAAAAACACACTTCATTTAAACAAAAGTCTGGAGAGAAAATGGAATTATATTGCAAATGTTTTGTATGAAAATAAAGACTTGTCCTGACCAAAGGCTTACAAATTTAAACAAAACAAGCTTGAAATTCGGCACAAAAATAGGTTTTCGCCCCTGTTTGTTTTGACTTTCCTTCTGGTTGATTTATTACCCTTGGCACTCCGCAGCACTGTCTGAGCAGTCTTTCATTACTCTGCTCTTTTCTTTCGGACATGATGAAACTTTCTGGCTCCTTGCTGTCCTCCCAGCAGTGATGAACACGGGGCAGGCTCCCAGCTCTTCCCAGCCACTACTCCCCACCTCCGCTGCCACCCACCCACCTCCAACGCTGGTGTTTGCTCTCGTCTTGCTTCTGCCAGCAATTTGGGTTGCACCAGTGTGTGCCTGGGAGGACGGGAGATGGCCAGGGGAAAAAAAAAAAAAATGAAAGGCAATTAATTAAATAAATCAAACAATTAAAAGCCAAACCCATGCCCCAAACCTTTCCTCCTGTTTACACACCAATTTTTAAAAAAAATTCAGGGGGCTTCTGGCTGCAGTGGCCACTGAAGCATGGGAGATGCTGGGGTACCAGGGCAGCCAGGGCGGGCTGGGCGAGCCCAGCCTGCTGTTAATCATGTACGTATTTTGTATACACCCCAGCTTGTGTTTTCCACCTTCATCTTGTACCTCTCACCAAGGAATTGCAAACTCAAGGCAGCGAGTCCAGGGGATTTACAAGTCTGTGACGTTTTGAACCATGTAACCCTGTGATTTTTTTTTTTTAGGCCAGCTTCATGATGATTGCTTTGTCCTGGCTTGTCAGTTTGGAGCTGCTGGAGCTGGCACCAAGGCGATCTGCTGATGCAGGCCAGGCTGGGCTTGCTGGCAAAGCGGGGAGTGAGTGAAGCCTTGGGGATGAGGCTTCATCCCCCACCGGACAGGGGATGGCTGGGGGTGGCATCACCTACTATCAGTTATACACCTGTGAAAAAGTAGAAATACACACTCAGACGTATTTGTATATGCATGCTCGCCATATCTGGACTGGTTCTTCACAAGACCTACCGTAGATGCTCCAGCCTGGCAGTGGTACAGGTTGTGAAATCCGTGGCCATTCCCAGTTTTTCCCTTGTGGCAGCCTAGTTTTGCCAGTGGCTCGGTACACTCAGTTCTCCTGTTAATGAGGCTGTAATTAGGCAGAACTAGTTGGGAAATGTTTGTGCCACTCCATCAAAGATACTGAGATCTTCAGCATTGCCCCATTCAGCAGTGGAATAAACAGGGGAGGTTACAAAATTGTTTTCATTTGCATTTTTGGGCTGGTTTTTAAAAAATTTTCTGTGAAAATCCCACCTCAGACACCCCAACATGCTCAGTGCCTTGCTGTCTGCCTGTGCGTGCCATGGGAGAGCGTGTGCAAGGCAGAGGCAGACACCGGGGAAGTGGCAGGAGGGAAGAAGCTGCGGCAAAACCCTCATCGTAGACTGAGTCACCGTGGATGGGGTGCTGAGACACCGGCAAAGAGAGCGGCTAATCCAAAACCCCTGGAAACCTGAGCTTAGCAGACCTTACAGGTTCAGAAATCACAGATTTAAAAAATCACTCCCAGAAGAAAATTCCCCCTGTACATGTTTTCTGGAGGCAGAACGGCACCTAACATGATTTTTGAATGCTTTGTTTTGGCAATATGAGGTCTCATTTCTACCCATCAGCAGATGTATACAGCCAACACTTGAATACGTAAATTACAGGGTATAAGTTAAATGAGTATTGTGAAGTTCAAAGGCATGTATTGGGTATTGCATCATCTAACACTAAAATCTTGCTAGCTACTGAGTGATCCAGATGATAACCAAGTCCTTGCTTTTGTAGCCTGTGCACTGGACACGTGGTGATCCAGCCAATGCTTCTTCTCATCCAGCCCAGTGTCGCTGAAATTTTGTGAGTGTGTGTGAATTTTGAAGGAATTAAAACCCACATACAAAACCAACAAATTCTTAACTACAAGCTCAACTTCAAGCTTTTACTAATTCCAATGAAGCCAACGGCACTATTCATCTATGAGGAGAGATACAGAGAAGGGTAAGGGATGATCAAGGGCATGCAAGCGTTTCCATATGCTGAACACCAAACAAACTGAGACTTTTCCTCTTGGAAAAGAAATGACTGCAAGTGAGACGAGCTAGAAGTTGTGATATCTTGAAGGTGATGGATGGAGCGACCGGAGGATTATTCACCATGCTGTTGAACACAAGTACAAAGGCCAGCAGTGAATATTTTGAGCAGCAGGTTCAAAGCAAACACAAGAAAATGCTTCCTCACCTGACACCCAATTACACTAAGCTCCTGTCTGCCTCCATGGAAACTTTTGTGTCTCAAGTGGTCAGCCAAGTCCTTTTTCTGTTGTTTTCAGAGCAAATAGAAAGAGCTGCTCCATCTATAACAGGAGGGGTGTTAGGCTGACAAGAACACATCACATAACAGATACTTCAAAATATTTAATCCACCAAAAGCTTCATCCTCTTACCGTACCACTGGCTAATTTGTTAGCCCAAGAGGAAGATCAGCAGCTCTAGCATGCCAGAAAGCAGCAGCACCTGGTTCCTTGCACGGTGTCACTTGACGGTCTGGAGCAATCAGTCAACTGCTTAATAAGCAAAACACTTGAAACCTTTAGTGGTATTTTTCTTTGTTAATATGAAGAGCTGACACACGCGTCTAAGCAGCACCGACTTACATTGTGCTACTTTATATGAATGCACATAACCACCTGCGACCTGCCAGCCCCTCATTTGTCAATGGGGAGAAATCATTCAGCCACTTAACAATTGCCAGGAGAAATGCTCTGAAGCTTTCCAACTGGAAATTAAAGCACAGCACTTTGGTGAGTGATTGCAATTCCCTGACAAAGCATCCTGGAGTCTTAAAAATAACCGCACATTTTTGTATATATCTGTAAACAGTTGACAGTTGATTTCTTACTTCCATTTCTAAGCAGGCTGGGTAAATTCTGTAATTAATGGTCATTAGGGATTTGGAAGACAAATGAGTCATTCATTAGCTCGGTGTCCAAACTAATGAGCAATAAACGCTTATGAAAGACATGATTTATTTAGTATTTAGGATCCACGTCATTATGTGATACCTGAAGAAGTTGCCAAGAAACAAAGATGACCCATGCCTTGGAGCCGTGAGGGACAGCTGTCTGCTCTATGGGACTACAAGGGTGCCAAGTCTGGGAGGCTCCTGGGAAGTCAACAGCCTTCCCATGAGTAACAAGGGTTAGCTTAGCCGGATGAGGTCAAGGTTTTCCTACTGTTAAGTGTTTTCGTAGAGGTTGGGACCAGGATGACCATTCTTGGTTATTTCAGATCACCTATCTGAGGTCTTCAGTACATATATGGCACCACCATGGGCTGCACGTCCTTGTCCCAAAGACATTTTTGGACTTTCCTTTGATACTGTCCACATGAGCAACCCAGCTGCTGCAGGAGAAGAGCCTGGCTATGCTGCTGCCCCTGTTACCATTCAGTTTTGTCTGTGATCTTTCAAGAAGGCTTTCCATCCACACAGCCTTCCTTTCCCACAGTTGAGAGCTGGAGATGTAATAGTGCAGAACAAAGCTAATGTGCTAAAATGTCAGAAGTAATGAAAAAATAACATCACAGAAGGACAGTTAGTTACAGCTGGTCCTGGGAAAAATTTGCTCTCCATCCTGTTTAAGCAAGCCAGGAGAGACAAACTGGATGCCATGGGGACAGGGAGTTGTAATGATAGCAGGTACTTAAAGCAGGTAAAACCGGAATTGCAGATGGCTTATAAAACCTCCTGGGGCCACAATGAGGGCGGCTCTTGCCCCAGCAGAGGGGGATTTGTGGTCAGGAAGGAGGACATGTAAAGGATGCTGGATCTGGAAAAGAAGTTTCTGCACTGCTTGGTGTGTGTCTGTGCTTGCTGACGCAACCTCGTGGAGTCGCACTCTCACGTCTCGGGTTCTTCTGGTCCCGTGAATCTCTTCCATCCCTAACACTCAGTCCTTTTTCTCCTCTGATTTCGCTGCTGTTTATTTTGAGCTATTGGAGGAAGAAGGTGCCCTTCAGGGCATCTAGGATCAGCTACCTCAGGTGGTTCCTGCAAGCCATTGCTTTTGGGAGTGATTCATGGCTTTTTGAAGGACAAATAGCTCCTCCAGAAATGTGGTTTCCAGCTGAACAGACAGCAGGTCCAGGTTCCTGCAGGGATCCCCACTCATGGCTCTGCTCACAGTGGGCTGGGGGATTGGTCCTGAGTCAGACCAGTGCTCACTCTTCTCGTTTTGGGAACCCCATCAAACGGAGAGGATGGGTTTACAGAGCAGAAACAGTCATTTGTTTCTTTCTTTCTCCTTACAGGGCAGTCAGTCTTCACGCAGACCTCTGATCCCGTCGCCTGGGTATTCATGGTACGTTATTCATTCTCTGCTGCAAGTAGAAAGCAGGAAACGTACTCAGTAATGTTTTCCAGGCACAGAATTGGCGTGGTTTTTAATCATAGGTACTTCATATGCACTATTTCTGCATTGGGCTAGAGCTACATTACTAAATATTTTAGATAGCAAGAATTTCAAAAATTGGTACAAGCAGACATTTTGAGGACCAGACAATTCAACTCGTTTTCTTAAAAAGAAAAGAGCATCAAACCCACTGATGTCTAGTGGGGTAAGAGTCTGTACATCTGCCCTGTGACACTTCCACTGCTATTCTTCAAAGTTCTGAAAATCTGGCATTTAATTAAGACATTTTTGAAAGATAGATGTCACTGAAATGTGCTGAAGGAGACAATTAAAAAATCTGAAAATTAATTCAAAATAAAAGGGTCTCTTCAGATGTGTCATTTTTGGCACAGGGGTCCTCCGAGCCACAACTAATTACTGCAGAGACCAGAGGCAAGACTGAGGTGAGTTCATTTTGCTCCTAAATGAGCTTCACCATGTCCCTGCCAAGAGCGAAGAGTCCGCCGGCACATGGTGTGCATCACTGGCGCTGCCTGGGGGTGGGGAAGGAAGCTGGGAAAGCACGTCGCCTCGGCTTTGCAGCACTTGCGAGAAGTTTGGAGCTGCTGCCAGCAGGAACAAGGTAGACAGCTGACATCTGTGTCACCTCCACAAGGCTGCCTGCAGTCCTCGAGCAGGGGCTGGGGCCAGCAGAAGGATGTGGCTGCCCGCCTTGCCTTGCTTTGGTTGGGCACAGCAAGCATGTGGTGGCTTCTTCAAACCGCAGGGTCTTGAGAGGGATCCTTGAAGGGACCAAAGGTTCTCCTGTCTTGACCATGTCAAAGCTCAGCCTCTGGAGACTCAGATCATTGGGCTATAAATGGTAAAGTAATACATGTATGTGATAGAGTATCTTCCCCCTGCGAATGTCCTTTAACTGGCCAGATGAGCTGTGCTGGGCACTCTGAGCTGGCCCTTCCCACTTCAGAGCTGTTGAGCTAATCTTGTCCGTCGTGGCGGAGCGGTACGGATCTCATCCAGAAGCAAACAAACTGACTCTTAAATAAGATAAGCAATTTGTGGCTTTGTGAAACATCAGCATAGCTCAATTTATGCCATTTCAGAAAGGCTTTTATTGTTTCCCTGCATAAGCAGCAGCAGCAAAGGTAATGCGTTCTCCCTTGCTGTTTTTTTGAAGGAGGTTGTAGCCCTTTTTAATGTGTGACCTTCAAGCTCTACAGAAAACTTACAAATGAAAAGCTCCTGTGAGTAATCCCATTTATAGTCAATATAGTTGCATTCTGCAGAGGTTTGGTATAAGTCTCTCACCTCAGAATAGCAGGTGATAAAGTAAGGGTGTTTTTTTTTTATTTTTAATAAATGGGTTATTTGGCATTCAGAAATCCTCCCTTAAGCCCCAGGCTCTGAATTACACTATTGCAAGAAATGTTTTTAATTTAATTGAAGAGTGGTTCTTAGAGTCTTGCAGCTCTGGCCGTGGTGGGCGTCTTTTGTCACAAAGCCAGTCCTCAGTGACGCTGCCTACCTGTGGGGTGATGTGGGAGTGGGAAACCCGGCATGCAGCGTGGGCTGGATCGCCTGTGTCCTTTACAAATGCTTCTCATTAATTTAGTGATGAATGAGAAAGTGGGGGGAGAAGGGGCATTTTTCTTGTCTTCTTGCTGTCTTAGTCAGTTCTCCACGTAAGAAAATCTCTTTCTTGGCAGCTTGTAGAAGTTCATAAAAAATAAGTGACAGAAAAGTAACTTTTTTGGCAGGGGCTGAAGCTGCTCAGTCTTGGCAGGTGTCCTCCAAGGGCACCCGGGACTGGGATTCAACAGGGTGTTTGGCCCCCCCAGACCCGTCTGAGTGCTCAGACAAGACGAGGCTGTGGGGGGGTTCACCCTGGGTAATTAAAGAGGTGTCCAGGTCTCTTGGTGATTAAAGAGGCTTTCTGTATTTGCCTTCCAGAGCATTGATTTCAAACCTTGGCCTCTCTCTGGACAAAAGGGTTAGCTAATGTCTTGCTTTTTCGTTTATTTTTCTGTATGGGTGGGGGGTGAGATAGCTGGGGAGAATGTGTGAGGGATCGCAAGCCGACCCGGCCTGCTCATTCTGCAATACCAGAGTGCAAAAATCATATTTTTCCTGTAGCAAACAGTCATTGCAACTTTATTTATAACATCTACACAGGCAAAGCAGCTGGGGGTAGGCAAATGAATCCTGGCAGGGAAATGGGTCTCCTTGACGAGTGCAGCCGGGCGCTCCCGTGAAGACTGGGACTGATTTGGCTGAGTTATGAGCCTTGGAGAGCTCCAATTTGTTCATGTGCTGAGTATGACTGTACATCCATGCGGAGGAGAGGCCGCTGCCCCATGCCCGCGCAGGGGCTGAGGAAGGCTCCCGCAGGGATGTGACTCGTCACTCACAGAGTTTCCTAAATCTCTGTGTCAGTCAAGAAGTGACTGCAGCCTGATGTTCAGAGCTGCTCTTAAAGGGATGCAGCAAATTCAGCCTTCCCTCCCTTTTGGGGAGACCAGGCTTCTATTGCAAGGAAATAACTTTGTCCCATTAAACCACAGATATAAACAATTTTCATCCTTCTCTTTACCTGCATATGTTAGGGATGCACCTCATCTCTCATCTGAGCACTAGAAGACTAGCTCTCCTTAGTGCATGACCATAAATGTGAGCAAATCCCAAGCCCTTGGCAGATAATGGGAGTGCTGGGACAGCTCGAGCCGTGAAGCAGCTCCTAAAGGCTGAGGCTGCTTCGTTTGTGGCCAGCACTTAAGGCTAAGCTGCAGAATACTTGGAGGAATGATTTTAAAGATGCTTTCTGGGGGCTCTGGAGCACAGAGAGCAAAATGCACTTCTGCAAAGTGGCCCAGCGTGAGATCTCTGTATACTGTGTATTTCTGGGCCCAGGGCTGATTTCAGACTCCTTGAAGGCTTGATCTAGTTTAGTGGTTAGGAGGCAGGAGGATGGGACATAGGCCAAGACTGCATTGGGTTACTGTTCTGTGATGGGCAAGATGTGTATGTGTTTTTTTGATCTATTCTTATAAACATCCCAACAACCCAATGAGTCAAACAAACTTGCAAACAGTGCCCATCAGCAGTGGCTAAGCCTGCAGGCTCGCTGTCAGGAGTCAAGGCATGCTGTAGTGGTCTTTCACCAATAAGCTCCTCTGTGCATCTTCTGTTCATAGTTAGATCCAGGCAAATAATTTTTTTTCTTGTCTGTTAAGGAAGCCAAGGGAAAATTTGAGTTCAATCAAATTGAAATGGGTATTTTTTCTTTTAAAAAGAAAAAAAAAAGTAATTTGAAGTATTTGAAATGTGTTCAGAATGTTTGGTTTGATTAAAATCACATTGCAGTTGGGATTGTTTCACCTGTCCTGTAAAAGTCAGGTCGACTTTGAAACGAAAAGCATCGCTCCAGAGTGCAAAGCCATCCCATTTTGAAATGAGAGGTGAGAACAGAAAATGAACAGACTGATGCTGCAGTGCATTGAAATCTTTTAATAGATTAAATTTAAATTTAAATTTGTTTAAATTTAAACAAACACATGCTTTAGCATTTATGTAGTTGAAGGTATAGACCCCTATGTACAGATGTTTGGAATTGCCAGGATGAAAAAAAAGCTTATTATGCAAAAATTAATTTTTTCTGAAGCTGCCATTACTGTCAGCATTTTCCACCCTGCCAACAAACAAGCAAGCATTCTCCCCTCTAGGCGAGGACAACAAGATGCCTCAAACATTTTTTATTAAAACTTTGAATCAAAGTAGCTTTCAAAGTTGCAGAGGGTCTTTTATTTATGGAAAATTCAATTCAAGAAAAAAAAAGCAGATTTTTGGAGAATGAGAAAAATTATGGCGATTTGGAAAGAGATCTTTTAAGTTTCAAAAGTGGTCACTTTTTAATAAACACCAGTAAAAGAGCCATTGGAAAAAAAATTGAAGGGAGGGGCTCTGTTTTAAGGCTTGCCAAGGCAGATACAGCTTCAAGGCTTTGCCTTTGCTTTCCGAAGGCTTTTCCCACCTGCTCTGGTTTTTGCAGAAGTTGTTTCCATGGGCTTTGGCCAGCCTGAAGGACAATTTCTGGAGGAAGATCAGGCTTAAGTGCTAACACCCCCACTGCAGACCCCAAATTGCTTTCCTGCTTGAAAGGGGCTCTCCTGGGACCTGTGGGATCCTGGCTGTGGGTGAGTTTCCAGCCTCATGCTGCCTTTTTTTGGAAAGATTCATGTGAAAGCCAGTTTCCCTGCTTACAGCATCTGTTAACTGCGGGAACCCGGCTTCCTCCCATCTCAGACAGGCAAATAGCTGGCTTTAATTTTGCCTGTATCTACCAGTGTTACCAAATTAAACGTGCCATGGATGGGCAAGAAGTGTTAAAACCAGCACATTCAGAGGATGAATTGAGACCACGTTCGCGTTCCATGAGGAGCACCCTGGCAATAAGGGATGTGTTCATCCATGCCGCAAGTGTCCAGGGACAGTAGCAAAGCACGGGGCAGGTTTTCGCTCTTATTTGGGGTGAGACAGCCCAACTTCTGTCTGTGGGATCAGTGGAGTGCTCGGGGTGCTCAGGGCAGGCAAAGACCCTGTGTCACAGCCGCAATGACATCCAGAGGATTCTACTGCAAAATAAATACATCTTTCAAAGAAGCCAAGGATTTGGGTCTGTACACTGGGTTTCTCTAACATGCCTACAGCGAAATTAGGCACATGGCACCCAAGGCAAGGAGAGCATGTCAGCAAGTCCCAGCCCTGTGGGCAGAAGGATTTGGCCATATGTGTTTGGATTCGGGCTCTTTGAAGGCAGTGACAAGGCCCATTAATGTCAGTGGTGCTGGATCAGGGTGTCCTGGGGCACCCTCCCACTGAGGGCAGGAGGAACTCTCGGAGCAGCAGCGGTTGCAGTTCCCTGTGGAGTTTCAGGTCTTCTCCCTATCAGGCAGCCAGACCAGAAGCAGGCTCATGTTTGGCCAAAACTTTGTCAAAATATTCTTGGTAATGGGAAAATTTATCTAAAAATAAATTTTAAAATTGCCTACTTAAAACTTGCAGAAGGCAAAAAAGCTGGTCAATATTAATCAATAGGTAGGTGTTAATTAATGTTTTGTTTCTCAAACCTAACACCATCAAGCTGGTAAACCACTTTTAACCTCATTTCCAGGTAAATTATGTTTAGTTGCCCTTTCATCCTCTGTGCTTTGTATACAAATGAGCAGCAGCTCCCGGTGGACTCCACCGAAAGGTTAGCAGCCGCGCACAGCATCCGGGATGAACATTCAAGATCTTCTCAATACAGACGAGCGTTGCAGCAAAGAACACTTGGGTTTGATGAATTGGGACAAATTTTACTTTGATGGGAGTCCGGAGGGTACAGTGGCAAAAGCGGCTGTTAATCACGGCGCCTGCAGCTCAGTGTTGTGTACTCTGGAGTCGGGACTGTCGTTGTGACATCAAAATACGTCTGTGGGATGGATGATGCGTAATCCATGTGATGTTTAAAGATATGCAGGAGAAAGTGGGAGTGTAATGAGGGGCCAGACCCTCATTTACAATCTTTTCAGGCTGTGGATTGTCAAAATATCTCGGAAGAAGTTTGGCGGCTTTGTCACTTCCCCTCCCCTGGTGCTCGGCTCTTATTTCATTATTAATGCGCGTGGCTCAGGGTTGTCTCAGCAGGTGGGAGAAAAGTCGCTGTTGAAAGTGATGGGGGTAGACTTGAAAATCTCAGTCGCGTGGTCACCATGTAGGGCCTTTTGGAGTAGAACCAGAGGATAAAATGCCATGAAAAGCTGGATCCAAAGTCCGTCAGAGTCGGTGAAGTATTTCCATCACTTCAGTTAGCTTCAGGCTAGGAGGCCTGATGAAAAGAGGAGAATGGAGAGGGATGGAAGCAATCCCAGCCAGCCACTGCTTCTGTGGATCACACTCCTTGCCTAACATTACCCTACTAATTGCAGGTTTGGCTGGTTAATGAGGCTTCATGCTTTTCCCCCTGCTCTGGGGGATTCGCTGGTCCCTACGTCTGCCGCAGCAGTGACACAGACCCCTTCCCAAGTGGCAGCCCCCAGCCAAAGCCTACCCTGAGCTGGAGACTTCTCCTGCCACGGTAATGCCTCTTGGACTGTGATTTTTAATGACATCTTGGTGCTAGCAGGAGCAGAAATACACGGATTTACACCAGCCAAAGAGCGTGTCTTCCTTCAGTGAGGGAACAGGAAAGGCTTTTGCCAGCAGAAGATACGTCTGCCTTCAAAAGTGCCAGCAAACTCTTATTAGTGCAGACAAGATCTGGGGAGAGGTTCCCTCCCTGGATGACATTTTTGGCAGTTTTCTGAATATTTTCCCCTTCTGTGATGAACATGGCCTTGGAGATGTTTCGACCATCAGCATTTTAAACAGAAATCTCTCTCATTGGGATTGAGACACTTTGAAAATCTTCTAATCTGTGAAACATTTTTCCCTTTAATTTGGGAAGCAAAATTACTGAAGTAATTAAGTTCCTCACTTAGCTTTTCTAAGTGGTTTCTGCGCACTTTCCTTCTTATCTTAGTCCCAGCAGAAATGGTGCTGGATTCCAACACATAAGGCAGAATGAGCTCGTTAGATTTGTTTCTGAATTGGGAAATTGATTGTTAGAAAAAGCAGTTTATGTTTCCAAAGATAATAGAGATGCATCTGTGGCATTTAGCAGCAGTGGATACATGCATCTCACATGCAGTAATGGTGACAATCAAGCAGTAACAGAGGAGGAGCAGACCCCGGGGGAGATTCCCCAAACTGGTAGATTTATGCCCTATAATTAGTCTTCTCGCTTGCCAGCTTTTTTTTTCCCACTGATGTGGCAAGGAAAAAAAAGAAAACCTCAGGAGAACACTGCGAAATTTCCTGCTCTTCCTTTAATTTCAGAACAATATCCTCATTGTGTTTACATCTGTCCTGAGTAAAATATATCGCCAGTTTTCCAGTATTCCCTGCCAGTCTGTTACTAGTCCCCCATCTCGTGTTTTCCCAATGACAGATGGTCGCCATCCACAAATCTTTTCAAAAGTAACTGGGTTGCTCAGAAGTCCTTACTGGCAGTGTGGGTATAGGGACACTAGGATTAAATTGATGTTAGTGTGGCACAAACACTGGGCCGGGTGGGCTGAACTCTTTTTGGCCACTTTTGCCTGGGGTACATAAGGCTGCTTTCCTCACTCTAAATTGCTGGGGATTGACTTAAATGATAAACAAACTTGGTGAAATCTTTAACATTCACTTTCTCTAAAAACTGAAATATTTTTGTTTTTAATTTTTGGCAAGAAAACAGAGAAACTTGAGTTTTGGCTCAATCTTAAGGTTTGTTTTTGATTTGTTTTCAGCTTGCCATAGAACAAAAAGAGCCTCTTACTGCTCTGGTTCTCCTACCTGCAGCGCCGAAACTTTTTAGGCTTGGTGTGAACTTTCTTTTTTTTCTCAAATTTGACTCAGTTGTGGTATGATTACTTCTGAAACTCAGCGTCTAATTTATGACCCCAGACTCCCTGAAAGTGTCCCTTTGGTTTCATATAACAGACAATTTTGACGGTCTGTTGGAGGTTCTCCACATTTCTACTCTTTCCTATAGAGGCAGTTTGGATTTTCTTTCCCCCTGTCCATTTTGAAAGTTGGATGTTCCCCTCATCTTTGTACTTCTCCACGTTTCCATCCAGGTACTGCTCATATCACCTGCCAGGTAACTCTCAGCTACCCTCGAAGTGACAGGTGCGATGCTTCAGCCCGAGTATTTACATATTTAACTTATCCCAGTCTACCTGAAATGCTGCTGCCAGGACGAACACTCTGCTGCTGCATCAAATGCAGAAAGGAAAAGTTTTGAGCTCCTGTCAGCTATATACTTAACCTGTGCTTTTAATGGGGAAGAACTCACATTCTTTGCTTTACAGCCATTTTCCCCTTGAAAGCTACCAATAGCCTGCAATAACTTGGGTGGTCCTCTCTCCGACTGCTAATTCCTCTTGATTTTAGTGAGAATTGACCTGCTCAAGCTTGCTGAAAATGACTCGATAAGAGATTTTGCATGTTCACCTCATTCAGGAAAAATAACTGTGTGTGTAAACCATTTTGACCTCAACAGAGCTGAGTTTATTTACACCAGCTGAGGACCTGCCTGAGCCTATGCAAACCTGACATTGATCTCTTCCTTTCTCATCTGTGATTAAAATATTTTCTGTCTTAACCAACCTCAAAGGCTTGCTCTCTACGCCGTACCTTAATATATTGGCTGGGGCTAACAAAGCATTAATCTTTTGTCTTGCAAGACAGACAAGGTGTTTTTTTTTAAATTCAGCAAGACTTTTGCTGATTAGCAGTATCAGTGTTTTCAAATACTGCCAGCTACCAAGATCTCGTTTGAAAGAGATTGAATATTTGGAAACTAAAGGTCAGAAATATCAATAGAGCAGTACTTACGGCTCTGAAAACAAAGATTAAGAGTTAAAGCCTCAGAAACAGTACAAGAGTTTGCCTCCTTGAAGTGAAAATGATGGCTATCATCTGGTTTATAAATTCATATCATATGAACATCTTGGAACAGGTTACAGCTAAAGAGCAGAAGATGTACAAATTAATAGGAGGAAAAAACCCCTAAAGATAGGGGAAAGGATCCACAAATACTTTGTTAGACAGGCTTAGCTGTGGTACTTGAAGTTAGCTGGGGAATAAGCCCTTCTACACTGCAGTAGGAGTTTCTCCTATCCAAATGTGTCTTTTTTAAGAAATTTGGATGAAAACTCCATACAACTCTCTTCTATGCTTACGCTTCAATATTTTTCAGGCAGTTTTCTAGCTTTGTGTCCCGGTTGCCATGTTTTGGGTCAGAACTAATTTCATCACTAAGTGTGCTGATGCTAACTGAAGGACTCGGATCCTTTGATGTTGGATGGAAAAGAGCTAAAGGGCGGCTTGGAACTGCATCTATCGTAATGGGGTGAACAGATAAACGGCAATAACCAGGGTTACACTGCAGGAGTATCAATGTGGGAGAAAGCTGGAACTAGGGACGTTGATGAAGTACTGTTCATGGCAGTTTTATAATGCCTTTGTGCCACGAGAATGAAAATTACTGCGCTTTCTAATAATCAGTGCAGCTCAATTTAAAATGCCCTGTTTAAATAACCATTTTGGAAGAGTCCCTACTGTTTTCTTCATTAGAAAGCTGGTGGGTGAGTCCGCTGCTGGGCTTGCAGATGGGTCATGTGTGCTGCCCAGCAGCCTGAGAGGAAGGCAAGAGACCCGACCCCCAGATTTGTGCACAGTGGGAACAGCTCCTCAGGTGCTGGGCAACCAGAAAAATGTTCCCCAGGCTGTGAATCCTGACTCCTGAAGCATCCCATGCCCCATTAGTGAATCCATCTGCCTTGGAACTTTCTCAGTTCTGAGTTAAGTCCTCTCTGCTCTCGGTAGTACCAGCTGCTTTCCAGATGATGACATTATTTCTTGCACCTTTTGTTTGTTTCTGTCTCACCCTGAATCTTCTCCCTCTGGATTTAGGGAGCAGCTGGTTGGGGAGTTCAGATCTGCTTTCAGATGGGGCTGCGTGAGGAGTGAGTAGGGAGTGGGGACTGGGTGGGCTTCTCCGTGAGCCCCGCACTGGGAAACTGTGCCTCCCAAAGGGTTACAACTGGCTGGGAAAAGGAGGTAGCGAAGGATTTACAAATGTCACCCAGACCCCAGAAAGTCCCTTGGCAGTGTCCAGCCCTGGCTGCTGCTTCTGGGCTATAAGTGGCTGATAAAGCTGATGGGAGCTGTGCTGAGTGATGGACGGGAGGCACGTGGCCCTGAGCGGTCCCTGTGTTTGCGAAGGGAGGTAAAGAACTGGAATGGGATTTCTTTTATGGGTGAAATAACTGCTGAGAGGGACTCAAAGGAACAGAAAATCTGTCTCTGGGAGGCACTTAGCCTCTGACTCATTGCTGGGCTAAACTCCAGAAAGACCCTCTAAGGGAAACTCCAAATTCTACGGAGTAAATGTCAGGGAAGGAACCAGCCAGTTTAATATAACCACAAGTGCTAAATGAGTTCCTCAAAGAAGACAAACCACCCCGGCATTGCCTCTCTTCTGCAGGTGCATGGGGGAATGTGCACCTCATGTCAGCTGAGACACAACTCGATCTCTCCCTCGCTTTATGGCCTCATGTGTTGCCAGCTTCAGAGCTTATCCTACGTGTCCTGCAGAGAGACTGCATAAGACAATGTTTCTTTAAAGGTTTCTTTTAATTTTTTCCCCTTTCTCCAGTGTTGAGGCAGGTGAGGGGCATCACACAACCCAGCTCCGGTTTAGGAGCAAAGGAAAGATGCTCCAGGCTTTCAGACCGTGCTGGAGCTCCCACTTGGGATCCTGGAAGGGGAAGCAGAGTTTGCAGAAGGTGCTGTGAAGTCTTTGTCTGTAAGTACAGCAATCCTGGATCTGGCAGAGATCCAGCCTGGATTAATAAGACTGCAATCCTCATTTTATTAGCTAGCTCGCATGAAACACCTGCAGACCAGCACAGATATGATGTTCACAGGGCCTTCCTACAGTCATTTCTCTTTCTTCCACTTATCTCAGATTTCTAGGACTGGGTGAAATTCAACATAGAAACTGCTTGTATCTTTTCTTCTTTAGCAAGACGACCACAAAAATATCTCCATGAGGAACATGGATATGAAATTGATTAACTTTTTTTCTAAAAAAACCCCCCAACAAACCAAAAAAACATTTATGCTGGTTTCCCATTACATGCATAGAACTAGTTGGAAGGGCACATCCTGGTAGGATTTTCATCTGGACTTCCTGGGATAAAGAAAACATATCCTAAAGACATGCTCACATAGTCGAATGAGCATGAGAGGATGCTAAAATCCACCTTACCCCTTACTTTTCTGGTGTCATCCATCTCTAGATGAGGCAACTTTGTGAATCTCTCAAGGGATGTTTATTCTAAAGCCTTTTCCTTTGCACAACGGCTTGTCTGATTTGTCATCAGTCTTCTACAGAGTGTGAGTTTGTATCTTCTGATGTACCATGCAAAGGCTGTCTTTTGGTCTATATGCCAAGCTTTGCTGTAAAAGGAAAGGGCTCATCCTTCCAGCTTCACATATTTATGGGCTTTCTTGCTCTTTGACTGGCCAGGTGCAATCGTGTGCTGACATGCAAAAGGGAGATCACAAAAGTGCACACGATGAGGATTGCACATCTCAAACTACTCTAAAATATTTGAGAGACTGGAGACCTGCAGCGCCTGGACGTGTTCCTCTCATTGTTGCCCCATGGGAGCCTCAGAAACTCATTGCATGAAACTTTTGGTCACTGTAAGTGTGTATGTGGCTGTTGCTAGTATAAACATACACCCAAATGCATACATAGGAATCACATCACTATTGGACAAGCTTCCCCACTCCACAGAAATTATTTTTGTAAGCGTTTTATAGAAGATACTGGAGAAAGAAGAGTGGACTTGTAAAATATATTAACCACTGAAATGCATATAACATATTATTATAGCAGCTTTTACAGGAGCTAAGCAGTGTTTGAGAGAGCTGCGCAAACCAAAAATGAACAAAAAAGGGCTGAATTTGTCGCAAGACCAAATCTGTGTAGCTCCCCAGATATCAACAGAGCGATGCTGATTTATACCAGCTGCAGATGTGACCCAGGTCACAGCTCTCTGCTTCATCTCCCATGCTGGGTGACGCTTGGAGGCCTTTCGCTGAAGTCTCATCACCCAGGACCCCCTCACTAAGCTGGGCCCCACATGTTTACCGAAGACTGTACATTTTATCCTCGCATCCTCAGTGCGCTGTGTCTGCCCCACGGGGTCACAGCACATCGCACCAGAGCAGGTCACAGTTGACATGTTGGCCTGTAATTGGAAGCGGCACTGGGCGTCCGGGAGCAACAAAAGGAAAATGTTGAAAAAGTGACTTTTTTCCCTCACATTTCCTAGTTCAAGGGGTGGAAAGTCGGAGTGCCCCAGAGCACTGTGCTCACAGCAGCCCTTGGAAAAGAGGGATGCTTCTCTCCCATTTTCTGCCCTCCCCATGCCAGCTTGCACTGGGGGACTCAAAGGGACTGGGGGACTCCTCTAGAGCAAATAAACTGGGAGTAGGGGACTTCCCCACTCTTCATCTTGCTGTTTTGGAGTACAAACACAGGAGAAGCAAAGGGCGTTCTTAACTGCAGCCAGATCCGTTTATAGTGTTGTGTAGCTCCTCAAGGCTGATTGAAATAACCAGATTCTCAGAGACAGGGTATTTCCCTTCCCTCCAGCATTGCTGTAGGAGTCTGTCCCTTCTTGTTACTGGAGAAATTTTATAGCCCTGCAAGTTGAGTCAACAGTCTTTACCCATGTCTGGAAAAAAACACCCTTGTTTTTTTAGCCCTGGGATCCTCAGCTCACAGCCCTGGGTAATCAGGATTAGCTGTTACTCATGCAAATAGTGCCACTTAAGTTTAGTTTGATCTCATTTCCACCCAGAAAAAAGGGTTTGAGGGCCTCAGAAGTGTGTTGAGAGCCTTCCACCCCCACTGAGCTTCTTGCATCACTACTCTGTAAAGCCAAAGCATCTGTTTTAAAATCAGAGCAACTGCACAATCAGAGCAATGGCAGAGTCCTGGTGCTTGATACCATGGCAAAACCCTTCCAGTAATTCCCTTTCAGATGCTGAGCAGGCGTAAAACCATCAAGGTCACCTCCAGTTTGATCTTGCCTTGTGCCACTCATTCCTCTTTTCTCAACTCCAGCAAGGGCATTAGCATCCCTTTATAGGTGTGATGCTTGCCTGGTACGGTAGCTCTTCCAAAACCTACTTGTGGGCTTATACTGCCAGGTGGAGTCTACTGTGCTAAGGAAAACTTATTTTCTTTCTCAAACCTGGTCTGAACAAATTTAAGGCAACTTGGTGGCTCTAGGACCTCATCTGGCTCCTGGTGTCCCAGCACAGCTTAAGAGTGGAGTTACTGTGAGAGAACTAGCAGGATAACTAACGTGGCAAGAACATGGTGGTTTTTCAGGAACATGGTACTATCTCTGCTTTCAGAATTCTTCACATCAAGATAAGACACTTCCCTGGAAAACAAGCTGTGGCTTCAGAATGATGCAGAAGCTGCTGGGTGAGTTTTTCCACCCTGCACCATGCAGAAGGTCAGATGAGATTATTATAATGGTCCCGCTGGCCTTAACATCTGTGAAAGTTTGCTGCAGTTCCTCTGAATAGCTACTCAGCTTAGTAGGAGAGGACTTCTTTTTTTTTCCTGTTGGCATGTTATCAGAAGAGATCAGACTAATTGTGTATTTATCTGGAATTACAGTTATGAAGCTGCTATAATAAGGCAGTAATTCATATCTTGAGTGATTTATGGCCTGAGCCTGAAAGCCCTCTGAATCCATTGATTCCAGTGGGATTTCCTAAGGCAGCAAGATACAAGGTCGTGGCAGAGCTGTTCTCCGTTGTGCTGATGATACCCTGATGGCGTGGAACCAGCACCTTCACAGCGCCACTCGTTTGTTAGGATTTACACAAAACATCACAAAGTGGACCCAGAATAAATGCAATTTGTGTACTACTTTCTTATTCACATGGCACAATACTTATTTGACAACTCCTCTCCTGCCTTCCCCCCCTATGGTACATGGATGACTTGGGAGGAGTTTTTGGTGATGATTCTTCTTCACTCCGGAACTTGCACTGTTAAAATTCATTTAGCTTCAACAAAGGAGAGTAAGGAGCTTTTATAGTCCCTGTGAAGTAGTTTTAACCTAGGACTCAAAAGACAAAGACCGCTGTTGAATAGCAATATTTATTTAGCACTTTAACATTTCTCCCTTTGGCTGTGTCTTTCCTTTTGAACTTGAGGCACAAGTTCCTCTATTTGCCTGCAAAACTCTTTTTTTTCGTGTCACACTGAATCCCCAGAAAATCCTCAAATATTCTTGCAAATCTCAAAGATATTAAGGCGTTAGCCCCCCTTCCTCCCCAGTTAGACCTTTGAAGGCTGGTGTGACTAGAATGATTTTGGATTTATAGCTCAGAGTCTGAATAAAAAATGAAGGGAAGCATTTTGCAACACCGTAGCCAGTACAATAACTAATTACTTATAGATTTTAGGTCACATTTGAAAAAGACAAATACTGAAATAAATGGATAATCATTTGGAGCTACCACTAACAGTTTGCTTAAATACTTCGGGTTAAATTCAGCTCTGCGTCATAGCAGAGCAGCTGCCTGTATCAATCCATGCTCCAGCTTCATGCCGGTGCCAGTGAGAGCCAAACTGGTCCCTTTGATCGGATCAGAAATACTTTTAGCTTGGGCTGTGTGCTGCACTGGATGGTTGGTTGGGCCTTTGCTGGACCACGCCAGTGGAAAGGGAGTTAACCAAGCAAAGCATGACCAGTTCTGACACCTAGTGAAAGAGAAAAAAATATCTGAGTGTTTTGAGGCCAGATGCTGCCTTCCACCAAGAGGTTTAGCAGAAAAAGCTACGGAATGTGTTGGCAGATTTGTGGTGACTTGACCTCACTCTGCAAAGAACAGAAGACTTCAGAAGAGAGGGGTGAAAATACAATTAGTGACCCATATATTACATCATGAGTTTAATCTTTAGATATAGCCAGCATGCATATTGAAATTTTTACCTGTCTGTAATATGAGCAGAGAACTAATTTTTTTATTGCAGTTGATGTTTAATGTGATGACTTTAATGCACTTTAAAGAACAACAAACCTCAGACAGAACAACTTCTTAGCTGTGAGCCAAATGAAATTGCCTTTTTTACATTTGCATCTGGAATCATCAATAATTTTGCTAAGGCGGGATGTGTTATGGATGCATTCAGCATAAACTTCAGGCTTTGGAAACCTGGAGAACTGGCTTTTCGTTAGTAAGCGTTTTGCTCTTCAGCATCTCTGTCTGCCTGGGTGGTGCTTCGAATTGCGTGTGCCTTCTGTTGAGGCTATGAAAATTGCATTCAGGCTCTCATCAACCTCCGCTGGCAAACTGCAGCCTTCTCCTCCGTGTCGTTTTTCTGTGGTTTGACAGTAATGCCAATACTGAGACACAGCAATGATTGGATAAATACTCTTTATTTATTAACACACATTCTCAGCAGGATCCTCTGTGATATAAAGCTCTGGGGATGGGAAATCTGTTCCTCGCTGCAGAGCTGAGCTTTCCATATCTGACTGTCTATGGAAGAGGTGTTGGCTGGGGCCAAACATCTCCACACCACGGGGCTGGGAAACCAGCAGCCTGGCTGTCTGCCTGTGCAGCGGGCTGGGGGGGGTGGCACGCGTCTCCTCCCTCCCCAGTGGACATCAGATGGGAAACTTCAGCTGCTTCCCTGTGGATTTTGATAAATCCTTCCAGCCACAGCACGTACCCCACAGTCTCTGGCTGCTCCCCATTCCTTCACAGTTGACAGAAAGCCCAGTTTTCTCCGCAAAAGGAGAGAAGTCCCAGCTTGGTGCCAAACAGCCTCTACGAAGTGTTCATCTCTTTGGAAAAGCAGGGAAAACAGTGTCAGATATGTTGGAAATGATGTTTTAGGGCTCCAGAGGTCTGTGTCCTCAAGGATCTTGCTAACGTTACCTCAGAAATATATATGAGTCAGTGAGATGGGAAGACAAACTACCCGAACCCCCCAATTCTCCCCACTCCAAATCTCTTCAGATCACGAGGAGTGGTAGGGGACAGGGATGGGAGCATCTGGAAATAACAGCATTCCTAAGGGAAAGTATTCCTTTTTAATTAATTGTATCCCTTTTATCCATGACAGTGTAATTGCATTTTGCTTAACTAAATCTTTTTAATTGGTGCTGGGAGTGAATGATAAGCAGAGCTGTACAACTCCTTGTTAGCTATTACAGATAGCTGTTGTAGGGCAGTGTAGGGTGGTTAGTTGGGAGTCTTAAAAGCTGGGGCCGAATAGCACTGAGCAGGGTGTTTGGTGAGGGAGGTGGCATGGGCACGCAAGCCAGCCTCTACATCTCAGGGCTGCCCATCTTCGTACCTCAGGGCTACCCATTTTTGTAGATGCAAGAGGCTTTTTTGTTGCTCACCAACTATCCCACGGTGACCTGTGGCACCCTTCCTGCCCCAATGGACCTTCCCTTGGACTGGAGAAGCAGACGTGTGGGCCACAAGTACCCTCCAATCCTGCTGCCCAAGGGCCTTGTGCTGGGTTTCAGGCTCCAAGTGCCACTGCTGTGACTTGTGTCCTGTCCTCACAGCAGTGAGGCTGGGAGTGAGCTGTGCAGCTGTCCCTCCTCTGTCCCTCCAAGGGGGCACCTCTGACATACTGGTGAAATCTGGGGTTTTACCTTAAAAAGAGTGTTTCTAGCTATTAAGAGTGGAGAGAAAAAAATGTAAAACTGTCCTGACTGCCTGGCAGTCTCCCATAAACCATCAGACACAAGAGACTGAATCACAAAGGTATTTTTCACTCTTCTCTTTTTAAAATCCCTTGCTGGGAGGACTGGTTCACCACAACTGGAGTTCCCGAAGACTGGGAAACCACCACAGCCTGCCTCACCCCCTTAGACCGAGCGCCCTGCTCCTGGGCTTCAGCTCTCGCTGCATGTGCCGCCAGACCATTGAACAGAATAAACCACGTTTTTGTCCTTCCCTGTGACACAGGTGGGGCATCACGGGGACCCTCTGGCCGCATCACTGGAACCCTCCAGCTACCACCGAGATGCTCAGAAGCCACGGTTCTCCATGGGAAAAGCAGGGAAGAGGGATGCGCTGGTTGAACTGACACGGTGGGGCAGGGGCAGTGAGAGTGCTGCCAGGGCTGGGCAGCCCCCGATCCCATCCCATCCCATCCCACCCCATCCCACTCCATCCCATCCAATCCCATCCCACCCATCCCACCCCATCCCATCCAACCCCATCCCACCCCATCCCATCCCATTCAATCCCACCCCATCCCATCCAATCCCATCCCACCCCATCCCATCCGATTCGATCCCATCCGACCCGGTCCCGGCGCGGCGGCCGCGGAGCGGGTGGCGGCCCTTGAGCTCCCCTTAGTGTCGGGAAGGAGCATTTTTAATAAATTCCTGTCGTCCGTGGAGATGGCTGCGGTGTGCCCGGGCAGTTCAGCACCGCTGGGTTATTGGGGAGGTACCCGGGGCTCGTCCCGCAGGTCCCGTCGCGCCAGTGGCACCCCCGTTACCTGCGCGTCCAGCCCTTGCCCTTGCTGGGAAAAGTTTATTTGACACAAGAACTGACATGAAGATAATTCAAGCCCAGTTGTCCCCTGCTAGTTTTATCCAGTGGTTCTGAAAAAAAATCTGTTTTCTTTTTCTTTTTGGAATTAAATAAGGGCTTTTCTTACCTCTACCAAAACACAACATAGCAGTGGTTATATAGAGAGCAATTTATATCAGGTGAGGAGCTGCCACAGACATCTGTGATTTGAATTACACCTGTGGAATTTAGTGTGAACTTCTGAATCTGTTAAAGCTGGACTTCAGATTTTTATTTCCAGCACCTGGACTCCTGACTCTTGTGGGAAGTGAACCTGCAGCCTAACAGTCTCACAGCCTCCACGACTCCTTCAGCTCATCTACCTCTTATGGGAACTGGGAAGAATTTCTTCCTGCTTTAATGACATCAGTGACTACTTTCTGGTTTCGCCCTGGTTTGGACAGAGGAGGATCAGACGTAAATTGTGCTGCCACCACCTAGCATCCACAGCTGTTTGTTCACAGCTGGGCAGCCTTTCTCCAAGAGGATCCGTCAGCAGTGACACAGTCAGGAAGGGTGAAATCACGGGCACCGTGACTCGGCCACAGTGGTCCCCTCCGATGGATGCTATTTCTCGCACATGGCACACCCTGCACTGGGCTCGGTTCTTCTCTTGCAGCTCAGACATGCGCTGCTTTAGCAGGCAGAAATGGTTGTGTTTCTGCTTCTTGTGTGAGCATTCTGCCCACAGCTCTCCGCCCGGCTGGCTGGGCTTCCCTCTCCGGGCCAGGCACGCAGAGCGGTTTTATGAAGGCAACGTTTGTTTTCCTGCCAAGCTCTGGTTTTACCAGCATGGTGATATCAACACAGGTCCTGGTCCTGAAACCCCTGTTTCCCTTCCCAGACCAGAATGAACTGTACTGGTGTGAGCACTTCTCCACTGGTTCCTGCATCCCTTCTGACTGGAGGGGGCTGTGCCAATGCTGCCAGGCAGCTGTGCGTTTTGGCCCGGTCCCCTTTAGCAGTGGCATTCTCAGCCCCTGCAGCCATCGCCCCAGCTGTATGCCTGCCTGAGCCACCTCGAGCCCTTCCCTTTTCCTCCTTTAGTGCCTGCAAGAGAAATGCCATTTTGTGTACTTGGCACTGAACTCTTCAGGGTTGGCATGGGCTCTCCTGGGCTGCTAGAAAATTCCTCTGGCTCCAAATTTTGCAGGTTTTACATCTGCGCTGCAAGATGAAGAAGTGGCAGGAGAGTAGGTCATGCTCTGGTTTCTGGCCATGCTGTTGGACAGTAGCTTGGCTTCAACCTGTTGCTGCTGTGCTTAGGAGCAGATGGGCTGGACTATGGTGGCCTTTGCCCTGGGCATGCAGATCTAACCCCTGGTGTCCTGACCTTAATCCTGGCACAACTGCTATTTTATGGATGCCCATTCTCCAAAAAGGAGATTGATGGGGATTTAAGTCCAGCCAAAGGGTCATCATTGGGGACTTTCCCTTGGTGGCAGTTTTGCCTTATACAAAATTCAAAAGTTTCAGCGTTTTGCTTGAAAACTGGTGAGGAACGTACCCCATTAGCAAGTGAAGTGAGAAACTGAGAGTGTAAGCACCACATGCTGATGTATTAAGACAATAATATAGCTTGTAAATCCTTTATTTCCTGACAGTGGAAATGCTTTATTTACATACTGCCACACAGAAGATAAAAGATGAAAGAAACCCACGCAGGCTCAGCACTGTCCGTGGGAGCCCTTGCAGAAAGCTGTGTAAGCCCAAGTGCCAGTACTCCGCATGCTGTTAGTGCTGGTAGGGCTTCCTACCAGAACAGAAAGCTTTTGTCTCTTCTTGTGCAGATGAGCCACTGCCCGCTTCCACCCGCTTTGAAGTAGTTGTCATTCATCACGTCTCACCCATGGTTTGTGGCAGGTGCTCCTTGCCTCCTCTAAACCAGAGCCGGGAAGGATAAGCATCTCTTTACATTTTCCTGCCGTCAAAGGCATTAGAGTGGGTAGTGGAAAACTCTTGGGATTTTCCAAACTTCTTTCCTGAGGCCTGAGACCCTGTGACAAACATCTCCTCTGGTTTAAAACGGTGATGAGCTTTGTTGCAGGCTGCACTGTTGCACCTGCGCAGTGATGGGTCTTCTCACTCACATCAGTCCTGGATGCCCCATCAGCTGCTGCTCTTACCAGCATTACTTGTTTTTTCTACTTATATCTGCATTTCTAAGCACTAAAAACAAGTTTCAAAGCTGTGTAGACAAATGCAATTATGACTAACATCAAGGCAGAGATGTGGGGTCACTTACACGTATTTCTGGCATTTTAAATCAAATGTCCATGAGCATGTTGTTGCGATGTGCCCAGCTACACGTAAACAGGCTGCTTGTCACCCGCCAAATGCCCCGTGCTGAGCATTATCTCAGACACATATAAGACTTTCAGTTAAGGTAGAAGCCTTTGGTTTAGGGTCCGTATTTTCACTCTGGAAGTTTAATTAGCTGATACTTTCCCATTATTGCTTCTATTTGTCATCCTTTTGCTTTACTGGAGCATCTAATATCTAAAGGTATGAAACGCTTAGCTTTATACACTGGATAAGGTAAGGGGTATTGCTCCTGGGGACAGGCTAGGAAACGCTCACACAGAAGGCAGGGGACTGGGCCAAGGTCAAAAACAAGGTCTGTGCTAAACCAGGATAGTATGGCACCTAGATCCCAGGCACTTACTTTTGCACTTTAACCTGTGATTGGCATCATTTCTGGAGAACATTTATATTTGTGTGCCAGAGACATCATCCCACGATTTCTGAGTATCTGCTGCCTTGGGTGCGTACACTTCACTGGGGGTTTTAGGCTCAGATTCACAACTGTACTGTGATGAAGATGGACCAGGCAGCTCAGCTGCAGGAACTGCTCATTTCCGCATGCTGATCGTGTTCTCTCTTACTGCACTAAGCTGAAGTGGACCATCTCTCCTCCCCTGTGGACCTAGAGGTAACACATGTATGAACTACTGCAGATGAGCTGATGTCAGACAACAGGAAAAGCTGTGAACTGGCTTATATGCCTGAGCTCTGGTTGTTTCATGACAGCTGGGATCTTTTGGGTTACCTGTGGGTCTTGCAGCCATTATTGAGGTATTGAAAATTCAACTTTCTCTATCAATATTTTTATGACCTGGTAGAGAGACTATAAGCACAGCCTTACGAAATTTGGTTTGCGTTATCAAGAAGAGCCCCATTGAGAGCAGCGGCGGGCAGTGGCTCCCAGGGCAGCCTCTGTGTCCCATCAAATGCACTCCACCCCAGCGTCCTCGCTGTGGGAGCAGTTGTTCACACCCCAGTCGGGCTTTGGACAGTCGAAAATTGAATGTTCATTCCCGCTGCAATTCACATCATCAAGCCAAATCTGTCCAGTGCCTTTGGAAGATGAATTAAACAAACAAGCAAATAAAAAAATGTTGAACAAAAGAAAGAGGAATATGCTTTTTTTTTTTTCTAAAGAGACCCCCATGGATAGCAGGTGTGCATTGGGTGGCACAGTTGGCTTGATGGAAATCAAACCATTGGGCACAATTCAAGCAGCACTTGACATACAGTTCCCTCATCCCAAGGAGAAAGAGCTGCCCCTTTGAGCAGATTTCCTATGCTCTCCTGCTTCTCATGTAGAGGACCTTGCTGTGGTGCCTTCTGGGTGTGTGTAACCTCCCACACCAGGCCTGGGGAGGTGGAAGGCTGTTGTGGACTCACCTCCTGCAGCTGTGAAGGCAGCGGTCGCACGGTAGTATCCCAGCATTCGGCAGACCACATTGGCATCTACGGTGCTCCAGCCATCGTCACATATTGTTCCCCAGGACCCTTGGTGAAAGATTTCCACGCGGCCCCTCCTGCCCCCTCCCGCAATTCGTATTAAATGCTTGAAGTTGCCTGACAGTTCAAAGAAGAAGAAAATAACTCTACTGGTCATACAGGCATGAGGAAAAAAAACACATTGAAAGACAGAAGAGGTGACCTCCAGAACTGGATGAATATTCCCATCTCCACAGCTGTAGCCAGGGTGGGACCAGAAGTTACTGGTAGCTCAAATCCAAACAATCCAGGGTCCTTTCCTGGGTCTGGAGAAATCAGGCTGCAACTCAGCGTGCACGCCCCTCAGTTCTGGTAGCCGTGCTGCAGGTTAACCAGTGCGTGCAGGGGGCACATTGGTCCTGATCTCAGATAACTTCGATGCCAGAAAGCAAGTGAGAGAAAAAGAAATAAAAGTCCAGTACCTTCTCCCTTTTCACCTTTGCTCCCTTTCGTTCCTGGGGAACCTGTTCCAAATTAAAAAACAAGGAAATATTTGGTAGCTGTTTGGGGGGAAAATCCAGTTATTAACCTTTTCTGAATAATTGGGTGAGTCAGAGGTACAAGGGTTCCCTTGTGGAATGGACCCTGTGAAGTGACTAAGGGTGTGTAAAAAAAAAGTGGCAAGAAAAGTAGAATAACATACAGCAAAGTCTTTTCCTAACATGTCACCCAAGAAAACAGCCACTTGCAAAATCCCATCCACTCACTCATGGGAAATGTGTATTATTCTCACTACTACCTGTAAAATGACATCTCTGATAGCGTTTGGGCTCTCCAGAAGCAGGCATGGTATCTTCCAAAGTATTTGCAAGAAGATCTACGTCATGGGATTTGCTCTCTAGGTGCTGCCATGGGATGGTAGAAAGCCACTCCCAACAGCCCTCCATATTTCTGTGCAGCATCCTGGTCTTGAGAGCAGGGATGCTGGAGAAAACGCAATGAGCTCTTCCCCCAAAATCTACCTCCACAAAGCACACATTGCCATCTCCTGCTGCGGACCAGGAGCTGAGACCCACCCGGAGGGCAGTCCCTAACCTGGGGTCACCCCAGTTATGCTTTTCTCCTCCTCCAGAGGCAAAGCTCCAGAAGAGGAGTGCACGGAGGAGCCCCAGATAGGCTCCAGTTTATTTTATTTCTGAGAACTCTTGTACTGTTCAGTGTGAATAATTAAAAGAAAAAGCATCTGGAGAACAGTTCACTTCCTGTGGCCTGTTGTGATTACTGTTTGGGGCAGTTTTCTCCTGCAGGTCTTAGGGTTTTTGGAAGCATTCTGTGATTGGAACAGAGAGGGGTAAGGATGGGGAGAAGCTGTAGTGTTGACCCTTTTGGACTATTTTTGTGTCCTGCCATTAGAGAGGCGTAGTTAAATAGCCCTGGTATTTCCAGTTCTGTGTTCCTGACTGCCACGTTTACATGGGATTTGTCCCAGCAGTGTGGTATGTTGCAAGATGTCTCTGTACAAAGCGAAGAGGAACGTGGATTGTTCCAGTTTTCTGTGAGATCGGGGATTTGAGAAAATCTAATGCATCTGTTTACTTGCATGTCTTTTAGCACACCTCCCAAAGTATAAATGTGACAATGCATATTCATTTTCTGGGAAGACTGATCTGTCTGTTGAGTTCCTCCAAATGAGCTCTGTAAACATGCCCCAGAGCAGCTTGTGCCAGTCTGTGACGTACAGTCCCAAACCCAAATGCACCATCAGCTCCACAGACCCCGTGGCAAACAGCCTTACCAGAGGATCCACGGTCTCCCTTTTCTCCTTTAACTCCCGGTTCACCTTTTAGACCTTGACTGCCGTAATCACCCTTGCTTCCTTTTTGACCAGTTAGACCTGGGATGCCTGTGTGGAAAGCAAGAAAGTCCTTGCCTTTTTCACTTCCCAGGGAAAGCGCATGATGAGCATTTCACATTGACACAGAGAAGCGGAACGTAGCATTTAAAGTGCTTTGCATCATCAGAATAAGTCATGCTGTCAAACAAGGGTTTACCTGGCGAGCCCTGGTCTCCCTTTGTTCCCTTTTGCCCTGGAGGACCTAAGATCATGAAAACAAACAAACAAAAATTTATAAGACAGATATTTATACACTTATAAAAGCTTATGCAAATTAGGTATTTATGATGGATTTCAACTCATCTAGTTTAGCTGCCTACACTATAGGCACCTATTTCTGAAGTGGGTGTCTTATTTCCCATAATACTCAGTGCAGACCTCGTCAATACAGAAAATACAGGCAGTGGAGAATCGTCTTCTCCTGACATAGATTAGCTTCTGGTCATTTATTTCATATCCTAAACTACACCGATGGGATAGACCACCCTCCAAGTGGGTCTTTACTGACCATATAGGGAGCCTAGAAATGCAAATTTAGGTGCATCAGGCATATGTAAGCACATCACTTTGGGCGAGGTGATGCCCATCCCTATCATCCAGGTATCAATGAATTCAGAAGGGTGCAGCACTTGGACTTTTGTGACCTCCTGATGGAGATAAGAGGTTGTGTGCACTATGTAAATTCAGAGTTAAAAAGGTTGATTCAAGAGAAAAACACTAGAATAGGCTTGTGCTGCAGAACATCACCCTGTCACTTGGGTGCCTGGCACAGAGAGGTGGCCTTTTTCAGATGGAAGGTCAAAGGCCTAGGTTATGCACTCCGAGTTGGCCTCTGAAGATACCCCTTCCTACAATGCTGCAGAGGAGGCCAGGACAGATGCTTGCTAGTGAATACCTTTCCCCATCAGATTTACAGCCAGTAAAATTTGTCTTCAGCTCCAGGGTAGGGAGGTGGTTGTTTGGTTCATCTTGAACTGCTGCTTTGTTTGTGTGTTTTCAATTTATAGAAAAATGCAGGCAACATCACCTCCTCATGCACATTACAGATGGTTGAAACAACCCCTCCAGTGAGGAGCTACCTCTCCGGCAGTCTGGCAAAGGCCCAGGCCCACCATGGCATCCTGGGATGCATTGGGGGTCCAAAAGCAGAACTCAACAAATCTCCTCCTTGCTGTTGCAGATCCATTTCCAGTGTCTGCATGATACATGTTGTTGACCCCAAACTTGTTTTGTTCTCCTTTACCTGTTACTCCACTGTCTCCCTTTTCACCTTTGAGTCCCGCAGTGCCTGGTATTCCTAAAATTGAAAACAAATCAGTAAGGACAAAGCCATCACACAAAGCAAGGCCAGAGTAGGAGGTCAGTGAGTTACAGGTTTGAGTAGCATTGTACCTGAACTACCACTGGGCCCACGATCCCCCTTCTCCCCTTTCTGACCAGGTCTGCCTTCGATGCCAGGAGTTCCCATGGGTCCATGTTGTCCAGTTACACCTTGAGGTTGAGCAAAAGCAGCACATGTGAAATGCAACACAACACATGAAGGAGAAAAAAGAAAGATAGCTCAATCACCAGCCCCTGCACTGTGCAGAGTGAGTTGACCCTATGAAGGTAAAACAAATGCTGCGTCTCTCCGAATTGCAGTCCTCCCCCGGCAGCGCTAATCTTAGCGGTGCAGTGAGTGATGGTCTGGAGTATGGCTGTATGGACCCAGGTTCTTGCAGACTGTCAGCCTGGAGAGGCACAAGTGCTTTCCTAAAACAGCAGCTGGTTTCTGCCCTTGTGTGTGCACACACATCAGGAAGGAGGACATGGCCCTCCACAGTACAGGTCCCTTCTTTCCCTCTCACTCTCCTGCACAGTGAGTGGGGCCCAGGTGAGATAGCCAAGTCTGCAGGATGGGTTTGCACAATGTTGATGTGGTTTCTTCATCTAATCATCATCTTCTCTTACCCATGCTGGGATCTGGCTGAAGTTTTCCTTGTCATGAAGCACCATCTAAAAGAGATCAGTCTCATACCTTTGGAAGAAACTGCACCTTCTGTACTGCTTACCTGCTTCTCCTTTCTGCCCAGGCCGTCCAGGCTCCCCCATGCTACCTATAACAATATCCTAGCATCAGTGCTAACGAGGCTTAGCCAAACGCTTCAGCTAGAGCAGCCATCCACCATGGCATGCAGGTGCTGATGGTGGGTTGTGCTGTGTCCTCTGCACTTACCATTGAAACCCGGCAGCCCTGGGACTCCCTGCTGTCCCTGAGGACCCATGGGTCCACGGGGCCCGGGGTCTCCCTTCTTGCCCATTTCACCTTTCTGTCCTTGGACACCTGTCAAACAGCACAGCACACATGTATAAATTCAAAAAACCAGATTTGTTGTCTCTGCAGCCAGTGGAGAACCTCCATCTACCTGCATCAGTAGCAGAGTTTGGCCTTGCACCTGCATTTACCACTCAGTGGCACTCCCCTAAAGCTGTTGGAGAACAGGGCTGGATGACACCTCAAGAATCTGTATGAGCCACCTCTGGCTCTGCCAGCCTGTCTGACCAGATCTTTGTATGACCTGCTGTTAAAGACTTGCAGTGGTGCCCTGACACCTCCCCAGTCTAATCCCCAAACTATCCCTACCACTAGAATGATTTCTTCTCTAGTTAAATATCCCTTATTGCAGTCTGAATCTTCCCTTCTTCTAGCCACAGTGGAGACAGAGGACAGCACATTCCACTCCTGTGCTTCCAGGGAATTGTCACATCTCCCCTTAGCCTTCTCTTCTCTGAACAGGTGATCAACATGCTCCCAAAGAGCTGGATTACTTGAAAGTGCCTCATGTAAAGACTGACATCTCCTTCATCTTTCTGCTCCAGAATTATCCCAAAGTCCTCACCTTTTGGTATTCCTCCTACTGTCGCTTTCATCTTCTGGAGCAACCCATTCTAATGAGCACACTGGAGCATGTGGGATCTGATGGAAGATCTGAGGAAGCTCTAATCAACCTGTCCAACTGTCCTCCCTGGTCTGCACCACAGACATCATCTGCTTTCTTTTTCTACCCTGCTTTCAGCCTTTCCTCTCTGGGTGCAGCCCATGTGAGACCACTGAACAACAGCTATCCAGGAGATGCCCACTAATGCATGTCACATGGGACAAACACAGTGCATAACTCTTCTACTTAAGGTGTGTAAAAGTGTGGCTTATATAAGATACAAGGTTCTCAGAAAAAGGTTTTGCTAAAGTGAGGACTAACATCCACATGCTTGTGTGTGTAAATTATATTGTGTTATTTTATACCATGAAAATCCTAGTGCAAACATCACTGCTTTAATCTGGGATGGGCTGATAATTGAATACCTGCGGCTTTCATTAGACAAAGGTGGCTTTATAAAGAGACTTCCATGGTGCAGAGTCAACATTTTGCACATCCCCTTCCCCTAGCCCTCCTTTGGGAACTTTGCTGAGGCATGACATGAAATGAAATCCCTTCAGATCAAGTTGAATGTGCTGTTCATCCAGCTGCCTCATTGACTGGCAAGCCACGCCCAGGGGTGCCTGGATTTCTATGAAATATCTGACCTATGAAGACTTCTTCTGGTGTTCTAAGTAGAATGTGTTTACACATGAATACATGGGAGAATCTTAAAATTGTTGAGATGGTGAAGAAGTCTTACCTGTGAGCCCCATCTCTCCTTTTTCTCCTCTCATTCCTGGTTCACCACTGCTGCCAGGAGTACCAGGATCTCCTTTGCTCCCCTTCGCACCCTGCAGTCCATGTAAGCCTGCAAGGACAACGCCACTTTTCCGATGCTTCTTTGGGTGTCACGTCTAGTGAATGCCAGCAGCACGCCACGAGGCTCAGCTGCGGGCATGAGCCAAACGCCGTGTACTTGAGAGTGGTGCTGATGGCAGTGGGGAACTGGCCCACCGTGACCAGTGCATGTTGACTTTTAAAATAACATTTTTTCCAGCTAAGTTCTGCTTTGGTTCACATCACTTTTGCATAGGCTTATTTCCTTCAACTCCAATGACATACTTACTGACTTACACCTTGACTGAGGACAAGATTGCCTATAAAATCATTCATAAAGCTGCTTTATGTTCATCCACAGAAGTAATTCAGGTGTCAGAAAAGCCTTACCTTGGATTCCTCGGTCTCCCTTTGTCCCCGGTGGTCCCTGTAGCCCTGAGATGTAAAATACATATATCAGCTGACACACATCATCTATTCACAGTAATGGCTAAGAAGAGATTAATTTTTTGATCATCCTTTGTGCATGCACCTTCGGTCACCACTGAGGCCAATCTTCAGCTGGCAGGGACCAGCACAACCACTCAAGAAAAGTCTGTGGATCTCGGCTGAGTGCGTGGCTGGGCAGGGGCCAGCTGTCCTCCAGCCAAGCCCAGCTCGTGGGGACCTTTGGGGAGATCTTTTCTGAAAAGGCACTGAACTATTGGGCTATGATGTATAATAACGGTGCTTGGCGGGAGGTGCTGTTTCAATGTCATAAGTGCAGCCAGGAAGATATGAAAACATGATTTTTTAAAAATGTATTTTTTTTTTCTTCAGAAAAGCTCATCAGTGTAGCCAAGAACTAGAGATGGATGAGATACAGACCTGACCTAATAAGGGTTGCATCTTAGATCATCATCACAGGATCACAGAAACTCTGGTTTCTCTGGACATTGCCTAGTCCAACTTCTGCTCTAAGTGGAGTCAACATTAAGTCATTTATCTCCTGCAGCGGGTGTAGTTCTACCCAAAACCCCCAGGTACCCAGGGCAGCAGCTTGTGCATGGCCGTGGAGGGGAGCACTTGCACCCAGCTCATTCCTGAGTCTGTGAGGTTGTTTCCCCAGGGACAGGGTGGGCAAGGTCCCAGATCTGTCACTGTTTGTTACATGCACTGTTCAGCTGGGGCCCTATAGATCAGGGGTTGGGGAGGTCTCCTTGAGTTGTCCTGGAGTGAGTTGGACAGCAGGACTTGCTACATCTGGGTCAGAAAGCCCAGCTATCCACTGGTCATGGGATGCACATAAACTCCCTCACTGGTCCCCTCTTGTCTCACATGGAGGTTTGGGATGGTTATTGCAGATAATGACCAGGTACAGTTCCTCCATCACCCCTTAGCTTTTCTGGTGGGGTAGAAGTGAGGAGGCAGAGCCAAAATGCTCCTCTGTGGTGGTCACTGACTGTTGCAGGAGCACTGGGGCAAGCTGAGGCTCCCTGGGATCAGTCAAAAGGTGCAGCAGGTCTCCTCAGGGCCAGGGCACTGGGTGTCTGCACATTGGGTAGGATCTCTGTCTAGAGACCAAAATCTCAAATCCTCACTTCAGGTCTCTTTGGGGGGAAAAAAGAGAAAGAGGAAAATTTGTTTACGGCTCATTTACCAACATACCTGGTGGACCAGGATCTCCTTTGTGTCCAGGAGGCCCTGAAATAAATATTCAATGGATATTTTTCAGTAGTCAGCACTCAGTGAGGAACATACCAGTATGGGGTTGATAGGCTTGAGGTCTGGGCTGAAGACACCACCCTTTCAGAGGTCACCCAGAGCTCAAGTCTACAGGTTACAGCAGGGGAGAGCAGCCCGGAGCTGCTCATGCAGCTGCAGCGGGATCGGGGAGGGCTGCATGGGGCTGTGCTCCAGATTTTCCAGGTGTGTCCAGCTCCCCAGCCAGGGCAACTGAAGCCAGTGTCCAACCCTGGGCACTGTGGCATCACTAACTGACTAAATCTTGCCCTAGTTATTTGTTCATCTGAAACTTGTTTTTGACCCAGCTTTGCCAGTGGTGCAGAGGAACCAGCTCTCCCCACTGCACAGTCAGCATGGAGAAATGAAGCCATACCTGCAACCAGGGTGATGTTCTTCATCATCATCATCAGGTTTGCATTGCTGCTTTTAATTATGGTGACTTCCTCTTCTAAGCTTCTCCTCCAGTTTTCTTCATGTCCCATGCGCTTCTCTGCAGAGTGCCTTTCCAAAAGCAGTTTGTTGGCAAAGGAGCTTTCCAGAATCTCTTCTGTATAGGAGGTATTTTGTTCTTGGAATTTCAATATCTCTTGCTGCATCTTAAACACTGAGGAAACAAAAGGCCCATGCAGTGAATATTCCCTGCCCGATCAGGCTGGGAAATGCCTGTTTGGCAAAGCAGCTCCTCAGCACCCGTGGAGGACACCTGGGGTTAAACACCACAACCGTTTGACCTGAGGAGTCAGGAGTGCAGCTGGGAGTGCTTTTGCAAATGCAAAGCACAGATACGGGGTGGGGGAACCATTTCGTGCAGCGGCTGCTTTGACTTGTGGTGTGCAGAGGAGCATCTGAGCTTCCTCAGAGGTTTCCTATGTGCATACTCATCCCTGCTCACCCGTGCCGCCCGAGAGCACCCAGCGAAGCTGTCTTTTGATGTCAAGCCCGCAGTAAGGTTGCAGCATTACCTTTGTATGCCAGCAGCACTTGGCCGGCTGTCAGCAGCAGCAGGTAGACGCCAAGGGCTGCCCGAGCACAGCATGCGGATGGCTTGCTTTGGCTTCGAGGCTCTGCAAACCAACAGAAGTAGGGTAGACACCCTCTCACATCTCTCTCACTACAAATTCTGGTCACTTCCAGCCATTTCAGGCTTGGCCACGATAAATTAGCAGTGCTTTCCCGTAACAGGGAGCAGCAAGGTCCCTCTGTGAGACTGCCAGGTTCTGCAGGCAAGGCAGGCTGCCTTCCCCTGAGCCAGGCTTTGCACTGCAATTCACTTGGCCATCTTTTCCTTAGCCAATTTTACCAGCTCACTTCCACCAGGACTTAATCCAAGCTATAACAGTATGAGTGTGGTAGTTCTCCCCTTTCTGCATCAACAAACTCCCTGTTTCCATCACTTAGTTGTCCCAGGCTGCTGTTCAAAGAGGGTTGCTCAAAGCACATGCCCTCTCCATCCAGAGTGCCGCATACATGCGATTCCAACAGTGAGGCATGTATACATCGAAACAAATGAAAAATCAATAATAAACTGAACTGCAGAACAAATGAAAACTAGTCGCAACATTTAAAACAAATTGTCACCAGCAAGCGTAAAAGAAATAAACTGCTTTGTCAAATTTTGGCCTTTAGGGAAAACAAAGTATTTCAGAAGCATTAATAACTACTTCAGACATTCAGTAAGTTACCCTTAATTGATTTTTTTCAAAGTAATGTAATCAGTAGTTTAAAGTTTTAGCTTTAAAAGAGTACAACGATTTAATTAGTTTTACAATAGAATGGTTTAGTCAGCAATGAAGTATTTATATTCAGCTAAAAATTAATAAACTTACAGTTTCTATTGTATCTGGTGATTTCAGTATCTTAACTATAAAGACATGAAAGTTTTACTGAGTGAAATTAGGCATTTTCTAAAACAGAAAAAGAACTAATTTTTTTCTGATGCTCAGCATCAGCTTTGGGCACTTTCGCATAATTCTCTTTTTAAATGGTCATTTAATTTAGTAGCAAAATCACTGTAAAAAGCATTTAATATGCAGTATAAATACAATATTTCTCTTTTATGCACTGCTTTCTTCATAGACATGATAAAATCCATATCAATCTATTTAATAAAAAGAAACCTTACCACTTATCTGAAAGGTTGTAGTAGCAGCTGAGGCAAACCCAATCTTGTCTGAAATACTGAAATTGTTCATATCACTTGAATTTCCATCTTCTCCGTATGTGTCTTTAGTGTTCATGACAAATTTCTTGTGGTTAACCTAAAGCCTTGTCAGATCATGAACAATAAAGAACTGAAGGGACTGCCCATCTGCCTCCTGATTTGGTATGCTTTCTGATATGCTTTTCCTATCTGCTCAGTTTTTATAGACTTGTGAGAACTCTGATGTGGTAATTCAAACAGTTCCTCAAAAAACCCCACAGCTAAGATGTTCAGCTGCTCTTGTGAGCTCATTTGAGGACACTGTGTCCATGGAGCCTCAGGAAGGATCCTGCAAGAAGTTCAACCCTGAGTTATTCAACATCTCTACAGTTTAGCAGGGTTGGGAATGAGGGGCTATTTTGCTTCTAACACAAGTAAACCTCCTCACTTATCCAAGAAGATCCCAGGTTCAACGTTAGCTTGGAGGTCCATCCCCTGGGAGGGGAGGTGAAGCACTGCATAGTAGTGAAAAACACATTAACTTGCACCAAGATGATGACTTAATGATGGTGCACGACTGAAGTGCAAGAAAGGAAAGAATCAGGAGGAGTTGTAAAGACAAGCAAATGACGGTGGGGTAGGGGATGCTGAAGCCCAAATGGGTTTGGGATGTTATGGAGAAGAGACACTTGCAACCTCCTTGCCAAGACTCTCTCCAGCCCTTGCTTTCTCTCTGACCCATTTTCCACACCCACGGACACAATTCCTACCGCCTCACCACTTCTTTGCTCATGTTCTGTAAATCCACCCCTGCAGACCTCACCGTGGCATATGGTGGTTTGGCATCTCCATTTGTGCCGGAATTGATTTTGATTTTGCAAAACGAAGTGACTCACCCAAAACCGCAGGCGAAAGCCTTCGGTAGGGGCCGGACAGAGCCCTCTGCACCCACGCTGCTACTGCCACATGCTGCCCTCCCCAAGGCGCAAGGCAATCCCCATCATATGGTCTTCTCCTGGGCTGCGGGTCTGTGCTCATCTTGGGGGCTGCTGGGTCCTCGCCGCTTTGCGTGGCCATGGAAGAAAGTGCGGTGTAAGCTTCAGGCAGGTGTGAGCTGGAAATTCACACCCTGAAGGCCCAGTGCAGATGAAGCCCTCTGTTCTGCACCTGACGTATAGATCTCTTAAGGGCTTAAAACAAAAATATGTGGGGATTTTTAAATCCACTTCTGTGTTCTCCTTTCAAATGTGCTTGTGCAGCTATGACCTGGTTTGGCACCAGCAGGGAGGAAGAACAATCCTCCATTGTGTAGGAAATGGGATAATTTGCTTCCTTGTGAAGGGCTCATGTGCCCCCTTGAATTAGGGTGGCTTGAGAGGTTACCACCGATCAGCTGAGCCATAATGGCTACTTCTGCGTCCTCTCCCTTCGTGGTGTCACCTCCCCACTGGGGTAAGGGCTCATATCCAGCCCATTTCTAATGGTATGAGTCGTTCAGCTGACCACTCTGCGTAAGCCTGAAGCCATCTACTCTTGCTGGACCAGGCGATGAGCTGGGCATGACCACACTTGTGACACCAAGTGGATGTTTATAGGGATGGCTGTGGTTCAGGTGCATGCAGAGAGCAGATTTACAGCATAAAGGCTTTTAGCCACACATCTAGGCACATCCATTTTATTTGAAAAGTATTAAAAAGAAGCTGGCAGCTGTAGTTCTCAAAAAGCCCTTCTAAAAGGAAAAAGGTGCTATTAGATATTTGTGCCCTCCTTCCTGGAGAACGACGTTCAGGGGTATGTTTTCCTGCCTCTCATGGTCATACTGTAGCTGTGCCATTCTCAATGGACCAAGTGGTATGGGTGTAAAAGCAGGGGTAGAGACCCCCAGTTTTGACAGTCCTGATCCAGGGTTCAAAGTCCAATTCTCCACTTAGCTATTTGGGGCGGTCAATAGCAAAGTCATGATCCCACCCAACTTTGCCTGCCAGCCATGGTTGCCTACCCAGCTGGTCAAACTTAATTCTCCCCTTATTTCTAGTCGATTTAGCCCCATGCATCTCTGCACGCTGCCACATTCCCATCAGTCAGGTGAGTGTCTACCCGCCTGGGAGCATCGCGGTGTGTTTCCGTCTGGATGTCAACCTCTGCAAACAGGTGACAGATTTCCCTGTGCTCATGGTGCCGGGGGTCGCAGCCATGCCACAGATGTCAGAGATCATGTACTGACATGCTCGCTCAGCCTTTGCATCCGCTTGCGGCCGCTGCCCCCAGTGTGCTTTCTGCTGCCTTTCGTTTCTCGCGGCGCCATCACTGACTGCAGCAATAGATTGACTCTGATTGTGCAATTGGGGTTACTAAATCAGGAAAGAAATAAAGAAAAGAAACTGCTGGTTCAGTGCAGTCTCCCTACGTCAAGAGTTTGCTGAAATAATGGGATTATTAATAGAATAACAGTTTCCAGCACATTACGGGGCATGTCAGCTGGGCCATCAGCCTCACCCTCCGGGCTCTCTGCTAGGAATTGCCGGCCCCTCTCCCTCGTGCTGCTCATCCTGCCTCCCCTGAAATGCTCTGACAGTATTTTGGGGAAGAGCCTGAAGTCCTCGGGCTTATCGCTTCCCTTCTCATGCTCAGACATTGGTGGTTTGTGCCGGTCAGAAGGTGCTCCTTGTACTCTCATCGCAAAGACGCACCACATCTGAACCAAGTGTTATAACAGACTGCAGCCACCTCAAAGTCACGGGCCTGGGGGTAACTGCTGGTGGAGAGAAAAGGAAATATCTGGTCCCTGGCCAACCCTGCTACCTTTCTCATCTCCTTTCACCACTGCTGCCAGCTGCAGGCGTTTGCCACCACCAGAAGCTCATGGCAGAGCAAAGAGCTGTAACATCAAACTCCAACCTGGCATTAACTAAACACAGCATTTTCCAGCAGTGATACCGTTAGGGAGCTTGGACAGATGTTAGCCTCCTCAGGATAAGCATTTACCCTGAAAGAAGTGAATTTTTGATTTTTTTAAGGTTTTTTTTTTCCCAAATGAGAAGATGTCCTAGCTCAGAGGTGTTTCTCCATTTATCTATGGGGTGGTAATTTTTCCAAACTCATCTATTTGATTGCAGGCTCTCTTAGGCGTCAATGAGCAGAATTCAGGGGCCTTTGGTGCCCCTCCAAGGGCAAGGAAGAGAAGAGGTGATGGCACAAACAGGCCCCATGTCAGGTAAGCCGGGACAGCAACCTCCACCCTTTCTGCCATCACCTCTAGACCAAAGTGTGAGTGGCAACCAGAAGAGGTGACAGTCTACCCCTTATCCCAACACCTGCACTCATGTTTCTGCAGATGGGCTTCAAAAAACCAAAAAGTAATCCTGCCCACAGACCACACTGCTCTCCCACAGAAACAAGTAGCCATGGTTTGACCTGGGACACAGCTGATAGATGCACACCACAAAACCATCAACAACCAGAGATGTACAATTGGTTCTGCAGTGGTAGGTTTGTTTGTAAACTAGCTTGTTTTTTTCTTTTTTTGACCTATGTTACCCGATTATTCAATCTTTTTCTCTTTTTGTAACGAACAAGGTTGGTGAATTTTGACATACCAGTCAGCTCTTGTGGTGGATTGACCCTGGCTATCAGCCAAACACCCACCCAGCAGCTCACGCAGTCCCCTCTCCCAAAGGATGGGGAGAAAATAGAAGGAAGGTGAAGAGTCATGGGTTGATACAATGACAGCTTAATAGGGAAAGCAAAAGCTGCACTTGCAAGCAAAGCAGAGAGAGGAATTCACTCTCTACTTCCCATTGGCAGGCAGATAGGCAACCACTTCCTTGGAAGCAGGGCCTCAGCACGTGATGGTTATTTGGGCTGACAAGTGTCCTAACCACAAACATCTCCCCTTCCTCCTTCCTTCCCTGAACTTTTATTGCTTAGCTCGACGTCATATGGCGTGCAATATCCCGGTGGTCTGTTTGAGTCAGCTGCCCTGGCTGTGTCCCCCTCCCAGCCTCTTGCCCATCCCCAGCCTACTCACAGCCTTGACACAGTGCAAGCACTGCTCACCAATATCCAAAACATGAGTGTGTAATCAACACTCTTCTAGCCACAAATCCAAAGCACAACACCATATGGGCTGCTGTGGAGAACGTTACCGCCATCCCAGTCAGACCCAGTACAACTCTCCAGTATGACGTTGTTTATGCTAAAATGCCCTGTTCTCCCCAAGGAAGGACCAAGGACTTTGATGCCCATGGACACTGAGAGGCACTGCTGAATTCAGTACTTGTCAAAGTACAGTGTGAGTGATCCACCAACCAGCAGCTCATGGAGGTGCCAGGTCTCGAGGTCTCTCTGTGAGTGTCCCTGGCTCAGCCCTCGTCAGCACCCCCTGTAAAAACGTGGACCCAGCTCTAAGGGCAAGAAATGATGTGGTACCTGGACAGTTTCCATGCAGAAGAGAAACCGAGGCCAACATGCAAGATCTGAACAACCGTGATTTGTGCCGGGGCATTAAAACAAAGCTTAAGCCTGGACCCAAAGGGGAGCAGGGGCCTTGTTGTGAAGCCCCCCATGTCCCTGCATGCCTGGAGCCATGCTCAGGGGGTCTGGCTGCTGCAGTAGCACCTGGGTACTCCTGGGACCACGGAGAAGCACTTGTGCTAAAGCAATAAAATCCCAGGCGCTGCCTGGCTGACATTTCTCCTTTCTAGCTTAATGTGTTGCTTGGCTTTGTTGTAGAGATTGAAACCAGATTTTCTTTCCCTTCTATGAGTTATGTTAATTTGTGTTTCATCAGAACTTGCCTCTTCTCCCCCCCCTTTTTTTTTTCCTCCCTTTAGGCTGGATCCAGCTGCACCATGAATTCAAGGAACCACCTGCAAAATATTTTAATGACTTCAACCTGCTCTTTGAGGTGAATTAATACCAGGGCAGCCTCAGTAACATGGTGAAATAGTCAGGCTTGGCTAAGTAGGCCACCCTCAAAGCTGAAAAATGTGTTCTGCAAGGCAGCCACTCCTGACAGGCAACTCTGTTTTCAAGGTCCCCTGTACAGTGTATTGCTCCTCACCTTGAAGACAGTTGTCCCCTATTCAGGTAAGAGCCGATTCCAGAGATTGGATGATGTATCTCAAACCAGCTTAGAAACAGGAGGAATAATAAGATGTGCAAAGACCAGCTGCATGAAGAACGGGTTAGATCTGTTAATGGTCTGCTATAAACACCGCAATTACAGCTGAAAGGAGGCATCTCCCGGGGCTCACTCTGCACGGAGCAGCTCGGTGCTGTAGGGAGAGATCAGCTGCTCCCTAATGCTCCTTTTTGCTGGGATTCTTTGGTTCATCTCATGCTTTCAACAAGGCCAAAAAGACTTCTCTAAGCACAGCTCACAGTGTAGCCATGTCCCCACTTTCCTCCATCCCTTGGGCTTTTAAAATCCCGGAGTCATTTTAGATTTGCTAAGCAGCTATCAGCCATGTTAAATGATGCTGCAAGTGCTGTTGTGGTCCCCTCTGCCCAGATGTGTGCCCCACAACCAACCCAGCCAGGCAAGAAGGTCCTTAACCTGCCCTCATCTCTTTTTTTTCAGGAAAATCTCTGGGATTATATGAGGTTCAGAGTCATTCTAGTTTTAGGTATTAAACTAGGCAGGTAGTCAGCAGATCGTTCAGAAGGACATTCCTAAAGAGGTTTAGTATCGAGTATTGTCCTTGCACTGGGGCACATCCCAATTAATTGTCTGCACATCAATGTGTTACTCTGGATTTATCTCAGGGTAAACAAATTAAGGAGCTAATACTTGGGCTGCCACTGAAGGACACCACAGGATGGTTCGACTCTGATAAGGTTTCTGACCCAAATTTCCATGTCCTGAATGCTACTGGCAAACACTTCAGCTTGAAAATCCATTAACCTGTAACCACCCTGTGCCCCTTATTCAATGAATGCGGAGAGCAAACGTGTGTGAGCAGCTATATACACAGACTTGAAACCATCACTGACAGCAGTCCGTACAGAATTAACTCAAAGCAACTGTCCTGTAAAACATGTGTGCAGTGCTAGGCACTAAAGCTCAGCCCCTGAAAATGCTTCAGACTCCCCTGCCTTGCGGTTTTCTGCTGTCCCTAGAGAGCAACAACCAGCCCTGCTGTTCAAATCATCTCCTGTAATTGCTATGGTGACACTGGCTGTTTCAGAGACCCAAAGTCATGGCTTTTTCCCTTGAATTTCCTTCCTTCATCACCTGCCCTCTTTTCTCATGTCCTTTTGCTGTCCTCCTGTGCAACTCCTCTGGGTGCTGACATGACCGCGCTGCTCCCATCTGCTCCTCGCAGCTCTGCAAAAAACCTCCATTCCCTCTCGGTGACTTTCCTGCTTGCCAGTGACAGCCACACGGGCTGAGCTTGCTCAATCTCCTGCTAGGAAATGATAAGCTTGAGTGTGAAACCCCCAGCATCAGCACAGGGGAAAAAAAGTGACAGAAAAGGAAAAGACACTTTACTGGAAGCTTTATTGCCATCCTCCAAGGCACCTACAAGAAACCGTAGTTGGTTTGCAATCAGTGTGTTGCTCCCCACAGATCTCGCCTTTAGGTTAGTCTGGGTTGTTTTCCTTTAATTAGGGCCAATAACTGATTGCTGCTTCTCCGTTATTGTCTTTAGCAATGATAACTGATTCTTAATTAATTAGTTTGATTCTCCACTATTTCTCAGCATGAAGGTGTTTGCCTCAGGGAAAGGGAATGAAAAAACAGTGAGGGATGGCAAGAGTGGGGTGAAGCATTAGTCAGGGCAGAGCAGGGACCCTTGTCAAAGTGGTGAGGGGCTGGGAGAGGAGGGTGCAGTGGGTGCTGCTGGCTTAGCGTGTCACTCCTGCAGCACTGGGAGCAGGTTGGTGTGTCTGGGGCCATGAGTAAGGCTTGCCCTGCATCATGGATGGTGTGCTAGGACTGGAGTGTTTGTGAAACATTTGGACTTGCCTTCTCACCTGCCAGTGGCAGGCTGGTGCTCCTCAGAGTTCACATTTGCTACCGTGCATGAAAGGCAAGTGTCATCGCCGCTTCTTTCCCACGCAGAAACAAAAGCAAAGCCCTGGTTCAACATTCTCCTCTGAGCATCTCGCAAAATGGGCTCATGCTAATACCAGGAGTGACTTAAGCTGGTATCAAAAAAGCAAAGCAAATTACTTTTTCTTTGCATGCTTTCAGATGCTTTATTTCTTTCTAGGAAATTGAAAGCAAGTGTCCAAATGCCTGGAGAATTACACGATGCTCAGATCTTGCCAGTGGCTAACTTCCCTGAGGTGTGGGCAAGACTTTCTAGGCAAAAAAAAATCCTTTTGTACTGACCTTCAGGCTTTTGTGCCTCTTTCCATAATCAACACACATCTTCTTTTGAGAACTAGCTGGGAATTCCTTTCCTCCTGCTCCACTGACTATTACAGATCAAGCAGAGCTGAAGCGTTTTGATGAATAAAACTAGAATTTGCTCCACAGCCCTGACCTTTGTCTAATTCCAACATTTTCCACTAAACTGCTTTTTTTTTTCAAAAGTAACAGGAAGCAGCAGGTCTCTAGGATTCTCACATTTGCATAAGAGTTAAAGACCCGAAAGGCTTGAGCAGAGAAGCTGGAGCCTTCAACACCGTTAATTCAAGAGTACACTGTTCCCACACGCCTATGGGTGTTTGAGCAGAGTTTTGACCTAAACCTGTTCAAAAGGGCTTCGGATGCCGCAGCCTCTGCATGCCCCTTACGTGTTGCCTAGGTAGGCAGGTCCGTACGGCAATGGTTGTGGGTGGTAGTGGTAGAGCAAAGAATAACCAAGTACCATTGAAGGCTGGTTCAATACAGACATGGTAATCACTGAAATTAAAAAAGTATGGTTCTTAATAAATTCCCTCTGTTCTAACCACCAGGGAATCTGGCAGAAGGCACAATTTAAGCAAAAACAAACACCGAAACCACACATGTATATGTATTTTAAAAGAAACAAACTGAGAAGGAAAGGGAGAAGTCAGTTAGAAATAGGTTTTCATTGTCAGTCAAATATTTAACTCCAACCCAATAAAACAGTGAGATCAGCTCGACATTATTTGCCTTTATTAATGAGTTAGATATCTTTAATTCAATACAGCACTCTTGATGGCATTGAGAAATTCTACATGGAAGCCACTTATTTACATTTATTGTCATGTTCGAATGAACTGAGCTGGTGAAAATGTCCATGTTATAGGTTGTTTAACCTTCCCAAGGCATGTACAGATTTAGGGTCTCACTCAGAGGATGCTGGTGTCAAACGGCAGCTTTTGGGAGATGTCAGTAGGCTCCGAGTCAGGCAGGACCGGGGAAAGCTGTGAGAGAAGCTGCAGTCACAGTGAGAAAGCTGAGTGGTTCTGTGTCTGCTGTTGCGGTTGATGGGGGGCAGGAGAGCTGGAGGACATTGGCTAGAAGACCCCTGGAGCTGTGGTGGTCCCCAAAGCCCTCCTTGGTGCTCCTCGAAGACACCTCCCCAACAACACTGGGGCCAGCAAAGGACACAACCATGCCTCAGATGTTCCTTCCTTCTTGGTGAGGCTCCAGTAGAAGCCCTGGCTGACTCTGCACCCATGTTTCATGGCTGAAATCAAGGGGTCAGGCACGTGCGTGGGGCTCGGTGCATTTGCCAGTGCTGGCCTGGGTGAGGGTTGATAGGGGAGGTCAGCCCAGCTGGTGGGAGGCTGAGCCAGGCAATCTGGCTCCCACTACCCTCCCAGACACATCTGAAAGGGATTTGCAGAGATCTCAGGATGAGGCTTTGAGACTCTTTCCTTGCCAAAAAAATTAGAAAGATGTGAAAAATTAGAGATCCTGATGTCAATAAAAGCATGTGACAATTGCAGTGGGTTTCTGACTATCCTAATTTCTTTAATTAAACTGCACCAAGCGAGCAAGCTGGTAAGCAGTTCTCACTGCGATGTAAGTGCATAGCTGAGAGAATTGGACCAAGGTGCCACATGTTAATCATTATAGGATTTTGTCTGCACAACATCAGTCTTGCATAGATCTGCTTATGAAATCATACCTTTCCCATTAAACACAGTTCGAGTTTTGAAAGGGAATTCAGATTGGCTTGGCATGAACCTTTGTATAGGGCTAAGAAAACCTAGGAGAGATGGCCCTGCTTTAGGTAAAGAAAAAAATTAACCTTACTTCTCTTTTTGTGGTGCGTTGAAAAGTCTCTGCTTAAGGACTGTGGATTGATGGAGTGACCTGAGGTGGGAAGAACATTAAAAAAGATGTCAACATGCCAATGAATGTGTGTGCCAGAAATAAATGCATTATTTGTTAGTTCGCCAGAGCAAGCTAAAGAAAGGTGTTCTTTTATGGAGAGACACAGTCTGGTAGCTCACGTCTTTAGGGAAAAAAATGATCAAAGCCGAAATGAGCTCAAGATTCCGAATGTCATCTCACCTTCAGAGTTCATTCCCTCAACCAGTCAAGGACCGGATATTTGATGAATAAGATCCAGGGGGGATCTCAGCTCTACACAGAGACTTGGGTGTACATTTTTTTTTAACTGTCCGCTGCTTTCCCTGCATAGACAACCTGAAACTCTGGATTAGAAGTGGCCTTTGAGAATTTGTCCCAAAACTTTTCCCCAAACCAACAAGAAGAATAGCAAAATCCTAAAGCAAAATGAAAAGAAAGTGGATCAAGGTCATAGATTTCATTCTCCGGCTTGAGAGCGTGAAGATCCAGACTAATGACAAGCAGATGGAAAGTTGGGCACTGGTCTAAGTTGGCTGCCTTTTGCAACAGCAGTAAGGCTTGGTCTATAGTGCAACATGTTTCTGGTGCAGATATGCTGGCTGGAGAGCAAAAACCATCACACCTCCTCACAGAAAGCTGAGCCAAGAAATTTTTGTTTTAGATAGTGTTTTGTCAGCCTAGCAACATTGTTAGTAGAGATGATATAGCTCTGCTGGCAGAAAAATCCTAAATTGGTACATGCAAAAGTCTGATGTGATGTCTCCAGCGGCATGGCCTTACCAGGAGAGGATATATCATACCAACAAGCTCTTCCTTGGCGGTCTGCATGGACCCTCTAGCTGGGGATGAGCCTGAGCAGCTGGTGACAGGAGGAAGGAGGACCCATGCCATAGCTGGCTCTCAGCTCTGTCCCCTGGTACCAACACAGGCAGTGGGGCAAGAGATGGGGTCCCTTGTCTGGTTTGGCACAGATAAAGTCCTCAGAGAGGATAAATCCTAATGCTTGTTGGCATGTGAATGATATCCCTGGAAAGCTCTCCGGTACACCAGTGACCCAGCACAGGAAGGGGACAACAGTCGGCAGCTCACGGTGGGTGTTGGATTAGGTAGCCTCCACTCAAAGTTCAGGTTCTCAGTGTACCAATAAGTGCCTTTGGGGTTTATTTGTCACACAAAAAAAAATAAGGAGAAATATTTTAAAAAGCATGTAGAAATATCTCCTGCCCTAGGAAATTAACACATCCCAGTCCTGTGGCAGTGCCCCGGGATGGCAGCAAGCTCACATTACTTAATCATGATATGTTGCGTATACCAAATAGCAGGGGACAAAACCCCTCCTTCATTCTCACAGTCTAGCATGGCTGTGTCTGCCTTGCAGCTGTTCGGAGCACATATATCAACGTGTCTCAGCATCCCAGTGCAAGCGGAGGTGCTGGAGATGCAACCCTGGAGACAGAAGCTGCAATGGGGAAGTCCTGAATTTACCCTTAAACCATGTAGAACTGTCTCCTTCCTTTCACGAGCTGATTTCCTTCTCTTTAAATGCAAATTTGGTTATAGTTCTTTGCAAGGTTTTTCCCCTTACAGCACCAGCTGCCCTTTTGCCTCTGTACCAATTCTTCCCTGTCACCATCCTGGACCCAGTGCAGGGAGGACCGGCTGCTGTACTGCCACCAGGCAGGATTATATGGACAGTGAGGGGGAAAATGCCAGGAAACTTCATCACCTCTGGGAAGTCTGACCTTGAGCATCCCAGGCACACAGTCCTGTTCTCCTGTCTATCTTCCCCGGGGAAATGCTCAATTTCAGAGCTCCCAACTCTGTCCTGGGCTGGGGACAGAACAGAAAATATCCAAATGCAAAATTATTAAAAAAAATACAATTACTTTTAAAAATACAGGATATTCTGAAAAAAAAGCCCTGTGTCTTGCACAGACTGCTAAATCGAACAGTCCCACAGGGAAGAGCCCAGGAATGTGCCCCCCAAACCTGTGGTGCCCAGAGCCGCGGTCTCTGTGCCAGGCAGACCCACGGAAGATGCAGCTCTGGAGCACCAGGATAAAAGCCCAACTGGGGAGCCCAGAAATGAGAGTTTGCCAGTGTTTTAAGCTTTAATTAAGCTCATTGTCATTTTGGTCAACTCCTGCTCTCCTTCCCTCCCTCTCTCTGTCTTTTTTTCCCTGAAAGTCTGTTCAGCAGACTGTACCCAGCTCTCAAAGCTCAAATTTTAGTTAGTTGTTCAGTGGCTTTGAATGACTGATGAACTCTTACCAGGTATTGTGCTACAAATAACAGGTGAATGACCTTCCTTCCCACTCTTCATTAATACACTATTATTTTTTTATACTGCCTGCCCTGCTAAGACCCTTTTTGCTTTAAAATACTATCAGAACAGAAAACTTCCTTGAAATACATTTTAGTTAGCTGCAAAGGGCACAAAAAAGTTAATGGATGAAGATGTACCTTTCCACGCACACCTTGAAAAATCTGGCTACCAAGGGGTATAATTTATAATCCAATTTTCAGCAGACAAAGCAAGTCCTATTGCATTTCTAACACCGCGTTCTGTCTGCTGGCCTTTTGTGTCCATCACTAGACAGCAAGAGTGTGATGCTGATGGGATGAGCGTGGCTGTGGTTTGGGTATCCCTCAGTCCTCTGGGGATAATCAATAAGGCGGTAGGAGAAAAGCATTTCTACTGGAGCTACAGAAAGGGCGAGATTTAGGATGCAAAGAAATAAGTAAAATTTCCATTTTGCCTATGTTCCTAGCTCTCGCCTTGTTTAGCTGCTGAGAGTTTTGATAGAGGAGGAAACTCTCTGTGATCACTGTCCTGAGTGGCCCCTTGACCCCGCGTGAGGAAGAAAAATAGCTGAGAAGAGCAGAAGTCATTTGGTAGGGCATTTGCTAAAGTCTTGTTTTTTGTCAGAAAAAAAAGAGATAGCCAGAAGTAAGAAGAGAAAAGCAGAAAACACAGTTTCTTTTCCCAGTGGCAGTTCTCTTTTCAGGGTGTGGGGTGGGGGTGGCACCTGGCTGTGCTACCTCCGGGTAAGTGGCTCCTCTGAGCTGCTCTGCAGCACTTTACTTGTCTGGAGCAATTACGTTTTGCCATCCTTCTGTGCTCCTTCACATCCATAGGTGCCAGAGATGAATGTTTTATCAAGTTTCAGTGAGTGTCCAAGGCGTGAGCTGGGAGCACAGGAGACCTCTGCCAGGCTCCCACCAACGCAGTGTCTGCTCTGGCATGTTGGTTCCCTGGGAAAGTCCATCACACAGGTTTCCAAATCCACAGGCGTATAGTGAGCTCCTTACCACAAATTTGCAGTGCTATGATGGTAAGAATTGAAAATAAACTAGTAGGATTGTTGAAGAATTATTTTTTGTCTTCTTGAAGTTGTCATATAAACAAAACAAAACAAAACAAAAAAAAGGTGACTTCATAGCATAAATCCTCCCCTATAAATGACACTCTAAACACCAGCCACAACTTTCAAGCATAGGTGACAACTTGGGCTCGTTTGCAAATGTTCACCTTGATGCAAAGTCTTCAGACTCACCATTTTATATCCTTTAGGTCAAACTCGGTTATAAGCACATGTTAAACCCATACACGTTTCAAAGCACTGACGACAGCACAGTCCCTAACTGCGATTTAGCTCTGTCCCACAGTGCTCACTTGGCCTGAGCTGGAGGAGAGCTGAACTTGCCGTTGTTTTTCAACAGCTGCTTATCTCTTTCTCTGTCAAATGATCAGCCTGCTCATGTACGCACAGCTGCCACGCTGCGATTTGCTCCGGGTTTATGGCTTGAAGCTGTGGCTTTCCTTTGATGCATCTGCAGCCCAGGGTGAGAGACCACAACATGGAGGCTAGAAACACCCCAGCAGCTTTCCACGGGCTTGGATTTCCCCAGCCTGAAGCCACAAAGCCATGGTTTGACATAGAGGTATGATGGACATTTTAGTGAAAACAACTTTCTGAGCTCCGCTTCTGCCGCAGTGGGTGGTGGTTACACACACTCACCCACTCATGCTGCCCAGACGTGGCCGGCCACTGCAAGGAAGCTCAGCAAACCCACCACGTTGCTGCTGGTCTCTTGGCCAGCCCAGCTGTAAGGAAGACACATCAAGTCATGTTCTGCTTTGTGCGAGTGGACAGTCATGATGTATTTCCATTATTGATTTTCTGTACATTTCATGATAAAACATCCATATGGCAGCTCTAAGCAAGGGAGCAATAATTGATCTTTTATAATGATGACAAAAGCCCTGCAGCAGTCACCACACAAACATCATTCTGCCCTCAGCATCCTCTTCCCTCCATCGGCCAAGTTGAGCCAGAAGCAAAGTCCTACACCTTCTATCAAGTTTCCCCAGAGATTTCCTCACTGTTGGATAGCCCCAGGGTGGAGGGAACCAGGCTGTTTGGGGTCTACATGAGCCATAGGTTTCTGGAGGCAGTGAGCTGCAGCCCTGTGGTCCCTCGTGGCAATGCCTGGCCTTGGGTGGGACAGGACTTCCCAGGGATGGAGAACCTCTCAGGCAGGTGGAGTTCAGACTGCCAGTGCTCCCACACCTGAGCAGGATTGAGGGGTGCCTTTCCCTTGTAAGAGCTCATGGGAGCCCCTCCTTAGTAGAGTTCTCTGTTGGAAAAGTATCTTTAGTTTCCTGACCTATAGAAATTGCCTGGGATAGCTTTACAGAAGTATGGCAAAGAAATTCCAGCTCCTGCCAATGACATTAGTTCCAGCCAAGACGTTAGTCCTTCATACCACACGAGTGAGAGAAAGAATAGAGAGGTAAAGAATAAACTGCTGTACATGATGTTTCATCTGGGGATGGATGGACCCAGAGATAAAGCAGTCACAGACGAACACCTTCATCTCCTCAGCTGTGTAGAGATAAAATTGCAGATAGAACTAACTGTCTTCCTTGGTCTTTGAATGTAATTTTTCTATCATGTCCCAAAAATAAGAACCCAAACTACGGACATTTTATCAGTGGGAAAATATTCATGACCTTTCTGCTACATCCCCCGTGTTATTTCTTGTCACTTCAAGTTCTCCTCATCATCCCTGGCCAATTCACTCATGCTTGCTGCGGCCAGGCTGTAACTCCGCTCACTTCCCCTCTGCGGAGCACTGTCTTCCTCCTCTGAGCCGTTACTGTCGAGTATCAGCTGCCGGCTCTTCGGCTGGGTTAAAAATGGCCAGGGACAGGAGTAAATTATTGCAGAGCTCACCCACTTTCTTTTCCTGCAGTCTTCACCCTGGGGATCTGTGGACCACATCCTACTGCCTCTTAAAGGCAACTAAGCAAAGACAGTACGTTGTCAGAAGGCTGAAGCACCCATGTCCCACTGAGGCCTGTGAGACGAAAACCTGCTCATTTAGAGGAATAAATCCTGTAATTTGCTAAGCCCTGTTTAGTCCCGTTCAGCCCATCTCTTGATGGAAGGATATGAGCGGACACATTGGCTCAAATGGACTAAAGCCTTATGTAGCCTACCACCCCGCCCGAGGTTTACCAAAAGCGGGTGCCTAGGCAAGAGTAGAAGAATGGTGTATAAGAACATATTTATGATGTTTCCCAACCATTTTCTGAGCCTCCAGGCATTTGCAGCTCAGGGGTTTCCTGATCTGGCTGGATGTTACTCCCAGGTATTTGCTGTTTCTTGGCATGTTTCTTTTTTCAACAGGTTCATGCTGTCACAGCTTGAATCACATCAGCTTTTACCATCTACTTTCTTTGGCCGAGCAATCCCAGCCTACTTGCCCCAGGGTGATGCTGTCTCCATGGCCCTAGCAGAGTCCAGCTGCTCCATGAAGCCCCGATTTGGGAAATATTTTCACTGTTCCTGACCCTGCTTTAGTACTGGGCTGAAATCAGTTGGTTAAGCACAGCTCTAGGGTCACGTTCAGCCTCACATCTTTAATGAGGTGGCCAAGGCCACTGCTGAACTGATGCTTAGAAAAGGCCATGACCCATCCTGTGCTCCTTTATAGCAAAAGCAAAGTCCCCGCTGGCCTTGCTAAGACGAGATCAAGCCTTAGTTCTTTCCCCTGTGCACTCCCAGTACAGTAAGGAGGAGATCCATATAGAGAAACCTTGAGCTAAAAGCCAAGCCTGCTCCTGCAGGCAGAGGGGCAAGAAGCTGGGATGTTCAGAGCAGAGGGAGCTCCTCAGCAGCAAAGTGGTCCAGGGCAACATATGAACTAACAAAATTGGATGGAGAGGCTGAGACACCTCTTGTGATGTCAAAGAGGCTCCCAGGACCATGTCTAGATGGGTGATGACTAGGGAAAACCCTCCCCAGACACAGAGATCCTCTCTGCCAAGCTTTGTCACTGGGGATATGAGATGTGAAAGCAAGACCTGGGGCAGGGCAACCTGAAAATCACAAAAGCAAGAAGTATTGCTCTGGGAGGTCTTAAGATGATTCCTGATATATGTTTTTGTGATCTGCTCTTAAAACTCAAAGACTCTCATCCCTCCATAGATAACCTGTCCTAATGTGTAATTACCTTCACAGTTAGAAAGGATATATATTTTCCTTGAATGCCTGCTACTAAGCTCCGTTGCTAAACACTGAGCTCATTCCTTTTTGTCCCCTGCGTGGTAGCTATGGAGAGCAATTGAGTGCTGTCCTCTTCATAATAACCTCTTGCATATTTGAAGACTATAATCGAGTTCCTGCTTTTCTTGTCTAGGCTGCCAAATAGTTTGTTAAATACAAGAAGTATCACAGCTATTGTTTGCCCATATTCATTACGTCAGATGTCCCATTCCCGACAGAACGGTAGCAGGGGGTGGTGGGAAGTATCGTGCTCACCCAGCCCGAAACGTATGGAGACCATGATGCCTGTGGGGGTGTAGGCAGAGCAGGACGCCCATTGCTGCCAGGGGAAATCATGGGCACAGCCCTGAGCCTGCCATGCCTTCGCTGGCACCCCAGGCAGCGGGTGTTGCGGAGCCGACAGTGATGGTCAATGTACACAAGGGAAATGCCTCCTTGCTGGCTGCACGCTGCCCTGCAAGGCAGGGCTCGACAACTTGTCTTGCAGTTTTTAAGGAGCAATCATCCGCTGCCTCTGTGCAGGAATTGCTCCGCTGTGGCATCTGCCTCTTTGGAAACCCAGTAAAACCAAGTGGGAGCACGAAGCACTGAGTTTTCCAGCCCAGCTGAGCCTCTAATGGAAGAGGTTCCCTTAATTGCTTGAAATCCATCACCTTTCCATGACGGTGGTGTCACCTTGCACTTGCATGACAAAAAAAAAGCTGCACATCTGATTTCCTCTCTCTCCCCTGAGCCTTGCTGTGTCTCAGCTCACCCCAGCCCCAGCAGCAGCCTCGGTGCTGGCTCTCCAGGAGATAGGAAAAGCTCTGGGACCCCCAGGACCAAACTGCACTTGCACCAACGTTTTCTAAAGCCTTTACTGCAGTGATTATGCCAGAGAGACGATGCAGGGTAACTACCCAGGGCAGGGAGCAAGGTGTAGAGGGCTAAGTGACAAAGTGGCGACTTGGCTTTTGGCTCTTAGAAACTTCATATCATACAGAGATGAATGCAATTAGCTCCGCGCTGCCCGGAGCCGCCTGCCATCAGCATTGTAGCATCCCCACCTTGTGGTGCGGTGCCGGACTGCCTGCGCGCCGCGCAGCCTCGCCGTCCCCTCCGCGCTCCCCAGGCCTTCAGGGACACTTGGCCATCAGGATTCAGTGTGGACCCACCTCACGCCCTGACTAGACCTTCATTGCAACCAGATACATAAGCATGTGCTCGGCCTCTTCTTCTAGACAGGTGCTGAAATGTATGGGAAAACATCCTGGATAGATGAGGAAAGGTTTGTTGGGGTTTTTTGTGTGAAGTTGCTTAAATCTTTCCTTCTGGGAAGATGAAACCTGTGGTTCTGATACCTAAATACGTACCATGAAAATTCAAAATACCACTAACATTTCCCAGAGGTGTTACACAGCTGGCCAGTACCTTCTCCTTTGCTGCTTTTGCAAGAAAGTGTCTCAGAGGCGATCTGTGAGCTTTACTGAAAACATATTTTACAAGCAAAAAAGACGTAGCCATTTGTGATTCCTCAGTTAGTGCTGTGAGTAGTCACTGGTCTTCAGAAAAAAGAGATATTTCTAAACCCCACTGATTACCATTCGGCTCAGTGAAATAATCCATCACCTGTAATGAGGTGATAGTTCAAAAATCTCCTTTTAGGGGTAACAATTCAGTGTAAACCAGACATTTTTCTCAAAGATCTGGGTGTTCCTCTGTCTGTGAGAGCATCTGCAGGAGGATAACCTGAGCCCAACCTCTCCCCTCCCAGGTCTGATGCTGCTGGTGTCCAGCTCCCGAGCATGTGCCCCATGGCCATGGGCACAGAAAATACTCAGCACCTCCCTGCAGCAGCGATGGAAACCTGGCAAGGTGCAAATGTGGGTGGGAACCCAGCATCTTAACCCTGCCCTGTGTTAAGATGAAATAGCTTCAGTCCTTGTTCTTTGAGGGAAGGTGGCATAATATTGTATCTTGTAAAAAAAAAAAAAAAAAGAAAAAAAAAAATGTGTATTTCTGCACACACTGACTATAACAGATCCAGGTAGACGCCTGGTACCCCAGGGCTGCATTTTCTCCAGTGCTGTTCAGAATTCTCCAAATAACAGAACTGATCTATAAAAGCATAAAGCCATCAGTGACTTTGAGTAGCCCAGAGCCCCTTTCTCTCTTGTGTTTCTTCCTTGTGTGTCAGAGAGTGAAGACTATTCACATTCGCTCAGTGGAGGAGATGATGGCTAGAAGGAGCAGGAGGTGACCTCCTCCCTCCCGCTTCCTTCTGTGGCAAAGAGATGACAATCTGCAGGGTCTCTCTTAAAAAGCTTCTCCCCGGGCACGCTGACTTTGCAACCTGCTGCTGAGTTAATGTGAAACAGAGCCCTGGAAAACACAGGGAGCGAGAACAGCAAAGCAGCCCGGGGGTGTGGGGTGGATAAATCACGGGCACGCCGGCCGGGAGGGGAGTCGCCGGCTGCGGAGTCGTAAAGGCTGAGCTTGCTCCATACGCCTTGGCCGCTCACCGCGTTGCTCCCAAGCTAGTTGACAGAGGTCTGCCTTACAAACTCAGCCTTCAAAGCATTCCTCTCTTTACTGTCGAATGCACCAAATGTCTCCCACAGCTGTTTAGTTGGTTTGCGAGCCTTGTTAAGCGCTGGGTTTATCATAGCTTTCCCAAGGAATGCGTGCTCCCAACAAGTAGCTGAAAGATATTATCTGGTTTGGCCAGCTGAGGACTTCAGGCTCCTTAGATCAGAGGAGGCTTTTTGGAGACTAGCTGGGGGTGTGCAACTAGTTTCTTTACCCACACAACACTGGGCAGTTAGACATGTTTAACTAAACTTGATTGTCCTTTGGGTTATGTTCTGCTGGCAAGAGAGGTGCTGGGAGAGGTTCTCAGCATCGTCACCCTCGTGGTGGTGGAAAAGCACCAAGTATCGCTTGGGAAGCCATTCAGATAGACATAGCCTTCCAAACGTGAAGCCTTTGATCAGTGTGTTTATGCTTATATCACCATAAAGAAATATCCATCACCTAAGGCTTGCCCACCTCCAGCTGGCAGAGCCCTCTGCGCACACACACTGCGGACAGGCAGGTCTAACGTTGTTATCTGCACCTTGCATCCTCTCTGCGGTATAAGCCAGAAAAATTTCCCTTCAGTGGCCATGGATGCATCCATACCAGGATTTACTTTCCTGTCGGAGCAATATCAAACCATGCCCACCCTCCTGGCATAAGGCGAGAGGTCTGCAGCCTGGTCTGGGAGTCGTACCCGAACGCAGCCTGCTTCACTGCGGATTAAACCTCACCCAAGCTACTGGCTATTAAAGTTTCATCCGCAGCATTAAGCAACTCTAAGCCTTTTTTGAAGTTCACTTTAAACATCTCTCAAAGCCATAATGGCTAATGTGAAGGTGAGATATATAATGGCTGCAATAACCTTATAAAGCACACAGAGAGACAGCCGAAGTGCTGGAGTACTGCGGAGTACCGAGTCACAGAGTAAATGGGCTAAAGAGCCTACCTCTCTCATTTGCTTATTCAGCTGATTGATGTGACCATAAGCTCCCCATCTGCAAGCTCTCTGGGCTCTTCCTAAGCTGGGTTTGTCCATGACACATGGTTAATAATATTAATTATTGTCTCTCTCATCTCCAGGGAGAGCAGCGCTCTCCGAGCGAGAGCAGAGCAGAGCCCCTCCGGTCATCAGCTGCAGCCTGGGCACAGTGGGCAGAAGCAGAGTATAACAGGGAGGTGAAATATTAGGGGGAAACATGCCAAGATGGGGTTTCCCCTCCTTTTGTAACTGGTAGGAGGAGGCTTGCAGACGAGTGCTGTGTGCCCTTGGATGCAGGATACGGGACAGAAACTAAGCAGTGGTTTAAGATCCTTCACTGGAGGATGATAAAATTACAGTATGATATGAAAGCATGGAAAGGTAAGAACTATAAACTAGGAAATTCTACAAAACAGATCACAAGACAGTAAATCAACTCTGCTTTGAAAGTGATATGAAGTTAGATCACTGATGAAAGTGGTAATACGAAGCTCAGATTGTACAGCACACACTATTTTCAGTGCTGTCCTAATGTTTCAAATGTGAAATTCAGAATCAGAAATACAGGTTTGAATAAACTGAAACAAGTAATTTTTAAAAGATCGCCTGAAGAACTGAATGGAAATACAAACTGAGACCATACTGAACACATGGAAGAAGAAAGAATTCAGCTGAAAAAACAAAGTGTGGGAGTGCAAGGGACAGGGGAACACACTTGATTTCCAGCAAAGTGAAACGAGAAAAAAAAGGGTTAAAAACAGCTATATGTTGCAAAATATATTCTCTGATCATGCTTTTTCTCCTTTCAGCTGCCCTTGATGTGAGTGCTGCTGGATGGCAAACTGCCACCAGTTCAGATGTCTTGTGCTTCCCTCAGGACGCTGCTGTTTTGGTGGCAGAGTGAGGTTGGAGGTCACCCCCAGCCAGACCCTGTCCCCAGCCCTGCCAGCCCAGATGGACACCTTCCAGAAAGAGTGGCTGAGAAACTGGAGGCATTTTGGCTTGCACTGGAACGGCATCACAGGCACCAAATGTGTCTTGTGGGGTTAAAATTATTTTTTCTTCCTTGGGGTTAGTTGGGTTTAAGTTCCATCTTGGACCACCTTAAATGAAAGAGGGTGGTTGTTGGGAATTTTTTAATGTATGGATGAAAATCAGAGCAATTGAACCAGATGCAATAACTGTTACACTTTTCACATGATCCTAAACTTAGCTGTAATTATAGAAATGTTTAGCTTCCCTTTCAGCGATCCTAGCAAGCAATATTCTCTACATAAAGGGGAACTGTGTTCACAGAGTCAATTCTGCCGGTCATATCCCACCCAGCTGCTCTCTCTGAAACCTATAGATGAAATTCTTCCTTGGCATAAGAGTTACATAAAGAATCGGTTTGATTTGATGAGTCAAAATTTACCCAGCATCAGCCCCGGCTGACAGTTTCATTTCAGCAAAACCAGATTATTGTGGATATCTATTAAACTGGACCAACTGGTATCCCCATTCCCATGTATATACACACATACCAGACAACAATCTCCTTAACAACCCACAGATTAATTCCTTAGCTTATGAATCTGCCAGAAAACACATAATTTTCCCCATCAAGGAATGTTGCTTGGCACATCTTTAATATATCACTTACACAGCCCTCAATCAACCTAAATGATTCATCTAGCAACATCTCTTAGGCAAGGCTTTACGTGATTGAATGGTTTATCCTCGCTGAAAAAGCACACGCCATTCAGTCCCACATATCAACTATAAAAGTTATTAATAACTAGGAATTATGTGGATAAGAGCCATGAGGCTGGCTGTAGCCTGGGTGACTCCAGCTGGTCCACTTTGAGCTCCATCAGAAAAAATCAGCCAGAATTTGCCCCCGTGGGAACAGATCAGAGGCTCGCGAGCTCAACACCAACCCATGCATCATATTTTATGTTGTGTTTTACAGTTTATCAGCCTTCAGATTAAGATTTATTAGTGTTGCCTTGGTGTTTAGTGGTTGTAACTCATGACGTGCTGCTTGTGTTGCGGCACTGCTGTTGCACCCGTGCCCGTGACGCAGGGTCTGGTTCTTGCCGCAGATGTCTCTGGTGTACCAAACTGCAACCCCATGCAGGAAAAGCATCTCAAGCAGCAATGCAGGTCATCCGTGTCTCTGCCAGGGTGCTCATCCTCTCTACGTGGTGTCTTACATCCGTAAGAGGCCAGGAGACAGATCTCTTCACCCACTGCTGTGCTCAAGTCCGTAGCTGTTGTTACTGAGGCTGTGCTGTGGGCTTGGCCACCTCTTGGAAGGGGACGCTAATGATTAGCTTGAGGACAGAGCGCAGCAAGCTGTCTGAGCCAGCACAGCCAGCGCATTGTCCAGGGCACCTGGGAAGTAATTTTTCATCCGAGATATCTTCTCTCCTCCGGGGCTGGATGAATGATGTAAGGTTCCCTGGACCCCAGACAGGCGAAATCGGGTTATAGCGCCATGTGATCTCAGCTACAGTTTCCAGCCCAGCATCCTGATCTTGTGTGCAGACATGGTAACTTGGCTCCTTTCCTGCTTGAAAACATTTGTTTGGATGTTCTGAGACTTTCTCGAGGTTGTGGACCCCCGCCATAGGGTGTTACATGGCTTTAGATAAGAAATCTCCATAAAACTGTAAGCAATGTGTCTTCTGCAGTAAATCTTTCTTCTTAGTCAAGAGTGAAGCAGTCACATTACTTTTCCTTACATTGCAGCCCACCTGTTGCAAGGAAAGTGCCAAGAAAATTATACACCAGTGGGAAAGTGTAGATTGCATAGATGGCTTGGACCCAGCAAGAATCTGCGTGGCTATGGGATACACATTAAAAATCACCCCCCCATCTATGGAGATTTCTTTGTGCAATCAGAAGGGAATCCCTGGCCAGACAGAGACAAGCAATCTGCCGGCTGAGACACCATAGCTGCTATCTCCCCATCGAAAGGATGGAGGATTAACTGCGTGTTGGACAGACAGATCCTGTGTAGGGTGGCACTGTGGCGATCCTTGGTGTGCCTGAGGCCTTGAGGAACAGCCTTCGTTTCCCTGCCTGAATGCGGCAGCTCCTTCCTACGCCATGCGGCCGGGAGCAAGGAGTTGGCTGGCAGCACTGCATGTGCTCGGTGATGTGGGGCTGCCCGTGCTTGCTGGTACAAGCCACCCTGGTAGACAAAATGATGGGCTTGCTGTCTAAAAAAGAGGTTTACAAGTCCTGAAAAGATCTGTTGACACCATGTGGTTTAAATACCCTTTCTTTATCTACTGAATCATTACTGCTAATTCGTTACTTTTGAAAAGATTTTAAAAGCCCAGCAGTGCCTTGTTCTCTGCAGTCTGGGAGCGCTTTGCTTTTGCACCACCACCTGCGCGGCCAGCATGAAGATGGACGGGACCTTCATGGTCATGGGGTCCAATCCCCGCTATGTGCCTCCTACCATACCCTTTCCGAAAAAGATCATCTTTCACACACCAGTGGGGTTCGTCCCTCCCACTTCAGCTGAGAAGTCTCTTCTGCAAGGGCTGGAAATGGCCCTCCCGCCTGCGGTGTTGTACAGCCAGCCTGCAGCCAACACTGCCCTGCCCCTGCTTCTCACAAAAATATTTTGCTTTATATTTCTCTGCCTTTGTGATGCTGTCAGCAAAGGAGCTAACGAAGAAACCCCTGTGCTGCATTAGCTGCTGATGCACCAGCGCTGGGTGCTGCGTAGGGAGCAAATCCTGATCTCCTGCGGTGACACCAGCCTGGGAGTGCTCTCACACCAGTGACACTTTTGCTCCTCTCTCCTGCAAGATGGATGCTTACACTCATACCCTGGCCTGAGCTGTATGTGAGAGGGGACTCCCACAAAGCCGAAAACACTCATCGAGGGGTAAAAAAGAAAAAAAGTCTGATTCAGAGTGCAAAGAGGGAGCAGGTTGTACAGCAGCTTGGCTATGCAGCAGAGTGCTGGGACGCGGGGCGGCTCAGCTGTGATAGCTGGTGAGAGCCACAAGATGTCTCTGGAAACCAGCATTTGGACCAAAAAAAATGCATTAATAACCCCAGGAAAGGGGCAGGGCTGTTTCCATCTGCAGTGAGAGGTGAGCGCTGAGCCCCAGCGATGTGCACTCCAGTGAGCCTCGGCTAGGAGCACCAGAGTCGGGGCAGCCCCGCTTGCCGCAGCCCCCGTCTCCATCACCATCACTCCAGGTGAGAATTTGGCCCGTGAGGTGGCACCCATGGCATTTCCTCACCGCATGTATGAGAACTGGGTATCAGTAAATAAACAGTGGATTAAAATCTATATTGGCTTCTGAAGTCGCAGGACAAACAGCAAAGCGTGCACACTGAAAACCAGATTAAAGAATAATCACAGTGCAGCAGGAAACAGTAAAAACAGGAGCAGTCCTCTCTGGGAGCCCTTCTGCCACATGTTCCCTGCACACCAGAGCAGTGTCTGCATGGCTTTGGAGCCCTCGGGGTCCGCGGGGCGCAGCGTAGCAGTGTCTGCAGCTGGCCGGGGTCTCAGCACTGACTGTCTCAGCCCAGAGCAGCGATGGATAATCCCTTTCTCCCTTAGGGTCCTGCTTCTGCTGCAGGTCACTCCCAAGGGAGCTAAAGGAGATATTTTCAGCTTCTGAGATGTTCCCTGCAGGCAGCATAGCCCTGGGTTTGTAACCTCCAAACGTGTTAACTCCTGTGGGGTTTCACCACCCGCACCGTCACCCCCAGAGACTGATGAGCATAGGAAAACCCTGCTGCGGCACACCCACAGACGGACGTTATGGGAATCATCTGTCTGTCCCTGACACAGGGAAAAATCCTGTTGAACATGACTCAGAGCTCAGCAGAACGCCTGCAGGTCCTGATCCCACATCCACGTCTGTCACTCGGAGAGCTCCTCTCCCTTTCACCAGCTCCTCTTGGCTTCCTAGTAAACAACTACAGAATTGTAGGGTGGAAAAGACCCATATAAGTGTAAAGTTGCTATTAAGAAATAGCCAAAGCACAACAACTAGTGACTCACAAAGTTTAATGTGAGAAAACAAAGCTGTCCTTCAATGGACCACATAGAGAAACAGCGGTTACTGTAAACTGGAAAACCTCTTTAACATCCAACTAAAAATGTGCGGCAAATAAAATCCACTGCTCACAAGGCTCAGTGATTCTAAGCATCATCTGGTTTAGGATTTTTTTCCTAAGACAGTAATTTAAATTAATAATAAGAAAGTTATGGGGCTAATGGAGTTTTTAATGAGCTGTTTCTGGTTGGTGGGGGGTTGCCTTTACAGAAATTCATCTACTGCATTGCAAATGCCAGTGTTTAGTACTAAGGCGATGTGGTGAAAAGCCCATTAGTCTAAATCTGCTTGAACAGAAGGACCACACTTTGTTCTTGTAGTGTGTTTAGGAAAACTCCCCCAGGACTGAGCTATCCTTACGTCACTTTACTCGAGGCACATATTTTCGGATGGAGCAGGACAATAAAAAAAGACGTAGTCAATATCTATGGCATGATCAGAGGAAGGATGGCTATTGCTGCACAACCAGCCCAGCAAAGCCTGCCCTGCGGTAGCTAAAGGCCTTTCTTGGCTTTAAAAGCTTAAAGCCTTTTTTTTTGCCACAGATGCCAGGTACAACTATTTGCAGACTAAGGCAAGAGGATGCTGGATGCCAGGGTGACATGTGGGTGACAGGGTCAAACCCTCTGCAACACGCAGGCAGCTCTAGCAGGGGAATCACAACGGAAAAGGTGGCTTCGTGGCAGATGCGACCGACCTTGCTTCAGCCCTGCACGCGAAGGGCATCCTCGGCGTCTGCGCCCCAAGCCTCCCTGCAGTCACAGGTCTGGTACTGGGGAAGGGAGATAAGACTCCCAAAGTTTTTACCATGCAGATTATGAACATATGAACTTTTACCTCCCTGCTTTCCAGAGAACCAGATGAAAAAAAAATAAAAGAGGATGACGCTGGGGTAGTTTTTGCCTTCCTTACACAGATAAGGAGCTTGGAGTTGTTCTTACTAATACAATTGTGTAGTAATCAGAAAATTTGGAGCTGTTATTCTGGAAGTTCACCAAGATTTAATGGGACATTTCTTGATGACATTTAGCTTGACTTCTACCTCCTGTTTTGTCTGAGATGACTGCTCTTTTTGGTCAGAAAGTACTAATCTTCCTCCAAAATGTGCTGTAGCTCAGAAGCAGAAGACCTGCTCCTGAATCGCTACCCATCCAAAGAAACGTTTGCCCCAAAGGACCAAAATCCCACAGCACATTTAATTTTCTGAAAGAAAAAATAAAACAACTGTGGTCCTTCGTTTGGGATCTGTGTCTCTCAGGATGTCTGAGCTGAGGCCTCGGGCGGCTGAGGGTTGTTGTGTATCCAGCTATAAGAACCCACCCCAACCCGTAACCACCCTTCCCACAGCCACGGCTTTGTGCAAAATGACAGAGAGGGTAAAACAGCGAATGCGAAATCTCCTGAGTGAAAAGGAATTAGTAAAACCCCATATTCATGAAATATTGAGAGCTAATTATATGTGCATCGGAAACCTCTGGGGGAAGGGAGATGGAGGCCTTTCATTAGACGGTAACTGGAACTTTTTCATCATTTGTCTAGCTCAGGAATGTAAGGCTGCTGTCTGGAGAGGGATGTGGGATTTGGCTGCAGGGCTGGGTGTGCAGGTGAAGTGCCATGCTAGCGAGTATTTCTATTGTACTCTGGCATACCTTGGAAAAGGCTCTCAGCTACAGCAGGTCGGTGGGGCTGGGTGCTCCTACATCTCCGCACTCCTGCAAGACCTCTTCGGTTGTGTGCACCAGGAGAAATCGTTGCTCCCAAATAATTTTTCATCTTCCTCCCCGCCCAGCCCCTAAATGGGTCCAAAGTCCCATCCCTCACTTCAAACCTCGTCGCAGTTTCTCCTGAAGGGCGCAGACCCCAGACTGTGCCAGGCTGTCTCCCGAAAGTTCAGTTTCTTTTGACTTGCTCTCTGCTTTTGCTATCGAAACGAATGGCTAGTTATTTCTACTGCACCATCGACCAAATTCAAGACCAAGGTCAGAACCAGTAAAGAAGGGGAAAGTTTTTATCGTGGAGCCAGAGATAAGCACGCAAAGGCAATCCTGCCTGCTGCATGGCCAGCAGTGCCCGGCAGCCACAGGGCAAGGGATGCAAAGTAAAAAGTTGGGGAAAAAAAGCAGCCTGCAGCGGGTGACGGAGGGTTTTCTCTCTCAAAGCTTTGCAGCGACTTTAGACACAAGGATGGCTGGGCGAAACCCGTCCCAGCTCTCTCCCTTCTGCCCCTTGCTGCGAGGGCAAAAGCACCCGGGTCCCTCCTGCCACCTCCCTGCCCGCACCCTCTGCCCTCCTCCTGTCGCCGAATGTATTTTCCCCCCGTGATCTCCCGGCGATCCGGGCCAGGGAGGGACGCGCAGCTCCCCACGCCGGGAAGGAGCCTCCCGAGGAGCGCCGGGACGAGCCGTCTCCCGGCAGCGGCTCCTCCGCCAGCCGCTCTCCGGGCCCTGCCCGCCCCCCCGGGGCTCCGCTCGGCCCCGCCGCCCGCCCGGGGCTCCGCTCGGCCCCGCCCGCGGCGCAGCCCCCGCGGAGCCCACGCACCCGCGGAGCTGCTCCGCGTTGCTCCCGCGGCGGCCCCGCGCCCCGGCCCTCGGCACATAAATCAGCATTAAACCCATTCCCCCCTCTGGTCCCTGGTGCCACCATCTATTACTCCCCCAGTGCGTTTTCTATCACCTTTTGTTAAAATTACACAGCCGGAAACTTAATTTACCCGGAGCTTTATACACAAATAAATACAGGCAGACCGGTGTCCCCGCGATATGCCTATTTACTCCTGCGATCCATAGATTATTATGAATTGTTGTGATTTTTCAGGCTGCTGCTGTTTTAAACACCTTCTCAGCTCCTCTCCCTGGCTGGGAAAAAACCCTCCCACCGTTCCCGAGCAAGGGGCAAAGAGCAAGAGACCGTAGCACTTGCTCTGGGCTTTATTTACTTTTGCTATTATTGTTATTATTATTTTCGAAATTTGGAGCGAGCGAGCTTTCCAATTGCTGAAAGAATTGCCTGGGAGAAAGGTTGCTTAATCTGTTCCTACATTATTGACTCGGGCTCCAATATTTGGCTTGCTGCTTTTTTATCGCAAGAAGATCACGTACGAGAGTCTTTTGCATAACAATTTTTAAAGAGGACACATCCTTATATCGAAAGTGGACGTGACTTGAATTTTGCCGGCGTTTGTCCCTAAAATGACCCAATTCCGGTTACTGCCACTGGGCAGCAGTAACATTGCATCATTTCTCCAGGCAATAGACTTATTTTGCTTTACTCTCTGCCCCTTTCCCTGCCCACCCCCCCAAGCCGACACGTACTTTTAAAGCTGATTATTTTGTCTTGCTGCTTTTTAGCCCTGCACACACTGGTTTTCTCTCCTTGGGAACGGATGAGCAGAGAGGAGCAAACCCGGCTCGTAGGACCAACACGGCCAATTAACGCGGAAAGTTCCCAGGCAAGGCAGAAATAGTCCCTTCAACGAAATTTGGCTGTGAGCTGTCGCAGAGAGACCCCAGCGCCTCCAGCCACCTCCCCGAGCATCATTTTCCTCGATGAGGATCAAAAGAGCCCCCCTCTCTCCTGCTTTTTTCAAATCGAAATCGTGCTGTTTCCCAGCCCCACTTGTCAAGTTAATTCCGGAACAAAGGAGGACAACAACACAAAGGATTCTTCTCTCCCCCCCACCTTCCTCCCCGTCTCAAACTTCCCCGGTGCCTACACCCTGGCTCGGCGCAGGCCGGGACCCCCCAACCCACCCCGGCATCGCCTCCCGGGCCCGGGGCTCGGCCCGGAGCCACGGCCCGGTGATGGGGGACTGTGAAATGCCAGAGGGGGCTCGCTGTGGTGAGGGGCACGGGGCTCCACTCTCCTCCAAAGCACTGCTAGGGAGAAAGCCCTGAGCTGCCTGCAGACTGGGAGGGGAGAAACGATGTCCCCCGGCACCGGTGCTGCTGTTTGGACCTCGGGGTAAAAAAAAATAAAGGCTGTATTATCTTTCTCTCCCCGGGGCTGTATCTGGAGAAGTCGTTGCTGGAGAGTCCCAGTCACCCCGTAAGGCAGGCAGCTTCAGGGGGCTGTGAAAGGCGAGCACCTGAGAGACGGGGAGCGGACCCCGGGGAGCATCCTTCCGCGCAAAGAGTTGGGCAAACTTCCCACGGCCTCTGTCCCGCTGCTCCCGGGCGGGGACGGGCGCGGGGTTCGCAGAAGGAGCCCCTCAGGGCGGTCCTGGGGCCGATGGGCAACCCAGGGACGGAGGGGGGGCAGGGGTCGTGCCCTTGCGCACCCTCTAACAGCTACACCTATTTGCACACGCGTGTGTGCGGGGGAATATTCCCCTACACGCGTTCAGACGCACAAACGCACGCGGTAAAAGCTCGCACGCGAATACACGCACAGAAGCGCTGCACGCGTGGGTTGGGAGACACGACGGCTCTGCGTGGAGCTGGACGCACACCCTGCCAGCACCCACACCCACGGACCGCGGGTGTGCGGCGTGGGCGGCGGCCCCGCCTGTGCCCCTTTGTCAGCCAAAAATCCAGAAACCGGGGAAAGGAAAGGCTTTGCTGCCACGAAGAACCCCGCACCCACTCGAGGTGGGAAAAGTCTTGGGGGGGGGCCGTTCTTAACGCCGAGCCCCGGCACCCTGCCCGGGCAGGGACCCCCCTCCCGCCCGCCGGAGCCCCGCAGAGCGTCCCCGGCCCGACCGGCACCCCGCGGGGCCGGGCGGCCAAAGTATCCCCGGCTCTTCCTTGGGCTGCACGGCTCCCCGAGCAGAGAGAGAAGCAGGGTGAGACATAGGTAGGGAGAGACCGAGGAAATTGAAAACATATTTTAAAATGTAAATGGGTTCGAGCCAGCCCGACACCGTGTGAAGGGGGGGAAATGAGGCGCACGGCGGGACCAGCCCGGTGGAGCAGAGATGGGTGCGGACCCAAACCTTGCCACAAAAACTTTCAGCCCCTGCTCGTAACGTATTTAGCGAGGGGACAGGAGTATCTGCCCCGAAGTGGGGTAAAGCAGCGCTCAGAAACATCCACTGTAACTTAAACCAGATTGTCAGGGAGGCAGACGGGGCTGGAGAAAGCCGCTTGGACTGCTCGCCTGTCGAGAGGATGTCGCTGCCCTTCTCGGATGTATTCCTTCCCCGGCCAGCTAGCGAGAAACATCTCCGGGAGCTGGGACATTTTAAGGCAGCCGATCCAGGTGACTTGTGCTGCTCGCAGCGAGGTAGGGTGGGCTGCAGCTGTGGGTGGGAGGCGGGAGGGGGCTTGAGAAGCAGATGGGAAGGGGTTTGCAGCCAGACCACTGGAAAGCAGCGAGCTCTTCTCTCCCCTTTCTTCTCTCATTTCTTTCCTTATTTCCTTCTCTGTATTTTTTTCTCTTTTCTTTTCTTTTCTTTTCTTCTTTTCTTTTTCTTTTCTTTTCTTTTCTTTTCTTTTCTTTTCTTTTCTTTTCTTTTCTTTTCTTTTCTTTTCTTTTCTTTTCTTCTCTTTTCTTCTCTTTTCTTCTCTTTTCTTCTCTTTTCTTCTCTTTTCTTCTCTTTTTTTTATTCTTTTTTCTTTTCTCCTGCTTTTTTCTTTTTCTTTCTTATTTTTATTTTCCTGTTTTCTATGCTTTTTTATCCTTTTCTTCTATCTTTTCTGGTTTTCTGTCCTTTTTCTTTTTCTTCTTCGTTTTCCTTTTCCCTTTTCTTTTTTATTTCCTGTTCTTCTTTTTTCTTTTAATTTCCTTTTTTTTTACTTTCTGTTTTTTCCATTTTATTTCCCTTTTTATTTTTCCTTCCCTTTTTCTTTATATTCCTTTTTCTCTTGCCTTTTCTTTCTTTTTTCCTTTTCTCTCTCTCTTTCTTTTTCTTTTTTTTTTTTTCCACTTTGTAGGAGAAGAAACAAACCAATAATACCGCTAAGAATAAGAAAGACAGTTTTCTCTCCCCTCCCTAGAAACTTCTGCGTGGTGTTTTCGTCTCCGTCCCCCTTGGGAGAGGGGACACAGACAGTGAAATAAATAAAATTAAATCTTCACCTTTCCCTGAAGTTCCCTGTGACCTGAAAGCCGGGCTGCATTGCTGGGGTGGGGGTGGTCTTGGATGGTAATTGATTCATAACTGGACACCAGGACACCCGGGCACAACACCGCCAGCGCCCCGGGAACCTCTCGGGGGAGCGGGGCGGCCGCGCTGCCCGCCCGGGCCGGGGTGCGGGGGCTGCCGCTCCGCCCGGCCGCGCCGGGCTCTCCCCGCAGCCCAGCCCTACACTTCAATAAAAAACACCCCCTCCTCCCTCCCCGCGCTTCCACCGGGAGAGATTTTGAATCCCAGAGATAGAAACCTGTGCCCCGAAAAAAGTTTCGAGCGGGGCTGCTTCCAATACCTATTTACCAACGAATTACACCGCTATTATTGCTTTCAATGAAGACTGAATCCCCAAGCGATAATTGAATTAGTCTATTGAAGAGACTGTCAGGTACAATGACGTGGTATATCCCGCGCATTTCCCAGGGTCTATAGGCTTTGGGGACCCGGAATGTATAGTCTGACCTTACAGCTCATAATAATAATGCTGCACTTGTAGCAGAAATCTATTCGCATTCACTTTTAACAAAACCTCTGGTCAGCCAGTCCCTGTAGGAAGGATGAAATCTATTGTATTAGAACAACTCATTTATGTCCTTCAGCAAAGGCCCCAATGAGATCTGATCTAGACCTAGAAATAGGATTACCACAGCGTATATTAACCACGTTTCTATACTTCCTCCTTCCTATAAGGGCGCCGAGAAAAAAAAATGCAAAGGATTTTTGATCCGATTTTAATTTTATTTCTAATTTCAATTTAAAACCATCCTCCCTTTGGTGGCCTTCCTAGAAAAGAAGAAAAAGTAAAGAAGAAGAAGAAGAAAAAAAGAAAGTAAATACAACGAAATCGGGGAAATTATTTCTCCCGATTTCCGAAGAGGCTGCGGGTGCCACGGGCTGCTGTCGTGCGGGGGGAGCGATGCGGGCGCCCTCCACGCAGCCCGACGGTGGACACTGGGGGTCCCAGCCCGGCTCCCCGGCCCCTATGCCCCTATGCCCCTCTCTGCCTCCCGCATTTCATTTCCTCCCTCCCCAGGCCAGGATGGCTGACCAAAGCCCCAGCGCCGTGAGCCGGTGGCGACATCGTCCTGCGAGAGACTCAGACAGCACCGGGGCACTTCCGAGGGGCAGGGACCCCCGTAGCCCGGCCCAGGCCAGCGGAGCCCTTTCGGGGGAGCGCTGGCTGCCCCGGCCCCGCTGGACGAGCCGGCGGCTCCGCGGGACCGCCCCCCCCGACGGCAGCGGCCGCGGGGCTCCGCGGAACCGGGTCCCCCGACGGGCGCCTCGAAACCCAGCGGCACCACAAGTTGCGGGGGGAACTTTCTCCTAAGAAGGGATTTTTTTTTTACACGGTGTAGACATATTACCCCGATTACTGTAACTATCTGTTAGCCGGAGAGGAATATTTATCTATGTAGATAGGAAGGGTCGCGGTGGAAAAAATATCCAGCCTGGAAATATACATCGTCTTTTCCTTTAACCCCTCCTCATTCATCCAGCCGATCCCCCACCCCCTCCGTACACAAACCTACTCAATTTATAGAGAAGCCTTTAAAATCCAGAACAGTTTCTAGAAGAAGTGAGGACTCCGGATGAAATAATCCCCCCCCCTACACACACATGTACACACACACGCACATACGCACACTTCGTTCCCCCCCCCTCCGCGCTCAGGAAGGCAAATTAAATAGTTAAAGGCTTCGATTTCTCTCTCTCTCCCTTTTGTTACCCAATTTTGGAACATTTAAGGATGGGTGTGTGTATTGTATTCAATAATAAAAGCTATAGGGCCGCCAGGACATTTATCATCCTATTACTGTAACAAATCCGGGCTCCCAATACATGAAAGGTAAAATGAATTACCGACGTTAAGCCGTCAATAAAGTCATTTCTGTAAATGGTGTCTCCGAAGGACTGCAGCATTATTCAACTAGCTTTATCAGCAGCTGGGAAATTACGTGAAGAAGCTCGCAGCGTGTAATATGGCCCTGCTTACTTTGATTAAGCGTCTTGCCAGGGAATAGTGACAGTGCTTTTGACCAGGTTTTATTCGCCGTCCTGTGATGAACGCCAAGCTGATCAGGCGGAATGAAGAGTAATTAAAACCTATAAATTATCTTTTGCAGCCCTTCTCAAGGCGTCTCTTGCAGGAGAGATAAGGCAGCGAGCCCCCATTTACAGCTCTGAAAGGGACCGCGGCTCACAAAGGCTACGTGGCTAAATGGGATATTGATAGTGTCCTAATTAGAATTTAATTAAGTACCCACGCTCGCTTTTGGGATAAAGATTTCAATTTTGCTAACTTAAATATAAATAAACCCAATTTCGGTGCGAGTAAATGATACGATATTGTGAATGCAGGGGGGGTGTTTAACATTCATTTAATTGCGGATGAAGCTCTTGATTCCAGGGCTGATTGTGTTCTGCCAGCTATTATTTTAGGGGATTATTGTGTGGCTGGAGGTAACAAACCGGTAATGTTTTCCCCGTACGGAAAATAACCGGGTGTGCCTCGGAGGTGTGGGCACACACACGACCCCCGGGCACCCGGGGAGCTGCTGCCGGACACACGGAGGTGTCTCGTCAACCCCCGGTGCCGGTCGCCTCCCGAGAGCGGAGCCCCGGGCCCGGCCGCTCCCGAGGAGAGAAGCGCAACCGGCGGAGCGAGGGGGGGCCCGGCCGCTGCCGGCACCGCAGCTCAGCCCGCAAGGAAACGCCGAGATACAGACACGTACAGATACAGCTATAGGTTTATTTTGAGCACGCACCCATGAATATATAGGATATATAGGCGGCACGTGAGGCGGCGCGGCCCGGCAGAGAGGCGCGGAGCAGCGCGGAGCGGTGCGTGGGGCCCCGCGGCCTCCCCAGCCCCGCCGCGGCCCGGGCACTGTTCTAGGGGCACGATGGGGGTTTTCGGTTCTGTCAGGAAGAGAAAACGCCGGGAACTGCCCTTACCGCAGCCCCGGGAAACGGCCGCAGGCGGGAGCGCGGCTCTAGCCCGGAGCAGGTGCCTGCGGCCGGCCGGGAAGTGGCCGCGGCTCCGGGCACCCAGCCCGCCGGGACCCCCCGTCGTGCAAAGCGTGAGGTGTCGTGACCCCCACCGCCCCGTGCCCCTCCGTGTGAGCACCGACACTGCCCTTCCCCGGAGCCGCTCGGCCGTCCGCGCAGGGGAGCGCCCGGGGCCGCGGGGAGCAGGCACCGGCGGCGGGAGAGCCGCGCTCGCCGCGCTGCTCGGCTGCGGGCCCCAGCAGTCCAACAAAAGCAGAACTGGGATCTAGGATTTCCATTTTTTTTTCCTGTAAATCATTTTTTTAGAAAGCCGCAGCAGTCCTCAAAAAGTGTCTTTTTCTCCCCATCCTTTAAAATCCTTAAATTTCCCTTCTGCCTCCACACACGTCCCGAGGTGCTCGGTCTTTGCCCGGGAAAAAAAATAAACAATACCAGGGGAAAAAAGAAAAAGGCAACAAACCGAACCCAAACAAACAAACAAGCATTAAAAAGCAGACGAGGAAACACGATACGAATTCAGCTGTGAGCTGGCGGCTGATCCGCTTCATACTCCGAAAAAAACCAACCCCAAACAGTAAAGGAACAAACCAGCCGAGCGGCTGCAGCCGTAAGCCCAGCTCACCCCGGCGATGGGTCCTACTTTTATTATTATTTATTATTGTTATTTATTATTTTTATTTTCTTTTTTTTTATTCCTTAAAAAAAAAAAGTTTTGATTCTGGGCAACCCCCAGCCCGCTCGCCACCTCCCCTCACTGCCTAACCTCGCCGAGGGAGAATAGAAAATAAAATGAAAAAGAGGAAAAAGAGCACCCACAGCTTTTTCTTTTGAGGGGGGGGATTATTATTACGGGGGGGGCAGTAGGAAAGCGGCTGATGACCCAGTCCCCGCACCCTCGGCGGCCCGCGCAGGACGCGGCGCGGCTGGAAGAAGTTGTTTACGGGGCTGGTTGGGGGTAGCTGGGGGGTGGGTGGGTGCCTACACACGCGTGTAGGTGCGGCGGCCCCCGCCCCGTCGCGGCGCTCCCGCCGCCCTCCCCGTCCCGTCCCGTCCCGTCCCGTCCCCGGCGGTATTTATGGCGGCGGCCCGGCGGGCGCCCATTGGGCGCGGCGCGGGGGTGTCAGCGGCGGCGGCGGCGCCCCATTGGCCGCCCCCAGGCGCGGGGCCGCCTCACGTGCTTCCGGTGCGAGTGAAAAAAAAGTGTGGCTGAGGGATTTTTTAGGGAGAGTTTGTTGCACGGGCCGGAGCTGTCAGGGGTTGGGCCTTTTTTTTTTTTTAAAAAAAAAAACCTAAAAAAAAAGGGGGAAAAAAAAGAATTAAAAAAAAAAATTAATAAACGGGCCCGGGCGACGTGCAGCACCGGGCTGGCGGGGAAGGGCTCCGGCACAGGCAGAGCGGAGCGTGACAGCGGGGCAGCGCGGAGCCGCCGCGGCGGCGAGATGGGCAGATTTTGACGGGTTTTTTTTGGGGGGGGAGGCGGGTTTTTTGGGGGGCCGCGGTGCTGCCGCACACCTTTTTGGGTTTGGTGTTGGGTTTTTTTTTTAGGTTTTTTTTTTTTTTGGTGGTGGAAATATAAGCTGATCGGGAGTAGAGGGAAAGGAGCCCTCGAGTGTCTCCCTGGTTTTGGATCCATCCGTGCGAGGGGGAGAAAAAAAAATCTCAGCTCCAGCCCAACAAGTGGATTTTATTATTTTTCCTTTTTTTTTCTTTTTTTTTTTGTTATTCTTCTTTTTTAAATTTTTCTTCCCCCTTTTCCACCCCGCCACCCACCGTCAAAGTGGGGTGGGCGTAAAGCGGGTGGGTGGGGGGGAAAAGAGGCAACGATCTCCGTGGCGGGGGCTGAGCATGGAAGAGCCGCCGGAGGGGCACGGCCACCGAGACGCGGCGCCCGGCCCGGCGAGCAGCGGCAGCGGCAGCGATGGCGAGAGCGTCCCCGTGTCCCCCAGCCCCGCGCCCGCCTCCCCCGCCGCGCCCTGCCCCCTGCCCTTGCCCCGCCGCCGCCACCCGCCGCCCCCGCCGCCGCCCCCGCCGCCGCCCCACCGCACCACCAACTTTTTCATCGACAACATCCTGAGGCCCGACTTCGGCTGCAAGAAGGAGCCGCCCGCACCGACCGGCGGCGGAGGAGGAGGCAGCCGGGAGCGGGATGGAGACCGAGGGCAGAGCTCAGGTAGAGAAAACGTCAACCCGCTGCTGGCCCGACCGCCCAACCCGCCCTCCCTCCTCTGCCCGGACTCGAACTGCCGTCCCGACGGCTCCGCGCCGCCGCCCGCAGCCGCCGCCGCCGCCGCCAAAGCCAGCCCCGCCGCGGCGGCAGCGGCGGCGTCGGGGGCGGCCAAGTCACCCGCCGACGGGGGCGAGACTCACCCGGCGAAGTACGGGGAGCACGGCAGCCCCGCCATCCTCCTCATGGGCTCTAATAATGGAGGACCTGTTATAAAGCCCGACTCGCAACAGCCGCTGGTGTGGCCTGCCTGGGTCTACTGCACTAGGTATTCAGACAGACCGTCCTCGGGTAAGGAACCGCGGCGCATCTGGGAGCTGTTAAAATCATGACAAGGTCGGGCCCCCCCTCCCCTTCCCCTCTTGCCCCCTTTGCTTTGGCTCCCGGCCTGCTGAGGACCTCGCGTGGGGAGGCGCGCGCGGGGGGGGGTGTCCTGGGTCACCCAGGGCGAGAGGAAACGCGTGTCCCCCCCCTCCTCCTTCCTCCTCCGAGTCTCCCAAATTTGAATGTGACGCCGGGCCCCGATTCGGCCGCGTTTCGGTGCGGAGAGCCGGTGGGGAGCGACCCCCTTCCCGTGCCCCCTCCCGCTTTGCCGCAGCCCCGGGTGTTCCGCAGCGCGGCGGCGCGGTGGGCGAGCGCGGCGAAAACGCGCAGCGGATTCGGCTGCTGCCTTGTTTTGGGGCTTTTTCTCCTCTTATTATATTTTTTTTCCTGAGTGCTGTTGGCCTTTCTGGGGTGGCGGAGGGGGGGGATAGTCCTGAGCCACATGTTGAGAGACTGCTGGAGGTGCATGTGGGGGGTGTTTTCTCGGAAGGCAAAGGAAAAGGGTTTTTTAAGAAGGTGGCGGAGGGGCTGTTTATGGTGGCCTCTGCACCGAGGCAGAGCCAGGCAGGCCCTTAGGCCGCGCATTGCCGCGGGAGCCGGTGCTCCCTGCCGTGGCTTGGGGCCCGACTGTCGGTGAGGGACGTGCCTCTGCCCGGGGCTGCCCCGGTGGGAGCCGCCTGCTCTGCCCTCCGGCCCCCGGCCCCGTTCTGCCGCCCCCTTTCACGCCGTTTACGCTCCCCCAGGTGCCTCCGGCAGCCCCTTATTTTATCACCATTAGTTTCCATTTTTAATTGTACTTTTTTTGAAGGAAGCGGAGGGCGAGGAGAGAGGCTTTCCCCCGTGACACCCCAGGCCAGCAGCCAGGGATCCGCGGGCGCGGGCCGGTGCCGAGGTGGGCTCCCCTGTGCCGGCCCGGGGGGCGCGGGTCTGGCTGCCCGGGGCCCGCTCCGGGAGGCGGGGAAGGCGGCGCTGCCCGGCCCCGGCCCTGGCCCCGGCCCCGCTCCCTGCTGCCCGGCCTGGCTGCTCCCCGCCGGCGGTCAATGCGGCGCGATCGGCTGGGCCATCTCCATCCCCCGTTATTGACACGTCCAGCGACTTGAAACTCAGAAAAGCCACTTTGATTGACTCGAGTGATTGATGGAGTGATAGAGCTGTCAGACGGCGCGGCCCTCGCTCCCGGCCGGCCCGGCCACTGGTGGTTCGCTACCGATTCCCAGGGCCGCTGTGCAGCAGGCGTTTTGCACTTGCGCCTTTATTTCCTTTCCTCCCTTTTCTTCGGGCCGAGGATTATTTCTGCATGTCCTCCCCGAAGCTCCCTGCTCACCCCAGCCCGGAGGGGAGAAGGGTGAGGGGAGGCTGGCTCGGCTCGGCCGCCCTCTTTGTTGTGCTGGGAGCTGCCCGCCGGCCCTCGCCGCTTCTCCCGGCTCCGAGGACGAGCGGGCAGCGGTGGTCGGAAGGCGCCGCCACCCCGTTGCAAGCTGCCGGGGCAAAGCGATTCACTCCCCGCGCCCTCCGCCCCTCCGCCGGCCGAGCCCGGGGGCGTCCCACCGGGCCCCGTCCCTCTCCCCGCTGGCAGATGCCGCCGAGCCGCGGGGAAAGCCCCTGCTCTGGGGAAGGGCTGTGCCGGGAGAGGAGCTTTCGGCCTACTCGGCGGCCAGGAGGCCTCGTCGGCTGCCGCTGCGGCTGCTACTGGCGGGGGGCTGCGGGCCCGGGGCCGCCCGCCGAGCCCGGCAGCTGTCGGGGGATTTTTGTAGATCCCTTTCTCCAGGGATCTCCCTCCCCTCTCCGCTCCCCCCGGGCCGTGCTGGACCGGAGTGCATAGGATGGGGGTAGCCCCCCGACCGGGCGCTGTCCCCGGGATCAGCCCGGGGCCGGGCTGGTTCCCCGGCGAGTTCTGTGGCACTTGACCTGGCCCCATCCCGGCGTGGGGACGAAGCGGCGGGGGCACCGCTTTCGGCGGGGGTTTATGGAGGGTGCTGCAGGCGGGGCCGGGGATTCCCGGCAAGGATCGTACACCCGAGAGCCCGGACGAGCCGGGCGGCGGCAGGGCTCCGGGGTGGCGGCAGGGGAGGGTTCGCCGGGGCTGGGCCGGCCTTACGAAGGGGTTGTTGTCCCCCAAACAGAGACCGGGGCAGCCCCCGGCCAGGCGGTTGCTCCCGGCGGCTCCCCGGTGCCGAGCCACGGGGACCTTCGCTCCCCGCACTGCCCGGCGGAGCTGCTGCCCGGCCGGCGGGCCCCGGCCCCGGGCCGTGCAGAGGGAGCGCGGCTCGTCCCGGCGGGGCGGGCGGAGCGGCACCCCGACGTGTGTCGGGGCGGGGGGTGAGAGGGGCGCCGCTCCCCTCGGCGGGGTCGGCTCGGCGGGGCGGCGGGGGATGCGCGGGCGGCTCGGCCCCGGCCTCCCCTCTCCTTCCCCATCCTTCCCTCCGCAGTGCCGGGGCGGCGGTGCCGGGGCTGGAGGTGTGTGTGGGGGGACACATACACGGGACCGGCAGAAATTCGCCCGTCGGCCATTTTTCCGGCGGTCGGCGGGGCGGGGGCGGCGGTCGGTCCGTCGGTCGGTCGGTCGGTCGGTCTGTCTGTCGGTCGGCGGCGCGGCCCTGCCCAGCGGCGTGTGTGTGCCCTGCCCGCAGGCCCCCGCACCAGGAAGCTGAAGAAGAAGAAGACGGAGAAGGAGGACAAGCGGCCGCGGACGGCGTTCACGGCCGAGCAGCTGCAGCGGCTGAAGGCGGAGTTCCAGGCGAACCGGTACATCACGGAGCAGCGGCGGCAGAGCCTGGCCCAGGAGCTCAGCCTCAACGAGTCCCAGATCAAGATCTGGTTCCAGAACAAACGAGCCAAAATCAAGAAGGCGACGGGCATCAAGAACGGGCTGGCGCTGCACCTCATGGCCCAGGGACTCTACAACCACTCCACCACCACCGTGCAGGACAAAGAGGAGAGCGAGTGAGGCGGCGCGGCCCCCCCAGCCCTGCGCCGCGGCGCCGGCCCGCCGGCCGGGAGGCGGACAGGTGCTATTTAAAAGCAGATCTATTGTCTATCCATAGTATAAGGACTCCGATTAAGAAAAAAAAAATATGAACACTTACAAAAAAAATTATCTCTATATAGCCAAACAGCATATGACCTTGTATATATTTAATTTCAGGTAAGAAATATGTGTAGCGATCTCTATTTGCTGGACAGTTTCTCTCTTCCCTTCTCTCTTTCTCTTCCCCTCTCTTTTGTTCGTTTGTTCGTTTTGTTTGCTTTACTTTTTTTTTCCACTTCGATGTCCATTGCTCTTGTTTCACAGTAAATGTCCGACTTTCCTGATCTTTCGTTTGATCTTATTTTTTTCTGTGTGTGAATTTCTCTCTTTTTTTTTTTCCCGAGGAAAAAAAAATAATTCTGATCCACAGACTGCGAGACTGAACCCGCCGCTACAAGCCAAAGATTTTATTATGTTCAGAAATCTGTAGTCTGAAAATAAAGTGTAGACTGTGTTCAGGATCCAGGCTGGCTGTAATTCTTTATTTTAGTGTATGGATGTTTGTGTATATATATACGAAAATATAAAAAAAATAAATATATATATACATACACAATACGCTGCGTATATAGTGCCATTTCGGTGGCATATTTAGGTTTCGTTTTTGATGGATCAGTGCAGCAATTGTTAAACCGCTTGTCCCCTGTTTAAAACCCTGTCCGAGACCTTGGATTTTTTTTTTTATTATTTTTTATTTTTCTTTTCCTACTATCTTAAAAAAAAATAATTCTCTTTGGCTGTTGTGGTTGTGCCTCACCTCCTGCATCTCCCTTTTTAACAAGAAATAAAAACCACCTCATAATAATGGTAATAATATATCACCAGCTCCTGCAGGAAAAATGCCTAAAACCGGCTGGACGTTGAGAGCTCCAGAATGTGTTGAAAAGGGATTTGCCCGACAGCTCCTCGCCTCGCTCCGAGAGGGTCCGCTCCCACACTGAGTGTCCAGCCAGGAGCTCTCCCCGCGCAGGGCAGAGCCGCGACGAGGAGGGGACCGGAGCGATGGGCGCCCGGCACCGGGCGCTGCGCCGCCGCTCCCCGGGAGCGCTCCCCGCTCCCTGCCCCTGCCCTCCGCTCCCCCTTTCAGGGCTCGGGCTCGCCTTTGCCCGTGGGTGTGGGACGCACAGGGTCGCGGAGGGAGGCGGCACGGCGGAAGCCCCAGCCTGTCCCCCCCCTCCACTTTGCCACCCACCCCGGTTAATTTCGGCTGCGGCTGTCTTCACCGCCGGAGCGGGAGCACCGACGGCTCGGGGTTGGGCCGTGCCCGTGGCTTTGTCCTCCGGCCGTCGAGGGCAGCCGTGCCCGGGCCTGGTGCCCACGCGAGCCTTGTGTGGGGCCCCGCGGAGCCGAGGGCAGGCGCTGGGAGTCCGCTCCCCGCGGTCCCTGCAAAGATGGGCGCCGGGGCGGGTGGAGGGCAGCCGGGCCCCCCGACAGGGCTGTCTGTCGGCTTTTCCTTTCTCTTTCTTTCTGCTCCTCTGAATCCCTTCCCGAGGGCCGCAGCCGGCGGGGCGGAGGGGAGAGGCGAGCAGAGCTGGAGCCAGGGTGAGACCCGAGCCAGGGGAGCCCCTCTCCTGCACGCCCCCCCCGGCGCTGGAGGACGGGGCAACGGCGAGGCCCTGCCCCGGGGGAGCGGGGCCGGGCGGGCCAGGGCGCGGAGCTGGGCGAGCAGCAGCACACCCGGCTGGCACAGTCTGCAGCTCGTATCAAGTCTGCAGCTCCCCCCCGTCGGAGGCATTAGGGGGTTTCCGTCTATGCGAGAAGAAGGGGAGCAGAGGGGCAGCGGGAGACGGCCTCTGCCATTTTTTTTTGCTATTTAACTCTCCCTGCTTAGCGCTGCAGTTAGCTGTCACTGGCCGGGGATGGAGGCGCAGGCCGGGGTTGCCCTGCCCGGCGAGACCTCCCTGCCCTCCGCACCCGCTGTCAACGGGGCAGGACTCCCCCCCCCTTCCCTCCCCCCCCCCCACCAACGCATCCCACCCCATCCCCCCCCAGCCCAGCCGAGGGCTCTGCTCCTCTCTGCAGGCCGAGGAGTCGGGAATACTCGAAGGGCTTAAATAAATGTTGTGCAGCGCCATCTAAAGTTCTGCATTTCTTTCTCCCTCTCCGCTTTTCGATGGGATTGAAACATAAATCTTCCACATCGAGGAAAAGAAAAACCGTCCTTCGAACTGGGAGCCGCACCGCTCGGGGGGAAAAGCGGCCACCGAGAGCCCGGCCCGGCAGGGGCAGCTGCAGGACGACTCGGGGGCGAGTTCAGAGCCCCCCTCCCCCGTCCCCCTTCATTTGCTGCTGTCGGGGGGATGCGGAGAGATTGCCCCCCCCGCCCCCGAGCTCCAGTCTCAGTTCAGTCCTCTGCCTTTCTCATACACCCGCCGCCTCGCACTCCCCTGGAGCTGCACAGGCGAAAAATGTCGTTTCTGCTTAAAAATCGGGTAATGGTCTTTCCCGAGAGCCGGATCCAGCCCTGCCCTGCAGAGGGAACGAGGCACAGACCTGCTTCGATCTCCCCGCCCGCGGGACACGGGTGATGCTAAGGCTGGCTTTCGGCGCTGGGCCGAGCGGGGCTGCCGGGGCCCCTCGCCTCCCCCTGCCCCACCAACGGACCCCTGGGCCCGCTGCCTACCTGCAGCCAGGGACAGGCTCCCGGGCGCGGGGGTCGCCCGCAGGGTGGGGGGCTCTGGAGGAGGAGGAGGAAGAAGATGAGGAGGGGATTCCTCAGCCGTAGGGTGTCCGGCCAAGCTCAGCTGAGCTGGACAAGCCAGGAATAAAGATGACGGGGGAAATACAGGGCAGATTAAGGGGAGCCTAAAGAGGATTATTTAAACAAATCAGGCTTTTAAATGTAATTATGCTTTTAGGATTTCTCGGCGAGAGCAGCTGAGCGGGGCACATGAGGGGATCGGCGCAGGTCTGCCCTCGCTGGCTCCATGAGCGACCCCGTCCCCCGCGGGTGCCAGGGGCAGACGGTCCCGGGGGATGCTCTCTGGCTGGCAGGTGGGGGGTGCACGGGCGTTTCCCCGCTCCCCCGGGGCTCAGCACCAGGTCCGCGGTGGGCTACGAGGAGCCGAGAGGTAAGAGCAGGAGCCACATCATCCTCCCCGTCGGAGAGGGACCAGGGGTGCGCGGAGCGGCGGGGCGGGCACTGGGGCCCCCGGCCGGAGAGCTGGGGGGTGGACGGGAGCGGGACCCCCAGCCGCGGGAGGGGGCACCCACAAGCCCAGGCGGAAAAGCCCTGGAGGAAAAGCGGTATCTCCCCCTCCCTCCCTCCCTGCCATCGGAGATTAAGGTCGGCTCCCCTCCCGCCGCGACTCCCGGGAGGCAGCGGAGCCTTTGTGGGGCGGGAATCTCAGCCAACACCCAACAGACCCCCCCCCCAGCCCCCCTTCTCCTCCTTCCTCCGCTGGTGGAAGGATGCGGGGACGCTCATTTCTCCCTCCAAAGCATCCCGAGAGCCGGACACAACCGCTTCCAGGACCCCGGCCCGACTACCACCCCCCTCGGGCGAGGGCGGTCCGGCAGCCTGCTGCTTTGCATATGCAAATGAGGCGTGGGGGAGGAGGGGAAGGCCACGCGTGGTCCCCCCCGTCGGTCCCCTCGGGCCGGGGCGCAGATCCCGCTGGCTCCTGTCACGGAGCTTGTTCCTTTGTGCCGCCTTTCGAGGAATCAAAGCAGACACGGTTGTGACACGTAGCCCGGCGGGTCAGAGGTCAGATTTCACAATCCCAATTACAATGATTTCTAATGATTGTTTATCTTGCGGGCTCCGACGGCTGGGAGCTTTACAAGAGGGCTCCGCTCCCCTCCCCTCTGCTTGGAGGGCCGTGGGTGCGGGGAGCCCTCGTCTCGGCTGCAGCCGGGGGGAGATGCCTTGCCCCTGGGTACCGGGGGTCGCGTCCGCCCCGCCAAAGAACGCTGGGAGCCGGACGGCGGCGTCAGAGGAAACTCGGGGGTCCGGCCTCGGGCTCCCTCCGTATCTCCCCTGCGGTGCTCGAGGCCACGCTGGAATTAAGCGAGTGAATATGACAGTGGTTTACAGTGAATACTACCAAGCACTGCACCTCTGCCGCCCCGTCGGGTAAGGTCCGAGGCAGCGCTAACAAGTAACTAAGCCGAGGTGGGAGCTCTGCTCACCAAACAGGCACTGGTACTTGTCCGGAGCCGAGCGCGGCTGGGGGGGACTGTAGGCACCGGCCTTGCCCCGGCCGCCCCCTCCAACCCTGGCCGCTGAGCCGCGCCCAAAGCCGCCCGCAGAGTCCCGGGTGGGGGGCGGCGGGCGGTCCCGGCGGGGAGTTCATTCCACGCCGCCGCGCCCCGGGAGGGTCCCGACAACGGGGGCATGGCCCGTAGCACCCCCAATCTCGGGGCTCCGGCTTCTTGTCGGTGAAACTGGTTCGATTTAACTTTTATTTTGTCTTACAACAAATAAACGCAGAGCGGCGGTCGGATCAAAACTGAAACGGTTTCCGATTAAATCTGTAACCGTTTGGTAAAAGCTTTGACGAATGGCGAAGGGCTGAAATATGGAGAAAAAAAATTCTACATTTTGAGTTAAAAAAAAAAATCTGTAACTTTCCCTCTGTTGGGGAGTTGGACACGTTGACAGCAGCGCGCAAGGTGCATCTTTGTGCTCTACATCAAATGCCTTTGAAACAGATTTAAAAGTGTATGTAAACCAGCTAATGGAGCTCTTCCGGTTGACTAAATCGGTGAACCAGACTTTGCTGGAAGTAGAAGTCCTTTGCTCTGAGATCTGATCTTTACTGCACCAGGTGAGCAACCCTTACATTAAAAAAGAGTTTGTTTGCTTCTTCTTGGTCACTTTCTCAGTTTGGAGATAACGAGGATGCGAATAAAAACTTTGTTAGCTGCGGCAGCAGCAGAGCCGTCGGGGGTGGGGGGGATGTTAGGGGGGCACGGGGCTGCCGAGCCGAGCCCGCTGCGGCCCGCGGCCGGGGCGATGCCGGTGCGGGCGGTGCGGTCTGGGGGGCTCGGGGGGCTCGGCGGGGCGGACACTGGGCACAGCCCCGCTCTGCCCCCGGGCTGTGCTCGCGGGGCTCGTCCCCGACGGGCTCGGCTCGGGCAAGCGAAGGGGCCGCCGCGCCCGGGCGATGCGGGGGCACAGGCGGGCCGGGGCACATCGCGGGGTTTTTCTTTTCCTTTTGCCTTTGGTCGGGCTGCTTGGGGCCGCCGGGCTCGGAGAACAGCGGGGTCCCGCCAGAAGCAAAGGCAGCCCCGACGCCGGCAGCAAAGGCAGCACCCTGGGGCACTGCTCCCCCTCGGGGCCGCATACGACCCCCCTCCGCCCCGCGCCCGAAGGGGAGAGCCCTCCCCGGTCCCCAGCAAAGCCCCAGAGGTTCCCGGGGCCAGCAGCGGCCACCCGGCACTGCACCGACCCGGGGATCAGGGAGGGACAGGGATGGAGGAAGAGGGGGGCAGGCAGCACCCCGGGGCGCCGGGCTCGGGGCGCCCCTTGGCGTGGGTGGGCCAGGGCCGCCCCCCACCCGCCTCAGCCGGCACTGCTCAGCCCGGGGTCCTGTTTGTGCGGGTGGGGTGTGCGAAAGGGCTGCGCTCGCAGTGGGGCCGTGCCGGGCTGTGCCGGGCTGGGCAGTGCCGTGCCGGGCTGTACCCACCCTGGGCTGTACCCGGCCGGGCCCTGCCGTGCCTCCCGCCGCCCCCGGTGCCGACGGAGATGCCCCCCGCCCGCTCCCCGGCCTCTCCGTTTGCGAGGGCACGCTGCTCCCCGAGAAAGCACCGCAGGGATCCCAGGAACGGTAGCAGTAACGGGGCACTTTTCTCTCTCCCTCTTCCTTTTTTTTTGATTGTCAGATTAAAAAGAACCCCCTCTTCTTACCCTACCTCCTGGCCCGGGCGTCTGCAGGGTCCCTCCCGGCGGGGAGAGAGGTTTGGAGACCCTGCGGGGGGGCACGGGCGCTCTCGGGTGTCCCCTCATAACAATAGACCTTTTAAGAAATAGGTGGAGGAGGAATTGCACCTGCATGGTCTCTCCGGGCCCGGGAGCCAGGCTGGGGAGAGGTTAAGCTTAAACCCCAAAATTTGGAGTGAAGGGAGACAATGAGGATTGTGCTCTGGTGGGTCCCCTCGGTTATGAAAAGATTGAAGAAGGCATGGGAACTAATACTAACTTTGAGATCAGTCCTGGTTGTTTTCTTGCAGAGAACAATGTGTGCCTTATCTCCCTCTGAATAAATAAATCATCATTGCCCGACAGTTACCCGTTACAATAAACTTGACCAGATCTTCCAACAATTAGTTACGCGTTCTCTTAGCTCTGGTAAAGTCTTGTTAATATGATGAATGTTAAAATAAGCTACCCTTGAACTTACTTTGGAAGACCTTTATTGAAAAAGTACAAGTATTTAAGCCTCTTAAGCAGACGAATCCATAATGAAAGAAGATGGCTGGTAAAAGATAAGACTAGAGATAGCACTAGATTTTTAGATACCAATTGAAATGCCAACTGGATCATGCCTCTTAAATGGGGCTTGGTGTTTTCTGGTGCCCTGGTCCAGCTTTTTAAAAAAAATTTAAACCTGTGCCCTTTGACTTCAGGAGCTGGGCGCTGACTCCAGCAGCAGTTTTGCTGCGGAGGGCTGTCAGCTTGGCTCTTGCCACTGGCAGCTTCACCTGCCTAAAACGTTCTCTGGGAGTATCACACCTCGGATACTGCAGTGCTCTCCTCTTAGGGGGCTGCTGCAGCAGCACCTGGACCCCAGCTGAGAAGGTGCTTCCCATTAGGCCAGACTGGGGGCAAGCATGTGCTACCCATCAACCCTTGGGAGACAACACCACTCAGTGGTCTGGATAGAAGAGGGAGGCTTGATGTGAGGCTTGCTGCTGCTTCCTTAGCAGAGAGGGGGAAAACGAGCTTTGAAGCCTCTCCATCTATTGGATACTGGTGCTGCCCACAAGAGCCCTGGACCAACTTTGTAGTCAGGGACATCCATGGAAGCTGCCCCCAAGACATGGAGTTGCTAAGACAAGAGTAGAGAAGAAGACTTGAGCACCAGCATGCAAACAAACCCAAGAGATGGCCCCAGGAGATATCCTCCTGGCTAGGAACCAGGGTAGACCTTACCACATTTGAGGACCTTTAATTGGATTAGAAAAATGATCAGTACCTATTTTTGTTGTTGTTCTCTGGGAAGGGCTAAATTTTCCCTTGGAATCTTCCCATTTCTGTGTTCCTAGGTTATTGACCTAGCTGTACCTGTGTGATGGGTCCCGGGCTGGAAGTTCTGGTCCTCCCTTGGGCCAAACAAGCAGGAGCTGCAGTGAGGCTCCTTGCCTGCAGGTGCTATGAATCAGGATCAGGCCCTGGCGTGGGCAGAGAGATTTCTGTTCATGCTGGTGCAGAGCAGGGCACTAAGAGTTTCCCCTGAGCTGGGCAAGGCTCCTGGGCCACCTCCACACCAGGAGGTAGCACAAGGAAATTCCTTGCACGTTTTCCAGCTACACCCATGGCACAGCGATGGATGTCTTGGTGCAGCCCAGGTCTGGACATTTACAGCACCATGTCATCTCCTCCAGTCCATGCTACTGGAGGAGCTGGTGAGGCTCCATGACTGTGGAAAAGCAGGTAGGTTCACAGGGGAGGTTCACAGCTTGGAGCAAGAAGGGAGATAAATGTTAGAGTAGCAGCCTAGAAGTTTCACATGCAGCCTTTAACTTCTACAGGTCTTTTTACATGCAGGGCCATATATTTAAAGTGGATTTCTGGATTAATTTAAGGTTGTTTGTGGCTCTCTCCCTTAAGTAAAAACACGAGAGCCATGCTTTCTTGTGGAAATGGGCATAAACATGGATCTGTTTCTGTAGTGGTTTAACACGCAGCTGAGTTTACTCCAGAACGTATCTGTTATAGGATGCATCATATAAATATATACTGAGTCACATTTTAGATACTGATCATGTCCTCCATAGATAATAATACCAGTTTGGGGTAATTACAGGTTCTGTGATGTAGCTCTTTCATATTTGACTTTAAAAAATATGTTCCACTTACTTGTAGACCACACAAGCTCTATCGAGGACACCTGGTATCTATTAGATGATTGTTTCAGTCCGTGGAACAAAACTAATCTGATACGACTGGCAAAGTTAGGAGTTTCGCCGTTGATTTCAATGGCAGCAGGATGGGACTCAGAAGGCTGAACTGTGAAAACACAGCTCCATATGATTTTATTCACATCTAGCCTGTCAGGAATAAAACCCCAGCAGCCAGAGGTCGGAGGAGCTGCACTGCGCTAAGGTGCACGCACTAAGGATTGCAAGCAGAGACAAGCCGCACGTGGATTTGCAAACTTTCACCTGAGGTTTAATTTAAAAACGAGCATCGGCTTAGCCTGAGCTACAACAATAGATTAGTGGCCTGAATATTGCTGTAGATGGGATAAATCTTGGCAAAAACAACAGGCATGTAGCAGTGCCAGCAGAAAGTAGAGCATTCTTCTGTGCCTTGCATATTGTACCTTTCTGAGCGTCCAGGTGAAGGTACAGTTGAGGTTAGTGGTGCCAAGCACCTAACCCTCCCACCCGAGGTCATTCCTGAGCACTGGGCCTGGTGGGAATGCTGAGCCCCTGTCAGCTGGCCGAGGTGCAGTGCTGGCAGTTGCAGGGCAAGGACAAGCTCTAGGTTCCCAAGGAGGGTTGTAGCAGAGATGAAAGATTTTTCCCAAAAAGAGTGAATACCAGGGTGCTATAGAAAGCTCCAGGATCCTGCAGATCCCCTTTAATCCACTAACTCTTGGCCACTGCCTGAAATTCCTGGGTGCTCCCCTCACCACCCCCCAAATCCACCACAGCCTTGGTTTCGAAGGCGGTGTCCTAAACGGAGAGCTGGTGTAAAGTGGTTGAGCTCTGCTGGTTTCACTGCTGTGCGACAAGGTGACTGAGGCAGCACGGGCTCCCTTCCCTTGTACGCTGCTTTACCCCAGCTCCAGATAAGTCCCTGCAGTGGTGATGCTGAGTGGAGACCGCAGCATCCAGCCTGTGCTTCTGGCTTTTAAGAAGGCTTATACACCTCTGCCATGGATTTGTGTACTTAGATACGCATTACTCAGGCAGTGGGTTTCACTACCCTGAGCTTGAAAAGTTACTTGAAAGCTTTATTTGAAATTACAGACGCTTGTCATACTTCAAGGTTTTATATATCAAAGAAATTATTAAAAGTGGTTTATGAAAACATGTACATGACTGAACACAAATGACATCATTACTGTTATTACTATATATTAGGGGCCAAATCCTATTTGTGTTTTTTTTTTAAAAGGAATTTTGTGTTCTTCCTAAATCCACTCTTACAGCAGTAGCGATTCTGAGAATCGAACTTACCATTTTTGTATGTCTGGCAGAATTGCCCTTGAAATCACTAGGAATTTTGTAGGTATGAAGCTGAAAGTAAACCAGGGCTTCAGGATCTGTTTCCAAGCAATTGGAGTGAGTCTTAGAGTTTTATTTAATTTGGATGGAGTGTACTTGCAGGGAGAGTGTAAGCACTAAAAATAAATACGACTCTTCTCCACACACAGAATGAAAGAAGATGGACTTGGAGACAATTTCTTGAGTCATCTGGCCCAACCCTTTGCATCACACAGAGTAAAGGTCGCACTAATCCAGCCCTAAACTTCTCTTTTCTTATGTTATGCATCTCTACTGCTGGTGCTTTAATTACCTCCATAGGCAGTTATTGGGTTTGCCAGGAAAGCAGTGATCAACTGTAGCACTGCAATTCTTTTTGTGCTTCTCTTTCTGCAGAGATTTTTTCATTTAGAATAAGACCCAGGAAAATGTTTGTGTGTTAAATGGGTTTTCTGATCAGTTAAATAAAAAAAAAAAATTAATATAGTTGTGTAGGAATCTCAGTAACCCTTTAATATGTAGTTAAATAATAGAAATAATTTTGTACTAATTTTTGTCAGTGTTAAAGCATGCATTGAATGGCAAATGTTTTAGAATGATTTCTGAGTAAACTGAGACAAGTACTAGAATAGACCTGTGTATCAAATTTGTCAGACATCCTCCTTTGGAGCTGTATTTTGTGAAAGGGAATATCAAATTAATCCAATTTGAGCTTATGTAAGAGTAGCAAACTAATTACAAATTCATGTAATTTATTATTTGCCACAGAGTTACTGAAATTATTACGTGACCATTTTAAATAGCCCTAGAAGGACGAAGAATCTCTAAAGGCGGAGATCAGAGCTTCACCAATTTTCAGCAATCCACAGGTCCTGGGAGTACAAAGCCATCCCCGGAGCCAGCCCTAACTCAGAATAACCACAGCTCCTGCATTCCTGGCACACCACAACAAAAGGCAATAAATGGAGTCAGGTTTTGTCGGGTCCACTCAGCCCTCGCTACTGTGCTGCGGGCTCAATGGTTTGCTTCACACAAATGCAGGAATGGACTCAATATGTGCCTGATTTTTTTTTGTACTCTTTATCCTGCCCCTTCGTCCCCTCCTTTTCTTTTTAAACGTACGTAGAAAGAAAAAAATCTCTCCACAGTTTTCAGGATCAGTCCCCATCTTATGGTGCCTCTTTGCCATATTGCACATTCTCAGCCATAAATACGTGCTAATGTTGCTGAGACCAGGGGGGCTGCAATATTATCGAAAGGGATATTATAGGGGAAAAGTTCAAAACCTCGGGGCTCGATCCTGACCCCTTTGAACTTAACAGGAGCTGTTGCATAGGCTTCAGTGGGAGCAAGCTCGTGTACTGTATGTGCAGAAGCATTAAACTTAAAAGCGAGCAGTTTAAAAGGCTGCATTGTTTCTTGCTTGTACTGATAGCTTCTCATGTAAAGTTCTATATATTCTTTCACAATAAATACATGAAACAGTTAATCCCATGTTATATTGTTTAGTAATATTTTACTTGCAAATGACCATCATTTCTGCTCTGCTCTGTTTGTTCTTCTGAATGTCTGTTTTATATGCTGGAAATGGAAGAGCTATTCTTTTAATGCCCGTTTCTTTCTGATGATAATCGTTCTTTCTGGCAAATGCTGTGACTCGCAGCTAGTCTATATTTTCGATCAGTAAATATTGAACCAATGGCAAGGAAGGTCTGAGCTATGATATGGCTAAACCAAACAAATAGAAACCAGCCCACTTTTTTTTTTTTTTTTGTTATATTTCTATTATTTTCTGGATAGACGTACCCTCCTCTAAGGTGGTTTTAAATTACTGGCTATCTTGTCCCAGAGGGGATGTAAACCAGACTTTTTTTCAATAGCAGCTACAGTGGGGAGGATGGGAGCTTTGTGGCTGATACCCTGTGGCTCCCCAGGCTGGCACCCACACAGGTGTCAGGGTGGAGGCCCACGGGGTGATGCTGGGCATCGCTCAGCACCACGCACTGGAGTATCGGGCTGGTGCCGACAGTATGATTTTGCTGTGGGTTTTGGGGCTGGAGGGAAGCTAGTGCCCGAGGTCTGGGGTAAACCAGTCCCTGCCGTGGGCTTGGTGTCGTGGTAATGCCCTTCTCCTTGCGATGTCCAATTGCAAAGACAACCACCGGGCCAAATCCCCAGCCCTTACCGAGGCAAAATGCCATTGACTTTAATGAGCGTTTGCAGGGAGATTTCGGGTAAGTCAATGTGGACTTTTGTCTGCGTGAGGACTGAAGGATTTGGCCTATGGTCTTTTACAGTACGAGGTTAATCAACATGCGGGAAATTCCCACACCCTGTAAAGGGCCCTATTGTACCTCTGTTAGACAGAAGTCTCTGCAAAATCACGGAGTCCTCCACTAAAAAGCTGTGGGTATGATATGAACCAAAGTAACTCCAAGTCAGTTAACAGGATCTTCCCAGGAATGTACCAAAAATAAAAGCTCCCACAAAAAAAGCAACCTGGATAATTCAATGGGAGCCATGGATGGAAGTGCCCGCTCCTGCCCTCATTAACATCAATGGGAGCTTCCCCATTGATGGAGCCCATTCAGCAGGGGAGGAACCGGGCTCTACAGGAGCATTTTACATTATATTCAAAGGTCGCTTAAATTATATGGTTACTTTAAAACCACTCTCCAGAAATCTGAGTAATATTCATTTCTGCTGGGCACTTGCCTGAAAGTGTCAATTAGGATCTCTTTGGATACATTCACTTTTGAAAAAGCCAGTTGGCATCAGCGGCTGGTTGTAGGAGCTGCTGCAGTCGAAGGTGTTAAAATGAAGCATTTGTTTTTGAAATGACCTATAAAGCCTGTCAGCATTTGCAATCCAGCTTGCGAGCGGTAGCGCAAGGCAGACTGTTTGATGTCCAGGCAGATAGTTTGCCACCTTGGGCAGGATCCAAGTTTTTCAGGGAGCTGAAATTATCACCGTATGGTATAGAAATACTCGTGTTTAGCAACATGAAGTATTGATAGAGACACCACCCCATAAATAATCTATTCCTCCTCCAGTGGTATGAGATCCTGGAAATAATATTCTCTAGCATGAATGAAAAGTGTCAAAGAATAGGTTAGAACACGCGAACGCAGCCAAGTGGCTCACCTGCCAACGCAGGCACAGCTTGCCTTGTAAGTAAGTTAGCTGTGCTTTCCTTGTCTGGTATTACATCTACAAGAAGCAATAAACAGTTTAAATAAAGCATTAATTCTCACCCTTATCACTTATGGATCCATTGTGCCTTCATATAATTTACTAATATTTATCTAGATGAACTAAATGTTACAGAAAATGTAAAGGTGGTAAACATGCTGTCTGCTGAATTATTCTGAGCGTGCTGGGAAAGTAGCTCATGGCAGAATTGAATTATTTAATATTATTTTCCAGTGTCATGTAGACGAAGTATAAGCTTCATTTTTGGATTATGATTTGTATTATGAAATGCTTATCAAGTGTTTTCCAAAGATTAGTTTAGTTTTAATTAAATAAACCTTTCTCAGGAGAAAGCTCCCAACTACTCTTCGTACCCAGAGGCTACCGTACTTGTTGTTTTTAATTATTTTTCACTGTTACCCAAACTGCTTTGGGTACTCCTGCCCAATTAAATCAAAGACATGGGCTTCTTATACACAATATGTTTAATATTTAATTTTAATTAAATTAATTAAATTGTTTATTTAATTTTATGTGCATTATTGTGCATGGAGCAATGCAAAATTTATGATAGGAAGAATTTGTGGGAGCTTTCAAACAAGCTAATTACTGAGGTAAAAAGAGACGACTTCTCTCTTCCTAGGGAATAGACATTCGACCATAAGGAGATAACAAAAACAGAAGTTGTTTGGATAAAATAATAGGTGGTTGCACAGCATTAAGAATTATTTGTTTTACCTTACTTTATCTTGTAACCATTACTTGATTGTATTATAATAGATTTGACAACAGCCTTCTCCTCCAGTTGTCGCAGGCAGGTAATCAAGTATTTATCAGGGTAAATAAACCTAAAGCTACAATCTAAATGTATTTGGAACATTAAAAATCAGCAACTCGCTTGCCACAGATGATACACGTTTTTAGTCACACCCTGAGTCTTTTTTCTTCCAACAGACCCGTTTATCTCCCAGGTAATCTTTACTGCTGTTTATTAAAAGGAGTAACAAATGAAAAACCCTTTTTTTTTTTTTTTTACTAGGTGGGTGCAGATTATTTGTTGTGATAGATTTTTTTTTCCTAATGAAGATTTCCTTTTCATCTGAAATGAGCAGCACAATATTTTTGACGCTGTTTTAATCTGATAGTGTGATTTTTTGAGAAGGTCACTGATGTTAGGTACGGACAGAGGCAGAAAGCTGTTTTGCATGACCTTGATGCATGTTATTTCTGCAGGAAGTTAACAAGCAAGAAAAACATAAAAATGCCTGTTCGTAACAACATTGTTTTTTATGATTTATGTGAAGTTAGCTCGCAAGCCTCTCCTCTGTGCATGGATATACCCACACAGAGGCTACAGGGACCGATCCAAAGCCCTGGTTGCTCCTGCAGCCTTGCAGTCACTGTGCTGCGTGCGGCTGCGAGCACGACCGTCCCAGCTGGGTGAGATGCAGGTCCTCACGGGTAAAAAATAAATAGAGGGAAATGGTTTTGGCATGTTTTATTTTCCCATGGAAACGCAGAATGCATTTTATGAACGTGATGCCAGTGCAAAGTCGTGCTGGGCATTTTCCCTTTCCCTGGTTAAGGGTTAAAAGTGAGTTCAGAGTGAAACATAACACATTACTTCTCTGAGTATTGTGACAATTAAAGCAAATATAAATAAATGTTTTCACAGGAATTATTCATACAATAATTAACAGCTCCTCAGCCCCAAGAGCAGAACGGCTAAAAACAATCTTTCTTGAATGTTGGAGATATTCACAGAGAAACAGTTTTATTTCAGCAGATTAAATAGTATCATAAAAGTAGCTGATGATGCAGTAAATTAAAAATCAGACTGGGGTCTACTTTACAGCAGCTTTTTTTAGTCTAATACAATTACCCATTACTGGCTAAACATTAGTTTTAAATCAACAGCAGTTGTCCCAAAGAATTTTCTCTTAAAATTATTACTAGGCGAATTTAAAATGAAAGCAATATTACCGGATATACAAAGTCTGAAGAGATCTTAATACTGAAGGAACACACATCATAAAGACTCATCTAGATATAATTTTTTCCCTGCAGTCTGTGTCCCTGCGTAGAGCCAGGCAGAGCAATACGTATGCATAATACGCCTGCCTAATGTACATGCACACACCGGGAGACAAATCCACTTGAATTCATAGAGATACAGCCTCACCTCGGAGCGCTTAGACTTAAAGGAGAGACGTGAATGAGGAATGAGGCTGGGGCTAAGCCCTGCACAGCAGCTCCGTGGCAGGCAGGGCTTGCCGCTTGCCCCCAGTGTTGGGTGTTATTTCGCATTTCCATACGCTCGAGTGTACGCGGCGGCGTTATGGGGGCAACAGCGCCCAGTTATTTCCAGCCCCTTCTTGGGGTATTCCGTGCGATATAGGGAAGCTCAAGAGTTCAGAGTCTTTGCGTGCTCATGGGAAGAGGGTTGATGCCATGAATGAAATGGGAGAGGGCTGTGTGATACTGGAGACTGGGGAGTCAGTGGGGAGATTGGGGGTGCCGTGGGGTCCTCGGGCAGCGTGGGGGGATCCTCTCCGCAGCTCCCCATGGCTGGCACCAACACAGCACTCAAATCGCACTCATTCCCACCTACTGTGACAACAAGAATAGGTGTAAAACAGGAGGTTTCGGTACCTGGGTTTCCTTCCCGTCTTGGGAAGATGTGCTGGTTTCATTGGGATTTTGTTTCTGTTTGTGGCCAGCCATGGTGATCAGGGCCATTAGCAGTTAAGCAGGGCAGCTGACCTAGGCTGGCCCACAGGTGTATTCTATATCATTAACAATCAAGTTCACTATAAAAGGGAGGGCTCGGTGGGGAGAGGTGGGTTGTTTTTGTTCTCTTTTCTGGCCTCTGTTTTTTTCCTCCTTATTGCTGATGATTGATGTTCCTGGACAACTTGCTGCAACCTGTAGCTAAGTATACTTTTGTGTCAGCATTTTTCTTGGTTTCTTTATTTTATTAAATCTGTTTAATTTTAACGCATGAGTCTCCCTCTTTTTCCCAATTTCCTTTCTAAGTTGGGAAAGGGACATTGGGTGAGAAAAAAACTGTTATTGTTTAGCCCTGGGTGCGCGCTAAACGAAGACAGAAGACCTGAGAGAAGACTGGAAAAAAGGACAAACGTATCAAGCTAACACGGTATTTTTAGAGTGGGACATTTTGCAGGTATAAATAAATGTTTTTTACCAGCCACAAAGACACACGGAAGCTGTAGTCAGTGCTCCTGTGCTTGCAATAAAGTGGGAAGAGCCTCGGAAGTAAGGTTCATGATGTAAAACAGGGAAGGCAACTACAAGGAAGAAGTAGCTATATGATTTACAGAGTAAATTACTGGCTTCACTAGATTTCATTATCTTCACCAAACCGTTCCTTATATTTCAGCACGTTTATATTTTATTCAGAAACCTTTTTGGGGAAGGAGGCTGAGCATGCATGCCGTTGCCATTTCCTCAGATGCATGCAGGGTTCCTGGAGTTATTTATAAAGGCAAACTTTGACTTTTATATGCAGGGCAAGATTATTTTCCCTAGCTAAATATATGTTTTAGTAAGTGTGCTAAAGGTTCTTTAATATATGTGCCTGTTATCCGATGAGCTTACTGCAACAGCTGCTGTTTATCCATGACGGCATACTGCTCTAAGATTGATGGGTGGAGGACTCATAGGAGCCAGCACCCGGGAGACCCTGCCCCGGCACCCCAGGCTTTCCCAGCTGGTGCCCTGTACATGGCCAGCATGGCGAATACAGGCTTGTCAGTCCATGGCTACCATCTGACTGTGCTGCTTTGCTGTGGCCATCTCTGGCCAAAATGGAGCCAGGGCAGTTGGGGGAATCTTTTTTGGTTGGTTCCAATGTTATTGCATATTGCATGGGGTCCCAAAGGGAGCTGAGGACAGAAGGAGGTAGGGTTTGTACAGAGTGATGGGAAGATACATGCTGTGAGCTTTCCCCAGACTGAGAATTTGGGTAGAGACCTCACAAGAAAGGACACAAAGCAAAGTGAGAGGATGGAGGGTTTGACTGCACAAAACTGAGCCAGATTCTGCTTACTGCCAGGACAACTCATCCCTTTGTGTTGGTCACTCCCATGAGCATGACTACACCATGTGCTGATGCTGTATTTAATTTCTTTTTAATCCAGCACTGGCCGTTTCCCTTTCCTTTGTCCGTGTCACCAGCTGCAGCATTACCCAACTTCACCTGCCCTTTCTGCAGAGAAATCCTCTGCCTCTGGCAGCACCAATTTTCCCAGGGTCTCCTGCAGCTACAACTTCACTCCCACAGCACTGGTCATTGAGGAGGTCATCTCCTGGTGCACGAGCCAGCTAAGTGACACGGTTAACTTCCAGGTCTGTGTCCCAGAGCCATTGTATGACACCTCCCCTTCCTCCTGCTCTGGGACCAGAGCCTCCCTGCTGAGGTGAGGATGAAGGGGTACACCCTGGTGCTGGGGTACCATGAGCCCCAGGCACAGTTATTTTCTTCCCCTCCTTGGGAGGGTGGACAAATTTTCTGTGACTTGGCATCTGAGCCAGGAGTGCAGGTCTTAAGGAAGGGTAATCTTGACCTGACAGAGCAAAACAGCTCCACCAGTGCTGTTCAGTTCCATCATGTAAGCCCCATCAGCTCCATCCTGGCCACCCCAAACTGTGATGGCAAAGCTGTGTGTCATACCACACACCACACATGCAGTCTATACTACTATTGAATAGAAAAAGAATATGTAGTGTTTTTATAGAAGAATCTATTTGGTTGATGTCTTTTAAAGAAAATAAACTTCAAAACTGGTTTAGAACTGCACTTCTGGACTTAAAAATACTGTGAATTTAGAGTGGTAACAAGGTTCTTCTTTCTAGCTCTGCATCTATCTGTCCAGCAGGTAATGTTCATCACAGACATTTCAGAGCATTTCATAGTGTATTTACCATTACAGATGTTTGATGAAGTAGAGCAATTTAATTATTCCCATTTTTCAATGGTGGAGCTGAGGAATAGAGAGCTAAATGATTTGCCCAAAGTTGTACAAGAAGTCTGTGGCAGAGAAAGTCTTTGCCCTGGGGCTTTCCTGCAAGACATTATTAAGACTCAACTTCAAAGATGGGACATTTTGATACATAAAACAACTGCTGCTGCTCTAGGATGGAGTTTTACTTTGGCTGCCTCAGCTTCAGGCCAGCATAATTTGTGGTGGGTGAGTGTAAATTTATTTTTCTTGGGGAAAAAGAAGAAACGCTCAAAAAAGAAGTAGAGACTGATATTAGTCTAAAATCTGAGGAAATTGATCAGAGGGAGTCAGAGGCTCCTGATGAATTTATTTCCTCGCTATGCAAGCTGCATAGGTAGGGGTGTAAAATACATCACCCGAGGTTACTTACACATGTGTGCACATATATGCCAGTGTGTGCGTGCACGCACACATACATTGTGTTTCTGTTCATGTATTCGATTTATTTAGCCATTTTGGGCATGCTCTTTATATTCCCTGCGACAAATAAAATGTGGCCCCACAGGCAGGAGTCTTGCACACTAGGTTTAAGTCTAGAAGTAATTTTGTTTTGTTCACAGTGGAGTTATTAAGCTCTCGTAATACGGGTTTACAGCCGAAGTGCTGACAGACTTAATTTCAAGAGCAATGTGATTAGGGCAATGTGCAAGGTAGTGCTGTACTGGTACTTACCTTTATTAGCTGTGACAGTGGTGTAAGCGCAGCCGACTGAGGAAAAAACAAAACTAAGGCAAAAAAACACAGCTAAGGCAAACAAACCAACCTCTTCCATCAGCAGACAAATTTTGCTTTTGAAGACATGTATTAGGGGACGTGTGATGCCAAGCAAATTCCAAACCGGTGGAGAATCGCGTGTGCTTTTGCTAATATTTATTTTATGATGCATTATAACTACTGTGTGTTACTGTTGCTACGAACCCTTGGGAAATAAAACTGGAAACTGTGTTGTGGTGAAAGCCAAGAGGCCACAACTTTATTAAACCTGAAAGCCGGAGTACGAGGCGGGGGTAGGAGCTATCGGTGCCGGCCGAAGGCAGGCAGCGATGCTGCCAGACTCCCTGCCCAGCACCTCTGTGTCCCCCATAAAAAAATCCTCTGGCAGCATGAATCAGCTGCGTGTTTTGTTCTCGGTTATTTGCCTGGCTCGTGCTCCAGGTTGTGTTTGTGCTTCGGTATCACAAGGCTGCCAGGGCTCACGATGCTTGAGTGTGCACCTCTTCACAAACACAGATGCTGGTAACATGAATGCAAACATAAAACCTCGTCTTCAAAACAAGTGGGTATAGAATAGGAAAATGTCCTTCATTTTTTAATGAGATGGTAAAACCCATATCTAATGAGTTTGTACAGTCTGAGTACCAATCTCGTTAAAATGCTCTTCTCCCTTTCTTTTGGATCAAAACCTGCTGTAGTCCTTTCCTAAATATTAATCATTTGTCTGCTGGGACCATGTCCATTTTCCGTTTTGTTCTTCTACCAGCATTTTTAGAGACTGAATAATTGTTCTCTGGAAACAATTATAAACCTGGTTAACTCTTCCCTTTCCCGTCTTCTCTTCCAAGTGCATTACTTTGTCCTGATTTTAAGGGGCATATGACTCTGGTCCCTTGTTCCCTCATCGTCTGGGGACTGAGAACTTATATGGAAAAAAAAAAAAAAAGAGGAAGGCAAATTAATAGCTTTTTCAAATTTTTGAAATCAGTGAGTTTCTGTGGGAGCTTCTATGGGGCAGTGGAATGAGAAACGTGAGGCAAAAGTAAGCAGCGTGAAAGGACTGAGTGGCTGGACTGGTGGGCTTTTGCTGATACTTGTTTCTAGGTTGGGTACTTGACAGCTCTCTGTAGTCAGAGCATTAATTTGCTTTTTTTTTTTTTAATCTACTACATAAGATAGTGGAGTTACTTATCTTTTCTAACTCAAGGGATGCTCTCTTCAGATCTACTTGTGGTAAATGCCTATCTGTTCAAGAGTCCTGACTAGAAGAGGATGAGTCACAAAATTCCATTTTGAATAATCTACATGTCCAGAAGCAGAAGATATAACTTCCATCCCCCTGTCTTTAATTTTCATCTCTAATATAGATATATTTTCCCTACAGTTACAAGAGAACAGCAATGTGAGGGATGATTTGAGGGTAGAGGTCTTTGCCTGAGTGATGATAATAATATTTTGCTAAGAGATAACATGGTTATTCCTTTTCCTTCACTGAGGCAAAGGCATGTGTTATTTCTAAAAGTGTGGAGTTAAATGCCTTAAGTGAAGAATTGTGTAGCAAAAAGCACTCTGAAATTTCTGGCTCTTCAGGGGTCAGATCTTAGAAGCCAAAACTGAGATCCAATAAAGGGAATTAAGAATCTCAATACTAATGAACTATTGTGGGATACAACAGTCCGCTCCGGGGGTCCTGCTATCCTGGGGCATCAAAGGATGTTATAAAGCTACTGCTTTAGTTTGTCCTCCTGTTAGGAGAAGGATATCTTTGCATTGACAGTACACTCTTTTGATATTTTGATTAAAATTTATGAAGTTCTGTAATAATCTGTTCTTGCCACTCATTGCCATTATGATCCCTAAATGGTCCGTTCTGTGATTTTCCCCTTCTCAAAGGCTTCTGTGGTATTCAGATCATCTCTGTCTGACAAAGTGGGAGGACAGAACATTTGTGAAGGCACTCTAGCTCCTAATTGGAGTGATGGTCGCATAAAGGGCTCTTGAAACAATATGTTGTGCTTAGGAATGAGGCCAAGAACGGCTGCCATGCCCTTCACCATAGTGTCAGCAAAGTCGTGAATAGCTCAACGGTTGTGAGCAGTAAACAACCTGGCTAATCAAGGCTCTTCACACATGGTGACAGTTGAGCATTTCTTACTGTGGGGATTTTTCCAATTACTGTCCTGGTAAGATCATTCAGCACCACATTGGTTTTCAATTTCTTTCTGGAGGTGGAATAAGTTTTTGACGGTCAAATACAATCTTTACTACAATTTCAGACCACAGGTCTTGCTGAAGGTCAGGCAATACTTGGGACACTAAGGCTACACCCCATTTGAGCCCTGTGCAGGTGTCATGCAGGACCCACCACTTGCCAGCGATTTATCTTCTTTCAAATAAGCAGTTGTTAAGGCCTTTCTAACCACCTTTTCTCACCTCCTTGGAAACTCTCAGCTTTAAGGAAGACTTTTGAGAAGATTGTAGCAGAATAATTGGATCACTTTTGACTGCTCGGTTTCTTACTGACACTGACAGGTTAACCTGGCAGCTAGGCAGCAGGTGAACTTGAGTGGTGAAACCAAGCTGCTCTTGTGTGCTGAACTCTTCTGATAATGTGGTATATTTGACCAGCAATGCAGAAGTCTGTCTGAGATCTAAACATCAGATTGGACACCCCACGCTCAGCTATTGCCATGGTGAACATGGTCAGCTAATGGCAGCAAAGCATGATGTTGGATATGTAGACACAAGTATTAGAAGTGATTGATGGACTTGCCAGTGCAGGTAGATCCAGGAGAGGCTGGCCAGTTTTGTAGCTCATTTGAGGACTTTTAACTGGTCTCTTTTCTTGCTTAGGTGGGACTATCTAGGGTACACTGAAGAGGTTTTGGGCTTTTGCAGTATTCAACCTTTCTTGTTATTTGTGCATGGTAAGCATGCTGCATCCTTTGCCTACAGACCCTGTCATTAATCAGACCTTGCCTTGATTACTCATGTATTTGACCCCTTAAAAACAGATATTTTGTATGAAGATCATTCTTCTAATTATCCAGGGTTTGTGAAGAGTGTGTGATGTGCTGGCCTACCTATTAAAATTTCGTGCAGAAAGTACTGCACTGGCTATTGGCGGTGCAGTTTGAAAATCTGAGGATGATGGTGTGTGGTCCAGACGTCAGCTACACAAGCGATCTGGTCTTTTGACTGGTAGCTGAGGAAACCTGAAGTATTTGGACAAACCGCTTTAATGAGGCACAGCTGGGCAACAGGACACTCTTTACCAGGAGATTTTGGCATGGGAGTCAATTTTCCACTAGACCTTGCAGCACCCACCTTCAGTTGTTTGAAGTCTCCCAATCTACCAGTGTGACACGGACGGTCTGGACATGGCTTGAAGACCTGAGGGACAGGGGAAGATTTAGCTTGACTGAAGGTAGCTCTTTGAAACCTTTGAGAAGGAGCAGGTAGGGTTACAGATAGCAGTGCATGTAGTCCTGAGGCTGTCCTGTTAAAGGAGAAACATTTTCAAAATCATCTGTCTCACTTCAGGCTTCAAAACTGTTAGCTGTAGTTAACTCTTTAATAGACTTTGTAATGACTTTTACATTTATGTATTGGGCTTACAGAAAATTGTCTCCAATGGCATGTATCTCCAGAGCTGCTGAGACTTAGTGCTTACCCCTTCTTACTTTGCTTTGTATAATTTAACTGCATCACTGCCTGTTGTTATTTTATCTTGCTCTTCATAAACAGTGGCTTTCACTTTATTTTGGTCCCACATTTCCATCACTTTCCACTATTTTTGGTGAAGAATCAAGCATCCTCTCTTGAAACTCTAAATTCAATGCATCTCATCTAGTATAGCCTGAATGCTTGTGTGTGGGAAATGAGAACAGTACCAGTTCTTGTATTTGAAGAAGGATCCTTTTATACTACACCAATTTAATATCAAAGATAAATTAAACCTTGACATTCTTGTTCACTGTTTTGTTTTTTTCAGACCCCATTTAGATTTCTTGTTTACATAAATCCAATTATTTCATGGCTGTGAAACAAAGCAATGGGTAGTGCTGACGCTGTGTGTTATTGAAATAGGTCTGCATGGATCATGTTCCGGGGAGTATTTCAGTCTCTGGATCCATGCAGGCTTTGGCTTCTCTGCAAGTCTTAGAAGATCCCAAATGTTGGTTCAGCACACATAATAACTTATTCATAACTTCTTTATATGCTGCTGTTCTTCCTCATAAATATACTAATAAAACTCATTATAGAAATCAAAGCCAGCTAATACAATATATCTGATGGACAGCTGTCTCTGGATGCATGAATTATAATTGCATGAAGCAAGATGGTCTTATTATGCCAGGATATCTTTGCTCTGAATAAATTTCTATTACTGGTGTGTAATCTTTTGACTCAGGCCAGATGATAGGAACTTGCCCAAACAAGTCCCTTACAGTATTACTATTGAGCTATGCTTTCACTTCGCAGAATTACAATTAGGTAAGTGATGCTGGAAGTTGTGTCTTTGAGCAACAGTGGCCTGAGTGAGGTTGAGGGCTGGGGGGAACAAGCAGCATTCATCATCTGAACTGGTCTTACCACTCTAGCCTGCTTTCAGGCTATAACTTAATGCCATACGCTGATTTAGATGTAGCACTTGTCAGCCAAGAATAAGACTATAAGACACAGACATTCTAGGACTTGACCCATACTTTATTGTGAATACGTGATTGAACTCTGAGCTGACAGACAGAGACAGCCATTAGAGTGGGAAAGAGAATTTGTTCTGCCATGTAAGATTTCAAAATATCTTAAACTCTGCTCTGTAATTTAAGCTTAGGACTCTCTTAGCAAATTTCTCAATAGTATTTGACGAGCCGAGTGATTTTTCTAAACTTATTTTTCTCCCTCTTTTGCTTCTGTGCTTTGCTAATAAAAATGGCAGCATCTATTTTTGAAACACCTCTTGGGACTCTCTCCTCATGACTGTCTTTATTTCAAGGGATTTCTCTCACATCTCCAATATTCATATTAACCAGAACAAACTGATACTGAATGCCAAGGCCACAAACCTTTAATGGGTCCCTTTGCTTTAAATTTGAGACAAGTTAAGGCGTTTGTGTGACAGTGATGGAATACTGGGTATCTGCTCAGGCTGAGCTGCAGGGGCAATGACTAGAAAAAGGGCAAACAGTCTGTGGGTATTTGCATTTCTTTCCCTGAAAGTGCTCTGACCCTTCTCCAAGACGCTGAGTTAACATTGAGCAATGCTGACATGAAAGACCTGGAAGAAGAGTTTGTGTCCTCCAGAAATTTAGGGAACACCTACAACTAGGAAACTTTCTCTGAAGAAAAGTAGTTTTCCTGGCACTATGCCTGATCTATCAGACAAAGTGCAGCACGTCATGTCAGACAGTCTCTTCTGCTTCTGATCTGCTGCAGATGATAAAGTAACGGGGGAACACAGCTATTATATGAAAGGACAAGAGCAAATGAGAGTGCAACAGATCTCCCTCTTTTACCCTGGAAGATTGTCTTCTTTATCAGGCAGAATTAAGAGAATCCAAGGGACTCATGATGTATCCAGAAGGTAAAAGAAAACAGCAGAAGAAAACCCCTGTTTCTTGACTTTAAGAATGCCTTTTTTTTTAAAAAATACAGTTCTCCAACCCTTACTAGTCAAAGATGAATAGATCAGAATTATATTTAGCGATAATGAAGGCATCAGATGCACAGTGAGAAGCCTGTCCCTGTATTTATTATATGTGAGGTTTGATTTAAACTCTTTCTGCTTCACAAGTGTACTTAATATCAACAAGAGCACTATTTACACTGATTTTTTAATTAAAGGAATTTAGTCGTCTTTTATGCTTGCAGTTTGCCTGCAAGCAGATTTTCTTTTCCTTTCAAATTTGTTCTGTCAAAATGGTTAGACAAATTGTTCCTACAAACATACTTGAATTATGGATTATTTATCAGTCATCCACAGCAAGATATTTGCTGTAGCCAGCTAAAAGTTAGGGATATACCTAAACTTGTCTTCTGAGCTCCTTCTGTTATCAAAGGGAGAGAAATTTGTGTCTCAGAAAGGTACTTCATCTTATGAGGATGGGAAGGAGTGAATTCCCTTTGGTTGTACCTGTCTCTTTCTGTTCCCTATGGAAAACCCCTTGCAGACCTGAAGTTTAGATGGTTGAAGACACCTGAGATATTTTGTGACTGGTTATGTTAATTCAGGTACCATTTTTGGTCCTCAACAAGCTGGTTTAATATTTACGAACTGTTGCTGCTTCTGTCCCAGACAGCTTTGAACTCTTGACTAAATTGTTTTCAACTTTAGGGCAAAATTCACTATTTGTGAGCATTTGTATGAAAACATCCTAGGAAGCGTGGGTTGTGGAAAGGAAAGATAATAAAACAAATTCTGGCCTGGTTCCTAGTTTGGTGCTAGGTTTGTGAATACAGTCTTACATAATTCAGCAATTCAAAGGAAATGTGATGTTGTCATCGAAGGACAGCAGTGCGATACACTGATGCAGCGGACAACGTGGGTCTTGTAATAAGAAATTACAAAAGGGAAAAGAAAAATTAAGGGAAACCTCAGAAAGCTGTCTGGTGCTGGAAACAGTTATTGATAGTCAGCAAGCACATTATTGTTCTTTGGAAAAAAAAAAGAAAAAAGAAAGAAAATCTAAGTTGTAGTGATGGGTGAAAGGAGATCACTGGAAATTGTGTGGATTGTTTTCTGTGAGGATCCAGACTAAAACCAGAAAGCACACAAAGCCCATCAGTCGCTGGAAGCTGGGAGGAACGAAACAGGGACAATTCCTCTTCCTGGGGTGGCAGCCAGGGACCACCTGTGTCCTCTGGAGCACCCCACTCCCACAGGGCTCCCGCTCCCATGCCGGGAGGGCTCGTCCATAGGATGAAGGGTGAGGGACTGGGCTGCGAGCTGTGATACCTCGGGACATCTTTGCCAGCATCCCCATTTGTGTGGGGAACGGAGCTGAGCCGCTGTTTCCAGGATCGCGACGTAAAGCACATAAAAAAGAGAAAGTGTTTTACATGCTTTTAAACACAGAGACCACTGATACTGTCACTGCCTGGTTTTGCCTACAAACAGCGCACCCAGCTGAGTAATTTATTCTCAGTGTATAATCTTTGACTGCTGAAGAGCAGAAAGGCTGTTCAATACTTTTGGAAATGACTGCAGCTACAAGGTGTGAGAGCGGTTTTTAATATCTATTTTGAAACCAATGCTGGAGACACCTGATAAACTGCCAGAAGATGGGGTTTGTAACACACAAAGCTAAAATCTGAAGTACTAACAAACACCGAAGCCACTCATAGGGGAATATAAAACAGTGTGGAGTTTGGACTCAATTTATTTTGCCCTTATAAAATGCAGTTGTTTAAATCTCGTGGGTCGACAGGTGTAGATAGAAAATTTTACAAGAGTGGGCAGTTTTGAGCAGATCCTCCTTCAGGTTATGTTGCAGAGCATGGGGCTTCTGTGCTCTGATTCAGCCCACTGCGAGCAGGAGCATGAAATAGCAAAGGAGGAAAGAAAATGGCAAACAAGGAACCAAACTTTTTGAGCCTCAAAATAAGCTGTGTTTGGTTATGGTTGAAGCCTCGGTCAGTGTTGCCAAGAGTCCTTGTTCTCTTATTCACTATCCATTTCGGAAACAGAGAAAGGCTTAAAATTATAACATTTAAAAAGGGCATCAATACACAAAAAGCAGATTAACAAATGCTATTTTCACAGTCACCTTTCCATTGATAGGATGGGCATTGCATCAAGTGTAAGACCAGGAATAAAGAAATAACTAATAGGTTGATATGGGAAAAAGATAGATTAAATCTCTTAAAAATGTAGCTACAGTATCTGTACGGTCTTAAAGCTTGGTGGTGCTGGCTTACAAGGTCCATTAGTACAGGGGGAGAATTAATCATTTAACAGGCAGCCTTGGGTGGCAAAGAAAAAGCCTTTCTGCAAATCACGTCTGACAGACTAAATTGCTCAGCCTGAATTTGGGGACATTTTTTCACCTTCAGGAAGCCAGGCTTGTTGTTCCTGGGCTGGATGAGACATGAAGAGCCTTGTGCCCCGTGTACCCCAGGTACCTGGTGAGGCACGGGGCTGTCCTTGCTTCCCCTGGCCCTGGGGGACTGGGACCCACCTGAGGGGGAGGCCTCTCTTGCTTTCCTCCATCTGCAAAATGGCACTGTATGTATTTTGTTACCACTCCCCAGGCTTTTTGTGAGTCCCATCAGTGAAACACATCAGGGTCTCCAGAAGAAGGACCCTAGAAGACTTCCAATCTTCATTTGTGCTAAAGCTGTCTGCCACGGCCAGGTGGGTGCTATGAGGACTGTGAGTAGCCCAGAATGACCCGGTGCTGGAATGTCATGGCAATGGGAGTTACCAGGAGCCACGCTGCCACTTCCGAAACCAGAACACGGTGGTTAGTATAGTGACAGTCCTGAGCAGCAGAAAGTAAGGACATAGCAAGGAAGTTTGCTATCAAACTGGAGCTTGAACTTGACCCAAAGTGCTCTGAAGTAAAGGAGAGGCTCAACCAGCCATGGGCAGAGGCTACAAAAGACCAAAAGATGAGGAGAGGAACAAGATTTTAATAGGTGAGGAAACAAACGGAGCTTTGTCTCCGTTATCAGTTGTATTGCTCCAAAGATTAATGAGGGGAAGGATTTAAGAATGTTGTTTTATAGCTTATAAAAAAGACCTGAATATACAGATGGGTATCTATAAGTTGAAGGCAATTATTTTATTGTAGTGAAAATAAGAAGTGAAACTTTTATTGCTGCAGCACAGTCCAGGCTATAGTCAATTGCCTTGGGAAGAATATTCATAGTGCTAATGTAGACCTGGCAAGCCCTGTCCTTCTGTGTGTGAAGTCAGCTACATAACAGCATGTGTGATGTCCAGCCTGGTAGTCCTGAATGTGCGAACAGGGACAGGGCTTCTGTGGACGAGGTATCATCTAATCCCATAACCAGGGACTATGTCTGCCCAGAAGAACTGATGTTAAACCGGTCCCACCAACATCTTCACCCACGTGTCAGCCCACACTGTGCTCCTGTTGGCATCCATAGGAGACTACTCATAAAATTCACCATGCGTACAAGCACTTGTAACATCCTCTATTACTATGAACATCTGCAAAATTCAGACAGAGCAAGCAAATGGGTAATGAGAAAGAGGAAAAAGGAAACTACGACAGTAAGTAGACAGCTACAAAGACTAGCAGTGTGCCCAGCTGATGGTATTGCAACCAGAATTTTTAAAACGTGTAATAAGGGGTAAATAAGCTGATAAATAAAATCGACCTGGAAAGGCCACATGGGAAAGATGCACAGTCTTGATTACCTAATTACGGAAGGAATATTACAGAAATGGAAATAGTACAACAAAGTCCCATAATGACTTCGAGATTGGAGGCTCCAAAACGGTTAGTGAAACTAGGTCTGTATCCCTCGCAAAAAGAAAAGATTAAGAGGGGACCTCGCTGAGCCGCAGAGGGCTCTGGGGGGAACCGCAGGGAGCAGTGCGCAGTTATTAGAGCTAATGTCAAATAGGAGGACGGGGGACACGGCTCCAGTGAGGTCTTGCACTGTACAAATGTAATACCTTTTTTTTTCCAGAGGGTATATATTATAATCTCCCAGATGCTGCTCTAGAAGCAACCGATCTGACCAGATTTCAAATAGAGCGAGAAGCATATGGAGAGAGGGGGAGAAAAACAGTATATTATGGAGAACAACTGTTAACCGGGGGAGAGGGTAGGCCTAGCTGGGCTTCCTGGCCTCCTGCCATCTTAAGATTTTCTTATGTCCCTGTGTAATCTTCTGACTTTTGATTTAGATGTTTCCTAAAAATGTGGCCCAGTGGTTGGTACATACTAGGCATTAGCCCAAGAAAAGAATGAAAAAAAAAAAGTACTGTATCTCATTAAAGAATTTTTAAAGGGAGACTTTGAGGCGCCATTTGCTTCTTGTTACTCATCTTTGCAAACGTCTCTTGTCTTCCCAGGCTCTGTCCTGATGTGTTAGCGTTAGCAGCCTGTGGATTTCTGAGCCGCGCTGCCACGGGAACTCAGAAAGGCCAACCTCAGTCGGTCGAGCAGAGACAGCAGTGTAAAGGAAAAGGAGGAAGACAAAAATAAGATCAAGCGAAGTAAATGATACAAGATATTTTTGTGCACATAAACAGTATCAGGTGAAAAAATGTTGGCTGGTAATGGATTTTCAGGCTGCTATTGGGAATAAGGATCATGCCTGTATTTGAAATATTTGCGGTTCAATTAACAGCATTTGTCTCCGTAAAATATTTTAAAAGAGAACAGAATTTATCTTGAATTATTTTTCATTTTCTTCAACAAAAGATTCCAATATAGATATTGCTGTAGGCACAGGGAGCACAGAACATCAGGAAGTGGATTTTGTAAACAATTTCTCGAAGCACTACAAAGTTTAAATATTAATTTGGCCATAATTGGCAGAGAAGCAATTAAAAATGCTACAAAGCTGACTTTCTCCCTCCTTTACTTTCTCCTCCCTTTTCATTTAACCACAGTATAGAAAGTAGATGTAAAACAATAGGACCCTGAGCTGTACGGCGTTCTAAGCCTAGCTTGCCTTAAAGCTACAATATGGATTTAATTTATATGCAAATGTAAGCAATAAAAAGCCAGACACTGTAGAAATTATAGTATTTTTCATAGATGCTTCAGCACTGGCACACAAGCCAGCACTGATCTCAAACAAGGAGCTAATTATTACTGGTCACTAAGCTACCTTTTTCTTTTAATATCTCTCTCTCCTCTCTTCCCCCCCTTTCCCCTTTTTTTAACAATGTGTAAATTATTTTCTTGAGCAAGGAGAGGGCGGGGGGGAGAGAGAGAGAGAGAGAGAGAGAAAGAAACTCGAATATTGGGGATGAGTGAATGAAAACAGCCAGAAATATCTCCTGTGAGATTCAACATCAGGATAATTTCACAGTCTCGCTTTTTGACTGCTGTGTCCTGAAGCTGACCAGCGCCACGCAAGGCTGATCAAAGGCCATCGGAAACATCAAGTAAGCCTAAATGGGGCTAAAGTATGCTAATAGAGAAGCTAAACGTACTTTAATCCTGTTATAATACAAGGTAACTTAGAGGCAGTGAAGGGCCTTGTTGCTTTTCCCTACTGGGTCCAGGACCCCTGCAAATCTTGAATAGAAGTTGCTTCCTATTCTTCGCCGGCCGGGGTATGGCTTTCTCAGACGCACACACACCGTCCCCTCCTCCTCCGTTTACTAAGTGTCAACAGTCGGCTGAGCAAGACTTCTCCGCTCCTTAGATCAGCACCCTGTGACCTTCCACATTTAAGCACAGACCATTAAGCTGAGCTTTCCAGCTGTTGCCTGAATTATGAGGGATTTTTTTCTTTTTTTTTTTTTTTTTTCTGAGGAGGGCAGAGCTTAGGGGAACACTAGGCAACAGTTTTATACGACGGACCCGCTGCCACCCAACTTGCTATGCAGAGCAATGCGCTTTCTGCGGGGCTGCAGCAGACGGGTGACGTTCAGTGAAAATGGGGTTGCTTTGAAGTGATTCAGACGCGGGGTTGTCCAGCTTTGGCATCATTGTACTCGCTTGAGGAATCGTAATCTAATTTTAGGAAGAGGAGGAAACAAAGTAAACGTGACTGAACCGCGCTGTGCTGTACACGCTGGCTGGGACGGCGTCTCCAGGAACATGCGTGCTTGCCGGGCAACTTTCTTCTTAATTTTCCTTCTTCTTTTTCAGACACCGATTTCAGCGCGTCCTACACAACAGAGGAAAAAAGGGTGGTAGTTCTGCCCCTGAAATTATATGTTTTGGTGGATGCCCCAAACTAACCACTGCTTGCAAACCCCAGATTAAAAAGAAGACTGATGTAATTTTAAAGCCAGCCAACTGCCTTAGTGACGGTATCAGAAGATTAAAAACAAAGGTTTCATTGAAGCACTACCTCCCACTGTGCAGCTGAAAGTCTTATGGCTGAGGCAAATGGTCCTAAATATCTTTCTGTTAAGTACAAATTACATACTGGATATATTAAGTTGTAATGGTGCATTTTCAAGAGTCACTTTGCTTGTGTGAGAGCATCAGCAAAGACTCAAAAAATGCTGACTGTATGGCACATGGAAACAAAAAGGAATCCGCCTTTCACAAAAAATGTTTTGTTCGTATTAAATGCTTTTTTTTCCCCTCCGTCTCTCCCCATCCCCCAGCTAAGCCTGGAGTTTCAAATGCCAGAACCAGTATGTACAGTAAGTCTTTTTGAAACCCATGGCAGAGAAATAGTATCCTGGCCTAGCAAACTGTTATCTACACTTATATTCCTAAGCCTTACCCCTCTGTGTTAGTGCTGATAGGAGCCCTTTAGATCAGCTGAAATGTAACTGGATAAAGATGCTCCAGAAAATGTCTTTTTAATGTGGAATTATCTTTCATTTACATAGGCAACCTCTCTTAACTCAGCACATGTGCTATAAGGCTTCACGTAATAGAAACATTCATATAAAACTTAACGATTAGCATTCACTCTGCTCCCAAATGATCAATAAAATGCTAAGTTAATACAGAATGTGCAAAGGGGTCTATAAGTGTGGATAAAGTTGCATTACTGTGCGGGATGTAGGTAAATAACGTCTGTGGGAGCAGAATAAGAGAGCACTTGGGAGAGTGGGCAGTGGTACCGGTGCTGCTCCTGCCACCGGCTCCTTTCCCAGCTGGGCTCAGGACTTCTCCTTGTGTCGCACACGCACCATTACGCATGCAAACATCCATGTGCACAGGCACACACACAGTGCTACGGTGGACAAAAAAAAAAAAAAAAAGGACCAAACAGGAAAATACAAATAAAGAACTAACTATAGCATCCTCTCTTTGCATTCTGTGTGCAGGACCGCTTAGCAAATTGTGAGGTGATGCGATTTTTCTATATAAATAATTTGCAACTACTAAATAAGGCAGAAGTAGCATACATGGGAACTATGGATAAAAGTTAAACTGAAGTAGCGATACACTTTTGCTCAGGTACCTATACATCTCTCTTGTACAAGTTGTTTGGAAGACCTTATTCCAGCAAATAAACTGTGTAGGATTTGATAGACTGTGTTTGGGCAGTACAGAGTTAATATTAGAAAAACGTATTTGGCAGGGACACGCTTAGCTTCTGCTGAAGTATTTCAATTCTAATCTGCTCCTGTTTACCTCTGCTTTGAATAACTTTGTCAGTTTAGGTGTCTGTCTACCTGTCTACTCACCATCCAACAGTTATATTGTTTGTCTGTCCTTCCCTTACAAGATTAACTGAATTGCAGTTGTGTTGTAATTATCAACAGATTTTGAAATGAAAAGCATTTGCAAGAGCCTCTTCAGTTCAGCTGTAAGTTTCTGGATTTGTTTTTAATTAACAGAGATCCTTCCCAACACATATGAAGCTTGACGGAAATCTTTTTGTTCTTACAAATATCCATACACTGTTTTCACTGCACAATACCTTTCCAAGTCTGTTTCTCCACTGCTCTTTTAAAAGAAAAAACAAAAACTTAAAAAAATTCAGTGATCAACTGAGAGTGGGCAGTTTCAGTCCATAAGAGGTCCAGCGATAGTCTTTGAAATTATTAGAAGGTTACTAGTTCAGAGATATTGAATGAAAAGATAGGAGATTTCCTCCCTAAATTTCAGTCTAAATTTAGGAGTTATTTTTTTCCAGGTGCTCATAATTTACAAGATAATGACCATTTAAGGTCAAATTTGACAGCTCGAACACATTTCTACTCAAGTTCAAATACTAGTATTTATTTAGCTTCTAAAATATCAGATACTCCATTTCTTCCACAAGAAAACACTACAGCCTGAATACAAAGCAGCCATAAAAATAAGCCCAATGTGAGCTATACATTAATAGCAATGGTGAATTGACATGTATGGTTTATTTTGCTCTTTCATGCTTTTGTAATTCTTTGTATCACCTATGTTTGTCATCAAACTCTCTTTGTTTCTTCTGCAAACATTTATAATTTTGTCAAGATAGACAATTAACACTTCATGTAGTTGTTTCTGGACTGGGCAGTTAATGCCTCATTCCCATTTAGAGAATTAACGGAGGTTCTGGCAAGTGCAAAAGCCACTGGAAAGCAAGGTGCAGCCTTGTATCAGAACAAGAGCTTGTAAACATAGCTGAGTGACAGGAATTGTTACAGCACGTAGCAAAGCTAGGAAAATGTCTCTGTCATTAGTTATCTGTTAAACTATATGCACTTTATTAACAGAGATGAGGTAGGTGCACTGCCCATGCAACTAATCTGTAGTTAATGTATGCCCAAAGCACTCTCTATCTGGGAGATATTGTACTTAGTGACTGCTAAGTTTTCCCATACTAAATATTCTCATCTTGAAAAATCATTAAAAATATAAAGAAGAGTTGAGATGAGATTGTGCCAAAGATCCCCTTTCCTATGCTGTGAATTAGAGTGTACAAGTCTGAGTTTTGTATTTGAAAACTTTTTTTCCCACCAAAATGTCCTAAGTCAGTTTTGAGCTTATTTGACTTTCCTGTCTCCAAGAAGATGAAGCTGATTTACACCATGGCAAGGTTGGCAATGTCTCCTCTTGGTCTGGTACCAAGATTTGAACAGACTTAATATGACTGCAGAAATGCAGCTCTTCATGCTGGTATATACGGGATTTTATAGGCTTTATTAAGATGGCCCTCCTCTGAAATTAAAGAAAAGGAGAAGGAAATCACCGAGTAACCCTATGTGAGTTTGCTTCCCCCTGTTATGAGCTGGGAGTTGAGCTAAGATGTTCACCGTGTAGATGGGTGGCAAATTTTGGGATGAGGACACAGCTGATTATTTTTCTGAATCATGCTTGGCCCCAAGTCTGAGAGGAAGAAAGAGTCAATATGTATTTGCCTGTGGAGTAGCTAATTAGAACAATTAATCTGAGAACCAGGACAAGCTGTGAGACTATGAGCTGATTCAGGCGCGCCCTCTACTAACTTAAATTTTGATCAATGTTTAAAACACCATGGAGCGAACTGGGAAAGGACTGGGGCAATGTGGCCCGGTGGCTGAGATTCAGGTTCGTTGTCAGTACCCCAGTTGCTGTGACGTGGGGTGAGACCTCAGGCAACACGTTTTCCTCTTGTCTCTGAAACAGGCCAATGACATTCACTGCCTTGTTGAGCTTTGTGGGTATAAGCAGCATGTTGTGAATGAAAAGTTAAGTACATTTCAAAGCCAGCCAAGACAAGAACTGCATTTTTCTTCCTAATATCTGTTAGCTCAGAGCAACGGAAGAATCCCACTTGCCACCAGCTCCCTCGCCTTGTTTGGAGATGTGGAGCCAGCCTGATTGTATCCAGCAGATATTTGCTTTCAGGGTCGCATGAAAGTAGAGCAAAAGAAAGATCTTTTGTGGGGATGACATGCTTGGAAATATACTTGTCCAAAGCAAACAGCTCTTGTTCTTTCTTCAGCTAATTCACTGAAAAGATATTATTTTAGTCAAGAAAATGATATCAATTCTCCTCCTTTTAGGCAGGGTGGTGGCAGGTTTCCCATGTTGATTTGCGGAAGGTATAATTTTGACAGGAGCATCTGGCTCCTTTGGAAGCTTCACAAGCAATTGTGTGGCGGTGGCTTTGGGTCGGCCTCTGGTTGAGCCATGTGGGCAGCCCTTTGACATGTCTGCGTTGCTTTTCCTGCTCCGCTCGGTTTTGTTTTGACTCTCTTTTGAGCTTCCTTAAATACGCAGCCTGGCTCTGCAGATTCCCCGGGACAGTTTCATTCATGGGTACTGACAAGGACTGCGGTTTTGCCAGGGCTCGTGGAGCCATTCTTACAGCGGTGCTGTGTGTTACATTAGCCGACAGCTGCTTTTGGCAAGGGTTTTTTTTTTTTTTTTAGAAATCCTCTTAGAGAGGGGAGAAGAGTGATCTCTGGATAGAGGAGCTTTCAGTCTTCAAAGTAAACCATGCCAGCTTGTTTGAGAATTTATAACCACTTGTGAACTTCTGTGATACAATAACACCCAGTGTGTTTCTTCTGCCCTCTTTGAGGACCTGATGTCTGGCTTTTCTTTTCTAGGTGTATTTATGGTAAAAAAAAAAAAAAGCCTGAATTTCTTTTCTCACTTCCCTGGGTATTGAGTGATCTGAAAATGTGTTTTTAGCCTGATTTACGTGGATGCAATCACAGCAGATGTTTTGTCACCAAGATTGTGCCAGCTTGTTGCATTTGGCACGGGTAAGGGGTACAAGGGTACAAGATACCTTGGTTTCTGCTCTCCAGATCCTCTGTGTAGATTGGGCATCATGCTCCAGACGTGTGCTGTTGCTCCTACCACTACGAGCAACCAGAAAGTGGCCACTAGCTCAGCTGCTGCTGAGCTTGTCCAGCCATGGGTGATGTGGGTGAGGAGATGGGCAGGTGGGGAAGATGCACCTCCCAGCTGGGAAGGCAAGAACTGCCAACCTTGGTCCTCTCTTTGCATATCCTTAAGCTGTATGAAGAAACTCAGCTATGTTGATGCACTGACTGGTGACATGGAGAAGAGGATCTCTGTCTCCTGCTGGTGAACCATCCCCTGCGGCAGCAGGAGGTGGTGCCTGTGTATCTCCAACACTTCCCACGCAGGGCTGGGTGGGGTGTGAGTTCAGGGGTTGGCTGTGCTGTGAGCAGTTCATCATGTAGATGTGTGCTGGGCAATGCAGACCTAAATCACTGCAACGTGTTCAGGAGAGATCTGTTGGCTAAAAGAGTATATAGTGAGTAGGGAGGATAAATTAATATGAAACTTGTTGTCTGGACAAATTTGATGACACTGAGAACAGTTTACAAATAAGGAAGCTGAGCTGTTTCGGAACAAAGTAGTTCATGTTTATTAAAATTAGGGAAAAGCTTGGCTAAAATCGGTGTTTGAAGAGGATACCATGGCTAAGATATTTAAAGAGATAATCTGGAGACCACAGCATCCCTGTGTTTCGTGTGCTGGCTTTCTTTGGCATGAAAAGACATAGAGACACAACACAAGTACAGAATGAGAGGCTGTCCGTGTGATAAGATGGACAGAGGAGCCTGTGTATCTAGCAAAATAACAGCAGTATCAGAAACATCAAAAAGCATTACAGTACTATTGAGAAAACCAAAACAATATACTGGGGAAGGTGACAACCCAAGTACAGTATCTCTGATCTTGTAATGCCGGTGGAAAGAAAGAACAAAGCAACTAGTTCATTTGCAGCTAAAAAGCTGAAGGAAGAGTTATTACCAGACACTTTCTATGTGATGATAGATTCCCCGAAGTGCTTTATTAATTAAGCATCTCTAAAGCCATCACAGCTGTTTCTTTACAGAGTGGAGCCACTGCTGGTGTGATACATGCAGCAGAGTGTGTCAGCATGCCCAGCAATGGAAATATTACCAGGCAAATGTAGATGCTTCCCCACTCCTCAGTTCCCTCCCACCATCACAGAGTTCGGTTTCACGTTGCTTTTGCTTTCTAAATAGATCTAACTAAAGTAATCAGCCAGAAACACCCTGTTCCAATGTCACTAATGCCTTCCAAACTAGATGGCCTCATTAAGAACACTAATTTCATTGACTAAGACAATTTATTGAGAGATTCCTAAGTGGACACTAGAATATGTTGTATGATTTTGTAAAACAATTAGCAGAGAAAGGCATAAGGAAACAACCATGTCAACTGGAGAAAAAGGCTTTGGGCCTTCAAAATTTACAGACAGTGAAAACATAATTATCAAGGATGAAGAGTAAGGTGAGAGCAGAGAAGGCCTATTCCCAGAACTGAACCTATTGCCAGACTCAGAACCTATGGGCAAATCAAATAGACTCTCTTGGACAAAGCCAACATGTCATGGTGAAACGAGTAAGTGGGATGATGCTCAGTTTTTCATCGTTCTGGAGCTACATCTGGTTACTGGAAGATAAAGCAGATCAAAGAAGAAATAATAGTACTGATCTGTATTAATGGGCCACAATGGAAGAGGTGTCCAGTCTAAGCCTATTCACTTGGCTGAAGATGTGTTTCACAAAAGAAAGCAGATGAAACCTATGGTGGGATCTCTGGAGTTGCAGTTAAACCACCATAAAGCACTATGGCTAAAGGCAAAGTAAAAGCCAGATGAATGCTTTCTATCTGCTACTGAACTGTTTTTGTTACAATCAGCTGGGAACATCATCTTCACCTTTGCAAAAGCAGTAGCCATCTCAAATATGAAGCTACTAAAAAATCATACTGGGGTAAAAAATATTTAGAATAAGTAGAAGTCTCAGCACTAGAAAGAGGTTGTCTTAAGAAAACCTCAGGCACATTAACCAATCTCATATGACCTCATATAAAGAGGTAATGACTGAAGTGGGCATGCTGAAGTTACAGTTATGTGAGTGATGTCTGGCCAAGGGCTGCTTCTTGTGCTGCTGCTGCATATGGTTTATATCTGGTAGAGCATGGCAATGCAGGAGAATCAGCTGAGGCATAACCTCTTTTAATCGTGTCCAGTCTACCTTGGTCACTGGCAGAGGTTGGAGTTGTGGGTGCAGGAGATCTCCATGAATGTTTGCGGACCTGGGAGAAATGAATGTGTCAGTGCTGAGGACGTCCCATGGGAATCCGTCTGGTACTGACTGTCTGATTTGGACAGGCAAAAGGCATATGGGACTTGAATCACACAAATTGAAAGCCTTCATTGGGACACATGAGACTAAAGGCAAGCCAAGGCAAGATAAGCCAGAGGACATTAGATACACCTAATAATTTCTGTAATGCATAAATTGCTCATGGTATCATGTCTGAAATACTAAGGATCCAATACATCTTTGTTATCTACTATTTAGCAGCATTTTTATTGATAAGAACTATGTTTGGGTAGTAGGGCTTGAACAAAATCGGTTTAAGATGGAGAGACTGAAAGAAATAGAAAAACTTCTAGACCGTTTCACAAACACAGCGTCATCTTTGTCCCGCATAGCAAGACCAGGTATCAGACAACAAACTAAAGCTTAGTACACAGCTATGACTTCTTTCATGTCACCATTCACCATCACGATGAGATTTACAGATGCAAATGAACAGAACAGTTTGTGAAGTGCCTGCTAGTGAAAGTGAGGGTGGAGGTGACCCAAGACACCAGATGACTTTGGTGACCAGGAAGATTTCACAGTATCATTGACCATACTTGGAGTTTGTTTCCAGACAGTTTGTAGCCACCAAAGTACATTATAATTCAAGCCCTTCATTTATCCAAGTTAGTCATGTTGCAAAAACATAAGTTGAATATCTAGACATTTATAATGAAATTTGTCCTCTCTCTGAACTCAAAAACAAATTCTCTGACATATCGTATTAGTCAGCTTTGAGACAGATATCTGGTTGGTACAGAATACCGAATATCCAGGAAATCCTGAATTTATGTTAATGGTAAACTGGATAACTTCATTTTCTCCTGTAGGTATGTAACTCTTGCAGTCTTGATGAAGTTTTCACATTAGTACTGAAGTTATAAATCTGGTTACAGGCAACTACTCAGTTCCAACAGCAGTGTCCAGGTCAGTATCACTTAGACTTGCTCAAAATACATCTAATTAAACAGTGGTAGGAATGGCTTCCAGGGATAATGAGCTATAGATTGCATGACCTTAAGTTTGCTAAGAAAGTTAATGCCAAAGCTGTGTTAGTAATGAGGAGGTTTTGCAAGAATGGTGCATTGTAAATAACCCCATGACTTATATTTTAACTGAACATACAGGCAGCTCAGTCTTGGGAGAAATGCTTGTAAACTAGTCTTTGTGCAATTATTTTCTGAAATTTGGTATTCTTTGCATAAAGCTCACTAATTCACGATCTTTTCCCTAACATTCTGTGATTCTGTGATTCTGTGATTTTTCTCCAATAATTTCATGTCACCCACACCAACAGAAACATTACCAGAAACATCACTTCCATCTATACAACACAGGACAAGAATTCTCTCTGTATCACTAAAAGGGTATACAAAGGGAAAAAAATATAGGAAGTATTCTGAACAGATCACAGAAAAGGCTGACAGTTCCCCTGCCCCCAAATGTCTCAGATCTTGCTCCTAACCTGACCTCAAACATTTCACTATAACTTTTTAAAAAGCTACTGCAGTCTTAAGTATTTCTTTGGCTTTCATTAATTTCCAGCATACCCCAAATAACACAGTACTTTATATCCACCATAAAGCACCCTAAAATCTGAGCTTATTTTTATCTTACAAAACTGCCAAAGATGCTTTGAAGCATTCATTTTGTAACCATGACTGACTCTTTTTTCAATTGTGTCATAAGAAAAACTTCTGAGAGCACTTCAAAAATGTCTTCAGGTTTTTCAGATTCTCTTTGCGCCTACAAGACCCAGCCAAGAACAGTCCCACACTCTCTGCGTATGTCAGTAGCTTTATTTTGCAGTAAGATTTTTTACCAGTCAATCAGACTGGTAAGGAAAAATGTGCTGCTTTGCATGCATGAACATAGACATGACTTTTAGCAAATCTGAGATCACTCTTGCCAATAGCCCCGTTAAATCGTTTTTATCAGTCTGGTTGACTGGAATGTTTGAGTATTTACAATAGACTCAAGAGTATTAGGCTGGAAGTCTTTCTAATGTACTACCAAATTAGACATGGCTAAACAGTTGCATAGCAATTTTCAGCTGCTTCCTCCAAAATAAAAAATTAAAAATTGAAGTGTGATGAAAAAAACCATAAAAAATATATTTTAATTCAGAATCTTCAGGATTTTCCCCTCCCTTTTGCTTCCTGTTGGTGTTCAGAGAAAACAGACAGAGAAGCAAGTCATGTGGAGCCCTGTACTCATCTTAAATCTACTCCTTTCTTTGGAGGCTAAGCTGCTTTCGGTAACCTAGTGCTTACTGTGGAATAAGAGCAGTGGTGGCTGTTCCTGTGGCTTGTTGCTGTGCTGCAGTGATGGCTCAGCCATGCCCTTGGTGTTGAAGGCACACATCTGGTCCTGTGCACTGTGTTTGTCATTTATCCTCTATTAACAGGATGGTTCCCAGAAGCAACAGAGGAAAAAGTTAAACCGGAATGGGGAAAACAAGTGAACAAGTACATGAATTTGTTAGGGAAAAAAAACTTAACAGCATTTAAATAGGAAAAGATAAAGGAAAGTTAAGTAACACATTGCAAGTGGTTGAAACTGGAGGAACAAAGGAGCAACCAGGTGAACAGATTGGTCAAATGGTGTAAGAAAAGAGTGAGTCAGGAATGGGGTTTGACCTCTGGAATTTGTTGAGCTTATTCTCAAGGCTTGTCTACACAAGGCAGTTGGTAATTAACAAAGGTCTAACTAAAAATCTGAAGAGTTATTTGGGATTCACTCCATATATATAGAGAGATATATACATACGTATGAGCCCTTTCTGGAATAAGAAAACTTTTTGCCTTCAGGCTAGGGTATCATCTGGGGAAAAAAGTCCTTCTCACTTCAGCCCAGGACAACTGGCTTGCTGCTGTTCCAAAACATCCCCCTTTGCACCCTCAGGTGCACAGAGGTAAAGCTGTTCTGCAGCTGGGGCGGTGGTGGCTGCTCACACTGTAGGTGGCACAGCTGCACATGGTTTCCATTACCTCACCTACGATGCTGCTGCAAGTTGGAGTAGCTTTTAATCTCCTCTTCTGTCTTCATTATGAACTTTTGCTTCCATCTAAGTTGTATCCTTCAGCCCTGATTTACGCTCAGATAGGAAATGTCAGTGGCTCAATTGCAACCTTAGCCTACTGACTGGGATGAGGGCTTGGAAGTAGTGTACTCCCCAGAAGACTGGATGACCTTGCTGTAACAATATTAAACCTCTTGGTCAAGTGAGTACACTGGACATTTAATTTGTTGGTAGTTTGAGGAGAGAGGAGGAAGGATCATGTCTACTTTTGAGCATTACCTGGCCATGGTCCAGTTCCTTAGAACTCGGCAGGAGGAGCCCAGCCTCTGACCAATTCGAATCTTGCAGCCATTTCTCACAGTGATCACGTTCTGAGCCCAGATCGTCGAGGAGACAGAGCGGCTTTTAGGAGGGGCTACACTTGCTCAGCGAGCGGCAGCTGTGCAGGAGGGCACTTGCATCTCCATCAGCTCTTCTCGCAGAGAAGCATTGCCCCACTCTATTGCAGCTTGCATCAGCTTGCAATTAGCTTGCATGTAAAATTTGACTCATCAGTACCGCTTAGCTTGAGATCTGGCATGGCAAGGTACTGTTTATTTTCTTAGTCCTCTTTGCAAAGACTGCTTGGGAAGTGCATGAGCTGGAGCTCCTGCGGTGCAAGGATGGGAGCTTTTCCCTATTTTCTATGGAGTCAGGAATTTTCTTTGGCTGACGCCTGGGTGTCGGGGCTTGCTAACGGACAGAGCACCGTGCTCTGCCACCGAGTCTCCCCATTGATGTGGTGGGTGGGGGAAGACGTGTGTGGGAGCCGCCTGGTATTTTTGTGCTGCAGGTGGTGCTTTAGTTTGGGCGGCATTTGCTGCCTGTTTGTTTCCTGGCTTGTTCTTTTGTGTACATCAAATCTTCATGAAAGGGTGCAGCGCTCTCAAGTAAAGCAAGCAACAGAAACGTAAACATATACATACAAGTTGAAAGAAATACGGGCATGTACTGAGGCCTGAAGCCACCAGGGTTTTGCTCTGTTGGTTTGCTCTGTTGGGGGAAGAGGCACCTCTGGAGAGAGAATGCGATCTTCCCAGTCCCACCGCAGCCCTCAGCCCTGTGGGAGGGACTGCTGGCTCCCTCCCCTTCTGCACCCTCCATCCATGCCACCAAGCAGATGCCGCAGCACACACCAGGCTTCCCAAATCCGGTCTGACGGTGACCATGGGGTCTGAATCCTACAGACCTCGTTCAAATCCAGCACCACAGCTTTCTACGTAGTTTTTACCATCATTTTAACAAGAGCTAAAGCCAGGTGATCCTCTAGGTGACATCACCCCACATATGCTGCTCATTGAGATGGTCGCTAGCCAGAACATGATATAGATTGATTTAGATACGCCTTGGGTAAATACAAGTCATCAGGCTCAATACAGGAGAGACTGGATGAAATTTTATGGCTTGACTTGTGCTGGAGGTGGGACCAGATGACCTAATGGTTCCTTCTGGCTTTAAAATCCACAGCAATGCAGAAAAAATTGCTTGCACTAATCTTGGCAATCTTAAGGTTTTCTTTCAGTTGTGCTGGCACCGTGGGTGACTGTGTTGCAGAGATGTTGGGAGGCTCTGCCCTGAAGGACATGTGTGTCTGTAGAAACTGAATTTTGGACTCTGCTGGCTTTAGGAGTTTACAGAATTTGATTTTTCTTTCTGTTTACTGATGCAAATATCTGGCCATGCTGAGCTCATCCAGTCCGGGGCGAGGGACAGCCTCACGCAACTCATCTGTCCGGTCATAACCAAGCTAATAGGTTTTTTTGCTAACTTGCAGCAGTGAAAAATAGAAAGAAAAAAAAAGACCCCAAAACTGCAAGATAAATCTGAATAACGAATAAATCTGGTGGAATGGTGATCTGTTCATGGAAGAGCCACGAGCAGAAAAACAAGCTAAATTAGTCAGATGATTTATTCATTGTGAATGATTCACTCCATTACTGGCTGCTTCCTCCACAGCCTGTAGAAGCTAATATATAAACTGATAGAGGAAGGGTGGGATGGATAGAGAGAAACCTCTCCCTCCTCTCCAAGGAAAATAGGTCACCTGTCCCTGCTACACTGCTCTCTGGGCGCAGGGCACGTCTCAATAGACCGAGCATTCATTTTCAGCTAATGAAGTTTGTTTTTTTCTCAGGGCAAAATTTTCCTGAGGAGTGTTTCTTTTCTTTCCATCGGCTCTCGAGCCTGCGCTCGCAGTTTGGCCAGCTCCCTTCCCCCGTCCTGACAGCTCTCATTGTTCCCAGATGATGGCTGTTTGCCGGCCTGTGCAAAAAAAAAAAAGATTTTGTGGTCCAAATTCAGTGTCCCTTACACAGCTGGTGCTGAGGAGGAAGGAAACCTCCCAGCACCCTCAGGATGAGCTCGGTGTGGGACGGGCTGCATGCTCCTCAAGTAAACCAGGATGGAGGTGGCCCCTTCAGGTCTGGGGCTGGGACTGGGTGGCAGAGGCACGAGGATGCTCTGCAGGCATGCTGGGGCTCCCCGTGTGGCCATAGTGACTTGCACCCCATGGCCATGGGATGCGGGTTTTTCTCCTTGTTCCACATCCCACGCCAGCCCCAGTACCACCCCAGGCTCTGGGAAGCCCAGCGGGGAGATCCGCCGTGGTCCTGCCTGCGCAGGAGGGTACTGATCTGCAGAAAGCTGTCACGCTGGGAAACATTTCTGAGGCCCCTCTTAGCTCCTAATAAGCAATCATATACTCTGCGGTGATGTCTCTGCTGAATTTTCTTGCACACAGCACAACCCACTGTTTATCATGTGACTATTTATAAACTGCTGCTGAAGCTTCATAAATAGTTTTCGCTCGTTGCACAAATTGGAGCTGAACAGCTGGAAACTGGATTGCAAGTACAGCCTGAGCTGAGTCTACACAGAAATTACGCACAAAACTCCTATGGATGGTATTTATTAGGGAGCTGGTGGAGGAGAGTTGCCAGCTCTGGATGCTGAACTCATTGAAAACTTGGGAGTGTGGGGTTTATTTGCCAGTTCGTCTTTAATTAATTACAGAGGACCAACAATTATGGGAAGAGGCTGCCGGCTGGACTACCTGACTCACAGGGCCACTAATGCGCTGATGGAGACGTTTGCTTCTGCGCTGCTGGTCTGAGCTCATGCCAGGCACAGGGTGCTCTTCCCCTGCCATGTGGTCCATGCGAGGTCAGGCACCTGTGGTCAAGACAAGTTAAAAAAACCCCAAAACAAAACACAAAGCTATTGGTACATCAGGCAGCAGCCGTGTCAGGTAGGGAGCTAAAGAGTGGATGGGGTTGGGAATGGCACACTCCTGATGGTGGTTCCTCCACGCGCCCCGGAGGGAGTTTTGCAATGCTGTGTACTCCTGGTAGATTTGTTTGTAGGTAAACATCAGTCTTTATGTTTCTGCTAACCTCATGGTTTCTGAGCAATATACCTGTAAAAGAAAATAATGAAAAGAATGCAAGGTTAGTGTATACTTACATTAAGTGGTCAGGAATAGAGCGCTCTGTTTTTGCAGGTTTAAGAGCTTTTTCAGCCTGAAAAAAAGATTTTCAAAGGTTCTGTTTTTAAAAAAGAGGTAGGAATGAATAAAAGGAAGGAAATGTTACAATCATTTTGTAGATGACCATAGCTTTCCAGGCAGCTCTAGTATATACAACACAGAGTCTCACAGGTTCTGGAGAAAACAGACTACTTCACTCTACATGAAAGAAGGGAATGTTTTGGGTCAATACGTTGGTCATGAAGTCAGATCTTCAATGCTAGTGTTGTGCAAATACACAACCGCATTTGATGGCCACACCTCAGCTACTGGAGGACATTTGTCAGTGTTAAACCATGGTTCAGGCTGAGTTTGGTTCAGGAGACCCAGGGTAGATGCACTAAAGCCTGCTGTTGAAATTCAGGAGGAAGGAGTCATCTGTTACAAAGAGCTTGAATCATGCTCAGCTTGAATGTGATCCAGACCCAAACCAATAGCCTACCTCCCATGCCTGAATTTTGTGGCCAACGTCACATTCACGCTTAAAGGACTTCTGCAAATCCCTGAAAACCTACTCCAAAAATCTGTCTATTAAAACATAATCACTTCCCACAAGTTTGCTTCAAACTGTAATGAAACAAACAAACCAAAGGCATAACCCACAATGCACATCAGGATTTTGTTTTCTTTGGTTTAACCAAATTCTTATTATGTAGTTAAACAAAGCAGATGGTAGTCACCAGGTGCACCAAGCCAAAGTACGCCACATGGGCAGATCAGCACAGCTCATAGCCAGCTCTTGAAGTCCCCAAGCCCCTACTTGCTACCACGCAGTGACCTGGTCTGAGTGTGCACCATGGTGTTGAGGCTCCTAGGGCTAGGGGGGAAGATGAAGAAGCAGGAAAATGGTTAATACACGATTTTTTTCCTCTATTTTTTCCTTCCTTTTTTTAAACCCCTAATGTTAGAGTAAGTTGCATGGGCAGAACAGGAATATACAGTTATAATACATGACAATGCAGTAAAATATCGGACAATGTCAATTACTGTGGTACTGTATATTTTCATTTTATTCCATTGGGGAAATATATCATTCAAGTAACAAATCATTTGGACAATGAGGTTACATGGGAAATATCCAATGCATGAAGACACTCCTTTGCAATGAACTGCACACTCAGTGATATGGAAAACAGTATGAAACTGAGGCAAAATTTCCTGGTCTGATTGGTGATACAGCGCTGCTAAATGGGTGTTTCTCTAGAGCACACTTGTTGGCATAAGTCAACTTCAGAGATCACTTTGTGTATTTGAAGTTACAAGGGACACAGCTGACTGTTTTTGTGGTAACAGCACTGCGAAGCAGTGGAAAAAAAATCCATCACACCAGCCAAACTGAGTTGGGCAGCAGAAAGCTTAGCACCTGGGAGGAGGGGCTGCTTGAGAAAGTATGGGACAAGGCTGAAAACCACCTCCAAATTACTGTGCCCAGTACTCGAAGAGCTGCCCAGTAACATGTGCTAAGGAGCCTTGAACTGTTTTTGAAAGGAGGAAATTAGCCAAAAAATGGATTTTGGTTATCTTGCAAGGACTTCAGTGTCAAGATTGAATCATTTTGAATTGCCTGGTTGGACATTTTTGAGAGAGTTGGGAGAGAAACAAGAAGAAATAAATACAGAAGCAAGGGATGGCTTGTCAAGTTTGTCTACTCACTAGCCCAAATGTAGAGCCAGGGAAGGGAGATCTCAATTCCCTCCTCTCCCTGGGGAGACGTGGACCTCTGGGCTTTACTCCCAGGGGAGCAACTGAGCCCAAAGGCTGGGACAGGGCTGCTCCCACCGACCTCTTTCCATGCAGGCCTGTTTTGCCTGAGTAATTAAACATCTCTGGATGGAGGGAGCTGAACGGGGGTCTTATGGAGACTCTTAACTGTGGCTAGGTTAATCTAAGACAGAGATTTCATCTTGCTGACAAGCCTTGTTTTGTATGGGATACTGAGCCAATGCTTAGAAATGGGGGAAAAAGAATCCCTGAGTAGTGGGATATTAGGCTTGAGGATTTCATTTTGGGTGGATGACACTTTTCTTCCTCAGCTGACACTGCCAAGAAAGGATCAGTCAATTCCCATAATTCCTTTAACAGTTTTGGCCTTCCATCTCCATTTACCTTCATATCTTTTTATTAAAAAATAGGCATTGTAATAACTTTTGTATCTTGAGAGACACGTATGCATTGTGAATTACTGAGTTTAATATAGCACGATCATCTAAGTCTGTCCATACTTTCAGAACCTGGTATCCAGGTCTGTATGCAACAAGTCAGTTATTTTGCCCTTTCAGTATCTCCTTTTTTTTTTTTTTTTTTGACTTGTGCAATATATTATTAAAAAAAGGGAATGAAATTAATCTATTTTGCAGGCAATAAATTAAACAGAGATGACTCTGGAGAAAATGTTGCGCATTATTTTAACCGCAAAATAAATCCCAATGAAGATGACATGTTTTCATATTCAGGCATGTAGACCAGTGAGTGTATCTAAAAACATACCCAATCTTTTAATTATATCTAAGCTTTGGGTTGTCATCTAATGGTAATCGAAATGTTTCCACACTCAGAAAGAAAACCTTGCACCTTTTAAAAAATATTTTTCTTTGAAAAATAGGTGACCAGCTAACCTGTATCCTTGGATAACGAATGGAAAACAAGTGGCAGGGGCAGGGGCTGGCTGCGGGAGAAACAGGCAGTGGGCGAGGGCTGGGCAGCTCTTTGCAAAGGGGGGCCTCGGAGGTAAAGTTTCCCTTGTCTGCTTTGCATATGCATGTGATGAACCTGGCTGTTGACTCACAGTTTCTCCTTGCTTTCTTAACAGATTTCACTGGGTTAATTATCTGGAAAATTTGGTAGCATATATCCAAACTCTTCTCTTGTAATGAATTAAAAATTCCTTCAAAAGTCCCATTATTTTGACATTTTTCAGAGAAGGCTCAAAGGTAAATGTTGATTTTAATACGGCTGTGGCGATTCTCCCTTAAGTTTTGCAGGTAGAATACCAACGTACCTTTCCATGAATACTTATGAGCTGTTGATTAAAAAAAAGTAGTTGCAGAGCTTGTGGTCCAAGATATGCCTTGCGTTTGGGAAGCCGTACAGACATCTTTATATTAAATGTATTCACACCACCTCAAAAGATCATGCTGGACCTGTAAACTGTAACCCTCTAGCAAAAGTTTAATGTTGATTTAAAGGGGGCATCTTTCTATTACATTGTTTGAACAAATCTCCTCAGACAATGATCATAACCTCCTTCCCTTTTCCTTCACACATAGGTTATGATATCTATACTCTTCTTATCGCACGTGACCACTTTTATGAGCTGTCTCTGGCTCCCACCTGATTTTATGCTTGAAGTCAATAGGGATAACGCGAAGCCCTGAACAAAATGACAGCCTCAGATTTTTGCAAACTACTTGTGATGGTCAAATGTTTGAGCCTGGGCAGGGAGATGTGATTTTGTTTTTGATGCACGGTGGCTGCAACCCCTCCGGGTGGAGGGGGGAGCTGGAAGGTCCCCACTCCATGTCAGCGCTGCCACCTGTTACACCGTGCAGTTTGCGCTGGGGGGACGGGGTCCGTGCGCCCCGAGTCTGGGACTCCTGGGACCTTTGTTCCTGGGGGTCGGATGACCGTGGCACTATGCACAGGGCTTGTGCTGCGTTGCTGGGCTGGGCGACTCCCTTAGGCTGGGGTCTAACTTGCTTTCCCTGCTCAACGCCTGATCACGCAGACAGTCCCATCCCAACAAGCTCGTATTGCTGCTGCTCAGGCAGCCCACGTGCTGCCAAGGTGAATTACACTCGGTACAAAGCTGCCTATAGAAAGAGGCATATTTTTCCATGCAGAAATATTAGCCCACGCTGATTTTTCATGCACAATTTAGAATCTTTGCTTTTGAATATGTGACTTGCTGCTCGGTAATGTAAATATACATATTTTTTCACTCTAGATCTAAAAGTAAACATTTTCCAAAATACCATCGGGCAGAAAAGCTTCATGTCAGATTTGCATGTCAGATTTTTGTTTGTGTTTTTTTTTTTTTTTTTATTTTTGTGGACAATATCCTTTAGATCTGTAATTGCCTATGACTTATACATATTATGGAAAGGAAGCTGAGATCTGCGTCTAAGCTGTGTGTATTCTCAAAGATGAGCGCACCAAAATAATTCAGCAAAAACTTCAGACTTTAAGTCGGCCACTGAATAGCTGTTCCAGCCTATGTAAGACAGCTGCTATCCACTGTATGACCAAGAAAAAAAAAATTCTCCAGCATCCTGATAAACAGATTTTAATATCTAAGCTATTATTAATTAATGATGCTACCCTTTTAAAATATTTGGGAACATGTAAGCAGGTTTTTACAGCAAGCATATTCGGACAAGAAGAAATGCTTCAGCGAGGAGGTAAAAAAGATCTCAGTCTGTACATCTTTGTGTGTATGGGAAAGGCACGTAGGATCTGGTTCCCAAGCCCAGCAATTCCCTCTCACTCGCTGTGCGTTTGGCGAACCTGCAAGGGCAGCAATAACAATCCTGTACTACAGAGATTTCAAATCCTCTTCTATCTAGGTTCTCGTGCTGTGCTCTCATCACTGGGGTTTTGCACCTAGGAAGGGCTAATAGGTACTAATTACGATTATCGCAGCAGCTATTTTTGCTATACTTAGTACGGTCCCATATGCTTAGGATTCTAGAAGACAAAGGGGACAAATTGAATGATTTTGGATGTGAAATTCATTTGCAGTGCTTTAATTCCTTAATCTAAGACTAAAGGGTGTATTGGATATGCTGGTCTAAGAGTGAATATGCACTGACCTCCTGGGGATTTTGTCTTACTTGGGCTGGCCCCAAAACCTCAGGAAACAGGAGAAACAAGATTTTTCTTTTCTTTTGTTTCCCATTTTTTACAGCAGAGTTAAATACAATTTTGCAATCTATTCTGTATACATAAGGAACCGAAGGGCATGCGTAATGTTATTGCATATTTGAAAAATGCACACAGTAATGCAGAATCAAATTCTCCACTGAAATAATTCCACTGATTTCAGTGGAGTTAGGCCAGTAGGGAGTTTGATCCTTAACAAACTTGTTCAAAGGCTACTGAAGTTTCGTGCTGGAACACATTCACAAACATCTAGCACGCCTTACAAATAAAAAATTCATTAGTTTGATTAAAATGCTTCTATACTATGTGTTCAGTAGATATCTTTTAATATATTCTGTAAAGAATTTAGTATGAATTCTTGAAAATTCTTTAGCAATTGTCTAAAGGCATATAAATAAGAATGTAATACTGCTTCAAGCATGAAAAGAAATGAATTAAAAATCTAGAATTAATGTGACTAATTCCAAATTAAGGCATAGTTTGAAAAATATTTTGCCAGGATAAAACTCAGCTAAGGTTCCATATTTGTGCACAGTTTCAATTTTTCTCTCTCTTTTTTTTTTTTTTGCTGCAGGCTCAAGCATAATCTTATAATATCAATAAATGAAAAATATGCGTTGAGGGAATCAATATACTGATTGTATGATTTTTTTTGAACAAGGTTCATTTTGCGGTGGCAGATTAATTTGTGTTTTACTTAACATAAAATTGTCTTTAGCCTTGATTCATAAGTAAATTGCTCTTTTAAGACTTCCGATTTTGTTTTTAAATAATTAACAGAGAAAAAGGAACTTCAAAACAGTTTAATTAATTTAACAACAATAGCCTTTTGAGGTATGAATACAACTGCTTGCTCCATTCAAGCAATAAAATTAGCAATAAATGTACAATGTGAAATAGATTTTAGCATATATCTCAACCGAGGGACATGCCGTCCTCACAGCAGCAGGAAAATGCTTCCACTTTCAAAGACTAACTAAATCCCAAGAATATTCAGGTTTCCTCAAAAGCCTGTGTTACTGAGCAATAATTTAAATTAAAAGTACCTATTAAAAAATAGCAAATGAAATGTGGAGAATCCTCCACTTAGGCATGAGGGGAACAGATTTTTAAAGTTTCCTCTTCTAAAACAGGTTTTGTTTTTTATTTACCTTACCCTCGTTCCCCCCATAGCATTCCTATGGAATATATGCATCACAGCTACTTAAAAGTTCGAAAGTAAGAGCACAAATGTCAACCAAAGGGCATTATTCAGCACGAAACATCTGCACCAAGTTGTGAAATCATGGTAATACGATAAGGAATAAACTGAGCAAAAATTCCTGTGTCTAATATTGCTACACAATTTTCTGTGATAAATAGCCAGAACAAATGCTCGTCAGAATTACGTTTTTGTTCTATCTTATTCTGCAAAACTAATTTGTGAATGACCCCAAAGAAAGATGATTTGTTAATTTGCAGATGTCTCTCCACTTTCCTCTCTGTCTCTGGCAGTTTCAGGAGATTATGCGTTTACAAACTGTATGTGCGTGTATAAAATATCTCTCTCTTAGGCATTTCTCAATCACTCATCGTACCATGTTTAAGTGTTAAATATATGTATTAGGCACACACATGCCCACCCACAAATGCGAGATACATATACATATCTACTAGCTAGACATTCAATTAAATATGTATTGTAAAAGGCATAAGTGATATCAAAGATTTGAAGACAACCGTGATGACAGTATATATTACTGTTAAATTCACCAAGGCACATCTGCAAAACAGACTAGGGACTTATCTGTAAATCTTTTCGAGGATGCTAAAGGTAAACATTATTTGTTTGCCAGAACAGTGTGGAAAAAATATTTATGATTTTGAGAAACAGTTAGTGAAACGTTTGCTGAGGGAGTATTACATTTGCTTTTTAAATGAATTCATCTCAAGTAATCAGGATTTCGTTAAATGGACTAATGCCACTGAACGTTTCAGACTGTCATTTGGGGTGTGAACACTGGCACTCGGAGGATACCTTTTAAGCACAATACATTTATGAACTCATTTTTTTTTTCCCTGAGGATTAAAAAAAATAATTTTTATGCACAGTATCAGTGGCCTTGTTTAATAATTTCCTCGCTGCTGCAGCTCACCTTTAGAAAGGATGGAGAGTTTAACCACATATGGTAAAACTTTTAGCCCTGGGGTTTTTATTATAACAGTATTCCTTTTCAATGCACTGACCACTATAACGGGTCTTAACCTTTCCTCGCTAGACAGACAAGCAGAGAAGTACAAATACAAAACAAGCTCTGTTTTGCAGAATTTTTACATACCATAATCTCTTTACCATGGTCAGGCAAGGCTGGAATTTTCAAGATGATCTGTTATGGCACAAATGCATTGCAGGACAGAGCTGATTTACAGCTTAGCACCATTCTCCACTCTTCACTGAGAGTAAGTTAAATGACCCAAGAATAACATTAATATGTACTATAACTAGATAGAATGGTGGTCTAAAGGGTGGTCTAAGGCATTAGCTTTCACCCAAGGAAACTCAAGCTCATATATTGCCCAGAAATACTAATCAGGGTCAAGTATCATTACTATTTTAAGAGGTCGACAATGCAGTGAGTTATGGGGTATGATAGCGAAGCAGGGCTCTTCTCCTGCCTTCTATCAGCCCTCTTGTCTCCCCACTGCAATGTTTTGAGCAAATCTTGGCTAAATTTGGACTCGCTATTTTGCATGCTGTTTCGTGGTTAACCTGGTTTAAAAATACCTGCTGACCAACTTTTTTGCTTTGTTGGGCCAAGCTGATTAACCGCAGCTGAGTCCCACAACAAACTTTTTCTTCCTTTCTCCCTTTTTGCCCTTTCTTTAGGGCGATGGCTTCAGAATAAAAAAAAAAAAAATCTTGGGAGAAACTATAGCTGCAACTTTAAAACCAAGTGGGTAGAGGCACTAAAATATTTCCCCAGTAACAAGAAAGATCTGACAAAACAATAAATGGAAAAGTAAGATGTTGAAATTATTTTAAGACAGATGCCTTTTTAAACTGTATTAAGAACACCTATCACGGAGCCTGATTCCAGCAGTTCCTCACACAGGAGGTATTTTATCTTCACAACATCTGGCACTGTCAAGGAGGTACAGTTGTAGACCTTACCAGATGCAGACACTCCATACATAAAAGTACACTAACAAATCATACCATTAATAGCAGCACAACACAAGTGTTTCTTATACATCCATGAAGAGAACTACTCCATGGCTATGGGAAAGCTTAAAGAAAAAAAAAAAAGCCACAAAAACCCCCAGCAACCCCTAACAGAAATTTCTTGCAATTCCTAAAGCATAAAAATAACTCTGAGAGCTTTATTTTCAGCTTTTTTTTTTTTTTCCTTAATAAATGACTGACAAGAAAGCTTCTTTCTTCAGGGTGAAAAACTCCTTGTCCCATAAATCTGTGTGGTTGACATATCTAGGTAAATTTGTATCCTTGCTCAAAGGGATCACTGGTTTTATTCTCTATGGATTTTTTCACTCTATTGTGGAAAGTGAGCTGAGGCAGAAAAAAAATTGCTTGATATTTGAAGGAAGGTTTACATTATTTTATATCATCCACACTGTTCTGTTGTCACTTGGCTTCTTTTATGAACTGTTTAAAACATGATACTATACTGCATAAACCTTGCCCACTTTTGAATATGTAGTTTGTTCCATACCCTGAAGGCCTGGAGCCCGGTATTCCTCTCATGTCCTCGTCTGTTAGTTGGACATAACTACATTCAACCCAACATAAAACATGAAGGTATTTGGAAGTTATGTATTACAGTTATACAAAACACATGCTATGTTTCCTACTTTAATATTTTATCTTTCTTTTTTTTTTTTTCTTCTCCATCAAGATGTCTCTGATATTCTCTCTAATATAAATGGGCAGTGCTCTGTGCTTCAAGTAAGCCTCCCTTGAAGGTAAACCTGAACACCAGTGGCACTAATGTATTTGCCACAAATCAAGGATTTACTTTGCATATGTGTCACTTGATCCTTCCCCTTTATAATTCACCAGCAATAATCAATACAGTATAGGACTGGTCACTACTATGCATAGGACTTACCAGAGAGGCAGAATTTCTATTTCTGATTCGTTTCTTCTCTGGTGAACAAAGCCCCCACCCTTTTATTAAATGATTAAGTACAATAAATAGGTCTCAGCTAAATACTCTTTTAAGATCAAAGCGCTGCTCGGTGTTTTGTATGATATTATCATAACAAAATGCACAGAGCAGCGGCGAGCCGCAGTCCCGAGGAATTCTTTTAGTACATATAATACCGCTCCTCTCAAAGCTGGAGTCATAACATGTTGTCAAGACCGTGTTTTCTCTTTCTGCAACATGCTTTAAAATTTAATTTTCTCCAAAACATGCGCCGCTTCTTGGAACTGAAGTGATGTGAAGTGCATGTGCTGTGTTATGACAGCAGTGATGGTGGTGGGGCACGCTTGGCAGAGGGATTAGATATGGGTCAAATGCTTAACCATCTGGATTTACCATGAGCTAAACCTTATTTTTGATACCTCTGTTTAGACTAACTGGAAAGTGATTCCCCTCTTCGTCCTTTCAGAAGTTTCCCTTCCCCTCGCTGCGTGCCGGTGGGGCTGTGGAACCGCACTGCTTCTACCACCCTGTGGCAATCTCCTGCCATGACACACGTCCAGCTCAGCCCGGGTTTCTGGCAGCGAGCTGGCGTCCTTGACAAAGTTATTTGTGATTACTAATTAATTTTTTTTTAATTGTTTTGATGCAAATAATACACACATAGGTGCAGAGTGATAAGGCAAGAGCAAATCTTCTGCAAAAGAGATTACTACTGTTAAACTATTTTTGAATGCATAACTCAAACTATATTAAAATAACTCTCTAATACTGGAAGGTTTTGTACCTGAACTGTTAATGTATTCTAGAGATAGAAGATCTTAAAGAAAATAACTAGGTAGTACTTCAGACATGTCTATTTGCCTTACTTAACATACCATGACATGATGAATACAAAAAGTGATCTTGATCAAAAAAGCAAGCTTAACACAATTAAAATTTTCTCACTGCATGCACATTTCACAAATTCTCTGAATTTTATATGTAGCAGATGGTGTTCAAACAAATCAAGAAGCTGAAGCTAAAAAAACCACACCAATGGAGAAACTCATATATTTCTTCAAACGATAAGATGAACTGCAGATGTTTGTTGAAGAGCACTGCTGACGCAGGCGACCTGAGAAGCAAAGGCTTAAAAAGAAGAGTCCAGTTGTGTTTAGCACTGGCCAACCACACCAGCTGTCACTGCATGATTTATGAAGGTTGCTTGCTAGATTTTATGTCGACAGAGAAATTGTGATTTAAAAAAAGTCTGACCAGTTACCTACATTAATAGGGAACAGGGCAAAGTAATAGCTGCAGCATACCTCGCACCCCACTCGCAGGTTTAGCTTTTCTGGACAGACAAAGATATTTAAGCAGCATAACTCACTTCCATCAATCTTTCAAAGTTTTGACCAATGTGCCTTCATGCTTCTGCATTTTGTCCACATGGTTCTCGGTAGTGCTGCTAAAATACTGTGCTTATCTGACACCTGCAGTCAAATTAATCCCAAGTTAAGCCTGACAAAGTCGCTAAAAGGAAAACAGTTGTCTGTTTAAGAACTTGGGAATCAGGCACAAAACCAGCTGCTTGCTACGTGGTTAAAAATCGTTACTGAACATTTAAAAATTAATTTCAAGATTATACTTGATAAAGTTCACCAAACCTACAATTAACTTGGTGTTTTACCGGGAGAAAGTCGCACCCTTATGTGTCAGTGTTTCCACTTAGAAAATCACATATTCTTAGAACGTGTTGCAACTTGGCTGTAAATATTTACTCTCTACAGCAGCTTAGTATACAAGGTTACAGCCCAAAAGCAAATATTTCATACCAAGTTTCAAATATATGGATTTTCCCATTTGTAAATGATTCAGGCTGCCTTTGCCCTCCCTTAGAACTGCTAACTCAATCTATAAACATAATATACCATTTCAGAGGAGAAAGGATGCAAATTACACATCAGTACAGTAGTCCTCAGGGAGTTTATTATGGGGTAATTGGACCAAACAAGGGCCAACTTTTGGCCTGATTTACAGTCTCAACATGTCTATTGACATCAGCGGAGGTCTAAGGCAAGGAAGAATTTGGCTTTAAGGGGTTGGAAGGAGTTTTAAATTATTCCAGTTTAGCCTCCCTGTGCTAACTTCCGCTCTGAAGGGGCACCATTGTAAATGTGACTTGCAAGCAATTCAACTCGTTGGCTTCAGCTGGGTGTAACTCAGAGCAAGGCTTTGCCTCCTAAACGACGCTTGCTCATCAATTCTGAATTTGGCTCCTCTAAATGATTATAACCTTCTGCAGATATTGAGTAACATCACCGAGCATGTGTGGTTTTCTTATGTAATTCCTTGGGCTGGTTGCAAAGCAGAGCTCCAGGCTAAAGGAGTCACACAGAGTATAAGCAGCTTCAGAAATAACCACCATTGAGGTTTGTTTACTGCAAGGAGCTCGAGACGGAAACCATCAAATTAAGGAAAACGAAGTAAGTAACCAGTTCGTGTCAGCGTAGTTTTTAAAAACCCTTCTGAAGGTCGCTTACATTTCCATGGGGTTAGGAAGAGGGTGCGGGGGCAGGTTAACGAGGCTACTGAATCCTGCATTGCTTGGGGTCTTCTGTACTGCATTTCTGTGGTGCCATCAGACTAGTTTGCCCATCTCAGAGTGCATTGGAAATGTTATAAAACACACCAAGAAATGGGAGGCCAAGACTGCAATTGTCAGAGGGCGACAGCTCCATATGGCTACAGCTGATGCTGAGGACGGCACCATGCCGCAGTGATGAAGAACCCCTGGGTATCACTGTGCTCATGTAACAGTGAAAGATCATTTCATAAGGTTGCATGGGACTTCTGCACCATCAATGAACATCCACTCAGCTACAGCTCAAAGTGGAAGTGACCCAGAGTGACTGTTTCATAGGCCATGGCAAATTGCTTGGAGATTTCAAAGCATGTGTCCATACCATTATGTCATACTTATATCTCAGTTCACTGTTTATATGGTCCCAGAATGGTTAACAGAGACTAAAGGGCAGCGGTGTCTTCATCTCAGGGCTGATATGAAGTAACAAGGGCATGAGGTCTACCTTTATTTTAAATTAATGTGTAAGTCAATGTCTCCAAACTTACAGCGAGCATTTTTCTCATTTATTTGTGTGCCTTAATTGCCCAAGGTATTTCTCCAAACTTCCAGTAGCTGCTCCCAGCTGCTCCATGGTTCTGTGATTTTCACCAAATTTAGTGTGGAAACAAACACTGACAGTTGAGTCTGAGTCAGATTTAGGTTCTGCCAGCCATAGAGTTTATGAATGTACGTAATGACGCAGTTTTCTACAGTTCTTGAGCAGTGTGCCATCAGAAATGAGAGAGATGTTTACAGCGTAGTTATGGTTATTGTTAAACACAGGGAATATTCACAAACATGTCTTAAAAATTCAAGGAGGGTGCCTGGATCTACCCCATAGAGGGGCTGTTTCTGTCAGTCCGTAGCAACTACGCAAGAGCACAGGTCTGTACTTATCTTCTTTGGATGTTCAGTGGCAGCAGTGGCAGCCATTGGGTGAGGGACTGGCTGGAGAGAATTAAATCTGGTGTGCAATGCGAGTAACCTACATGCTTTTTGGCAAATTTGATATCCAATTAAAAGCCAGAATTCATTCAAAAAGATGCTTCATATGACAGGATTGGGATCTCTGCTGTGTGCACTTACACCGTTGCCCGCCTGGAGATTTTCCTTTGCTTGCGTCAGTCCACCTGTGAGTATCTCTCGTGCCTTGTCCTATACCTCTTCAGTGCAAAAGATTTATTTTTTTTTTCTGTTTGTGTAGGACCTAAGAAAATGGGATACCGGTCCAGGTAGAAGAATACCCCTCATTCTCCCAAGGATATGGGTGAAGTTATTGCTAGGGGATACAGTAATACCAGAAAGGTATCAAAACTCACCTTCAAGAAATGCAAAATATGCAAAAGTGACTTAGATACAGCTACAGCTTTGAGTATACTTTCCTGTCTCTTGCTTTCTTTGCTGGAGAACTTGATGCCAAACTGCTTTTCTGCCTCAGACCATGTGAATGCTTGTCTTCCATCTGCTTCTGTGGGACACGCACATGGCAGAATCTGACTTTACAAACTCTTACCATCCTTGGTAATGCCATTCCTTCCATAAGTCACCTTATTAGAGACCTTGCCTGCATTTGATATGTCATTAAAACATTGATTAAGAAAAGTCATAAATATAAATAAAGTATTATGCCATCCCAGCAAGCTGCAAGGTTGTATGTTTAGTCCCTGAAAGTGTTCACATAATAAACAGCGCTGTAAAACTATTGTTGGTAGTGCCTGTGTTATTCTTGCTCCTCATAAATGCACTATTGAAATAAGCTAGCTCTTCTAGCATTAATGATCATTTGATTAAAGAAAACTTTCTAGTTAACATTTTGTAACAATATAATAAGTAACTTTCAATTAAATTTTTCTATATGTGGAGAAAATGTGTAATGAATAAATCAGTAAAGACTACATAATGGAAGTCTATTAGCAGGGTGAATATGTTCTTGTAACTCAAATTTCTATACCGCTTTAGTATTATCTTCTATCAGAAGAGAAGGTACAATTACCAATTTTATCTTATCTTAGGCTTATTATTAAAGAGTAGTAAAGGAAACTTCATTCCAGAAGCTATAATGTGATTTTTGATTAATGGTGGGATTTTTATGTGACAAGAATATTTCTCCTAGGCAAAATATGCACATGTATCTTTGCCTGAACTGACTTGTTTCTGGCAGGCTTTTCACTGACAGAAAGTTTTGCTTCTCTATAAACATATGTATTTTTCTGTATGTATAGCAGATTTAAGAGTGCAGGATCTAAAGCAGTCTGAACTGAATCTATGCTACATGAAAGGACTGAAGACTTTACTTCACAATTTAATCTGTTTAACAAGACTCACTAAACAATAAACACCTTCCACTTTATCTTATAAAATGTCAACGTTGCAAAGAGAAATGTTACAGATATGAGGAAAAGTAATCATCACTTGAAGTGTTTTAAGCAGGTCTCATGCTTACAGGTACATGCACTAGTTACTGTTACTGGACATTATGTGCATATAATGACGGCCAATGGGATGTCCGAGGGATTATTTAAAATATATTTTCAACCCTTAAAATGTTTCTTAAATTTCTAAAAGGATGTGCTTTCAAGGATTCACTCTTCTTCAACTGATGTGCATGATATTTTTAAAAAGGCAAGGTTCAAGTGTGTTAAATGAGAGCTAAATCAGGCTCTCACTAACATCAGGTGAAAGAACTGGATCCGATCTTCAGTTTGCTGAGCCTTAGGACGTTAGCATTTGCTTGCCAAGTCTCAGTTGATATTCACCTGTATGCAAGGGACAGCAAGCAGTCCCAGCCTATTCTGACAGCATGTGTAAGGCATGGGAGTGCGTACAATTAATACATTATCTGGTGTAACTTTTTAGTCATACACAAATGCGTTAAGGAGCACAAGAAGGTAGACCAGCGTGCCTTTAAGGCAAGACCTGGTTGTCTGTCAGTGCTGGATGCAGCCGAGCCAGCCCCCAGCCTTGCGTTACCTCCTCAGTCCTGCTTCCCAGCACCACTTGGCTCCTCTGCAGAGAGAGGAAACAGCTCTGCGTGAGGCAGCGATGGAGAGTCTTGCTCAGTTAAATGTGCTCTGCGTCTTACCTGTCCTTGAAAAGAAGGATATTGTTGGCTCCCGACCCTGGCACATACTCTGCTTTCCACAGGGAAGGACTTTTGGCCAGAAAAGGGATAATTTTTAGTCAGCAAGTCCACTCTGCCTCTTTAGTTTTCAGGGCTAATGAGAACCAAACCTTCTATAGATCCATTTCAATATGTGACTTGAAGTTCTAGTAATTTTGCCTCTACCATCTTTTTTTTTTCTTTTTTTTTTTTTTAAAGAGATTGTTTCCATTCCTGGCTTGAACTGCTATTAAAGCACTCAATTTTTTTCTTAGCCAAACTTAAGCGAGTTGCTCTGGATTTCAATAAAAGAACCAAATTAATTGAATCTGGCCTGGCTTCCCCTCCAAACCCCCTATTTTCTTTTTTAAATCAATTTATGTGATTTTTTTTTGTTCTGTTAGTGTACACACAGAACCATTTCTCCTATTTTTATTTCTTCCTTGAACATACCAGATTTCTTTTTCCTAGGTTCTCCTTAAGTCTAAATAGTACACAGGTTGCTTTGATTTCCCTTTCATCTGCTTTCATATAAATACATATTTATGTATTGATATACATGCATTTATATACGTGTTTATGTAGTCAATACATAAATATACATTCATATATATTTGTATTCATGCATATATACAGGTATTTAGATGATAACTCCAGGATGGCTCATTTCTAACCAGTACTCCAATAAACTGGTACTGCTGGTACGTTCTTCTTTGCTATTCACTTTTTTAGTCTCCATTGCCAATAAAAAGTTCATAGGCCACTGAAAATGCATGGGGTCCTGATGTAGGATGCTCCTGCTATGTACGCTGTACTGAATATAACGTTTGGTTCAAATTCTACAGAAGTCAGTGAATATTCTTCCACTGAAAGCAAGTGTTTGTGTCGGACGAGACAGACATGTAATACCTAGAACTCTTCCAGTTGTTCAAAACAGGGGTGTGTTTATTGATCACTTAAAATACCAATGAGTTGGCTTTGGAGAGGGACTTCTACACAGTTTTAATGACCTGAGATTTGTTTCCTTCCTTGAAAATAAAGAAAGAACCAGAGTCATGTTCACACTCCTGGAAGAGTCAAATATGGGATGTCTGCACAACCAAATGGCTGTTTCTGCCAAACTATGTGCAAGCAATATTGTTTCAGGTTGTACCGAAATTGGCTAAGAGAACATGGTCAGCATTTTTGAATGTCCATGTGATTGCATACAAAACTGACGGTGATTCTCTAGCTGCTCCTGCTGCATTCTCCACAGTATCTGTAAATACGCACAACATATGAAACACCTTCGTAAAGACTCTTCCAGCTTGAAGACCTGTTTCTGCCACATAAGAGCCTGCTGTTGATTGAGATGCAATATGGGTTACCAGCATATTTTCCAGGGCAACCACAGGACTTAGGAACTCTGAAAAGTAAAATCTGCCATTCAAGTTTCCAGCAACACTGTGAACCCAGTACATCCCTTTTAAAAACAGAACAAAAAATGGGCCTTTCAGTTAAGCCCACATTAGCAGAAGAAAGATGATGGCATAATTTTAAATGCATGTTATCTCGCATGAAATATAATAGCTGCACAGAAACGTTTCCAGCTTCCCCTGCCACTAATCTCCAAACAAACACAAACAAAAAACAGTAGCAGGTCAGAGCTGCTGTAATTTATCCATTTCCTTTCCACTGAAATATTTTACAGTCCTTCATTTATTTGTAAATTTTGTTCTGAAACAGAAAGCCCCTTGAGGTCTGGCATCTTGTTTTCAAGAGCATCTGCAGGGAAAACAAGGCTGGTGGCAGTCTCGAGAACAAAAAGGCTAAAATGAACTGGAAGATGACATCTTCTGTTGTTGTATAGATGTCTGCAGACAGATTTAAATGAGATACAGTCATTTGCTCTTTAAAACCTCACGAAGGGTTTTCCATCACGCAGTGTTTGCTCCTGTATCCCCGTTGGTTTTCCCCCCATAATCCCCTACGGTGCGTTCAGTTTATACCTCTGCCCCATCCTAGACTGGTGTCTCTGCCGTGCTTGTAATTCAAGCTGATGAACTGTGATTCTAAGCAATAGGAGGACAAGATAGGTATCCCCTCGGTTACCTGCACAAATTACACAAAGGGCAGGCACAGATCGCCTCTTCTTGTCTAAGGGTTCCATGGGAAAAGGGGAGCAATGATTATGATCTTTTAATTAATGTTGCATTTAACATAGCGTGAAACAAAGGTGTTTGTTTTGAGGTTGACAAAACAGTCTCAAAACCAAACATGAGTTAACAGGATTGCAAACTTGGAGTTCGAGAGGAAGGGACATCTAAGTGGGGTCAAATTGTTGAAACTCCCTGCACCGGGGTTTGCAAGCACAAAGAAAAGGGTTTAGACACCAGTAACAAATGCCACTGAGTTTCACTGCTCGGCTGCTGGCTCAGGAGATAGACCCTCCTTTGCCATCTGTAATTTCACCGAAAGTTTCTGCCAGATAAATCACCTTGAAACAAATGAGAACCAACGACCCCTTGTATCTTATCAGGCTGCCCTTAACTTCATTAATGTTCAATTTTTCGACAAATTATGGAATAGATACAAATGCTGCAGTTCTTTATGCTCTGTTTTGAGGCATCATCCTGTGAATTGGTGAATCTGGTAACCATGGGCCTAGTCCAACCAGCTTATATAAATATATTTCACCGAATTAACATTTCGGTTAATTGTTATATTGAGTAAAATGCAGATTCTGGGGACATTCCTCACCCCAGTGAGGGTGCTCGTATGTAAAATCTCTGTTTTGGAAATGATGCCTATGCTTTTCTTCTCTTCCATTCCACCCTTGCCCCAATACAGGCCAAATTCCACCAGGACTTCTGTTTGCACTTCCTTTAATGTCAAGCATTGTGCCCACTGACAGCTCATCAGCAACATTTCCCACATGTGAAAATCTTTGCAGTATTTGGGACTTTTTGCAGGATTTGGGACTTCTGCCACTCCCTGGGCAAAACCAGCATCCAGTTGAAAAAATTAAAATACTTTTAATGAGGTTAGAAAATAAAAGCTGCAGTGATCTGCAGCCCTGTGGTTCAGACCTGTGTCTCTTCCCCGCTTGCACAGGACCTTGCACACCGGTGGGGTGACAGAAAAAACCTACAACAGCCAAAAGTAATAACATGAGATTTCAAAATAAAATACGAAAGCAGATGTGAAAACAGAACATAAGGCCTGTGAACTATTACACTTGGTGTGATCCTCCTCTAACTTACAACTGGTGTAGATCAATTTACAACTGATGTAGGACTGATACAGACCTGATGTGGTGTAGATTAAACCCCTGTTGAAATCAATGGAGTTAGACAGGTATAAAACTTGAGGCAAAGGAGTGGAGAATTAATCTGATTATCTCAGAGTTATGAAAACATCATTTATTTGCAGAAATGACATAGTTTGTGGTTTCTGTTGCTTGACTCTCCAAACTTTCCCTTATACTGAAAAAGTACGTGAAAACTTTAAAGATTTATTGCACAGCCCTCAGTTTGGGGAGGTAATTAGTTGTGATGACTATTTATTTTGGAGCTGCTTTTGTATATTTTTGGAGGAAGAAGAAAGTTTGCTGCCAGGCAAGAAGGAATCTTTGTTTTGCTTCGTTATAATTTGTGGCTATGTCATTGGCTGCTGCATGAAGTTGTAGGAATAGCTGCTGTTGCTTTTTCTTTGTGAAAATGCACTGAGCATTTCATAGTCCTGAGTTTTTTGTTATTTTTTTTCGCCTCCCAAGACTTTGGCATCTGTTGCTGTCAGATAATTTGTAGCGCGGCCCACTTGACCCTTAGTTCATAGGTCATCAGAATCTATATGAAGGGGGTTATTCTCTGCTATTGTCGAGCAAGGGATTTACATCCTAACTCCTATTAATGCTTGTAAATCTCTCATGCATCAATGACGAAAGGAGGCCTAAATTACAATCATATTTGCTTATGAATACTACCAGAGCACTGACACAATGCAAACAGGCATGGAAGTGGAATATTTGAAGAATATGAAGTTTTATGTGAAGTTCAACAGGAATCTGGTCCTGTAGCCTTACAGGAGTGCAATTAGTGAGATATCTGGAAATACATTATTAATCGTTTAGAGAAAAACGAAATGGTTAGGAGAGGTGTTGCAACCTCATGGCAACCAAGTCATACACTGCAGAAACAGTTGCCTGACCAGTACGTGCTAATGGAATGAATTGCATCAAGCGTTAGACTTGCTGAAATCAGGCAGACAGCTACTGAGAGTAACTCATCATCATAGGCAGTTAAGTGGATCATGAGTATAGCCTAGGAAAACGAGCAGGGTGAAATCAAATCTGTTTATAAACACTATAAACAGGCATGTTGCAGCCCACTTCCTAATATCTATTTTTTTATAATAACCATCTCCAGTCTTGGTTGCAGGCATTTGAAGTAAAACTGATATTTCTTTATCATTATGGGTGTGCAAACAACCCATGATCACCCATGTCATCTTCTTATGGTTGAGTCCTCCTTGCTTCTTACTTGGCTTGTGGTATTTGTCCAAAAGCTTCTCCAGCTTCCAGTTTCAATGGAGATATTTACTCGCAGTAATGATCTCGGTGCTATTATGTGCCACATTTACTATGAGCACCATGCCACCTGCCAGATCCCAAACTGTCTTCTTGAAATGTGGCGTAGTAGAGTCCTTGTTGCATGGAAATAACTGAAGGAAACAAGTTTCTCCTTGAGCAGAAAAGGGTACTGTTATGAACATGCTTAAGACTATCACAGCGGAAGGCTGGGTATATTCTACTCAACTGTCTACTAATAAATGCAATTTTACTCCTCTACATAAGTAAATTGGCACATTTCACCTTGATTTACATGAAATCCAACGTACCTGTATATTAAAGGTATTAAAGGCTGTTGTTACAGGTATTTCTTCAAATGGGAACAAATCCTATGACAAATCTTTTGTACACTGCCTTTATTCAGTTATCACTTAATCAAAGTCATCTTGATTCCTTAGAATCTGTATTGAGTAAGGAATTCAAAATTTGGATGACAAATTGTTTGTGAGTGATTTAGTCATTCTAAATGCAGGAAAGTTCTTGGTAACCATAGAAAAAAATGATCTCAACACATAGCAAGACAGAATTCAACCTCAAGTTTAGATCTTTTTACTAATTCTGCAGATAATTGTATACATTTGTCTTCCATTTTTTTAAATGTCAGAGACAGTACAATCAGTTAACCTGCAATTAAACCCAGCATATACTTACATATTCAACTCTTTCCATGATAAAATTAAGCTATCTAATGACTGCACAAATCAGAAAAGGACTCACAATTTTATCTCTGGCTTTATCTTGTCAGAATTATTTACTGCTTTTTTAATCCTGGAAGAGCACACCTGCATATAGTCTACATTTCCCTAGATGGAACATAGAGGACATTCTCCTCAGGTTACTAAACTGAGGCACTAAGGGCCTGAACAAGCAGTCTTGACTCATGCAAGTGGTCCCTTTGACTCACATGAGTTAGGGCTGCCAGATCAGTCTGTTATATATCATGGCATTCATCGCTACAGAGGTTACAAGTTCAAAAATGGAACAAATCTGAATAAGTGCTATTTCATAGAAGTAGTAGTCTATTACTTTAAAAAATCCTTCACAATGGTTTTCTCTTGTGCCTAAAAAATGTTTTTTTCTTCTGACTGAAAAAGCTGAAATATTATGTAAAAAATTGTTATTGATAATTACTATTTATTTATTAAGAATTTTATTTATTTCTTAAGAGATTCACGGATATTTGCTGAGAAATATTTTGATAGCTTGTCCCCTAACTTAGGATCTACCTGTTTCAGTTTGGATCTTCATTATCTGAGTGTTTCAAAGAACAAAAAGGATGCATCTATCAATGTGAGTAGCAAAGATGGGAGCCGATCTGGATATCTTGTCTTATTCTTGAAGTACAATGAACATATGATGAATTATATGTTACCTATATAGGGATGTATGTATATATACTTAGTATATCGTGTATCATGTGGTACATAATTACACCAGTATAATCACAGAGAAACAAAACAGGCATTTCAAAGAAACACTTATAAATCAAGTGCTGTACAAGATGTGTACATTGGTTTAAGACCCTGTCCATTTTATGGCTACTATGCCTCATAGTTTAATCTCCAGTTTAAATATCAGAATAAATCACTTTTTTTTTTTTGTGGGAAATAATAGAAAAACAAAGAAATGTAACTTAAGCACAATTCAATTAGATGCAGGGGAATTGAGCACCTCAATTCTTAACGAAATTAATGATCTTTTATAATCACAAATGGCCAGACCTTAATTTTACTTGCTATTTAAAAGATGACACCTAGAGTAAAGTCATGTCCCATAAACCATTAAGTGTCTCTGGGATTCAGAAAAGACTGTCCCTTCCTGGATTAGTAGGAGAGTGTCTTGGCACACCTTTAATGCTTCCAATACCAAGACAGCTCAATTATGACTACAAGATTTTGATTAAAAGGTAAGTGGAGCATCCAAAAGCCAAATTAGATCAAGCGAAGGGCGCTCATTAGCTTTGGTGGAATATGGCAACTGCCTAAAAATCTTATCAAGAGCCACTGTCATACATGGTCACTTTGATTTTTTACAAATTTGGTTAAAGATAAATCCAAGGTAACAGAGGAGTGATTTTTAGATTATGTTAAACTTAGATAAATATTATGAAAGTTTTCCCTATTGTCTAAGCAAAACATATATGCTTCCCTGCAACTCCACTGCTTTGTGTTAACCAGATGAAGAATAGCTAATTTTACTCCTTTTTCCAGCTATCTTTTAGTAATTTTATGGCTATTATCTAGCTCATTTAGGGGCTTATCAGAAAGAGTTTGAAACAATATATTGCAATAGTCTGTTCTAGGTGTCTTCAAAAGAGTAATAAGGAAAAATAACCTTCCACTACCCGACTATAATCTGAGAAAGCTATTAAGATGTGAAAGTCGCCCCAAAATTTTAGCTACTGAAGTTGGGAGGACAAGGATACTTGTGCAATGTAGGATTGCACAAAAGGAAGAGGCCAAATATCCCCGGATTCTGGTTTGACCCAAATTGCTACAGACTGAACGCCACTGACCTGTGGCATTGACTTCCAAGCTTGTACGAAAGACTTAAAATGAAAAAGTAAATGAAGAATATTAGAAATGGCGATATATCAGAGGCTGAACAATAGCAATATTCTGGCAAAACTTTTACCCTATTTTGTGAACCATGTAAGCTTACCAAAATGAGGAATAATGACTATTTCTTCTTATCCCTCATTATACCTTTCTTACAAATAGTTCTTGACAGCAGAGTCATTTCCCAAAACTTCTAGAATAGAAAAAAAGATATATTTTGAGAGACTTTTGTTCTTTCCATGTGACCCTCACATTATAACCAGATGGTAAATTAATGCATTTTTCCTCTTAAAGGGCTGGGAAGATGTAGCCCATACTGACTTAATCTGAGGTTGATGAAGTGGCTTGTATTTGAGACAACAAGATTAGATTATCGCAGTATATTAGTTTAAAGTCTTTCTGACAGTGCCTTGTGTTACCTGGTATTAAACTATGAATCATCTCTGCATGCATACCATGGGCCAGATTCTCCCCTGGCACAAAATGATACAACTCCATTGATGTTCCCAGAGCTGCCCTTGCCAACACCAGCTGAGGATCTGGCCCTTATCACACAATACACTATTGAAATGTCAGTCTTTACAGCAATTCACCAGCTTGATCTACCTCACCAGTCCTGGTTAGTCATGCCCTCGGGGTAGCTGTGATAATCTCAATTCAATCTGTACTTCTGGAATGGAATTGTTGGGAAATAATGCTTTCAGCTGCACACCTTGCATTTGGGAAGTTTGCCAAGAGGCTTCTTGCTCTGTTTTGAAATAAAGACCCACATCTCTACTGAGGTTTTGGCTCTATTCCCTATTGCAGAATTTTCAGTAAGTTATTAGGTGCATCATTACCCCATTTCATTTCCTGGCTGTTCTGACTACCATCCTAGTGCTTATGCACTGAAACCACCAAGATCCTTTCCTCAGCCCTTCCCGTGAGTGCCTGATCCAAATCCCACAGAACTCCATTCGAAGTTTCCCTTCAAACTTAGCCTCCTAGGAGAAAATAAAGGAAGATATCTAAAGTTTTTGATCATGAAGTCTTATGTCACTGGCTGAGATGCTGAAGAGGAGTACTGGGGACCAACAGGGAGATGAGATTTTCCTTCCCACAATATCTTACGCAGGTTTTTCCTCTGTCTCTGTACCTGCAGGAAGATAACTTCTTGGGGAAGACCTAGATATGAACTTTTTTGTTTTCTTTTGGAGCATACTGCTTGCTGCTGCTAATGAGCAACTGACTTCACTGGAATCTTTCTACAGATTCCTCAGGTTTGTGTTTCTCAAGTAGAGGGAAGACTTTGAATATTTGAAATAACTATTTGTGGGTGTTTAAGTTTACTGTGGGTCTCTGCAGTTCTTCTACAATATCCCAGACTAGGATATCACACTGATTCGTATTTCTGCATTCTCTGTGTGCAGTATCATAAAGTGGTGCCTTATTAGGATCAAGAGCAAGATAAAACATGAGCACACAGCCAGCTTTCTCTGAATAATGCACAGGGTTCCTCCTTTGGATTCAAGCAGCTGACTAAAAAAGTGAGATTTTTCTAGAGAGAAGGAAAAACTGAATGCACTAGGAGCACCTGCCACACAAATTTACATATTTTTGAAGGCTGGTTGTCTACATTTAGCCCACACCCAGGGCTAAACAATAACAGTTTTTCTCTCACGCAATGTCCCTTCCCTGACCAAGGAAGGGAATTGGGAAAAGGAGGGAGACTCATGGGTTAAATTTAAACAGATTTAATAAAATAAACCAATATAAATGATAATACAAAACATACAAAATTATACTTAGCTACAAAGTTGCAGCAAGTTGCTCCAGGAATAGCAATCATTGGGAATGAGAAGGAGGGATATTAGAAGAGATGAGAGCAAAACCAGTCCCACTTCTCCCTAGCAAGCCCTCCCTTTTGTAGTGAACTTGATCTTAATGATATAGAATACACCCGTGGGCCAGCCTGGGTCAGCTGCCTTGGATTTAGCTGCTAATGGCCCTGATCACCATGGCTGGCCACAAACAGAAACAAAATCCCAATGAAACCAGGATACTGGTAAAGTCTACTTTTCCTGAACAAAAAGAAATAAATCAGTATGAGATATTTCCTTAGCCTACACCTTGAGCCCACACCTCGAACTCTGGCAAACAATCTCGCTTTCTCTTTCTCAACTTTGGGCTTGACTTCTGCTCTGTCTCTGTGTGTCCTCTGCTTCCCTCTCCTCACCCTACCAAACTTTTGTATCTACACAATTCACATTCCTGAATGGCCAGGCACTTGCCTTTGCTTTTTGGGTGATGACATGTTTCTTGGGTTTGATTTGGAGCCTGCTATAGTTTCATAAGTGACTGTAACTGCTTCTTTATGGCTATCTGAAATGAAGGACAGCTGTTACACCTCGGGCTTCAATAACATTTTGTGTAGCCAATAACAACTTCTTCATCACCTCATCGAGCCAGCGCTGGTCCTAAACACTCTCTCTGTTGGCTTGTTCTCTGGACACTAACATGCTTCTGAGTCTGCTGTTTTCCTCTTCTCCAGCTGCTCTGGTATTTCCTTCATCTCATACAGACACAAGAGTGCTCGTGAACAATGTCAGTGAAATCCCCTCCAGAGCTTGCCTTTCTTTGGGTCGTAAAACTTGACTGTGTTTGGGATAGAGATTGCTGTTGTTTCAGCTGTTTGGTTCCATAAAGAAGCTTTGCTGCTGCTTATATTAACTATTTTAGGTATAGGACAATTATTACTCCCAAAAAGTTAGTTGAATTTGTTTCAATCTCTCTGCTTATACAGCCTAACAGCTTGGATGCCTGCTGGGTCCTGAGCAAGAGGTTTCACCAGCCTGCCCTGTATGACATCCAGTGCTTTCTCTAAAGTTATTCTCCTTAACATTAAGGGTCTTCAATAGAGAATCCCTAAGGCTAAAGTAGGCAAAATGGGCGTCCATCAGAAATCATGTATGTTTGGTCCACCCAGCTTCATCTTTGCATGTCTGTAAGGGGGCTTGCCTGTGTGTGCTGCCCCGTTAGGGGCAGAATCTCAGGAACAGAAGTTGGTTGAACCTTTTGTCTCTGAGTTTATAGGAAGCTGTTAGAGGGCACCTCAGAGAAAGCAGAGACGAAGGGCAGAAGGATAAGAAGTAGGGAAGATAGTGCTAAACTTCTGACTCAGCAAACTCTTTTATGCAGAATAGCACTAGTTCTTAAAAGAAAGGAAAGATGCTTACTTTGCTTAGAAGTGTTTGAGAAGGTTAATTAGGCAGTCTTTGCCAAGTGTTTGGAAATACATAAGGTGAAGTGTGCTCTACAAGTATTCTCCCTGGGATGGCTGTGGAGGGTGCAGCTTGAGAGACAGGAGAGAGAATTGAGAGTCAAGGAGATATTGCCATCATTGGTGTTTGTTCACTAGAGGTAATCTGCACCAGGGAAGGAATACCTCTGGCATCCCTTTAGCTGGCTTAGGGAGACCTGGTGTCAGGTGTGACAGTGTGGTCTTCTGCGTGTGGTAACTACTCCAACACAAGCCCTTGCAGGGACCTCACATGCTCTGCACGGCTGCACACACAACCTTTTGGTCTGGTGGGGGCACAGGAATGGTGGTACCTCTGGGAGCACGAGCAGAGACACAGGTTGTTTTATGAAGACCCAGGCTGCACTGAAATGTGTTGGTTATTAGTGTCAGTGTGGTTTGGCCACATTTCCTCAGAAACCCTTGATGATGCAGTATGTCTTTGGCTTTGCAAGGCTTTTTAAAACCAACCCGTATATGTGCCTAGATCTTGGAGTAAAATTCCAGATAGATAAATGCAACTGCTTGCCAGCAAATGCAGCTCTGAAAGTGAAGCCAGGGAGAATGATTCTTCAGGTCTTCTTATGGCTTTGGAGCTTTTAGCTTTTTGCTATCAAAGACAGCTCTGGTAAGTCACTTGGGAATCCTCCCATTGACCTCACTGAGATCTAGACCAGATCACAACAGAGATTTTAAAAGATTTTTCAGTAAAGTATCAGAAACAGTTTTGCTTCAGCCCAGGGAAATGAGACACTCGGCACTAAGAGATTTAATATTCATCTTGTCACATACTAGGTTGCCTTTCTGATCTTTGAGCTGCTCACACAAAAAGTGCCCTATCAAGTTACTGCTGAAATCTCTTCAGCGCTCAGCAGGATGACCATGCAGTGGAATATACAGAAGAGTTTTAAAACTCTTCCTTCAGAACAGAAAATGAATTTTTTTCCTCAAAAGTTTGATGCAATGTTCATAGATAAAATGACAGAATGCAATAAATATATCTTTACAAACATATTTTAATGTGTATTGTGTACTTATAAAAATATTAATCTTAGAAACTTTTTATTTGAAAATTCTGAATATTAAAATTAAAAGTTAGATGCTCTTTCTAATGAAAACATACCCCAAATAGAAACAAAATTTTGTCATCTATGCGTATTTACCTTTGCTTGGAATACAATAAAAGCTTCAGACTATTTAAACAATAACACTTTGGACTTCTAGAAAGCCTAGCAGGCTTCATCAAGGTTTTTTTCATGCTCTTCGTAGACATTAATTAAAGCTGTGAGAAAGTCTGTGTTCTTGGGACTACTTACACCTATTTAATATTAGCTCATATGCCACGTCTAAGGTCAAACAGCAAATCAGTAACAGAAGCAGTAGCAGAACCGTCATATCAGTACCCCTGTGACCTGCCTGAGCTGTTGGGTATTATCTTCCACTAGACTATATTATCAGTTATAGAAAATCACTTTTGATCAATCAGAGAACGATCAGGCTGCAGTATCTATTATTATCATCACTATAAGGCTGCGTGATTTTCAGCAAATGGTTTTAAGAACAGATAAACCCAGACTGAAGGAAAAAACCCAAACTTGTGAAAGTGCTATTGATGGGCAATTTCATTAAATCTGGTTTCACTTTATTTGGGTTATATATTCCATTTCATATAAACCTTATCATAAAAATCTAAATCTGTGAAGAATGACATTAAGCAATTTTTTATTACCCCTGCCAGTCCATTAAAATAAATTACATCTATCCCTTCCTCTATTATTTCAGGGAGTGCAAGGACTTTGATATATTTTGGCATAATTGCTTTGGTATCCAAGGTTTGTTCTGTAATTGCTGTTGTGCAAATGAGGCATTTAAGGAGCAATCAGCTTTTTTCTACACGGCCCATCACCACAGCATATAAGCAATGTATAGTCTGCATATTGTGTAACGTACGAACTTCTCAACAATTTTATTGGCACCTTTTTGATAAAGACAGATGTCAGACTGCGCCCAGTTTATCCATACACTGTAAGGTGTTCCCTGGCTTCCTAACTTATTAACAGTGGTGGTTCGTTACAATGACAACTTAGAAAAACAGTTTACTTAGAAGTTATGATGAGGTAATTCTGCTTCTTGAAGCCTCTGTAATGAATCACCGTTTTCCCTCCCTCCCTTGACCTAATTTCAAAATCAAGTACCTGTGTAAAATATTGTGATGAGAATTGTGTCTAATTATCTTCTAAATTTTTCTTTTAATTGCTAGAAGGATGCCTATTCTTGAATGAGGGAGGTATTCATGATGTAATAGTGTTAAAGAGTCCTTGAAATCTAGATTAATTATTAGTTGTGTGGACTTCTGAGAGTTTTTGATGTATTCATTTGCATTCACAAAGATGGCTTTTTAATTAAAGAGAGTTTTTGAACTTATACAAATCAGCCTTTTGCAAATGTCCCTAGAAACGTGAAAAGTGTTAAAAGTGAGAAGAATCGAAGTTTTCCTGGAACATTACCTCCTGTTACAAACACTGAATGACCAGTAACAGTAACATTGAAATACCAGACCTCATGTCAGCAGCTCTAGCTGATCTCTAATATAAAGCAGAATTATTAAAGCTTGCATTTGTTAACTAGAAATGCCTTGCTTTCAAATACAATAGAAATACTTCTGTAGAAGAGGAATATGAGAATATCTGATTTTCATTTGAGTTTCCATTATAGCATATGTTTCTACCTTTACCTGCATGCTTGTTTTTTCCTCTTTATGAATTAAAACCTCTTTCCCAAGGACTCAAATTTTAAATGTTTCCTCATTGTAACTCCTATGATCCCTTGTTGCCACCTGAGACTTCTGGTTTTTCTTTCTTTCTTTTTCTTTCTTTGAGATCAAGAGAACAAACCGAAAGCTCTCTGTCTCCAGGTCTGTTTCACAGATTTATAAATGGTACCATATTTTCTGTATTATAGCCATTCACTTCTTAACGCAGCCTAACATCTAATTTACAATTTTGACTGCTGTTACATATTGAATTTGAACAGATGTATTTACTGAGCTGTCCACAGTGATGCCTAAATCATTTCCCTCAGAAGTTCACAGCAAATTCAGATCTCATGAGAGTGGATACGTAGTTTAATTTGTACCTTCTAAAGTAAATTATTTTGTAAATAAGTGGAATTTCATCTGACAGAATCCTGTCCGATTTCCTCATTTTTGAGATCTACCTAGAGCTGCTCATACACCTCCCTGCCAGAGCTGCCTAATTTCAGTTTTCATCATGTGAGTAACACCAGCCCTTCTCCACAACTATGGTCCCATTCCAGGACAGTGCCATGGTGAGACTGGGACCTTTAAACCTCCTCCATGGTCCTGTCTTCTCCACAGTTTCCAGTTACACACAAAACTGTAATTCAGACTTATAGGTGCCTTTAATTGGATCTTGTGAAGAACTTTGTCAAGAATCTCTCTAAAGTCTGTATAAAAGAGATCCACCAGTTTTCCCACATCTCCTCTTGCTTAAGTCTTTGCAAAGACCTTAGCTAGAGTACAGTAAATCAATTTATTTTTAAAAGTAATACTTCTGTATTCTCAAAGAGGAATTAAAACACACTATTTGCATTTGTTTTCTCCTATGCTTTTCTTGAAGATAAACTAGCTCAGGATGCCCACCATTATCCTAGTAGCTTTTTTTGTATGTTTAAACTAGCCGTTATAACTAGCTATCTGGCAAAGTACTATATTCACTTCGAGCACATCTACTTTATGTTTCATTTCCAGAAGACATTTACATCATTTCTTGGAGAACTAATGTTTGATCTTAATTTCTCCAAAGCCAACTAAATATTTGACTGGATCAAGAACATTTTCTCTTTGTATTGTTGTTCATATCCTCTGTTTTCAGGTATTTAGTCTCTGATGATTTTTAACCTTCATGACATGTACAGGTACATGGCAATGCAATGCAGATATTAATCTTTCAGTTTGATGGAAAATGACCTCAAATATTACTCTTGTTCTCATCCTTCTTCTATATTCATTCATGTTTTCATTTTTGGAAGTGATCTTCTATTCTGAAACACTCTAATTTATTTTGGCATCTGGTTACTTGTTTTTCCAATTTTCTTGTAGTTCTCAGAGATGACACCGTATATTCCCACCTTCCAGAATCCTTTCCTTCTTAGCCTCACTTGGGATAAGCTTAATTTTCAAATTATATTTTCTTTAGCTTGAATAGATTTTTGCAACTTGGATTTGGACTGTTTCTTCCCTGGTAGCTTTCCTTCTCTGTAATTTTACTTGGCAGTGAAATGTGAACACTATCCATGGTTCTGTCAGTATTTCTTTAAACATGTTTTGAGTTGATTTCCTTTCCTAAATTTTCCCTTTAGTGTATTTCTATGGAAATAAACATTTTAATTTTTTTTCCTTTCCTTTTACATGCGTACACATCTAGGTATGAGCTGCATAAAAAACAAGTCATGCTTATTCATACTGTGATCACAGTGCTACTTGGGGGTCTCACTTCATGAACCAACTTGTGTCCCACAGCAGAGGAGTTGTTCTGAGAAGCAGCCCCTCGTGCTACCCAGTTGTTATTTCTCCTGACCATCTTCTAAGGCAATGTTCAACCAGCCTAAGCTGGGACACCCAAAGGCATTTGTTCTTTACCAGCCTTTGTGTCGTCCATCTCCCAGTGACTCCCAACGACTGCAGAGACAGAAGAGCTGCTATTGCAGTTTCTGCTGTGTGAAGGGGACCTTGAGATCTCCTGAAGTTCTCTGTGAAAAACAAGAGGAAGGAAAACACATGCCTGAATATTTAATAGCTGTGTAGTCGGGGCCCAGGAGGTGAGACCCGGAGGTTCAAGTTGCAATTGTGTCTGCTTTGGAGGAGCAGCTTGAACCTGCACTTCTGACAGCTGGTGAAAGCTGCAGTCAACAGACTCTCACAGAGGCTGTAGTGGAGCTGTCCCTGCTTCTCTTTTTTTGAATAAAATAAAGATTCATTAGTATAAAATGTGAGTGAGTTAATGATCATTGATGTCTTCACTAATTTCTCTCTCTCTCTCAATTCCTGGTAAAAGCTTTGTTCAAATTGGTATTTTTCCATGAAAAATTTTGCTTTCTACAAAACAGACTCAAGTAGGAATACCATGCAATTCCATCCAGCCATCTTCTTTCAACTTTTGTTAGTAAATATCTGCACTTAGCTTCAGAAGACATTTTGCCTCCCCATTGGACTGCAGATATTTTAAATATAGATTTTACTCATATAATTAGACCCAAGTTTGTGCTGAATCAAATTACTTGATCTAGCACTTTTATTGTGTATAGAGTTCATCTGGTTTTAACATTTCCTCATATCTTCAGTTTAAATAAATCTTCCCAAAATATTTGTCATCTTCCTTGAAGGCAGTCTGTTTCCATGTTGCTTAAAATGTAAACCATCCATGCAATGTAAATGTAAACCTCCAGGCAATTCATTTTCTAATTTGTTTTCTCCTGCATTGGAAACTCAAGAACGTGTACTTCATTTACATCTATTATTACTACATTATAGATATTGTTATTACTATTAACATTATTATTATTATTATTTACTCTGGGGGTGATATGTACCCTCAGGCAGATACATTGTCAATTGAAACCAGATGTCCAACGAGTTGATGACATGTAGATTTCCAAGCAGGACTGAAATCTTTTCCTAAAATTCACAACGCTGCAGTCGAACGAACGTGAGTCTGTGTGACAAACAGGGAACAGACCGTGGCAAGTCTGAAATAATGTCACATATCATCTTGTGATTACACAAAAGAAGTGTTTCACAGTTTTAAGTCTACTCTTCAAACACAGTGAAAATATAACAAAACAAGCAGGGAAGGTAAGAGGCTACGGTACGATTAGAAAATAGGGAAGGTACATTCGGAAGCTATTAACAACCCAACACTACTAACTAAAGCTAGCTTTAAGATAGTCCCTCCAGGGAGGATACTTCAAAGATACTCAAATAAAAAAGGCAATTTATTGGCTAAACGATCTTCTTAGAGGCCCCAAATTTCCTACCCAGCCCATTTGTTTTTCATTCCTCTTAAATTTTAAAGTCACCTTTGCAATTGCTCAAGATCTTGAAGGATTTTTTTTTTTAGAAATTATACTAATTGGCCTATTTTTACTCCCCTCTCTTTGCCCTTAAAGACTATGAATCTTGGTGCCTAAAAATAAGTCGGAGTGAGCTGAAGTCTGTGATCTCCAGATGGCTATCAGCAAGAGAGTTCTTTTTACACCCTGTGCTTTATGCGCGGTTACCTGCGCTCTCCTGCACCAGAAAGTTTAACCATTGCAGTGTAGTTGAGAAAAATAACACCAGAATGTAGGGCACAAACCGACTCCTTGCTACGGCTATTTCCTACTGAGACCAAGAGGTCTGAATTCTCCCATTAGCCCCCATTACTTTGATTTGGTTCAAATCCACTGTGCAATGTGAAATGTTGCAGCAATTTGAAGAAGAACTGAACAAATCCTCCTGCAAAGCTCTCACTGCGAGCCAGGGACTAATCACAGCATTTAACACCTAAATGCTATTATTATTTTTTTTATATTCCATCAGAAATAAAAACACTGAAAGTGCAGAATCTAGAAACATAGACCTATAATAATGAAGAGAGAGTATTCCAACAAGCTATTGTTATATGCCTTTTTAAAAGAGATTTTAATTTTCTACAGCATTTTCATAAATGTTAGAATCAGTACTTAGCCATCGAAGGGCCGCGGCAAATTATATCACGTGAAGCTAAGGGCTGTCTCCGCGCTGCCATGCTTGGATGTTCTGAGGTACCCAAAGCAAGCTGGCATGCTGTGTTAGCTGCGGTGCACCCGTGCAGTGCTCTGCCAAGCCAGCGTGTCCCGTTCCTCTGCAAATATATGCAGCCTGTGTCAATGGGACTGTGTTGATTTTCTGCCTTCTCTACATGGCCTTGCACATGGAGGAGCCACAAAACATGATCTTCAAGACCTCCAGCTGGAAAGGAGGTGAGAAGCTATATCCAGTAAAGAAATTAAGTGTGCCCTTAATATTAAATATGTGAATCTCACTAAATTTGTATGTGTTAAATGGTGACATTTTTATGGGACCATAGAGCAGGTTCGGAAGCTGAAAGTTCTCAGCATAAACATGGACTTCTGTTCTTCAGGGGACTGCTCATTTGTTCATATTTCTTAGAACAGAAAATGGAGAAACGTGTTAATTGAACTGTATAAAATTACTATTTAACACTATAAGTCTGCCAAAACATACAAACGGGCTAAGCTTGAATCATGAGCCTGTTCCAAGTTGAGAATATATACCAATGTCTGAAAGATTTAAAGGTAAACCAGGACATTACTGTGCTTTTGAAATCTGAGGTAGAGGCTGGCATTGGCAGAGAATAAAGTGTTCACCTGCCACCTTTCACCTATATAACACTCCTTTTATTCTCATCAGAGCCTTCTCATGAGCAGGGAGGAATGGGTTATTGAAATATTCAACCAGTATTTTCATTAGCTGACTATCAAAAGGGGGATTTACACATGGTAAGCTAAGACGGTTGTATAGCTATAGCAAAGGACAGTTCGTGGCCACAAAGTGTTAAATCTGTTGTGGATTAAGTCCAATTTATTTCCTAGATATCAAAGGTTCTTTTTTATTTTTCCGTGTAATGTCTGTAATCTCCTTTATTTATACATTCATGAACTGCTGGAGCCCTCTGTGGGCACTGATTCCTGCCTGCAACGCAAGGGCCACGGGGTCAAGCACAGCCCCACGCAGATGCCCACCATCGCTGCCGTGCACGGGTGGGTGGATGCCTGCGAGTCGGAGGATTTAGTCCCACTTGACATCATTTAATCTAATTTCTACTGCCTATCTCCTCTTGCAGATGGCTGAGGAGGAGGGGGACAAAGCAGGATCAGGACCAACGTGATGTCGCCTAATATCAGTCTACAAGGGAGAATTTAAAATGACATTTCAAATGAAGAAGAAAAAGATCCCCCTTGTCTACCTTGTGCTGAATACTTTTCCCCTATGCTCTCCCTCATGTTTAATTTTCAGTCATATGCACTCCAATAGAGATCAAAGACTTCTGTCAAAATAGGTTTTGCACTGAAGTAAGTGTTTTGCAAACATACAGGGAGACGTTTTTCTCCCTGGTGTCTTACAGTTTAAAACTAGTCTGAAGATGATTTGTGAGAGGAACGGTTCCTACAGATCTCTGCCTCTTGATTACTTGGATTTTTAATAGAATTATACTAAAATGGTCTGTTTTCAGTTTATGTATCTACAAAATGTACTGTTTTATAATCCTTGGCTTCTAGAGTAATTTAACACCAAGAAACAAACACAGGAATACTAATTAATAAGCTGTTACAGAAATAAACAGTGTACGGGTTCAAAAGATCTGAGCTATCTTATGAAGAAATACTATTCTCCTGCTAGAAGACATTTTACGGGACAGAGAAACATCCAGTTTCCTTTGATAATTTTGTATTAAGTCTGGATGACATAACACAATAGATTAAAAATTTATTAGGAAACTGGGCAAAAACTCCAAACCGAACACATCTAAGACAGGAGGAATAGCTTAAAACACTCAGGAGCAGAGTCCTTGGGTATATCTCTGTATCATTTTATTTGCATGAAGGAAAGATCACTTGCAGCTTGGCAGCAAGGAATTGTAACCTCAGGAGAAGGGAGTCTCTCCTACCTTAGTCAAAGAGAAATATCAGCAGATGAATTAGCACTTCAAGTCTCTCTGCTTTCTAAATAAGTTAATATGCTTCCTGACTGTTTTTTTTTTCATAAGGAAAAGGTGAATTCACTAGGTAAATTTCAAGCCCAAATCAACCTTGGCATTCCAAGATAAAAGGAGGATGCATTTCTGTCAAGATAGCCATCTGTAATGCCGATGAAACATTTCAGTGATGCTGCATGTCCTTTTACCAGAACCAAACAAGCAGAGTTTTCTGTTTGCAGCTAAGGTCATCCTTGAGCCTGTTTCCCCTCAGCTTCTGAGAGATGCTGCCTCTAACCTCCACTGTTGGAGAGGTCCACGAGTCAGAGGAAGATTTTTTTTCCTCTCTCACGTCCCTGAGCTCAACAACCCATCGCACTGACAGCAAGCGGGACGCCCCTGCGGCTACCACCAACAGCGGCTTTGTATCATCCCGGCACGGCCGTCGGCAGCCGGTGCGTGGGGGCTCCTGGCACTGGGAATCCCCGCAGCCCTCCTCTATCAGAAAGCACCATACTGTCCACTCTTTGTTGCGGCAGTTCCTTCTCAAAAGCTCACACTTATCCTTTGCAAGCACATTTGTCACTTGAAATCTGTTTCCCCCATGGGATGTTTTGCTTTATTATTACAACCTGTTTGCATTTCCTTGATTGTTCAGGCTTGGGGAAAAAAACCCTCCACCTTTCCCTTTCAGATTCTTATTTCTCTATCTGGAGCTTTCTGCAAAAAATTCCCCCTTAGAACGTCGCTTCTGTTGCTGTTGTGTATTTTTATCTTGCCATTTTACACCCCAAAAAAGGCAGGCCCTCGTCTGTGCCACCTGTTCTCACCTCTGGCCAGTGCTTCTTTCCATTTTTAATTACTATTTCACTTACCTGTTATGACTCTACGCAGAATCGCTGACACTAGAAAACACGCTGCACATTGCTCTCCTGTCATTGAGATGCTGGCTAGACTGGTTGTTGGCTTGGCCATGGGGACAGCATTCCACCCAGAGACCCTAAGCAATTATCTTTCTCATTCCCCTTTGAGGTTGGAGCATAGTATTGGTAATTAAATTCATACTTCTGTTTGTTGTGTTTTTTTTCTATATGTTCCCATTTCCCAGAAAACTTAGGCAAAGGATTTTCTACCGGGATAAGGAAGCAGGATCTGAGGCTGGTTTGGTTTACCTCTGGAATTCAATCTGGATTTAACAGCTACATGGTGAATCATTACATAATTTTATTTTTTTGCAAAAAAATAAAAATGCCCTAGATGTTTTGCTGAGCAGTTGAGAATTTATTAGGTCACATTCACAGTTTGCTACATGAGGACCTGTCTGGAATGTATTATTTTTAGGAAAAGTCATTCAGAGGCCAAAAATTAACTCCCAGCTAAAACCAGCAAGAAGTGGACAGGGGGAAGGGAGATCCCCTGGGAGGGGTCCCCTTGGCTGGGATCATTAACTAGTCAGCCAGCCAACCGCCCCTTTCGCTTGTGCGTTTCTGGGCCTTGTTTGCTGGTGCACGCTACAAAAAACAAGCAAACAAATCTCTCAGTATTTTCAGGTCATTTGCCAAGCTCCAGCACTGCTAGCTGCCAACCCCTATCTGAGTTTTCAACTGCCCAGGCGCTCTTCTTCCTGCCAGACCACTTTTTTTCTATACAGACATGCCATCTACTTCCACCACTTCCCGATTTATTTGTCTCCAAAACCATTATTTCTCCATTTCATTTCACTGCTGAGGTCTGATCCAAGGCCCATTGAAATGTTTCCATCGACTTCAATGGGCTTTGAATCAGGCCCAATGTCTTTGTCTCTTCCAGGTGTCCTTAGCTGCCTCTAGGTCAGTCTTTCTTCTCCTTCTGCAAGGCCTTTTTTTCCCCTCTCCTTTTCATTCAGCGATCCAATATGCCATGAAACCTCCTCTCCTCTGCACAGCCCACCTGAGCCAGTGAAGGCAATCTGAGAGCCAAAGAGCAAGGGGAGGTGGGTGAAGGTGTAGGCATGGCTGTGCACGAACCTTGGCTGAAGGTAGAACCACCTAAACCTTGGCTGCAGGTAGAACCACCTTTCCAAGGGCTTGATATTTTCAATTTACTAATAAGATGGCTATCAATCATATTTGGCAATATTTCTTGGTTTTGTCACAGTTTTATCTAAATGAAACAATTACCAGCTGCATAGATGTTGGGGTTAGAGCAGACTAGACACACTGAGGACCTCTGGTGCATTGGGCTGCTGCTGAAGGACAGGAGTTACACAAGTATGCGGTGGAAGGGAACAGCCTTGGAGAATGTACACCTCCACTGAAATCAAAGGGACTTTGGAGATTTACAGCAGATAAGTATTTGTGCATGGAAATACAAACATAAATAAATAAATGTGATTCATACCTTTGGGAAAAAAATCCCAATTGCAATCACGGGTGCGGTTAAAATTTCAGCTCATCCTCTTTTTTTTTTTCTGAATTACACAGAGGATTGTTATATCTCTTTTAGCAAAGTAATACTCCAGATGCAGGAACTGGTTTTGCCCTATCTCCATAAAACGTAGTTAATGATTTTCACTTCTGCTGCGTGTTTTTTTCCTACCATAGACGTTTTTCCCCCATGTGGAAGACTTATCTACCTTTCAAGTATCCTGCTGCTATAGCTGTTTGTTTGTTTTAAAGAAGATCTTTTAACTTCAACCAAAAGCCTTTGTGTTTAACTCCAGCATACTCATTTTCCCCTACCTGCTGTGCTGACAGCGTTGTGTATTATTCAGGTCCAAGCCCATCTCATTGCTCTCCCACCCCTCTGTGGACAGGCATGATCCACGTTGCTGGGAGCCAAGACAAGCACAAGTGCTGTGTGTACTTGTATGATGTACAGCGATACGGAGCAGACCATATCAAAGAGCAAACTTCAACCCTTTTGTGATGTTTTTTCTCTAGCCTAAAAGGTGGAGCTGGTATTTTCACATCACAGAGGCGTTGATAATTTGAAGTGTTAATTTAATCATTCTTGCAAGTCCTGGGGTTGTCTGGGATCCAGTAAACACCCTCCGAGTTTGTGACTGCTCCAAACCCCACTGAAATCAGCAGGAGTCTTTCTGAACTATTGAATTGCAGACTTTCCTCGGGGTTGTGTACAACGCTACAGACTTAATTACCATGTTTCTGGCTGGGATAAATATGCAAATGGACTTTTCAGCTGGAGGGCCTTAAAATACAGGTTGGACACATGGCAACTAATGACTTGATTTGGGCTATATGCAAACATTTGCCAGCCAAAGGCCTGAGCCTATTCCCATGGAAGCAAAAGGCACAATTATTACCAGCTCCTGGGAGAGCAGGACTTGGATGCCTTCTTTAAAGACTGGCCAGTGTTTCCAAGCAGCTCGAATATGTCAGCAGCCTTTCCTCAGCCTTTCCTCTTTCTCCTCTCCCTGATCCGCTGTGATAAGAAAACATGCATGACACAGATTTTATCATAAATGCTAGAGATTTATGCACCTGCAGGTTTCACAGCTGCAGGGCAGGCATCTTATTGCAAATGCAGCTCCAGCCACATTCAACACACGGGTTGTTTTCACAAAGAAATCGGAGCCTTTCCCCAGAAGGAGGAAATCAGCATCTTTCAAATTTACCAACATAACCACTCTCCTCTGCATCTCCTGCAAGGTACCACCACACCCTCCCAGTTATGGTGTTGAGCACCAGTTCAGGCTCTCTCTCAAATCATTAAATCTTACTCATATGGCTAATGATGGAGGGTAAGAGAAGATTCAGCCCCACAAAGCTCGTCTTGCTGACTCAGCTCTGTGGGGCTCCAAGGCCAGCTGTGAGCAGACTTGTTAAATCAGCTTCTGTTACGGGACAAAAACATCTGCTGGAAACCTGATGTCCCTAATAATTCACAAGTCCCATACTGTATTTATTGACATTCATAATCTATTTGTGACTCTTTTTTTGCTATCAAAGACCTGCAATCAATAAAGCACCATTTCAGTCATATGCTTTTGAGAAGGGTCGTGTCTGGAGAGGCAAACCGTCCCTGGTGCATTGCTTAAGCAGCTTAATGCAGTATTTTTCATCAGTGCAAGAAAGCCTGGAGTGGGTGCAAGGAATGGTTTCACACTAACTTCTCCCTGAAGGGCACCACAGCCATGCATAGAGAGGTACGGCAAAGCACCATGAGGAGCTAGGACAAAAGGCTGCTTCTCCGCTGGTGCCGTTGTGGAGGGTTTGCTGTGATGTGATGGAGGAGGGGGACAGCTGGAGGAGTGGCAGTGAGAGGTGGGTGGCAGGAATTTCTGGGAACCAAATTTAGCTGGCAGAAGCCTCCATCCCTTCCCAGTCACCAGTGGGATGGTGTCTGCTAGCTCATCACTGAGAGCCCCACAATGTTCTGTGCCAAGACACAGGGCAGAATATTTGAGCATCTCCCAGGATTACTATATTATTGTAAACTGCATAAGATGCAGCACTGTGGTTCAAAATGCCCAATTTTGTGCTGATGCTTTGTATCTTAATTTTCTGTTTGCCTGTAATTAAACATTGAGCTTTCCTATGTCAGAAAAATAGCCAGTACTTGGATAATCGAATATGGAAACTAACGATGCCATTTTGGGCATGAAGTGAAATACCACGGGTCCCCTGTGACTAGGAGGTTAAAAAGGACAGGAGTTTGATGGTGCTGCTCCATTCACCTCTGCAGATCAGCAATTAGGTGATACTAATAAAATACAGAAAATAAGTTATTTGTAAGTTGCCTTTTAAATTACTCCAATTTGTGTCAGCAAAGACATCTAAAATGGAGGTCTGAAAACATGACAGCAACAATATTACAGCAACAGTGCAGTGCACATTCCAAAGAAATGACAAAACCTTGCTGCAGTATTTGACACCACAAAAATACCCTGGGAAAGGAGAAAGGTTTAGTGGGAAGAGCAACAGGCAATATGAGGGAATCAAGAAAAACAACCAGTTGACATGTATGAATTCAATTTTTTTCTCCTCCTCCTCCATATATTTACTCCAAAGCAGCACACAAAACTAATCAGACAAAGAGAGGTATTGATAAGCAGATGTGGATGACACACAAGTAGAAAATAATTTATGAGACACATATAGAAATAAAAGAGAATTAACAGTCCAAGCATAAAGTAATAATGCGTGTCCACATGTGCATTAGTATGAATGAATGTGTAACTGTACAGACATACAGGTGTGTATTTGGGCAGTGGCTGAAAGCAGTAAGAAAGGAAAATATTGTTGTCTCTTTAATATTATGTTTGTAAAAGAAATCAAATGCAATCATGGCGGTATTTCAGTACTTGGATTGCTAATTCAGCATTTAAAGAACGCATTATCCATAAAAATATAGTTCTTTCTTTGTTAACACTGTTGAGAATTAATAGATATGTATGGAAGGAGAGAGTTTTAGATGATCATAGGAGAATCATGAAATTTATATCAATCCAATGAGAAGATTAGAAGAGGAAAGCTCAAGGTGGCTAGTGTTGGTGAAAGTTTGTTTTATTTTTGTGAAGTTGTTGAGGACCATACAGGATGCCTGCCATGCATTAACCTGTTTGGATGAAGATTCACAGCAGGTTGCTTCAGTATATTGGTGTCCTCTGCAAATCATCTGGACAGCTGGGACCATGAAATTTACCCAGATCCAAAAAAAGTTGACCCTCACCAAACCTCAGTGCCCTGTAAGGCCATGTGTGCAGATCGCTTCACATTTTGCACTTGTTTTGCCACTGTGGAATGACAAAAATGCTCTTGTCAAGTGGACATGAGATTTTCAGGTCCTTCCACACAGAAAACATGTCAGCAAAACTTGTCAGATGTTTTTTAACTACAGCATTATAGACACATTTTCCCTTTGTTTTTAGTGTCATCTTCTGTACTTTGAAATAAATAAATAAATAAAAGGCAAAAGCCTATTTGACTTAATTTTGTGTTTCTGAACCAAGTATAATCCCATCAGTCTGGTTCCATCATTTGTAGTAAACTATTCACTAATCTAAGACAGGTGCCCCTGGGTGTTAACATTTAGTCTTCTAGTAGAAAAGTGGGTGCAAAGTTAAACCACATGTTCTACTTAAAAATAAGTGAGGTGTGATTAGGCAAGGTCTTTAAAACATGCGCTCAGACACACACACATGCAGACGCACGCACAGTTTGCAAGGAAAAGATGCTGACACTTACAGGCTGTATCGTGTAGTTATGGTCTGCACTTAACTCTGCCAGGTGGATCGCTCTGCAGAAATCTGAGGGGCAAAAGGTTATGTTGAGCTCATTACTGTGGACAGCTTTTAAAACAAAAGTGATAATATGGACATTCCTAGGATGATGTGTTTCATTAATATTTGCCCACTGCTAGAGTGTGTGAAGAGCTTTGCTCAAAGGAAACCTTACAGCTTATTAGAGTGATATCTGTTGGAAAAGTAGATAAACTACGGATGCCTTAACATACCCATTTAAAAATGTGTATACATTTATTTTCATTTTTATGAGCAATCTCCAATCAGTTGAATTTTACTTGTTATTGGCAGGAGGAAAAAGTCTAGAAAAAGTCCACCAACTCTCTAACAATTGCTTTTAAAGTCATTTTAGATTGAAAGGGGCACCTACGAATGCCTAAAGTCTGGAGCGAAGACTGCAGAAAACGAGTGATTCAAGAACTATATGTTCACCATATACTCCCTTGCTTTTGTACAAAATTATTTTCAAAGGCTTCCAGTTCTGAATTCTGCCTTTTTTTCCTCAAGGGTATCAAAGGTGTTACTGCCCGGGTGGGTTATAGAGCAGTGGAGGCTCATGGCCAACATATGACAGTGCAACAACATCCAGGAACCAGCTTCCAAAATACAAAGGGGACAGAGTACTCTTCCTGTGTTTGAATTAATTGTTGAATACTCTATGACATATTTCAAGAGGCAAAGCGCAGGAAACATAATCAATTATTTTTGTAAGAATGCATTTGAGGCTTAAGTTGCAAATGTTTTGAAAGAAGGTAGGAAAGCAAATTTTTTTAAAAAATTGAAAACAGTTATTGCAGTACTGCTAGTAGCTTTAAAGTCTGAAGCATCATAGATCTAAATGTCTTCAAGTGTTGGCAAAAGAGCAATGGAAAATTAATGATGCAGTATTTCAACAGAGATGTTCACATCATCTGTTATTTGAGGATCACAGAGTTCCAGGGAAATGAATAACTTATCCCCATTTTACAGACAACGAGACAGGGAATTTCTGAGACTCACCTACAACCGTTCAGCCTTACAGTGACACCGCTGTGGGTAGAGATGCTTAGTATCTGCTTTCCTGTCTACCAATACAAATTCTAGGCACACAACAAACTATTATGGCATATTTGAGGCCTTCGAGTGCTGAATTATTTACATCTGTGCTTGAAGCCTTGTTTCAGAATAAAGCTATTAAAATTTAAATGTTCTCTCACTCCACAAAATTGTATACTAGATCTATACTCTGAAAGTATAAAGAGAAACTTCATTTATTTGTGAATTCAAGTACATGTTCTTATACTGTTTTATTACAAAACAAGAGAGAATTTGATCTAGGAAAGGAGATGAAGATGTTTTTTATCAGTAGTGAACAGGAATATCCTTTAGGAATAACTAAGATGTTAAAAATGGAAGATTTCAATGATGTTATACCAGATGTAGCATGTCAGGAATATGCTTCTGGAAAGCTTTACAGATGATGTAGGAAGTAAAATAAAATTGTTAAATCAAAAATTGTGAAATGAAAATTGACTAAAACTGATCTTTTTCAGAATTCATTTTCACTGGAAATTGAAAACATATTTGCTTTTGCTCCAAATCCGAGAAACACCTACCAGAAAGTTGAGCCATCTCATGAAATTCAAATGGAGGCATCATTACTTATCCATCTCCACTTTGCACACTGAAGACCTTGGAGCACAGGCGCACCTCTGCTTGCCAAGAGAAATATTTCTCCCTCCCTAAATGAGGAGACTACAGTGTGCTGCAGCTCAGACTATTGCCACGTCCCTCCGCTGCGCTGAAATGGAGCAGGAGTGGTCCACAGGACTCTGTAGTAGGGAGAAATTCACTCCGAAAGTGTAAATGAAGCCTAAACAAGACCTGTGAAATATGAATCTATCACAGATGGGTGGGTTTTTTTTCCAGAACAGATTTGGATTTTCACCCCTCTCCTCCTCCTATCACATATTGCTTGTTTTAGTGGTTGGCAGGAGGGAGGGGGAAAGGAACTAACAACATGTGTGCCTATCATCACCCTGACCACTGTGCTTGTACATCTAACTCGCTCCCCTTTGTTTTGTCTGCTTTTTGTCTTTATCCCGCTTGATACTGTGAACACTTATGTGTGTGAAGGTTCTGCCTGTGTTGACTTCAGCTGGACTACTCATGAGAGTAAAGCTGCAAACACGATGCTCACAACACAGAGCCCTTTGATTGTTTCCTTGAGGGAGATTTGCCCTGCAATTAGGTGGGTGCAAAAAGAACAGAGGCAGAAGAAATCTGTCACCACCAAAAACCCCAGCAAAAAAATACCACTTCCTCTAGAACATCAGTACAAGAGATACTGCTCTTAGAATACAGGCTTTTTGGAGACAGGGTAGAAGGGAAGAAGGAGAAAATGTGTGAAAGAGCAGAGATGGAAGATGGGCTCTCCCTTTTGCAGATTTCAGGCTTGCTATCGCCAAAAATTGGCGTGGGAGACGAGTTAAAGTGACCCTCAAAATGGCTGATGCCTTTCCTGGGGATCAGGCTGCCAGCTGCAGTCTGAAATTGGGCTTTCTCTGGAAGTATTTTATCAAAAAAGCAAAAAGAAATGTGATAAGAAATGCCTGCTGGAAAAACAAACTGAGTCAAAAGATTTCAGTTTTGATTTTTTATCCAAACAAATCTAACAACTGGTTCAGATGAGTATTAACAAAGCCATGGTTCCCTGCCCTGGTTTTCCTTTCCTCTAATGGTCTACTGCCAAGTATTATCAAGGTGCACTCCAGCACCTTCCAGATGAGGAACTGAGAGATCTTTCTTGATGTGTTCATTAGGAAAGGTGTAAATGGCCAGCTGTCTGGTTCATGACAGAGAACATAAAAATGTTTGTGCTGATCTGGGTTACTTAAATGACGCACATTTTAGTAAAATCCAACACAGGCTGTATGCACAGGAACAAAAAGCCTAGATCACTCTTATGGAATATGTCAAAGAATGCATTGACACTGAAAAAGTCTCCTAAGAAATGGAAAATAATTAATTGAACCTAAGCTGTAAATGCAGACCCATAACTAAGATGTCAACATGGTTATTGGATGGAGAGGGAGAGGATGAGGAGACGTGGCATTGGAGTTATTCCACAGGACAATCATCTGAGGACCTACATCCACTGGAAAAAATGAGGTAATTGTGGATGTCTACCTGCATGGGCTCCGAGAGTTTTGTCACTGAACCCCTTAGGAGCTGAATTAAGTGCAGAGTGAACACACAGGGCCATGGAGAAGTTAGAAGAGAAGCAGAGGACTCGTCATCCCAGCTGTTCTTGCATTTAGACCACAAATACTTTATTGCCTAAGAGACTGAAACTCAAGCATAACACACGCAACTGTCCTAGCTGTGTGTAAGCTTAGACAGAGAAACAAAACTGGCTGAAGGATTCAACCAGCTAGGGCTAACATTTATACGCACTGGTTAGCAAACCGCTGGCAGACATGAAGAAGAAACATGCGTTTATCTTTAAAAGAAAAAAAATAGACTGACGGGGGCTGTCAGCATGCTTTTGAGGAACCATCCTTAATGTACTCAGGCTGAACTAGTCCAGTGTTTTGACTTCCACAAACAGCTCAGCTGTGGAAACCCACAGCCAAAACCACAGGGTTCTGATGCCGTAGCTGTTATATAAAGACCCTATTCCTATAGCACTATAAATGCAAATGATTGTGAAAGGATACTCAGTGAGGTTCAGTAATAATTCAAATCACAAATCCTTTTGCCATGCAACTCGTATAATATGATTTTTTTTAATGGAAGCCCTTCTCCCCCTCCAGAAGGCATTAAATTGTTATTCATATTTCAGATTAAAAAATTCAGGAAGAGTATTAAAAGACAGACAGTGATAGCAAGATAGATTCAAGGCTTGTGTGTATGCCTCACGCCTACTATAGTAAGTGCTCCTGCTCCAGAAATATAAAAAGGAAGTCAACTGAACAGCATGAAAATGAATGTAAACATGGAATTAAAAAGATCAATCTCCAAAAGTACAATAGCATTTTTAAGAGAAGGGTGTGTAATTTGAACAAAAACAGCTGAAGGCAAGAATTAGCACCATATGCATAATCACATAAATCAAGATAAATAAGGTTGGTAGAATTACACATGATGCTTGTTTGCTCTAAAGAACAGGAGATAAACAAGGATGTCTCAGGCTTAACACGAATTGCTATACTGAGTGGCAGCACTGGTAGACTGCTAGTGCTTTTAAAATGCATTATTAAAGAAAATAATCATGGTACAAGAATCAGTGCTACTGAAACTCCGGCTATGGAGCTCCACTGATAGCCGTCAATGTATGCAGGTGCAAGGGGAGACATATTACTCTTAAACAGCTCATTCATTTTAAGTCTCGGTTCATTTGCTACCGAAAATATGAAAGCAGTACACTGGAGAGAAAAGCTCTGTTAATATGTGTATCCCAGCTCTCCAAAAAGTAGACTTCTTTTAAAAGCTTATTCATGTGGTTGGAAAGGTGGTGAAGTTTTATTTTGAATCCTTCACTAGTATAAAGTAATGAGTTGGGGTTTTGTTTGGTGGGGTTTTTTTTTTTAATGTGCTGGTTAATTTATTCCTCAAAAATTTTTGTATTTTTTATGCAGCTTTTGATCCTGAATTTGACCTAATGAACCCAGAAGTATTAGAGAAACCCAAAGTGAGATCAATCATTAATATTACAATGCAGAGTCCAGCAAATTCAGAGAGAACCTGACATGCTCAGAAACGATGCTCTGCCACTGTGGAGGAACTGAGCCTCTCAAACAAAGTGCCGGGACTCTGAGCCATCGTTGCAAGCACTGTGGTGCAATAGAAGCAGATCTGCAGTGAGAAACAGTTGGTTGTCAGTCCACACCAGATGTCTGAGAGGTTTTGCTTTGTACCACTTCTGTGAACTGAACACCCACCAGCGCCTGGGTGTAACAGCAATTCATGACTGGAGTGTGGAGTGTGCTTGGTCTCCTGGATCGCATCCTCCAGCTTGGCTCCTGCCAATAGAAGTCCAGCATGTGTCCTTGGGACTGCTCTGTGCTACAAACTGAAACACAGGAGGTGAGGGCAACCAGGTTTACTTCCAAAGCATGCTGCAGTCCAGAAGTAAGACGCCAGCGTAGGCACACTTGGAGGGAAGTCCAGACTCACACAGTTCAAGTCAGTGGGCGTCAGGGGAACTGGATAAAGTTCAAACAGCCACAGTCCTGGGAAAACTGAAGTGAGGACAAGTCTGGTGACCATACAGAACCACAAACCAGAAAACAAACTTTGTAAGCTTTTTTTTTTTGAAGTTCCAGATTAGTTTATTTCACTTGGAAATTATGGATAATGGACAATAGGAAAGATCAAGACCGCGTAGGTAGGAATGTTATAATAATGTTTCTTCCATGTGGCTAATGAGAAAAGACGTATGAGAAGATGTACAAAGCGTAAGAATTAAGGGCAAAACACTGTTGACATTGATAAATCTGAACTGATTTGGCTTTGATTAGGTCTTCTCCAGCTGTCACAGAACAGCTGCTATTCAGCATGACTATATTTTCTGCTTTTTTATAAGTGCAATACCATTAGCTCAGAAGTTCTTTTATTATTCTAGAAAAGTACTGGTTTCACACTCATTAGCTAAACCACTGGGACTTTTTAAGGCTACAGTTGCCTCTTCAGAAGGAAAAGCCTACAGCATTAAGTGCTTTCTTACACTCCTGTGTCCTTGATAAGAGTCGAGATACTGCTCCTGTGAAGCTAAACCACCAAACTTAACTTTTACCATCTCTAGCATTTTTCAGCAGTCTGGTGCTTCAGGCAGCAGTGCAAGAGCCTCCTTGCAGCGCTCTGGGCTGGGGTCGAGGAGGCTGGGGTTGGTACAGAGGAACTCCCTCTGTGTCTTGCTTCCCCTACAATTGTCAGAAATAAAGAGGGGAAAAAAGGAAAGAAAAGACACCGGAGAGCAGAGACAAGAGGCAGAGCTCAGCTTTTCTTTGATCTCCGTCTCTGTTGCAGGCAGAGGAGATCAAAGAAAAGAGGCATAACAGAAAGCACGTGAGACGGGCATGCCTGTAAGAGGTTGTCACACAGAGTGCCTTGGCTCTGCACTTTGGGAATATGGCAGCATGATGAACACCGCATCTTCTTGGGTGAGAGCTACAGCAGCCTGGATGAAGGGCAGGGCTTATTTTTGCTCAGAGAGCACACAGAGTTGCAACAGCCCTTCCTCCGGCCAACCTTCCAGCTCACCGATGTACACCAAGAGTGAACATGAGCTTTACTGCAAGACTGCGGTGGAATTAGTCTCAATTTACACGAGCATAATTCAGTCCAGGCCCATGCTTGGAAGGTCTTGCTGGAATAGAAATATCCTCCCAGTATACTGTAAAAGCAACTTGTAGCAACAAAACTCCACTGTCGATACGATAACTTTTCTCAGGCTTGCCAAACAAAGTAGGATGGAAACGGCAATAGGGTATTTTTGACAGTTTACCTGCAACGCCATTGAAAGCTTTTGCTTATGCCAGTCACAGATCACACCTCATTCTACCCTTGAACGACACAATTATGCCAGAAAAGTCTGCTGTGCAGGCTTAAGAGGGAAAATGTGGTTCCATTTTATCACATTGGAGTTTTCTCATTAAACTTATTTGGACTGGGATTAGGCTATTAGAGAAAATTTAACCCCAAATGATTGGAATGGAGAGAAAACGAAATTAAAATATTCTCATATGTTACAAAGGAAACAGCCCCCAAAGAAATTATAGAAAAATATAAAAATGTATAGATTTATAGGAGGGAAAGAGGTAAAATCGTAGAATAATTCAATAAGCTACCCTAGTCAAAGTAGCACAACCTGAAACAAAAAAAAATTAAAAAAAGACATTTAAAAAAATATTTGAAGTACTTCCTGTACTCAGATAACGCTTTTATTGCTAGGAACTGCACTATTCATATTTAATGATCCACAAGTTAGAGTCAATAGGCTTGTTTTAAGGTAGTACAACTTAGATTTTAACAAGACACTGTTACTACATATAAATAAGATTCAAGGTGAAAATGATGTCATTGTACCTGAATTAAAAGTATATGTGGGGTTATGTTGAATATACAAGTAATCAATACGGGCTTTCTTTGCATTCTTGGCTCTCAAGTATTGGTATGACTTCAGAATCCTTGATGGTTTAGTATTTTTTGCTACTAATTTGGTTAGCTCCTTTTAGCTACTCTTTTCCCTCAAACTTTGGTTTGACTTGAATTTTATAGATTTTTATAGATGCCGAGTGCTCTTTAGCACCGGTGGTACACTTTTGGCAGAATGGGGATAAAAAAATTAATACAGTTCTGTAGACATAGACCACCGGCAGTTGGGGTGGCTGAGAGGTCTGAGAGCAGTCAGGAGGCCCCAGGGGATGGCTCCATCAGGTATTTATTGTTTTACTAGTACCTCCTCCTTCCTCATCATCTGGAGCTTTCACTCTCCTTCTCTTCTCTGCCTTTCTTCCATGCCTCCGTGCTTTCTTTTGATGACTTCTCTTTTCCTTCCTTCACTTTCTTTGCTCCTTCTTAAATCTTCATCCTTTCTTTTTTCTAACCTGTTTTTATCTCACACCTTCTCGTGGCTTCTCCATAACTGCTCCCATCTCCTCACACTATAGTAACCCTCTCTCAGCTCTAGTCTCTTCCAGCCTTCCCAAATTTGGGATTTGGACTATTTCTAATTCAACAATCCTGTCTTCTCACCACTGTGTGGAATTATTCATTATACCCTCCCATTAATTCCTAAACTATTTTTCTTGGCATTCTTCAGTTACCCAGCCTAGACTGGACCAGCCAGAGCTGGTAAAGAATGGCAGATTTGCTTTCAAAGGTAGGAAAGGAAGGACCTCCCTGCACATTCAGCACTCTTACTCTCCTGTAACAGAAGCATACCTTACTCCTACCTTTTATCTTTATCCTACTCCTTGTCTTTACTCCTGTTTTGCTGTCATCGTGTTAAGGCAACACAGATCCAACATTTCTCCTCTCCCATCCAGCATATCAATACGTGGATAGGCATCAGCTTCTATTGCCTCTATCCAACAAAGGTAGCACAAAAAGAAATGGCTTATGCCCAGCTTGCAGTACTCATATCTCTGGCTTGATGTCAAAGTGATGCAGAAGACTGGAGTGGAACAACAAAAAAACGGCCAGTAGCAGGGTCAGGCACAGGATTCACCTCTCCTGGATCCTACTGTCAAGGTCAAAGCACAATAGCAGCAAATGTCAATAATTTCATTCACATTCCAGGCCTGCATCTGGCAATAATATGTTGTTTGGCAACTGGTCGATAGGGCTGCTATCTTCTGCTATGTTGCCAATGCTGGTTTCTTGCATTTGGCCACCAGACCTATGGCACAGGTGTGTTGGACTGCCAGGTATTGTGTGCTGCTCTTGGACTTTGGGGTGCTTAACATTTTTGACAGATCAGTCCCATAACATAATGAATTGGACATGCAGCTGAAGCATCTGGCTGGACAAGTTAATCCTTACTACTATAGAAATGAAAAATACTGTTAACTGAGATAACATATTGGTCAAAAAGAAAAAAAAACCCCAGGTCTGGAAAGAAATAAATCCAAGCAGCAGAAGTCTTGTGTATTATGGAGCTGTTTAGACACTGTGTTGATTTTTCAAAGAGTATAAACTAGCAGCCCTTTTGGCTTTGAAATGTTTTAAGTAGCTTTTTATGTGACAGTACCATGAGATATTCATTTGTCTGCAGCAGGCTGAAGGAAGGAATGACTGGATCTCCCAGACAGGAAGATATAAACAGGCCTTGAAGAGGTCAGGTGAATTCATGTTTCATAACAGCCTGAAGGGAGCCGTTGCAGGGAGGTTAAAGCTGGTTAAGCATTTTTCCCTACGGATCCAGAAACAGAAGTTTAAGCCTCACTTCAGACTCACGCCAAAGGTTTCCCTAATCAACCTAGATGTAAATGGCTATTTAGTACTTCAGACCAGGAAGCTAGAGGCAGGTGGACGGAGCGCTAGATATATCGCTGCTTGTATATGACTTTCGACAGAAAGCTGCCTTACTGGTCAGATAGGTTTGTGTTGATATTTGGCCCTTAACTGAAAAGAGAAAACCAACTCTGAAGCATCAAGGTCATTGGTCAGAACTCCATGGGATTGCTGTGCTTATACGCAAGGGTGCCTTAGCAACATAAAGGACATAAAATGCTTTAGAGTCAAATCGATATCTCTCATGGGTAGGGAGTGTTTTCCTGGTGCATATTTTAATCAGTTCAGTTCGGTGAGTGATGAAATAATATATTTTTGTAGAATTTATTGCAGGTTGGAAGAGAAAGGGTGGTCAACAGTCAGACTGCCAATACTTGTAACAAATCAAATCCACATTTTGGCTTAACATTTTCAAATATTTACGAATACTAGTTTTCCGCCTCTTAAGTCTCTAAGAGGTTTCTAAAGAGCAAAAGAAAACTAAATTATCTTATAATGCTAGCAAACAATTGTAACAAATCTTGTCTTGCATAAATACACTCTTTCTGTTTTGCTTCCTGGGACTACTTCAGAATTTTTCCAACATAGAGGTTTTATCCATGAAGCAGAAAATACAGACTATTTTGTGGTGGGAAACACACTAAAGGCAAGCAGCTGTGGCAATTTGAGACTATTTTCAAGCACAGTCATCTTGCTGCTGCATGTGCAGTTCAACACATTTGACAATTTAAAGTTCCCTGCTCAACTGACTATGCGATTTGTTTCCTTCACAGCAGCAGCACGATGTACTGGAAACCACCTATTGCATCGTATCCAAAACAAAGTGATACCAAAGACTCAGGCTGGGAGAAGAAATGAATTCCTTCTCATGCAAAAAACTCCTGAAAGTCACAGGTCGTCTAACCAAGCCTACTAATTATTACCACCACTTGATTTTTCACTTTGATATTGCGTATGCAGTTCAAACTGCTGCCAAGTTCAGTAGCTGCACAGTGGCCGATAAACTTGTAAATGTGTGCACCAAATTTGGGGAAAAAAATTAGATAGTTTAATTGATACTTTCCCTGCATCTGCAGTCCTTATGTCTGTGTTAAAACTGGACTTCAGGCTAAAAGATGAGCATGAAAGGAAATAATTGTAAATTATCTGCATAAAATCTGCAACAAATTACCTATAAAACTATAACTATCTAAACAGGATGACATTTACTTTATAGGTTCATGACTTCCTTTCTTTAAAGTTAGCTAAGAAGAGAGTAAAGTAATTACAGTTCTCTTTTGATTGATTAAACATGACATATATGCTAATATGAAAGTAACTTCTGTCCTTTGTTACCCAAGCTTCTGGTTTAAAGCAATTTTGAATATAACAGATATAATCTCATCAGTGCTGCCATTTCTAACGTATATGCCAAGAATGTAATTCCTCTGCCTTTTTTCTCCAACAGAAAAAACATATTTTATCCTTCATGTTTTAAATTTTGGATACAGAAGTCAGATGATATTACAGCCATAAATCCTTTGTTTCTTTGCCATTATATGTCAGGAAAGGTCTGTGCCACCAGTAGAATAAATAGTTCTGCCTTTTCATGAAGGTTGTCCCACTGATTTGAGGGAGATTATTTGACTGAATAAGGTTGATGGGATATAGTCCAGTAGGGAAAAAAGAAACACCTGCTAAATTTCACTTGAAAGTACTAGACACTGCATAACAGTGCCCATCAGGTTCACCTTCCTTAGGTCTGGCTCCAGGCGACTCTCACTGCAACGGAGGCTTATGGGACTCAAACTCCATAAAGTTTTTCCCCTCCATAGTTTTTCTCTAAAGTTTAGCCATTGTTTAATTCCTTGCCTTGATGCCTTTAGGCACTGTAAGTTGTTTCACTTTCATATCAGCAGAACACTTGTGTTTACAAAGTGTGGATGTGTCCCCTCTTTGCCACCTCTCCAGTAAATGATATGTATTCAATTCCCCAAATTCTCTGAGGCTCTCCTTACAGGATAGATTCTCAGCTCTCGCATCGTCTGCTTGTGTCCCTTCTTTTTATTCTCTAACTCCATTCTGCCTATTCTGTAACTGTTGAGACCAAACCAGGGCATGACATTCTAGCTCCAATCACACTAATGCTGAACAAAAATGAACTTCAGACTCTCTGAACTTATGAGAGACATCCCAAAAATACATTTGCCAAATGTGTGGTTTTTTTTTTCCCCAACACTGCATCATGTTACATACTTAAATTAAACCCAGTGGACCAAATTCCTCCCTGGATTAAGTTTAGTAATGGCTGTGGAGTCCAGTGAGAGAGAATTTGGACCAATAGCTATTAACATTTCCAGTTCCCTCCCTGAAGCAATGCTCTTTTACTGAATATTAATATTTCCTTGCAGCTTATTAACTGCATGTAGGAACTTGGGAGGAATGGGATCCCAGTATTTAGTTTCTCTAATTCTCCAAACAAACAAACACCTCTCTGGCAAAGGTCTGTCCCTTTTCTATTCCACCCTCCCATGCCCCCTTATCACAAAGATGCAGGTTAATGATGAAGCTGTAGTAGGTCATTGCTAACATGCAGGGAAAGTGGATTCTCTTATAATATTGATTTTGGAGATGATGACCCTCAAGGAAAAGTACAACAAGATGTCAGAGATTATTTTCTGTCTTGGATCACATACAAGCTGTAACATAGGCAAAATGGGCAATGGGGAGGGCAGCATGTCCTGGGGATGGGGAGGGAGAAGAGGGTTGTGGTCCTCCTGCCTGCAGCAGCCTCCTGGACATGGGGGAAAGAGAGGGCTTTCACAGAGCAGCAACTCAGCTTTGCTACCAGAGGAACTATAATGTGCAACTACTTTCTTAAGTACTTCAGCAATTAAATCTCTTTGATTTTTAATGATATTTAGAAATCTAAACAAACAGAAAGTAGAATTGAACACAGCTGTACATGAGAGATTTCATATACACTGTTACGGAGGTATCAGAGCAGCTTGCAGCCTGTTTGCCTAAAGGCAAGGACAGGATACACAGGGGCTCTCTTTTTGGTTCCTTCCCTCTGTATTTCTGTTTTTTCTTGGCTAGCTCTACTAGCGTTGGCATGGTTTTGTGCTTGGTGTGTTACACCTGAGAGGTATAACAAAGACGCAGCCTAACTTCATTACTTGGAGAATTGCAAACTACTGAAAAAGGCTTCCAAGATATAAAAGCCTGTGGCTCAAAGGAGAGTCTTGCTACTTGAAAAGGAGAAAAGAGGTTGATTATAGAATTATAGAAACATAGATTATGTTAGAGAAAAAAAAAAGGTGTTTCAGTTTCTATATTTTTCCTATTATTTTCTAAGGTACACTTAAAAGAAATTAGTATTGCCAAAACTGCACTATTCATAGGTCACTGTCTTAGGTCAATAGAGAGATTTGTCAACAAAGAGGAAAGCTTTCATAAATAAGAAGAAAATTTATTTTCTCTTTGTAGATGATCTACTTTTATATAACCCTTAAGATCTGTAACACTTATAAAAGGCATGATAGTAATAGTGCCACAGAAATACAGTGCCGGGTCCTTGACTTTTGTACAGTATTGTATCACCTCAGTTTTTTCTTGGCACAGTGCTAATTTACACTAGTTAAAGATCCAGACCAGAGCAGTTTTCAGGAGATGACTGATTCATGAAGTCTAAGTGACTGAATACAGAAGTAATTCATTACCTCCATGCTATATATGAAAGCTTGACCAGACATGACTGCAAAGTACAACATATGTAGGCTAAAAATAAAAAAGTGAAAGATAGAATAAAATTTAGGAAAGCCCATAGCTAATTTGCCTTCCGTTTAATAATAGACTTGCAACTTTATTTTGGCATGACTTTAAGCAGTGCAAGAGGAAGATATCTGTTTAATATCTTTATTAATGCTCTGGATGAGGGGATCGAGTGCACCCTCAGTATGTTTGCAGATGACACCAAGTTGTGTGGGAGTGTTGATCTGCTGGAGCGTAGGAAGGCTCTGCAGAGGGATCGGGACAGGCTGGATCGATGGCCAGAGGCCAACTGTATGAGGTTCAACCAGGCCAAGTGTCAGGTCCTGCACTTGGGACACAACAACCCCATGCACCGCTACAGGCTTGGGGAAGAGTGGCTGGAAAGTTGCCTGGCAGAAGAGAACCTGGGGGTGTTGATTGATGTCCGGCTGAATATGAGCCAGCAGTGTGCCCAGGTGGCCAAGAAGGCCACCAGCATCCTGGCTTGTATCAGCAATAGTGTGGCCAGCAGGACTAGGGCAGTGATTGTCCCTCTGTACTCGGCACTGGTGAGGCCACACCTCGAGTACCGTGTTCAGTTTTGTGCCCCTCACTTCAAGAAATACATTGAGATGCTGGAGCGAGTCCAGAGAAGGGCAGTGAAGCTGGTGAAGGGTCTAAAGCACAAGTCTGATGAGGAGCAGCTGAGGGAACTGGGGTTGTTTAGTCTGGAGAAAAGGAGGCTCAGGGGAGACCTTCTCACTCTCTACAACTACCTGAAAGGAGGCTGTAGCAAGGTGGACGTCGATCTCTTCTCCCAAGTAACAAGTGATAGGATGAGAGGAAATGGCCTCAAGTTGCACCAGGGGAGGTTTAGGTTGGATATCAGGAAAAGTTTCTTCACTGAAAGGCTTGTCAGGCATTGGAACAGGCTGCCCAGGGAAGTGGTGGAGTCACCGTCCCTGGAGGTATTTAAAAGGTGTGTAGATGTGGTGGAGAGCTTAGGGACATGGTTTAATGGTGAACTTGGCAGTGCTAGGTTAATGGTTGGACTTGATGATCTTAAAGGTCTTTTCCAATCAAAATGATTCTATGATTCTAAGCAATGGAACAGAAACATTCTAGCACTGACCATACCTCGGTTTACTGGAAGGACTGTATTTTATACAGAGTTTATTTTTCATATATGTTGTCCAGATAAACTGTCTTTGTCTAGTGTGCTTGTTTTTAGTTAAGCTCATGTCTAATCTGATGCAGAAAAACATAGCTATTTTCTATGTTTCTGTTTTGGGTTTAGCTGTAGTTCCTTTTGACCATTAGTAGCATGGAGAAAGTCCTGCTGGAGGGTAAAATCCATAAAAGCCATGATATGTCCCAGGTGAGTTTATTTGGTTTCAATCTGGGGATGTCTGAATGGTACAAATCTCTGCTTCCTCAGTCTACATTTAAATTAATATTGGTGCTTTAAATCCAAGGTGTTAATTATTACATAATTACATAAAATGATAGTACATAAAACAATCCTTCCTTGCTATAACTTCACCAGGCTTCTGGAAATCATTAATTTATTTAACAGATTGCTTAGCTACTCGCTTGCCATCCAGGTCTACATTGGTGAAACAACACTTAACCTATTTCCAAATTGCTCATTATGAGCACCCACAAAAGGAGTTAAGAAGTAACCCACTGTGTAGTGTTTACACACCTTGTGTAGATGAACCGCTAGTGTCTGATCTTTGAAATAATTTTGTCTCTTTTTCTTTGGCCACTTCTCAATAGTCTCTTTTCAGAACGTTGTCAAAGGTGTTTTAAATTATTTTTTCTTTCTTTGTGAGCAATGTGCCTGAAAACTCTAATAGATTAGGGAGGCATGTTTTTCTTTGCTAGGTAGACACTGTCTATTCTATTATGATTCTCATTTATTTATTTTTGTTTCACAGTACCCTTGATATTAAGAAAAGAAATTGGTGTTCAATTCCCAGGATCATCTGTAGCTCTCTTATTAAAGATAGTCACTGGTGATCAGGCACAGTAGTTGATTTTAATGAGTCTGAATTTTAGGGTTTTTAGCAGTTCAACCATTTCATTCTTAAGCTCCTTTGGAACCCCTGGAAATACACTCTCCTATTTTAATAACTGGTGGTTCTCTAATTTTTTCCTTCTGTTCCAGTATGTCCTCTGCTGATATTGCAGCCTCTGACAGTACCTCATCTTTATTTCCAGAAAAGAGAAGGTATGTCACCCATCATCCTCCGTGGTGAAGACAAAGGCAAAGAAGTCATTTAATTTCTCTACAATGTCTGTATATTCCTTAATTGCTCCCATTAATCCCTGGTAGTCCAACAGACACACAAATTTTTTCAACGACTTTCTGGGCAATCTATCAAATCATACTGAAATATCGCTTTAGGTAAGATATGCATTATGATTTGACATATGTTTTCACATTTTTCATAAGTAACTCACTGCAATCTAGGTAAATCATTTTGCATAGACAGTCTATATGTGATATTTAACTTGGTCTGAAAGCAGAGCAGGCCCAATTGTCTCTTGTCAGAAAAACTTCTGGATATTCCTGCTATTAGTAATCCCTAACATTTTTCAGTTGGTGGCTTCAAAGCTTTTTATGGATGTGTGGACAGACATTATTATTTCCAATTGCATAAGTAGGGAAATGAGCGATATGCAGAAGACCCTGGCGTTACTTATGGCTTGTCCTGTTGATATCGTTGGTAGACCTCCCACTGCCTTTGCTGGACCTATGGTTTCATCTGCTCTCCTAGCCTTAGGCCCCAGACACACTTTCTTAGATAGCATAATCTGACAACACGGCCATGTACTTTTCAAAGGTAACTCTTTTGGTGAAATGAAACAAATTACATTGTTTCTTAATATGTGGTAAAATATTTTTCCCCTAGACAATTATTAAGAATTTGTAGACAACATGGGAATAATGGAAGAGAAAGACTACGCTCTAACTGTGTAGTCATAAATTACATGAAGTACATTTCATTATAAAGCACTACATTTTTTCTAACCCTTTATGAATCCTCTCTATTTACCCTGGGGGGTTGTAATGTAAACTGACATCTTATTCTCTTCTCGAAAAAATCACTAGAATTCTCTTAGAACATTTTGCCTAGGAATACAAACAAGCAAATAAAATCAACGCAATGTACAAGAGAAAGACGACTCTTTTTTTTTTTTAAGAAAAGAAAAACTATAACATCTGTATGGCAGTGACTGAAAAAGTTCAAGCATCGTTTGTACAAAAGTAATGATGACCGTCGACCTATCTATTTAGTTCTATGAAAAGGGGTATCTAGATGTTATCACTGATGTATAACTCACTTGAAGAATGAGGAATATGCTAGAAGCATTAACTACTTGCTATTCATATATGATGTGTATTATTGTCATGATTTACATTGCCTGACAAAGAAATAACACTTTAACTCAAATCATTGTGAAGAACTTTCATCTTTTCTTCTTATTTGAATCAGTTAAACAGCTCAAAGGCAAGTTTTCTCCGCTCCTAGTTTTGAATAACACAGAAAACTGGCTTTGTACCCTTGGGCTACTTGGATTTATCATCAAATTCTTACCTTGCACAAGGTCAGAAAAAAAATAAAGCTTACAAAATTGGACTCATATGAAGAATGAGTTTCTATCTTTTAATACTACCAAACAATCTGCAAATTATTTAAATTAAGACAACCAGCACTCCAACATCTGCAAGCAAAATGCTCAAATGCCAAATGCAACTTTACTGGCATAAGAAAATAATAAGTGGAGTTCAATTTGTGTCAGCATAGCTCAGGAAAATAAGATATCATGTCTTGCTGTCTGCTTGATGTCAGCTTCTCAGATTCAAACCCTAATGCCTCATCTTAGGCTGTCCTTACTGGAGGCTGCCAAATAGCAAGGTTCAGCCAGAGTTCATGCAGCTACTACAAAATAGCTTTTTTTTTTCCTTCTCCTTTTTCAATCATTATGAACCTTCTGCTTTATATTGTACACACTTGATTATATCTATCCTTGAAATGTATACAACTCTATTAGCCTCTTCTCCTATTCTTTTAACATACTGTAAATTCCTTTCTGTGCTTAGTTTGTTTTATAGCTTACAGAATTAGGCTTTTAAACTTTCACTGCACAGAGAAGATTAAGTTGTGTGAATGGCTACAAGAAGAAAATAAAGGAATGGAAATTTATATTAATATAAGAGAGAGACAAAAGTATGAACACTTTTCCCATTTCGTAGACTCTTACCACTTTTTTACTAAAATATTAGTCACCATCATAACCAGGTCCCAAAATAGCTGGAAGCTGGTTCTTCCTAGAAAGGGAAGATTAGCACCTCTCTAAAATGCCCATTCTTGTTCATCCTAAAAAGCCTAAATCTCCTTCTGCCTAAAATTTCATCTCTCATTGGTATTGATATTTCAAATGAAACCGTGCAAGCTTAAAATGAGCAATTTCAATCGTCTGATTTTCTTAAATTTTTTTAAATTGGTTACCTATAAAATCACTCTGAATGGAAGTTGGAGGACAGATAAGGCAAAAATTTTATGATAATATATGTAGTTTAGTACTCTCAAAATTTCCAGTCATACAGTAGCATTTTAGAGAACTCAGCAAAGCCTGTTGTAATCTGCTTCCAGTAAAAAAAAAGAAATTTACATGCAGGCTGGAGCATTCAAGTCATGATATACTAACACATATATTTTGAAGATAACATCATCCTTGCATAAAATAGTGACTGAAATTTTCTGAAAACTTCAATCATAATAAATATGCAGACACACAGACGCATCTATACACATGCAGAAACACATACAGAGTGTAAGAAATTTCAGTTCGTCACAGTGCTGCAAACAGTACAGTTTCAATAATCTCAGATTAACTGAGGCGAAGTTAAGAAAAGAAGCTGCCTTAATATTTTCTGAAATATGAGGAAGATTTAGAAAAATGTTTGGCTTAGTTATATTTTCTTCCATTTCTGACTTGCTGTCTTACTTTAAGGGAAACAAGTTTCTTCACTTAGGCTCACTCATTGTGAACTTATCTGGTATGAATTACTGAAACAGATTTGCAATATTCAATGTCTGAACAGATGAAACACTTTAATACCTTAGAAGGCTCGTTTCTGGAATCAACCGGAGTGGCATATTCCCCGAACTTTAAAATATTTTTTACAAAATTCAAAGGCGAGCAAGATTAAAATTCCCAAATGTGTATTCTGGATCCCCTCCAAAAACATTCAGTCATTATTGAATATTGTCTTGATTAAAATTCCTGTTGGTTTGTTCTATGGTTAAAGAGTAATCTTGTATCTTAGCTTTTGGAATGTATTCCTATCATGTGACATTTATGAAGTCCGAACAAATATAAAGAGATCTCTCTCACTACCCAGCATGGGAAAAGGTTTGAAATGCTCAGATTTCAGCAAAAGCATCTCACAGAATGCATTTTGGACTAACATTACCACTTAGCTGCTTCAAAATTTCCTTCAGGAATAGTGAAAACTTTATTTCTAAAGATTTGCTAGAAACTTTTTCAAAAGGGTATAACTGAGAATAATGTGTACTAGCCAGTAATTAAAACAAGAATTATTTCTTTTCTCTTTTGTAGCTATCCTTTCCACAGAACCCTCATTTTTGATAAAGCAGCTATAGCCATTCCTGACTTAACTCAACTGAATCGCTTTGCTTAGTGTTTTGAAAACTTCAGAAAATAATCCAGAAATGCTCCCATTCTCAGAACTTGTTTCCCATGGACTCCAGGACTCAAAACCTAAAACACCAGATCTGAGCAAGATGTGATTTTTCCCCCTCTATAAAGCCATGTGAGATTTAATTTCCAGTTTCCAACCACTGTGGGACAAAAAGTGGGAGAGTTTTCCCCATGACTACTAGATTGCGTGACTGAGTCCCAGCCAATCTGAGAAGAGGGGACACTCTTGTGCATAGACAAGTTCTAGGAGGAAAGGGCAGATCAGAGATCCTGCTCTGTCATTCTCACATCTAAAACTATGCCTTTAAGTACTATTTAACTATCAAAGTGGTATTTAACTATTTTAAGGTGTTTCTCATTCATGCCTGATATGTACTCCTTTAACTAACTGAGGAGGAATCTTGAACCTGAGTCTCTGATATTTCATGAAGTACTGCAGTGAGATTTGTTTTTCAGGTCTGCTAGCAATAGGAGAACTAGAAATTCTATTTTGGATCCCATGAAGCTGTCCATGCAAAAGTTTCATCAGCATTCACCACCACAAGCTAGCAGTCAGTTTTTCAAAAAATCAGTATTTTCCTCCCCAAAGATTTTAACTTAGAATTCCCCAACTAGGTCTCCAGGTCAAAATTACATCCACTTTAGACTTGTTTCCACACAGAAATTTGAAAAAAAATTGTTGTAGGACAGGAAAGGGGAAAAAGAAACATTTTCCAGTGTCCCTGAGGGACCATTTTAAGTATACAGAGAGCCTAAAGTAATTGACTTGTATGAGAATTTACCTAAAAACTGTAAGAGTCATATTAGAGTGAATTAGAATTAGTCTCAGAACCTGTCTACAGAAAACTGGACTTAATCCATAGCATGAAAAATACTCTTTGCTTTCTGAGCAGAAGTTCTCATTTTGTATATTCTTTTCTACAGAAGGAAATAAAACAAAGCAAATGTGTTCTTCCACAATGCTTACAGTTGCCCAGATTTTCGTGAATCCACCTTGTGCCCACAATATTGTGTCTATAGATAACTATTTGTACCGTGAGTGACAGGTAGGTGCTTTCTTGAGATGAGTACAATACGGAAAGCTAGTTTTGAAATCTGGGATCTACACAATTTTTCTTTGCAGAGGTAGCTATATGGTGATATGCAGAACACATGGAAATCCCAAGATGAGTAAAGTACCCTTATCTCACTTCAGCTGTCCTTAAATTTAACATGCATCCATTTGTCACTCTAAAAAGTGACTTGTATGTGCCAGAAAACCTGAAAGACAACAAATATGTCAAATTCTATGCTTTATAATCTTCTCCTCTCCCTTTTAGGTATGTTTTGAGATTGTCTGTTGCCTTTTTGCAGTCTGCCTATATCTAATTACAGTGCACTGTTTTTGGCCAGGATGTCATGGAAAGTATATTGCTCCAGAGGAGTTTTCCCATTTCTAAAATGTCATGTTCTCAAGGTGAAAGCTCGCCTACTTTGAGCAGATAGGACTCTCATATGGGAGGGACAAGGGCTGCATGAAGGAGACAGAATTCCCTCCTCAGCTTTGAAATAATGTTACAGGCAAGACACTGGGCTATGATGGACCCACTATGGGCATTTATTTCTATGTTGTAATTTATGGGGATTTTAGGTATCTTTCACAATTTGTTGGTTTACCCAGATCACGGTGTGATGAGAAATCATTCCTAAAGGCTTCTGCATTTTAAAGTGAGACTGACCATGTCTCCTTCAGTCTGTGAAGAACTAAGAAACACACAGCAGCGGTGCCCTGTCTGTTTTTTAATAGAGTATATGCTTGGCCAGTAGGATCTACATCAGACCTAAGTACATGCTGGTGTAGCTAAGGAAGAGATACGTTTTTTCTAAATGTTGGAATTGGGTGGAAGGTATTTGGCAGTTTATAAGTTATCCTAAAAATTCAGGAGTCTATCTTTCAGCACCTATGTTCCAAACTGTGGATTCAGGTTACTCATTTGAGTAACGGTTACTCATTTGAGTAACAGTTACTCATGCAAGTTAGTTTTGTTGACTTCAGCAATAATATTCGTATAAGTAAGATTTTAACCAGATTTTTTTTTTTTTTTGATATATGTTTCTCAATAGTTTGGAGGTATTTTTAACACATTTTGGATCTGCCTTTTCATGTACAACTAATTATTGCTTATTTTACTGCTAAGTACTTTGTGGTTCCTGGTTGACATAGCTTTGCAAGACTAAAAGATTTTTAGTGTGTCAGTGAATGGATAGCAAGGAAGCAAGTGTTCATTCTAGCTTTTGTTGTGTTGTTGCTTCCTTCCCTTAACACTTACCAAGTCTTTAGTAGCATTGTTTTGATCTTGTTGCTACACAGAATGTGCAAGTAGTTAAGCAGTTAAGCCTTTGTTTTAAATATTACTGCCTTCGGGCCTTCGTCTAGATGAAATGTATGTTCTGATTCCAACTATAGTGAAGAAGCAGCTGGTGCACTAATACAGAGAAAGTGGAGACATTACTCAAGAAAGTTAGGAGTGCGCTAAATTAGGATCTAAGTCCTGTGTGTTCCTTTAATGGTACACAGACATGGGAGATAGTGACTAAATGCATTAAAGCCTGGTCACTGTCTCCTGTATGGCAGTCGACACTAGCTGCTGCCTGTTGAGTATAAGGGATATACAATGTAGTGGTAATGCACCACAAAATGCAAAGGAAGTTTCAAGACCTATAGCTGGAACAGGCTCTAATCTCAGCAGAGGCTTGGTTTTCAATTAAATAGAAAGTTTGGCTTCTGAGTTTTCATTGCAAATTCAATATTTATCTCAGGATCTATGAAAGTTTCATTCCCTACTCCTTTTTTTTGTCCTTGGTGATACAAAGAACATGTGAGCACCTACAACCACTGTAAAATAGTGCTGGCATATAAGAACAGGAGAATGACCACACTGGGTCAAACTTCGTAACCAAACTTTCAGCATCTGGTTTTAACTGAGGTGAGGATTTCCCTCAGCTTCCTTGTGCATTTTATGAAGAACCACTTCCTCCTGTTTGTTTTGAAGCTGCTGCTTGCTGGCTTCCTAAGGTGCTATGGAAATGACCATGTGCAACTGTCTTCTATTTACACTGCCCAGTCCTTCTCAGTCATCTTTTCTCTACTCATTCCGTAATTCTAATGGTTGCTGACATCCTCTGAACCTTCTCCAGTTCTAGGATAAGCTTTGTTTAAATGAAGGGAGGGGGAATAAGGGGCCAGAGCTACATAAAATATTTAAGAAGTGGGAGCACAGTGGATACACAGAGGCATAATGATGACGCACTTTTCATTTAGCATTTCATTTGCTTTTTGGTGCCTGAGTGCTGAGCTGATGTTTTCATAGAGCTGTCTATCATTCCTTAGCGCTTGATTCATAATGGTCAGTGAGAGTTCACCAGTGATTTTGCATAGCCAAGGTTTTTTTTTCCAAACATACATCACTTAACACTTATTTACAATTAATGTAATCCACTGATTTATATCAACCAGTCACTCAATATCATAAGTTCCCCACGCATCTATCACCCTTCTCTTTATTGACACGATACTGAAGACTATTTCTGTGTTACACCTTCACTACCCACCCCAAAATGAACCTTCAGCTCCGTGTTCCTTGCAAGTGCTCTTCTCCATGGCTTATGTACAAAGGATTTTCTTCAGTAATTAATTTTAGTGGAAAAACATCTTAACACAGTAAAAGTGCCTACTGTAAATTTTGAGTTTCTGTTCTGAATTTACTCATTTCTTCCCTCTCGCCTACACAGAATAAGTTGGTTCAGTTTGTTTATAAACAGCCCAAATATTGTGGAGCCTGTTATTTGGGTTCTCCAGGCACTACTGTAATAAAATAAAGAAACAACAAAATATATTACCCTTGTGACAAAGCAGTAATTCCTTATAAGTACTTTGCCACTAATATTAGGAAAGTATTTGTGTAATTTTAGCTGTTGTTAGGGAGAAAAGAGTTTTGATCTTTTCTAGAAAAGAAAAGATTAAGCACTCTGTCTACGTTTGATTTTCATATCATCTTCCCCACATATTCTATTTCTTTCTTTGGAAGTCAGCCAGCGACCCAGCTCCATATAACTACCTTCTTCCTTCCAGCCTCTGAACGTATTTTGTTTGAAAAAGATATTTATGGTACTTGTTGTACTGGTCATTCTGTGTTCCTCTTTTCACTCCATTGTCTGTTAGGTTGTGAGTGACGGGTTATTATTGCGTGTTTGTACAGAGCCTGGCACAATGCAATCCTACTCTTGTGCAGATATTTAGGTTCTGCACTAAAAGGTGTAATTTTTCATTGCAATAAATATTAATGCTATTTGCTATAAATTATTTAATTAAAATAATATATATCTCAATTAAAATCATATATATCTCTAATATAAATGATTTAATTAACTTCCAATTGTAAAGTCTTTTAGGTTTTAATTAATCTATGTAGCTTTCAGTCATTTGCTCAAAACGGTATGATCCAAAGAGATACACATACAAACCTGAGGCCTACAAACTTCTTATTGATTTTCAGAAACACAAGCTTGAAAGATTTCTTGCACCATTCAGTTCAGTCCCACACTGGTAGATTGTCATTGCAAGTATACCTCTTCCTGGACATCATGTGCCCTCTGCAAGGGCAGTCTTGCACACGAGTTATTTAAAAAATGACCCTTAAAAGGTCTGACTCTCTTAAGTGAAATAATTGCTCTGAAATTTTGAACAGATTATGATGTTCTACACTGAAAGACAATACAAATTGGTGCACAAAAATGATCTCCCCTACCAACTCTTAGATTTGTAATATGACATAGTCAAAATCACTATACAAATTCTCAACTATTTTCCCTATGTTGTCACTTGGTAAGACAAAAGAGAACCAGTTGACTTTCTTTACTTGTATGACTTGAAAGCGATATTGGTGATGATCCATATTTTATAAGTACTCTGGATATTTTCAATCTATCGACTTTTCTGTCGATTTAATTATTTTTAAAGTTATGTTTTTGCTAGCATGTTTCATTTATAAATCTGGCACTACACTTTCAGTTTTGAATCATGTGTGATCACTTTAAAAATGAATTAAAAAGAAAATAATTACTTTTTAAAGCATGCATGTTTGGAATTCCCTTTGGATTTAGACTAGTTTTGAAGTCATGTTTCTCACCATAGACATAAAAAATTATCCATTTCTTTTCAGATGTACATTCAAGTAATATTGTATGTGCAGCTTCATTGAACTGTTGGTTTGTCACGTGAATTATTTGAACAAGAAGGATAAAAGCCCAGATTCAGAACACTTACAATCCTTAGGAACACGTATGAGATACATACATAGACGCCCAATACTAAGTGATACTACACCTGGAAAAAATTTAAAAGTAACATGCTTAAAGATAAAAAACTAAGGGAAAATTTAAATAAAATATGTCAGCTTTTCTATATATTTAAAATTCCACATCTATAAGAACTGCAAAATATATAGGCAGGAATAAAGTGAAATGAAAAACAACCCTGAAGTTATAGATAAAAATTATATTTTTCTGAGTTACTATTTGGATTTATGAGGTTCTTAAGATAAGCTTTAGTCTTTTAAGCACAGTTAGTACTGGGTTTAAAATCTTTGCTAAATATATTTGCTTTCACAACTATTACACTGTTTAACCATTAAAATGCATGGAAAATAAAGAAAAAGATCCTGAAATGGTAGGAATACTAGGAAGACTATTCTAAAATATGCAGAAGAGACTTTCATGTCATATCCAGTTTGCCCAGACTGCAGGTAGTGAGAAGAGCAGAGAATTCCCATGCAAGGTCTGACATGTTTCTAATTCACTACTCCATCATCACTGCATCCTGCAGTTTCTCTCACTCGTTGCTGTTGGCAGGCGGTTATGGAAGCCTAGGAGCTAGCCTTGTTGCGTTGTCTCTTCTGGGGATACTTCCATGAGAGAAATCTGCTCCAGTGCAGAAAGCCCATAAAAAACCCAGTGCATTAACCTCCTAAAGGTTAACCTCCTAAAGCGCTGCTGGGTAAATCTCTGCAGCTTACAAGTGATTCTGTCCAGCTGTATGGAGAATCCGTGTTCATCTTTCCCTGAAACACTCAGATAAATGCACCATCACGTGGGTTTTCATCCGCTGGGATGGAGCCAGTTTTCGAGAGCAGTTCAGTGGCTTTTTTCCAGCCTGTGTAGGACAATTCCTCTGCTTCCTAATACTGTGTCTCCCAAACAGTTGGACACTTAGGGAGTCCTAGATATTGTCAACAAACTGCAAAAGTGGGTCCATGAAGTGAACCTTTAGCAACAGACCTACAGATGGTGTTTTGAGGACAAAAAATCACAGAGGTAAAGAAAACACAATTTGCAGCTCAGTCTCGAGTACACATGTTCTGAACTGCTCTTATCTCTCTGCAAAATCTCCAGTTATTTCAATTCCAGAAGGTTATTTAGTGAAGACAGAGCAGTCTGGATTTAAAAGGCTGGTGTGTTGCAAAACTTGGACCCAGAATTTTTGAAATGCCTAAAGTTTCCTATGATTTTTTTCAAAGAGATCTTAAAGATCATTAAACTTAAAAAAAACCACAACATTTTGCGTGTGTGTACACTAACATGACACAGATGCAACTGCTGCTGTTGGAAAAGTCAGCATTTCCCAAAGACACTGCACAGTGACTGTGGCTCATTTCTTTGCTAAGTGTATTGGAGTAAAGAGTGGAACATCACATTTCTCTGGTTTAACTTAGCAGATGCTATTTTTTAGCAATGAGTGAACTATAAATAAGTTTCTCATTGTACAATCATACTGCAGTATTCGCACAAGTTGGAACGTGTCCTAATTCCTGCCTCATATTAAACAGCAACAATATAGATCAAAGATAATGCATACAAATTTGATATTTACAGTGTTTCCATGCCTACAAAGAAGAGGAAAAGTGATATGACTGTGTATAAACAAGAGTTATGGCGTTTTCAAGGATCAACTACCTAAATAGTCAACATGTGCACGGATATGAGTTTAATAGCTGCTTATTAAAAGATGTAGTAAAATATGAGAGTATATTGGCAGTAAATAGATTAAAGGTCTATTAATCTATCTTCAGAAAAAAAATATTTCATATGCAGGCATCATTAGATGGCTGGGTCTAGCACATCCATGTATCATTTTTTTTAGAAATGCATTTATTAGGTTTTAATCATGCACCATACTCACTTCTATTAAAATAGCTGTTTTGTGTAAACGAACAGCAGGACATAATAAACACCCAGTCCAAACAGTGTCTTGATACCAAAATGTGGGTGACTGATAACTGAAAAACACATTTTCCCGTCTCTGCAAATAAACACCAAAATATGAACTGACAATTGGGAAGCAGAGATATTCGATACCTTTATTGCATGTCAGCAGGATGCCTGATGCCAGAAACCCAAATGAAGTGTTTGCTGGTGTTTAAGACAGATGCTGTCTCATCATCAGTATATCGAGGTAGAGAAATACTCAGAAAGAGGATCAAAAGAAAGCAGTGGATTGTGGCTATAATCAGAGCACTAAAACCAATGTTGACGGGAATCAAAGTTGGCTGCAGTTCAAGTTCATGTTAGGCAGATGTTTATCATTTTGCCTTTCTCTCATTGGTGCTAAACAGCAGAGCAAGAAGGAAAAACAGAAAAAATAATCAGAGCAAAATTGCAAGAGGGGTCTTCTCTGGGAGATCGGAGATAAAAGACAAACTGTTCACATTGGCACAAAGGTTCAAATCCTGTGCAAATGGAGCTTGCTGTGAGGAAAACCCACCAGACCAGCTGTGGATGACTGACTACACTGCTCTTGCCTCTCCTAAAGCAGAAGCAAAAACACCTTAAAAACTGCTTTGCTACCTGCTAGCGTGGGGATCTACCACACAGACAGAGGAGGAATGCAAATCTTTTATATCTCATCCCAGACCACATTCCACTCTGAGCTAGCGAGCCTGTGAAATGATCATCAGATTTGTTCCAATGAGAACAATTCACATTAAGTAAATCAGTTCTTTAAAGCTGTTGAGGGACTGTTATCCATGAAGATACTATGGCAGGAATACAATGTTCATATGGAACAAGGGTAGTTTGGTTCAGTTTCAGCAATGCCCTGCTAGAAAGTGTTCCCTGAAGATCCCTTAGTAGAATTTACCTTGAACATAGTTACTGTGACCAACTCTATGCTTTGAAACTACTATATCTTTTTTATATTCAGTTTATTGACTACATAAAGAATTGCTTTCCAGGTGCTAAAATTTTCCTCAACAGTTTCAATCCCGTAGAGAACATATTTGTTTTTATTGACTTTCCATTCTGGTAGTTTTCTCTTCTAGCCTTAAAATTAATCTTCATCATGTCAGCGTGGGTCAGAGGTGAACCCTACTGTGTTTGGGAAGGAGATCAGAGTCTACAGATTTAAATGGTGCCATCACAAAACCATGTGAATGGTGGTAGAGTAGGTAAGTCCTTACTCTAAGTAAGTTTCTACTTACAGAAAGAGGGAACTTGTCTTCCCTTCCTTCCTTTAAATTCGATATAGGTTATTAAACACAAGAAATTATAAGTAAGTTAAAACCTAAACGTCTCAGCTGAATTTTAAAACACTTCTCTGCCTCCTACCTGCTTGAATCTCTGATGTGCTAAACAACTTCCAAAGCCTTCTCCTGACAGCTCTGTGTCCTGCAAAGGGCTGGTCCTCTCTCTGACATACCAAGGGCCCTCATTTCTCACTGGTCTCAGGTTATCACTCAGCCCTGGCAGGATTTGGCCCTTGGTCTCTGCCCACTCCTCTGCACTCTCCCATTTTACGGGGAAATGAAACTTCACACAGTTCTGTGTTAATACTGGTTTGACCCCTTCCCACTCTATATACAGTTAATTAAAAGTTTGGAGCAGTTTTGACAGATATTTTCTTGAATGTATATAATTAAGTTTTAAATTCTTTCGTTGCAGTACATGTTTTCACCGGGGTCTCACAAATCATCTGGTCGTTTCTGGGGTCCTGATTAGGATCTTTCATGGGAGTGGACTAAAACGCAGGGAGGAAAGAATATAATACACAGTTTTTGCCAGCATATTTAAAAGTACTTTCTTTCTCCTTTTTTCATTTTTATTTGTAAAAGTACATTTAAAGCCTCTGATTCTCACTGGAGAAAAATAAATATGAAAAACCTACCTTCAGATTTAGTGTGAACTAAACTAAAAGTTTACTGTATTTGAACTAAAACCAGGAAATCCATTAGTATTAGTGGTACCAGCTGTAGTTTGTATTAGCTCAAACTCTGCAAGGGGACACTGGAAGTCCTGCACTACAAAGTCAATACAGAATGGATAACTTTTATTTTAAGTGAAAGAAACAAAGAATAAGAAGAAGTTTCAGAGAAACAAAGTGCTGTGCTCGTAACTCTTTCTGTAACAGCAGCCATTTTTAATGAATTTGAACTCATGGAGCAGGATTGCCCCTTCACTTTTGGGCATTAGTGGCTTCATGTCTCAGTTGACTTTCTTCTACCCTGCAAGGACATTTCAGATAACCTGTATTTCAACTCAGGTTTAAAATAAAATTCAGCTAAAAAAGACCAAAATCTCAAATTCCTAGTTCATTCTGGCTAAAGTTATGTTATTGGTCAGAGTTGGTGGAAAACTGATTAATGCAGGGAAAAAAAACAGAAAATAAATCTTGCAAATTTCCAAATGTTACCAGTCTTTTATACACAGCGGTGTCTTTGCTCTGCATGTTCTTTCAGCCTGTTTCTTCCATCCTGGGGAAAAAAAACCCCAAACATCCTGCTCCAGGGTAATTACCCAATAAGAGAAAGCACCAACTTGAAGAGAAGCTGGCAATCCCGCCATCCCATTACCAGGGCAATGCACAGAAAAACCTGGTAGTTAAAAACTTGTGCCTGTTCCAGTGACAATTTCAGTGACTTCCAAAACCAGGATCAAACATGAAACTCATCTTTTCAGAGTTTGTGTTCAGTGTCCTACTTTATCAGGTGTAAATAGTGGCTTCAGATTTTGAGTCCTGCAGAACTGGGGGTTGGATTTAGTGTACTAATTCAACCTTATATCTTCTAATTTGTTTTCCTCTCTACTGATGTGTTGAAGAAACTGAACTGATACGTTGCAAGAAAGATTAAAGACACTTCACTTCCATTTTGCTTTAAATGTCTGCTAGTAAATCGTACTCATAAATAGAGATACAGCCTAAAGCAACATTCAGATGACTAAAGGGTTGTGTTATCTCCAGAAGCTCCCACTGTGGTGTCTTAATTTACATTTTGCAGCAAAAGTTTCCAATCCTACACAGTAATAAATGTGCAGGAGTAAAATTCACAGAAGGGAAGGAAATATTGGCATTCAACTTTACAACTTGGACAGCACAGTGATAAATAAAATCTTCTATTTTCTGTGAATTGAATATACACAGTTTCCCCCACCGTCCTTCCTCATAAATAAATAGTTGAAATAAACACTCTCGGAGTTATTTCTTACCAAAAATGCATGAGGATTCGGAGCATGTAAACATGTGCTTGACATATTTCACATGTGTAATTTATGCAGCTCCCATAGTCTTGGGACAGAACACGTGTTTCACACATGGACTGTGCAGTCCCTATTAGCTACGGTCCACCTAGGTATAAGAAGTATTCAAGCCGCACATTCAGGGTTATTTGCTGAGCCTTTAAGCATGGTAACAGTGAGAAATCCTACAGGAAAAGTTATTGTGGCTACTCGGGAAAGGGCAAAACTCTGCAAAGACTTCAAAAGGGAGTACCTGGATGTAGCTCCTCTGCTTCTGTGTGTGTATGTGTGTCTGAGTGTCTAGTTCATATACTCTGTTACTGTCGCTTACCCAGGAGTCCTTTTCTGGCAATATGCTCATTTTTCAGACCAAAATTGATTAATTGGTGGGCAAATGTCAGAGGTCATCTGAACAGAAAGAGGAGGGAGAGCCTGCTCTACAGGTCCCAGTGTGCAAAGGGCTTTGCTCTAAGAAGAACATTCTTTTGAATATAGGACAGAAGCGACAGCAAGAGGTTTTCTGAACCTTTCCTCATCCCAAGGTAAGATCAGTGACCCTTTTGCATTGATGATGTTTGTCTAGCCTGGTTTTAGAGACCTCCCACAAGGGACAATACAGTCTTCCTGCACCTCATTACCCTTAGTATTGCAAAGCTTTTGCTAACACCCAACCATATAATTAAAATATGAGCCCATTACTTCTTGTCTTGTCTACTATGCACAACAAAAAACCTGAGGATCTGTTCACTTGTTCAGTCCTCCCTTCAGGCTGAACCACCTCAGCCCTTTCCAGATTATACTTTTTTGGGCATCATTAGGAGCTATGTGAATACCACTTTTATTTTGCATTCTTAGGAGAGTATCATAGGAATCATGTTAAAAACTCTCCCTATATTAAAATACATGACAATAACAACCTCTTGCCTATCCACAAAGACCATTGCCCCATCACAGAAAGAAGCTGGCTTGGGTTGGCGTACTTGTGATATGTCACATGAAATATGCTATACACTACCCTGGAGCCTATTCATCTCTTTGCTACATTCCAAGTGCTTATCTGGAAAATCTGCTTGAAACAGGATTTTGTTTGACTCTTTGTTCTAGCATTATTCCAGGAATTCATGTTAATTTGGATGGTCTATAATTCCCCCCTACCTCTTTCTTTTTGGGGAAGAGGCTGCCAGGAGGTGAGAAGATATTTTGTCATATATTTTGCATATAGTAAGATATTTGCACTGTGTTTTCCATTATGTTCTCACAGGGAAGCTAAGGAACACACTGGCAAGAACAGCACACTTGCTTCTGCATTGCTGCCAGCAGCCGCCCCATGCTGATCTAACCTGGTACACTCTTTCTCCCTGTGGGGATCTGCCAAATCAGGACACGATTTTTTTCTGAAGTCTTCTTCTCACAAGACATGGAATTTGGATTTTGGTTGGCTGAGCACAAAAAAAAATATTAAGCAAAGCCTTTGTTTTACCTGTCTTTGCCAAAGATGAAATCCCTGTCTTCATTTCCTACTCTACATATTTATGCTAATGGGTATTTTCACCTCTGAATCTGCTAGCCCACTGCTAAAATCCTGTTATGCCACCAGGGCTAAAAGCACAAGTATTTGGCTAATGTCGCCGTGAATATGCCGGTACAAATCCAAAGATGCAGAAGTGATTACTGGGTTTTTGAGCAAGATAAACTTGCACTTATAGCAATGCTACATCTGTACACAATGTATGTGTCATAAAGAACACTCCTGCTTTAAAATCTTCTAAGGACTGTCACCTCTGTAAGGCAAATATATTCTTACTTGGGGTACAACTAATAAAGTACATCTTGGGAAGTTTGAAACATCAGCTTGGACTCCTTTTCAGAATCTGGAGATGCAGTTATTAATGTCTTCAGGCTTTTGTATAAGACACATATCCATAAGATATGGGGGGAAACCATCCTAAACAACATAGCTCTCCACAGAGGAGAAGATAAGACTACCAGAAGAGCAAAATTTTTCTCAATTAACAGATGCTAAATAAGGAATACATTTTAAAGAAGTGAAATAAATTATATTTCTTTGGTAATATTCAGAATCCAAGCACCATCATGATGTTTCATCGTCTATTTGTGTCTTTTCTCTTATAAAGCACTTGAAAAATCTTTCCAGCATCTGTTCCAAGATAAGGTTTTTGTAATGACTTATGATGATAATCCAGCTAAGGATGTAAATTACTGGGGAGAACAGCAGAGAATTCTAACTAATTTCAGACTCAAATATATTTGACAGACTTATTTATAAGGTCTGTCATTTCTATGCATTTTTCCAACTTCCTTCTAAGCTTACCTAATAATAAAATAATCTGTGATTTAAATGTCATGGCATCCTCCTCCCAAGCAAGTATGTCCTTTAATAAGATGGGTAAGCAGATTAAATACTTCACCTGAAGGCAAATAAAGAGACAAACTTGCGAATAGATTCAAGGAATGAAAGCTCTCTAGTGCAAATATTAAGCACTAGACAGCTCTATCGAACAGCTTCGGTAAGATATAGTTTATGCTAGCAGGAATGTATCTTCCAGCAAAATTTGCATTTTGGTTCCATAATCACCTATCAGTAACCTTGATTAGTCCTGGGGTATTTTGTGCACTTGTTTTTTTTGTCTCATGAATTTTAACAGTTGTTCTGGCAAATAGACCTGTATGGTTTACTTAACACAACCAGCCTGTAATGTAATAGTAGTTTGATGAACTTCACAAACATCTATGGAGACCTTTGATTTCTTAACAATCATGATTTTGGAGGAAGAATGTGATCCCTGTGAATGAAGTTGGAACAAGTTACAAGTATGAGGTTTTGCTGTAAGGAGTTATGTGCAACATTAAAAAGGCCCTAATATTACCAACTATTCAAGACTAAATATGGGGAGAAATCATCTTCAAGTGGTTTATAACACAGTTGCCACTACACTGAGGTTAAGTATATTCACGAGCAGTTGTAAAGAAAAGGGCGTTGAGGTCAGTAACAAGAGGCCAGCTGCTATTTCCTATATTTGTTTCTTTAATGAAAAATAAAAATGGAAAAAAACTGTACCAACTGAAAATTCACCTATATAACCAGTAAGACATATTTTCTGTACAACTTACTTCACTTGGACCACTTAGAAAATCCTACCTTGCAGGTATTGCAGCTTTCCCAAAAATGTAGATTCCTCTTTGGCGCAGAAAGTTTAAGGCCAGAAGGGATTGTACTAATAATTTCCTCTGGTTTTGAGAGAAATACCAAATAAGGACTCCTACTCCCTCATTCGACTTCATACTTGCTTTTTAACATTTCCGCTTTTTTTTTAGAAAAATAGTCAGTTTGCATCTAAAGAGGGATAAATTGGGAATTGTTTTTAATTCTAGACTGCATTTCTAACCTTACAAACCAGACCTTGTAGCATTTTTTTTTACAGTGCAGTTGCACAACAACAAAGAAAAACTGTCCATAATGAAAAAAATATTCTTTTGAAATAAGTTCTCTGAAGCCTACTTCACTTTTTGATTGCATCCCCACCTTCCCTGTAAAATGTATACATACCTTCCCAGTATATAGTATACAGTAAATAGACCTTCCTACTCTTAGTATTCATCACCATAAAGAATAGACATATCCCATTTACAAATGAAGGTGAAAGATGAGGTACAGCTAGTGGTGATAATCAGTGAAAAAAAATGCCCTTCTAGACCTGTTAGGTTAAGGAAAGTCTATGAACGTTATTAAGAGTTCCTGTTCATCATTAATGTTGTTGCACTAGTTTGGACATGTTAGGCATCACCTATCAAAAGCATTGCTGAAAACGATTATCATGACAAACTCATGGACTAATGGGAAAAGTTTTGATTAGATTTATGGAAAATTTGGTCTAATTCGCCTGGAAAAACCCCAAAATCCTAGAATATTAACAGTGTTGTACTGAAAGATATTTATAGCTGTTATCAAATGGGACTTTGATCTATAAACAATTACAGGTTTACTGAAAAATCATGAGAAACACTCTTCTTTCAAAGCCAACTGAAGAAACAGCTACGTTCTCTCTTGTATATTAATAGTTCGAACAAAACTTATGGTGTTGGGTTGCATGATAAAGACGCATACCTAATCCCCTGAAAAAAAATTCTCAAAGACTGATGAGGAGACTGGTGAATTCATTCTTTTCAACTTCAATTATCTGAGCATGTGAGGGAAAGAGAGTGAGAAATAGTCAGCAGGAGAAATAGTCAGCAAGAGAAGTAGGTGCAAGGATTGTCTGGGGAAGGAGCCGGAGACAGGGCTCCTTGGACATTGAATTCATCAGAAAGGCTTGTTTACAAGTTTCTGATCAAGTCAATTGCCTTTTGCTGATGGTTCCTCTGCATTTAAGATGACAGGATTTTGATACTATCCCTGTAAATAAAGGAAACTGCATGAAAGAAGGGTGTTTTTTGTTCATTGTTTGCAAGGGAAGAATCCTGTTTATTCATTTCAGTAGCAATACACTGGGAGGAAGATGATGTTACAGAGAGCTTGCCATCCTCTTTCTCTCAAGCCATCATTTTGTGATTGAGACCATAAAGAAGCAAGGAATCCCGTTATCTGGTTGCATTGACACCAGGTATTGGAAAGCTAATCTGAGAACTGCAGAGGCAGCATGTGCCATTCCAAGAGGGCATAAGATTATGGTGGGTACAATAGACCAGATAAGAATGTTGGTATAATGCTTTAGGGGCCAAACCATCCTGCTGCCTTTCCCCTTCAAGGAGACATTGTGCTTGCCCAGGTTGAGTTTTACTAGGAGCCTTTTGAAGACTTCACTTCTAATGTGAGTCAGATGAGCCCAAGAGTCATCTCAAGTTCTTCTGGTTTTACCTTGGTCAGCATTTGGAATAAGAACCTCCAATACAGACATTGCAAGAGCCAGTTCAGATAGACTGGGGTGTCAGCAACTTACAAACAGGCCTTTTCTCTGAGTGTTACACAAATTTCTAAGCTTTGTTTCTGCATCTGGGTTGCTGCTGTCAACCTCTCTCTCTTCTCTTTCTCCTCAGTAATCTTGCTGGTTCATGTGACCCTGGGCAAGCAACAGATTCCTTACTAGTTGTTAAAAAGAGTTAGCAAATGACATGTTTTCCAGGTGAAGTTGGTGGAAATCCCCTGTCAGCTGTGAATTGTACTATTTAAGTTATACTACTGTGCTGACAGATTCAGATTTGCTACTAACCATGTTTGCAAGAAAAACCCAGGTATGGTAGAAAATTATTTCTTTCAAGCAATACTTTACCTTGGAACAACTATAGAGAAAGGCTTTTGGCTCTGCGAATTACAGATTTCAGTGGCATTTCACTTAATCTTTATGATTATCCATTCGCATAAACTGTGAGTGGGTTTAAACTTTCCACACTGCCCATGAACTGACCAGATGAACTTCTCATGGTTCATGTTTTGGCCTTTGGTTTTCCTTTATGTGCTTTCACATAATGATTAAGCACCAGCTTCTTCTCATGTGGCCAGATATTTCTCCCCAGGTTGAGGGGCAGACCAGTACAGGGGTGGTGGTTGCTGCCTGCTCACTGGTGGTGTCAGGGTCCAGGGGAACAGGCACTGGAAAACCAATTTGATGTCCACAGCCCGGGGTCTTGAAACAAAATCACTAGCCTGAGTGATTGCCAAGTGCCTGGGCACCTGTTCCAGCCACTGGTTTTGGGGCAGGCACACAATACCCTGTGCCTCTGTAAAAAATGGTAGACTAGGAGTTATGGAAACTGGTGCTAGCAGGATCTTTAGGGAGGTAAAATGCAGCCTTGCATCTGCAGTTTACACATGGATGAAGTTTTGGTTCTTCTTTAAAATGCCTGGATCCTGCCCTTTCCCAGGGGTAAATGTAACTGCAGCAGAAAGCTGCATTGTACATAAAGAGGCCAAGACACCACCCTGTCCAAACCAGACCTGTGACAGTTGCTCACTTAGGAGGGGATATGGCCACAGCATGGGTGAAAGGAAGACGTCATGGGTTCCACATGACCAAACCACTGTGCAATCAGGCAGCTCCACCAATTTGTTAGGCTGGAAGACCATCAGGAAGAAGCTGTGAAAAGACTCACATCTAAATCCCAGTCTGCAGAGCCGAGTATGCATGCTCAAGGCTGGAGTATCTGTCTTGGTAGATGAGGGCTGGGTCAGGGACCAATTAAGCAACCTGGATGTCCATAAATCCATGGGCCCTGATGGGATGCACCCGCGGGTGCTGAGGGAGCTGGCGGAAGTCATTGCTAGGCCACTCTCCATCATCTTTGCTAAGTCGTGGGCAACGGGAGAGGTGCCTGAGGACTGGAGGAAAGCGAATGTCACTCCAGTCTTCAAAAAGGGCAGGAAGGAGGACCCGGGTAACTATAGACCGGTCAGCCTCACCTCCATCCCCGGAAAGGTGATGGAGCAACTTGTCCTTGGTGCTGTCTCTAGGCACATCAAGGATAGGGGGATCATTAGGGGCACTCAGCATGGCTTCACCAAGGGGAAGTCTTGCTCAACCAACTTGATAGCCTTTTATGAGGATGTTACCCGGTGGATAGATGATGGTAAAGCTGTGGATGTGGTCTATCTCGATTTCAGTAAAGCGTTTGACACGGTCTCCCACAGCATCCTCGCAGCTAAACTGGGGAAGTGTGGTCTGGATGATCGGGTAGTGAGGTGGATTGTAAACTGGCTGAAGGAAAGAAGCCAGAGAGTAGTGGTCAGCGGGACAGAGTCCAGTTGGAGGTCTGTGTCTAGCGGAGTTCCGCAAGGGTCGGTTCTGGGACCAGTTCTATTCAATATATTCATTAATGACTTGGATGAGGGATTAGAGTGTGCTGTCAGCAAGTTCGCTGATGACACAAAACTGGGAGGAGTGGCTGAGATGCCGGAAGGCTGCGCAGCCATTCAGAGAGACCTGGACAGGCTGGAGAGTTGGGCGGGGAGAAATTTAATGAAATATAACAAGGGCAAGTGTAGAGTCCTGCATCTGGGCAAGAACAACCCCATGTACCAGTACAAGTTGGGGACAGAGCTGTTGGAGACCAGCGTAGGAGAAAGGGACCTGGGGGTCCTAGTGGACAACAGGATGACCATGAGCCAGCAGTGTGCCCTTGTGGCCAAGAAGGCCAATGGCATCCTGGGGTGTATTAGAAGGGGTGTGGTCAGCAGATCGAGAGAGGTTCTCCTCCCTCTCTACTCTGCCCTGGTGAGGCCGCATCTGGAGTATTGTGTCCAGTTCTGGGCCCCTCAGTTCAAGAAGGACAGGGAACTGCTAGAGAGAGTCCAGCGCAGAGCCACGAAGATGATTAAGGGAGTGGAACATCTCCCTTATGAGGAGAGGCTGAGGGAGCTGGGTCTCTTTAGCTTAGAGAAGAGGAGACTGAGGGGTGACCTCATTAATGTTTATAAATATGTAAAGGGCAAGTGTCAAGAGGATGGAGCCAGGCTCTTCTCAGTGACATCCCTCGACAGGACAAGGGGCAATGGGTGCAAGCTGGAGCACAGGAGGTTCCACTTAAATTTGAGGAAAAACTTCTTTACTGTAAGGGTGACTGAACACTGGAACAGGCTGCCCAGAGAGGTTGTGGAGTCTCCTTCTCTGGAGACATTCAAAACCCGCCTGGACGCGTTCCTGTGTGATATGGTCTAGGCAATCCTGCCCCGGCAGGGGGATTGGACTAGATGATCTTTCGAGGTCCCTTCCAATCCCTAACATTCTGTGATTCTGTGAGTTGAGGACCAGGGTATGGCTTCAATTATCCACAGTAGTTGCGCAAGCAGCAGAGTTTATGGAGCCTAGTTTCCTGTGGGTCCTCCTGTGTGCCTTCTCTGATGTGTAATAATGTTGTTGTGTCCATGCCACAAGATGTCCCTCTAGGAAGGGGCACTCTTTTGTGTCTCTCTCTCCTGTCTGTCCACCCCTTCTCCTTCAACTCATGGATAGACAACATCTTTGGGCCCTCTCTGCCCATGTCAGAGGAGGTGGAGGCTGGCTAGCAGGGCTAGAAGCTGGGGTTGGAGGAGGGACTGACTAGCAGGTGGTGGGTGCTATTACATAAAGTTCAGTCCTGTAAGACCCAGGTTTTAAAACCAGTATGAAACTGGAAGTCTTTTCCAGATGATAGTAGCCTGATCCTCATGCCAGTATAGTTAATCACAGTTTGCCCATTGATTTCAGTGTCCTTTGGAGCAGAACCAGAGGCCCTTAGGGCTAGCTATGTCAGCTATCATGGATGTCTGCAGAGAAAGGCAGCACTAAGCACGTCCAAGTGCCTGTTGCCCAGACTGCCAATATTTGTCTCTCAATACAGCGAGAGAGCAAGAAATAACCATGGTGTTTAAGTTATGCATGTACAGTCAGGATGTCATGACTCCTCCTCACCATTGAGAGTGCAGGAGCCAGGATCTGGCAGCTGTAGACACGAGGTGATCTGAATTGCTCATTACCCTCTTGAACTTAGGTGTGATAGCAGGCTCTTGATCTTGGATGCTCTAGTTGGCAGTCCGAATAGGGCCCTTATATTCTCCAGCTTAAGCAAAGACTGTGAGAATGAAAAGTGGTATAATGTAATCCACAAAGAGGGAATAGGAACAAATATTTAGGAATCAATCTTCTTTGTTTCATAACCAGTATCAAGTAACCAAGAAGAGCTCAGCAGAAACTGACCATGGAAGCACCGGCGAAAAGCTCAGTACTTGACCGCAATTTAATTAGCTCTCAATAGATTCCAGAAAAAAATCTTTAAACCTGCATATATTTAAGATAAGCCTTTTGTTCCATTTGTAACCCACAAACTGACAAGGAATCTAAGTCCCTTCCCCCTTCTCAAACTCCATCCTCTTTTTATTTTTTTCCCCAAGTCACAGAACTTGATGCTGCTTTTTTTTTTTCCCCTGCAGTACTTTTCTTTGACCTCATTCCCCCCTGCAAGTAACTCTATCCTGTGCTGCTATGTTCATGCCCAGCCAAACCTTTATAGATGGCTTAATTATTTTCTTTTCTCAAAGAAAATTCAATCTGATCCCCAATACGCATAGGATAAAATAAAATGAATCAGCTGGGAAGCTGCATTATAAAGGGGGAGGGGTAAAAGAAGTTATGTAAAATTTCATGTCACTGTCAGACTGTTTTCATAGAATTTGTGTTTGAGATTAAATTAAATCCCTAAAACTGCTTTGATAGCTTCATACTTAGGGTGAAACGAAGCAGATGCATTTTACCCCAATACCATGCTTCTCATCTCCCCTTGCAGAGAGAGAATGAACTGCTTTGTGGAACAGTTCTATATACTTACAGTATTAAGCAATTCTTCTTTTCCCCTGGCATTGGTATTCTTTTATTCAATTTATCTGTACTATAGCTTGGATAATATTTACCAGATGTTAAATAAATAATTTAAGATAACACAGTCCTGCATGACAGTTGTAACATTTTGGGTCACCTTTTTATTCAATTTTTTTAAAAAATCACTTCGTTTCAAGATTTCAATATAGTTCAACTCAGTGGTGACACTTAATACTTTTTCCTCTCCTTTAATTTGAAAGTAGTGCTCCCCAAATAGTTCATTTGCCATATTGTTTTTATCTTTAACAAGATAAAATAGACATAGCGGGTTTACTATTTCAGCCTGATGCCGACAAATATGAAACCAAAGAATACGAAGAGCCAATGTTTTGTAAAAGCCAGTGTTATATAATGAAACCAAATGCAGGGCTTGGAATTTAAAAAGAAATCCTAGTGTGAAGATAAAAGGACATGAAAGATAGTAAATGCTGAAATGATACACCACATAATGGTATACTGTCAAGAAAGAAAGATAACATGATAACTTACAGAGCCATCTCAAAGCCTACATAGGTACTTGACCTATAGTTTGCAAGGAAACAGTCTTTTTGTTTCATCTGGCTCATATTAAAAATAGGAAAAACAAAACCCTTATTTTTTTCCACTCTCACACATATGGTTTAAAATCTGTGCAATTTTTAACTGTCTAAAATTCTTTTAAGCCATTTAAGACACAAAGAATTATTAAATCACTTTTCCATTTCATTTAATGAAAAACTGCACCACCACCGTTGGTCTATGTACTATCAATTTTAAAGCTAGTAGGGCTCCAATTGGTCCTATGTGCAATCCATCACGAGTGGCATCAGATTTGTATTGCCCAAATTGGGTGCTGCTGAAGGTAGAACTGAATAAAACCTAACCCAACTTGTAAGTTAACTTTGAGCAAAGCTTAAAATACTTCCCTTCTTCATCTCTTTCCAGTTTTTGAAATGTGACTGTTTCCCAGTCCTATCTTAAAGAGTTTCCAAAGCCTAACGAACCTCATCATCCTCAGTCCTCTTGAGCGCAGCGGACTGCCCTCCTCCTCTCTTCTGCAGGACTGAGAGGCTAAAAAGCTATCTAAGAAATTCACTTTGTTGAAATTCACTCTTCTCTTATGAGGAGAAGCAGCAGCCTACCAACCTAAATATCTGGTTTCCAGAAACTACAGGTTAAAATACCATTAAGTTGAAGTCAACCTTTCATCTAACCCACGTATACAGTTTTAAACAGCTGTGGTCTGCATATAAACGCTCACAGGTCTGCTTTGCAGCTGAAACTGCTTGAAAATCTTCTGTCAATAGCTTTTTGATAGCAAATTGGGGTTTAGACTTACTTCAAGTTCTTCTGGATATTCTTCTTCTCAGTATCTTAGGAAGTGTCCACAAAGCACAAGAATGAATCACTTCAAATATTGCTACCAGTTATTCTGAACTTACCTAGGTCTGGTACCAAGCTTTTTGTTTTCAGCTGAAAAAAACCTGATTTTCATTTTCTGGAAGCCAAAAAAACGTTGTCTGGGGTTATCAATTAAGGATCTTTAATCTTCAATTAAAATCTCAATGACTACAGTTCTTTAAAAAAACAAGGCCTTATCTGTCCTGCAATTAAAGCCTGTTGAACAAGCATTGCAAGATGAACTTGTCCCAGTTTCCCTGGTGATAATGCTCATTTTCACTATAACTATTCAGAAGGTTGTTTCTCAGAGGCACTGCATTTTTTTTCCCTATTCTAGAGCCTAGACTGACTAAGTTTTATACTCTTATCTCCCACTCTTCACAATAGCAAAAAGTAGCCATATTAATTTGTAGAAGACACTGTAATGAGTAGGTAGCTAGAAGAAAAGGAAAACCATGATTTCTGGAAATACACACTCTAACAGCAGGATGTGGAGGTGTTCAAAGCCTTTTGAAGCCTTCTGAGTTTACCTGCGACTCCTGTTTCAAAGTGTTATTAGTGACCCTACTACCGAAGAGTATAAATCTGTACCCTAAAGAGATGACTTGCTTTTACACTGGGATCGTTGCCAGGGAATAGATCCAACATGACGCGTTTCAAGGGCTAAACAATAATGGGTAATTGGTCACTTAATTGAGAATTATGTGTTTAGCCGGCAAACGTGATATCTGAAGGTCCGCTCACAGCTGTTCACAGGTGTGCATTGGTATTTACGTGCAGATATTTCTTGCTGTGGGGCCCGCTGTTAGCTTCTGGCTGCTGCCTTGCCTTGCAGCTCAGGGTACTTAGGAGGTGGGGAGTGGAGGAAAGTGTTGCTCAGTGCTCATCGTTAAAGCAATTCAGGAAATAAGAGTGAATGTCTCTCAGCACAATATATTCCTGGGAGCCTAATCTGAATGAGCAATTCATCGGCATGTTTCTATTTCCAGCAGGGGCTGTGCCAATTAAGAGGACTGCATATAAACCCTTTTAGTGATGTACACTGGGAGGTAAAAATAATGATAAAATATGGATTTATTTTTTTAGCTATTCCTTTAGTAATAGCAGGAATGAAGCAAAGTGAACCTACTGTCCTCTCCTTTCACAGGTTACTTTCATAAGTATCTGGCCAGTTAAGAGGTAAATTCTCATTTGGAAGTGCAAAGAAACTTATCTCTTACTTCTCATGCATTCAGATGGGAAAATAAATGTTCCATTGAAGCCAAGAGTTGTTCTTGTATTTGGAGAACTAAAGGAAACCCTTGTGTGTTTATACTCAGAGTGTCTTTTTAGCTAAGCACTATTGCTTGCTGTGAGAAAGGTAGGGGATTCTGGATTAATTTTATCTACAAAAAGTTAAGTCCTTTTATTCTTTTAATATGAAGATGAGATGGGAGAGGAGGGCACATCTGAGGGAGTCAAACCTGTGGGATTCTGCTGTGTGGAGTGGCAAGGAAATAAAGAAAACTGCTGAAAGGACCTCAACGACTTTCAGAGAAGAGCAACGTCAGGGTCCTTTCTGTGTCACCTCAGTCAGAGCTGCAGAACTACTGTTTTATACATCCGTTTGTGGTTTTATGTTTTTTCCTTTGCTGCCTCATGGCTGCAATGATGCATTCATACTAGTTCTGCTGTGAATCCATGAGCCTTCGAGGGAGGTTTTCAGCCACAAAGTGGGGAGAAGCTTCTCCTGCCCTGGGAGGAGCAGGAATTTGCCCTCCACTGAGCAAGAGAGAGGAGTTTAAAGAACAACTCTGTTCCCATAAGATGGAGCAGGGAATTCAGGTACCTGGGGCTTTCCAAAGAGCTCATCCTGAGAGGCATCAATCGCTCCCAAATTCTGGTGACCTGCTGTACCACTGGCAGCATGGGACTGCTCGGTTGCAGTGGGCACTGTGCAAACATGGTATGATCGTTCCACAAGTCAAGGGCTGCCCAGAAGAAATGAATGCATGTCCAATTTGCTGAAGCATTTGAAGTTCCAGCTCTTGTTTTCACTGTGGTGAAGAATGAACCTGAGACCATTAGAAATTTGCAGTATAAGAAAAACCAAACAGATGGTTTTTGCACTACTTTAGTACAGCAAGTGACCCTCATTCAAAACCTTACTCTAAGGACTTAATTTGAAGTTTCTTCTGCATAAAGGCAGGTGCCAGACCACAAAACTGTTGGGTGTCTAGTAATGGGAGGGTAGTGGAAAGGAGCAGAAAACATCTCTCTTTCTCTGCTCTCCTAAGAGTTGTGTAAAAAAATTACAGCTCTGGACATCTTGGATGTCACAAAAGCTTCTTTAGACCCAAACCTGAAAACTAGGAGAGACCCTTGATGCTAGTATGTATCACAGATTAACTGGCAAGTGTGTTCCTTATAGCACTGAACAAGCCTGTGTTAAAAGTATTTAAAGAAACATTTTTTTAAACATACCAAAAGAGCAAACAAAGTAGTCTTTGGATGACCTCTTGTTTCTCTTGACTAGCAGTAGCATCCATTAATCTGCAGCATATGATAAAGTCAACTGTTCAGCTGGCTCCCAGTGAACTAGACTCCTTTAATTGACAAAGCCCCTGCCATCTCAGAATTTGGTTCACTTTTTCATATCATGCTAAAAGACTAAATAAAATCCAATCTTCTGGAGCAATATTGAGATATTACATCCAGATGAAGGGTGGGTGTCATAAGAGAACAGGCTGCTAGCAATATTCTCTAGGCTTCTTGCCATCAGCTTGGGTTAAAGTAGTGAAGCCGAGGTAAAAAGTAAAGCAGTTTTTATTCCTGCTGACATATGAAAAAAAGAGTAGAGGGCACTTCATCAAGTTTTTTTTGTTATATGATTATTGGCCTGAGAGTACAATGTTTATTGCATTCTTTGCTTCCTAATACAGCACTTGTTTTGTCCTAGAAAATACTGTGCTTTATACAGTAAATACCCATGCTTTAAGGTGAGGGGAGAGGAAAAAAATATAATTCAGATTCATACTCTGATTGGATTCCAAATGTCCATGAACATGTGTAATGGAAGGTGGAAATTTCATATTTCTCCTCTGCTAATTTCATCAGGATGAGACTGCACTATCCGTTCTGCTTTTCAGACTGTGTCAGTCCTGCCTGGAAAAGCTTTTTATTGTGTAATGGCAGAATGTTGTCCCTACTGTGCTGGGTTGTTGAAATAAGAAGCAGAGTTACTACAGTCAAACAAACGCAAACCTTTGTACCAAACTGACAATAGCATTTACAGTTCTCTTCAACTGATGCAAAAATATTTATGCCATATGAAAGCTATAAGGCATTAAATGAAGAGCACATTTAAATGATGAGCTGCACAAAGAAGTCCACCTAATGGCAACCTGATCAGCTAGCATGGCAGTGGCTGCAGGGTTTTTGCAAAAACGGGACAGCTTACACATGCACAACTGGTCACACAAACCACAAAAATCCAGTCTAAAATGAATCTTCCCAGGTCAGTCCTGCAACCATACAAAGCTGTGCGTTGGGTGAGTGCTGGGGATCCTCTGGTCATATAGGTTGCATGATCACTAAAGCATACACACTATACGGTGTGGCTCAGGGATCTGTTTTCCTGATTTATAAACCCAGATTCATGAACATTGTCTAGTTTTTGTTCCTCTTCTCCCATTGTTATTCTATTTTCTATTCCGCTCTTCCCCTCCCCACAGCAGAGAGGGGACTTTCATAACACAAGAGACACCCAGGGAATACTGATGCAATGGTGACTAAGGCACACCAGAGAAGTTGAGGGCAAATGCTGTACTGATGGCTATGTGCAGCAGAAATATTTTGTATATTGTTAGTTCCATCTCCTCCTGACCTTAATATTCCCTCCAGGGCTTTCTTCCCTGGCATATAGTGCAGCAAATACCTAGGGAATATTGCAAAAAAATGAGGGAACATTATCTAGTTACCTAAGGCAACTGAAAAGTTTTAAAACTGACCAGCATAGTTTTATTTCACAACTCCCATTTAACAGACAATGCCTGTCTCTCAAAATATCCACAGCGAAATGCAGAGCCAACAGGGAAGTTTGAGTGCTCTAGCTGTGTGTCCTGCCTGCATCCAATTAACAGCCAAACTATTTGAAAGGAAAGTGATCAAATGGAATGAATTAATTTAAAAAATATAAATGGGTATAACGTTTTTACAATACGAGATTTATGCATTTGCTGAAAAGGGGCTGTTTCGAAGCTTTTGAAAGTTAAGCCCATTCCCTTGGGAAAATAGTGTCTTTACTTCTATTTATTGTTTTTATTAGATTTGGGTCTTCTAGGCTCAATAAGGGATATTTTGCCATGTATTGTACAAGCACAGAACAAAAAGTCCTTCTCAGAAAGAACTTAGAGCCCAAGTGTAAGACACAAAGCAGGGAGTTACAGTTAGCTGCAAAGAAATAACGAGCTGCTCAATGTGTTCAACTTCGTGTCTCCAGCTTCACCTTCTGTCTTCAGTTCTACTCTTCATTCACTGCCCTCCAGCAGATGCCCTGTCTAGTCTTTGAAAATGCTGAGACCTTCGTAATATGATTGCATTTCTTACATGCTGTAATGAACGACAAATCAGTCAGCTACATCTCTGAAACAGCATGCTGCTTATTGGCTTCAGGATACATGGAATTTGGTAGAGAAATTCATGTGTCATGGATGTGGTTTCAGGCTCTCTGCAAACTCAAACCAATGTTGCTGAGCTGGTTACATTTGGGCCATGTCTCCAAGGGTGCTTTTTATTTTTTTTCCCTGGAACTGGAACAGCTGTATTTTAAATGAAAGGCTGAGCCTCAGGAAAATTAATTAAGAAGTTGAGTCTTTACAGTCAACTGCATTGTATGTGTGTTCCTCATGCCAGTTACAGATACTGTATCTGGCAATAATTTGCACTCCCAACAATTCTATTTAATTTTAATTTAGCAAAATGATTCTGTTTAGCTACTAAAGTCATAAAACCAGATTAAAACATCAATCCAATGAAATATATTGAAGTGTGTATTTAATTTCATGCATACAATTTCTTCTATTGACTTCCATTTCTATGTTTCAAAATAAGGAAATACTTAAGCGTTATAACACCCTATGATTTTAATACTGACAACAGGGCCAATGGAATTTCATTTGCAATAAATTTGGCCCGCTGTGTTGAAAAAAGGTGAGAAAAGCTTTTAAGAATTCAAGAAGATTCAAGACTTTCCAGCTCAGCCAAAAGATTGCCCAACATACGCCCCTAAGCATATTTCTCTGGAATACTACTGTTCATTTTCTTCGTCCTGTTTTGCGTGTTTCATCCTGGCTGAAAGGATGACCCAGACATCTTTCTGCTTGTGACAGAAATAAATAATAATGGAAACCATAAGGGAAGGGATATTTAAACATTTACAGTCACAATGAAGACAAACCACACTTTGCTTTGGAGAAATGGCAACTCAGATGGAGCTATTCAGACAAAAATAAAAACCCAAGACTCTTCCAGATTTTCAGAACCTGTTTTCCTTGAGGAAGTCGGCAAAGCTCTAGCTTCTATGGTGTTTCTTTCCATAGCTTATATAGTTATTGGAGAATAAGTCATAATTAAATATGTATAATAGGAAAACATCATGTTACATACATATTCAAGAGCAAATGTTAATTGATGGGCATAAGGGAATTTCTAGTGCAGAATCTGACCCGCAGAGATGCTGTCTTTGAGAACTAGCTATCTAGATACTTATATTACTCCCAGCACTACAATATCTGGGGGCCTTGCAAACGTTAATGAACTTATCCTCACAACCACCTTGTGAGGCTGGGAAGTTTTAGCATCGACTTTAAGGGAGTATAACCAGGCCCTAGGCATGCAGTAGCAGCCACAGAGGAGCTCAGAAGGAATCATGCTTGCTTCAAACAACATTAACTACTTGTTGGATAATAGCTGGGGATAATGGCACATACAGTGTCTGGTGGGTTGCCCCTCTCCCATAAATAATTTGGAGGAGAGAGCCTATGAAACTCCATTGAGAGAGGCTGTGCAAGGAAGTAGGGGAAATAATACTGCTGAGCTATGGATTCCCTTCTCTCCTCCCTTCCCATCATGAAAGCCTGATGGCTTTCAGTCATTTGCAGTTGTAGAAATATGCCTGTGTGTGCGCATGTGTGTGTGCGCGCGCATGTGTGTAGGAAAGGAATGACGTCAAGGAGGGAAAAAAGAGTATTAGACACTTTTCCTATGGGTTCAGACAGATGGTTCCAAATGTAATAAAAATACAATAGTTACATTTTGACTTACTTTGTGCCCACTTTCAGTTGCATTGCTCACTGCAATAGCCATTAAAATGAAACCTTCTGTCAACTCTGGTGTGCAAAAGGGCTCAGCCCATACATGTGTAATAAGCAGCCACCTTAAATTCCTGAGTGCAGGAACTCAGCTGGGAATTGCACAGGCACCTTTGGTCATTTTTCTCCATCAGAAGGTCACATATCCCATACAGGTGTGGCATACTGTTTGAAGGAGAAATGACTTTTGCACGTATCCAGTTCACCTTTTGGGATGTAATTTAAGAAGGGACTTTTTGTAAGACACAGTGCGCATTTGGACACAAAGGAGGAAGCAGCCTGACAAACTGAACAAAGCAGAGACATTTTCTCTCTCTCCTGAATGTAAAAACAGGGAACTTGCAAAGCACAAGCATGCTTCATAAATTCCAGCTGCTGTCACTCAGCGCTGGAGAGGAATACAGGGGAATATCTGTTACGAACAGGCACCACAACGGTGGTGGGGTTTTTTTCCTTCCTGGCAGTTCGAGGTAGGTTTGTGTTTAACCCTACTTGCTGTGAAAAGCCAGTGGCCAAACTCACTTTGGCTGCTCTGGGAATGGAATGTGAATACACAGTAAACAGCCTCTAAGCATGTTGGTGGGAGGAAATCCTCCAATGCTCTGCTTCTACAAGGTGAAGGCCCTGATAGCCCTTCAAGGGGGTCTCCAAAATCAAGGGTACATGTGTTTGGCGCAGCTACTCCCCCCATATCCAGTGGGACCACACCAGCCTTCAAGGATGTATGATATTTTCCTCGCACTGACAGGTCTTCTGTGTTCCTGTTAAACTGCAAGTGCCCCATAAATTTGGTTGCAGGACTGGGGCACTGAGCTCTGTAACCACAATCTGATCAGCAATTTAATTTCTACTCTGCAAAACCATCATCCAAATGAATTATTTTTGCATTTTTGCAGTCAGACACTCTGAGCTACTTTTTTCCTTGTCTTTCAAGAACGGGAGATTTCAAGTTCTAAGTGTGCTGCTAAGGTGCACTTAATATATTGTACATATGACACAAAAGCAGGGGCAAAGGAAGGTACTACTCCCCCAGAGCAGCTGGAAAATACACCGAGGTTCAGCTTAAAGCACAACACAGCATTTGAAGTTTTTTTTTGTCAGGGAGGAGAATGTTGCAGATAACACATAGGGCAGATGTCATTTTTCTGTGAGCTGTGTTGTACAATTCCTTCAGGCTCTTTTTTTGTTTGTTTGTTTTTAGTTATATGAACCCCCCCACTGACTGCAGATGGAGTTGCACGTGTGGAAACATGACGGGATGAGCAAACAGCAGGAAATTCGACAAACCGGCTTGATTAAGCTTTCGTTGAGCTTTGCATCACCTGCCTATCTGTCTCATGAAGCTGTTCCTAAGTGAGGAGGAATTATTCCCTGTGCTTTCCTAGGCATGGAGAATGGGATGAGGACAACAGCTTCTGTACTGGGATGTGGGGAAAGAGCTAGTTAGAAAACATGCTAATTATATACTTTTTTGAATAAAACAATAAACTCTGCTTTTTCTGGGAATATTTTCATAAAGCAGCTTTCAAATTTGTCCCCACAATTCTGAGACTGCTGGTTAGCGAGAATTACTTCAATTTTTAATCTTTCTGGGACAGAAATGTCGTTTCTTGCCTTTTAATGACTGCACAGTAGCTAGCACAATAGAGTGCCTGGTTTCAGGTGAAGAAAAAAACCCAGTGCAAATGAGTAGGAAAAAATAAGACGACACTAATAATTCTGAAGCCAGAGAAAGAAATACACAAGACAAGATCCTATGTCCTCACACAGAAAATTTGGAAACCTTACTTAAAGAATGATTAAAAAATTGGCTCCATATTTATAAAACATTTTATGGCATCTCTAAAGGGAGATGGTATGCAACCACAATGTACTGCATAGAGGTTTTACGTATATTTAAAGATAAACCATAAGATAACATCTTTTTTTATTCTTTGAGGGCAGCCAAAATTTTGTCCTTTGTTATTGCATAGTTCCATTTCCCTGAATCAAACATTTTTGCCACTGTTTAACACATCACAAATAGCAGCCCATGTTAGACTGGGATGTTCAGTCTGGAAGTTTATTTATCAGAGGCACATTGTTAAAACAAAATCTGACTGAAGGCCTGACGATTTCAACATTGGATTAAATCAACCATTAGCGCCTAAAGAAGGGGAAAGGCAAACTCTGTCTCAGTTAAATACATGAAAGCGTATGAAATTATTGTCATATTGTTCTGCAATGAATTTGTGATTTATTACACTCTTTTTTAGAGCTGAGAGAAAGAAGGTTTTAGTTCACACTGGCTTAAACCCCTGGAGTCTAAAATGTTAATGAACATGCAAACAAGTTCTGCTTACAAAACTGTATTGCGTTAGGTGTTTGAAACGAAACAAAATCTCTACCCAGATTAATATGGTAAAAGTGAGCTTGCTCAAAACATAACACAGATTCATTTAATTCATAACAAAGGGTTCACATTAACTCTGACCATTTTTTGTTTTCTTTGAAAAACTGGTGAATTTAGCAATACTGAAGTGCTTTCTAAATTCATTGTAGCTTTGCCAAATTGTCTGGAACAAAAATATAATCTTGAAAATATTGCAATGTTTTATTTCATCATTTAAAAAACAGAATGTTTGAAATCTAAATGAATTTTTGTTTTGAAATTTCCTTTAATACACTTGAAAAGTAAAGCAGCTTTAAAAAAAATTCTGGAATTTGGAAGGATTTGTTCAATGTGAAACATTTTTTTTGATTCTGCAAAACTGTTGGCAAACCACAAAATTACTTCTTCGAAGAGTTTTAATTCATCTGGCTTTAATGAGAAATAGAGGATAAAAGGTGTGTTTCTTACTAGCATTAGTATAAAAAGCCCTAACAGAGAAAAGGCATTTTCTAGGCACAACTGTCAGCAGGTCCAAATAAAGACAATGTGAGAACTTAGGATTCATCTTGACCTGCAAATCTACATGAAAACTATCCTCACTGGGATTTTAACTTGCATCTTTTATAGCTGTTTTTCACTTCACAAGGACTAGGCTATGTGAAATAAACTTTATTTATTTTTTTGTTTTCAAGGACTGGGCTAAATTTAAAAATTAATCTTTAAATCTAGATTTTGAATCTTTAAAGTCAGAGGGCCAGAGGTGGATATTCTTTTATTAACTAAAACCTTCCCTGCTTATTCAAGCCCTCTTTTGCTCTCCCTCTCTGTCAATCTAACACTATCAGCAGCTTTATAATCCCTGGTCTCCTCCTCTTTATCATGCTGTGCTTTTCCTCTTCATCTACTGCATGGCAGCATTTCTTTTTCTAGCTAGGGCATGCCTTCATCTCCCTCTCCATCTTTGTTCTCCATTTGGGGTGTTATTGAACCCAAAAATGTTTGTCTATAAGCATGGTAAGATTCATAACCTGGTAGAACACTCCTACTTTCAGGTAATGGCACCTCCTAATTATTTTCCCCTCGTTGTCTTCACAGGAATGAAAATGTATTGATGAGGCAATCCTAGCGCTCTGCTCATCTTTTGCATATACAACCAATATGTCAACTTAACCACAGAGGAATTAAGAATTATAAATCTTTTATCTGTTCTATAAAGGGAAGGAGTGGGACTAAAAGCAGGGAAAAAGAGAACAAGGCAAGGCAATGTTTTGAAGACTACAGTTGTGTTGGGGACTATACAGACCAGGGCTATAATTACAATCAGCAAAAACAAGAGGCACTCAGCCAGACCTTGGGCTGTTGTAAATCTGCACAATGTACAAAAATCATTATCACAGGGAAGGAGCTGGCCAAGTGCCTTCTGCTTGAGGCGTAATATTCATGATTTAGTAATGTCTGCTCTCTCAGTGATGGAGCTGGGCTGATATTCACCAGGTGAGAATCCAAGCCCTCATCTTAAAATCAAGATGGTTATTGCATACCTCTGTGCAACTATTGCTCAGAAAAAAAAAACACCTGACCCAGTTATTGATTGTTATTATTTCACTTTTGCCTCAAATTGAAGTGTATAAATCTGCCTGCTTATCCTGGGCTCAGCTTTCAGAAAGCTCAGCATACTTGCTTATGAGTAGTTATCATCTGTTGCCTTCTTGAATTACTGTTTGATATTTTATTGGCCACCCAGAAGGGTAATAGAGCAAATAATGTGCTGATGTTAAAATGCAACTCGGGAATAACATTTTGGTGTGTGTATGTGTCTGGGTGTGCACACGTGTGTTTGTTTACAGGAAAACATTTGCAATGAGCATGTTAAGCACAACTGGACCTGAAAGACAGAACTGTGAATTCAACCAAGGGGTCATTATTTTCTTCCACTATTTGGATTCATGCTGAATTACACCAAAGCAAAAATCCCCTACTTGGAAAAAAGGCTGCGAAAATTTCTTTTCAGAAGATCAAAATCCCCGTGTTTTCTAAACAGTCCAGTCTCCCTGAATCCTGCAGATGCTCAGCAAAACTGACACTAACATCACCTGGACAAAGCAGCATCAGGCTCTGGCCTCGCTGTGTCCTGAACCTGGATCCTACCCGAGACTGGATCTGAATCCTGTTTTGCAGCAGAGCTGGAAGAGAATCTGACTCCAGGTGAAAATCTCAGCATTTCTTGGGTCCTGGAGCTGCAAAATGTTTTTGTTTTTTGTGACTAGGGCATGGGCTCTGAGTGGAATTCTGCCTTGATTTGGGCAATATTTCTTTGGACCTAACAGGCACCATGAATTTCGCCGTTTCCATTAAATTTAACCATTTCTGCTGAAACTTTGTGTCATCAGAAGGTCTCCAACCAGCCTTTCTTACAGCCAAACTCTGAATCTGACCAGCTTTGGCTGGTTTTCTCAGCACAGTTTAAGATCCTTTGCCCAAATCTCTTTGTTTCTACTGAAAGATACAGCAGCATCTTCGAATATACTTTGCCTAAAAACATTTCCGACAAAACATCATGTTTTACCAACAGTCTAATTTTCACGCATATTTGTATAAAATATATCCTATAGAAAATAACACAAATTTTAGCGTATGTATTCAAGTGCTAACTGCATCTAGGAGGTATATGAAAGCATTCTGGTTTAATTTGAAATTTGCTCTGTTCAGGATCAGCTGGACTTTAAAATCTGGGATCACTTTGGGTGTTCCTCAGCTGAACTGGAGCCATGGGGAGCACAAAATAGTAGAGGCTGCTAATATAGAGCTTGTGAATATTCAGTGCACTTTAGCCTGTGTCAGTGGATTTAAAGGCAGGTTGTAAATCAACTTCCCATTCTGTGACTTCCATTGCTGAGTCCAGAAGTTTAGTCCAGGCAAAACTTCCAAAAACAACAGACACCAATCACTTATTCTGGATATTTCAATGCTAAATAAGAGATGAATATTAAATGTAAATGGTCTAAAAAAAATTTGCAATGTATCTCGATGTGCAGTCTGTGAACGAATGAGAACAAGGGAGGCAAAATCAGACATTCAATGTATCAAATGTAATAAATCCTCCGAGGCTAATCAGCCCTCCTTCCCCCACTAACCTCAGCCCCACGCTATGCCAAATAGTGAAAGCAGATGTCTTATGAACAGGTAAAAAACAATCTGAATTCCCATTCCCCGCAACTGAAACAAAACGTAAGGTTTGGGGTTTTGATTTGGGAAGCTTCCAAACTGAACTGCATGAGAGGTTTTATCCAAAGCCCTTCAAAGAAACAGCCCAAAAAGAGGAATTCAATTTAGCTGGCACAAGGAGAGAGGATCTATTGTAACATGGAAGAAATTCAAACGCTATAGGAGAGCAAAATGACATCTCAAATTGCTGTGATTTATCTTGCCTTGCTTACCTATATTTCTTCAAAATAGCAAGCTAACAAACCCAGTTGTAATGTTTAATACACAGAAATCCTCCCCTTTCCCTGTCCCTTTTCCCCCTCTAATTTTCTTTAAGGAATTGCAACCAAAAATGCTCCATCTTTGGGCTTAGAAAACAATATCTTTCTTCTAGAGTACACTATAATCTTCAAATTATTGCTCTTGGCATCAATCTGTGCATGAAGAATGTATTTTTAAGGTGCTTCTCTCCTCCGGACAATGTAAATGAAATAAGAAAAATATTATATTGGAATAGTTGAGACAAGAATCTTCCAGGTCTGTATGTGTGTGTATTACAGGTTCATTTTCCTGACTAAATACTTCAGGAGCCTACCAGTGTGATTTACGTCCATCACAGAGACGGATTGGGGTAACACAATATCATTCCTCGCTCTCTGCCTCACAGCCTGGTTAGCTAGTTTGAGATGAGCCGAATTCAGCAGGCATAAGCTGACATTTTCAATAACATCGTGGCTGCTTATACAAGCAATGAAACTGGATGGGAAGAGTTGTTTCCATCTAGTGGCTTTTTAGCGACCGGTATGAAATTCAATAATCTCAATTCATTACCAGTTAGCCAGATAGCTTTCTCCAGTCTGTCCTAGCCTGCTTTGGGTCAGGCACAGCCTACTCTTTGCTCTTTGCTTTGAACAGACTCTGGCCAGGCTTCGATGTGCCAGACAGGCAACTTTTTGTACAGCCCTTGCCAGCCTCTACTGTCCAAACCACACCTCGGCACAGCGCTTGGCACCCATCCTGGCAGCAAGTGTTTGTGGGCAACCCGTTTCCCTTATGCAGAAGACCAAGGGCAACATGTGTGTAAACTGATGTTTGTGTCCCTCCTCTGGGAGTATCTGGAAGAGCAAAAACACCAGGTGAGGCTGCTTTTCTCTGCCAGAATTTTATGTCTACTTAAAGGCACTTTTGGATCAAAATAATGCTTCCAGGGAAACGACGTATTAAAGGTCAGAACAAAGTGGCTGGACAAAGATTAAGGTGATGACTGTACCATTTCCAGCCCTTTGCAGGACTGTGGAAACTCAGTACACTATTAATAGAGTTTGGCAAAGGGATGTTGGAGGTATTTTCAGAAAATGGCTGAGGAGAATGGCTTTTTTTCCTTCCTTTTTCTTCTCATACTTGTACCACTGAAACAGCCCTCATTGCTGGAGCAGGTCTCATACCTGCATCTGTACAATTGTCTCTACAATGCCTTCAGTTGTTTGGGGATCTGCGGGGAGATAACTAGCAGGAAAGGAATCTGATCTCAGTGGGTCTTTGTGAGAGTTTTGATGCAACCTTTAGCTAATTAGTTTCATTTAATATAAATTCTCATGCCTGGAGTCCTCAAGAGACAGGAGGACTGTGCTATGAAAGGAAAAAACTCTTACCCTTAGCAATACTTTTGTATGCTCTATTTTCTTAGGGTAAAAGGAGTAAGAGGTAAGCTGTAAAAAGCCACTATTGCCAGAACATAGTTGGAGGGTTGGGTTTCGTCATTTCTGTGTGATATAAGAAACTAGTTTGTAAAACGTGTACCCATAAAATTTCCATTAATTCCTAGAACAAACTGAAATTACCTGTATAGGTGTAGAAACTCCACCTAGTTGAATTGTTGCTGCACTGTAGTAAACTTTTAAAGTCATATTGACCATAACATCGCTATGAAATGTTGTCCTGTTGTGGCTTCCCTTGACCACAGCCCTTGCAGTCAAGAAACCAGTCCAAAAATGGAGATGAGACTTGAGCTGAAACTCTGAGAATTCAGAATTGTTGCAATAGTTGCAGGGAGCTTGGGAGCTCAGGGGTATTTCTGTAGGTAGCTGCATTTCTCAGCCTGAGATAATCTGTGTTAGCTGTTTCAGAGGAGCCCTATGAGCAGTAACCCGGACATGTTTATGTAGTATAGGTAAAGAAAAAACAGAGAACCGCATTCCTGTCTGATGCTCAGAATATAAATCTGTCAGAGGAGCCTTCGGAAGAGATTTTGGCCGGGGAGTAATGAAGTGAAGGATCTGTAGGTGAGTACAGATGACTTAGTAAACTAAAGTAATGGCTGATTGGGGAATTAGCAGCACTGGGGATATCTGCAGTGAAACCTTGAACTTCCTTTGTGACCATGTCACTCGAGTTTACTGAACATGAGTGTTTCCTTAGAATTAATGGACATACTGTAGAGAAAATTATAATCTGTTGCATTCTGGCATTTTTTTGCATCCCTTGAAAAGCTCCTTCCCTCCTGCTTCCGTCTGACTTTGGGTGAACTGAGAGTTGTGCTGGCTGAGCGTTTGCACAGTGCCCCGTATGCAACTGTGGTGGGGTAGGGGTGGGAAAGGGCCAAAAAAAGAGCTAGGCTTTCCCTTCTCTATTGAAATTCAGTCTGCCTTGGTGGCGGGCTGGCACAGGGTAAGCTGTGCTCAACAAAGGCTGGGGCAGCTTGGAAAGCCAGAGCTTGAAACACAGGAACAGGTTCCTTTTCTACTGCGAGTCCTCCACTCCAGAGAACTGGGATTTAATTGATTTAAAGTGAAGCTGGATTTACTTAGTTAAAAAGGAAGTTGATTTGTAACTGGTTGAGAAGCTAATCTTTATGATCTTAAGATAAACTGAAAAAGAGATAGCAAAGATGTCACTCTACTTCATAAAGCCTGAGCTTCCCAGGCTAATACACAAAGCAGTGCAGAGGAGCATATTCTGCCTTTTGCACTGCATTGCTCAAAGATTTTCCAATAATCAAACACAACTAGAAAATGGGCAGTGCCTTTTCAAAAACTAACACTGTGCTATAATTTTCTTTTCGAGTGGCTGTTTATCCCTGTTTCTTCCCACCACTTTTTAAATTTCTTCTCCTTATCTTTTCATTCCTCTTTCTCCACCTTCTTTTCACTCATTTCCTTAATCCTATGCCACTGAGTCCCTCTGTTCATTTTTCTGCTCCTTTACTGTTATTAATTCTCCCCACCCAACTGCTGCCTGGGTTAACTATTCTGGTTAAGCAGTAGGGTTGGAAAAGCCAGCACTTATTTTGAGAAGACCTTATGGGGAAAGAGGATTCATACTGTAATCTCAGGTGAGGGTCTAAACATTTCCCAAATTCTCTGACCCCTAAATATGAATATCATTTGACTTTGAATAATGAGCTATTCGTTCATCTCTATATAAAACCTCATGTATCCTGACAGGTCCCTATTGCCTTCCTGTCTGAAGTGGCTCAGGAGTATAAATTATTCTAGGGAAGGTTGGCAGTAATTTATGCTCAATAAATTGACTATAGATCGGCTTGTTTCAGTAGGTAACATGGGAAGGACTTATACATTTTGCTAAATTCCCTCATTTGTTCTCGGATGGACTACTTGCTGTCCTGGGGCTGATCATGAGTCCCAAACTGCTGTGATAGGCAGGCGCTCATATGCCTTCAGTAAAAATACTGTGAGTAGCAAGTTACTGGTGTAAGGAAGAGATAACCAGGCTGGCCATTGAAAAGTCACTGGCACAGCAATGTGGAAACTGGAGGTCATATCTTGCAAAATATGTAAAGGGCAACCAGTGAAACAGAGATTAGCAATGGCTGTTCTTAAAAAAAGTCTCCCTCACTTTAACTGGCAGAAATTTACTATATGTCCTTGGGCTGTTTTTTTCCCAAAAGAGCGTGAAACAGAGAGGCCATGTAGTTTTTTGTTTTCTTTTTTTTTTTTCTTTCTTGTCTTAAAATGTAAATGGACTAGTTCCTTTGTAGGACTTCTGCAAAAAAGGGTGATACAGTCCTTTTGTCCAAGGTACAAAAGACAAAATAATTCATCACCTTTCAAGTAGAATTTATTATGGGTCAGGGAGAAAGGTTTCACTCATGATCATTAGGTTTTATCAGTGCAAATGCTGGACATGATGAACCAATAAGGCTTATCAGGTGTGATAATCAAAACAGATTTTCTTTTGTAGCTGCTGTCATTTCCTCTCTCTCATAGAGAAATCTAGGTTTCAGACACTAATTGCCATTTCATAAATATAGACATATTCCTTTATTGTTCTGTGTGGAAATTGTCACTTGATATTTTAAATCAGAGTGATGGGAATGATTATCATGCCTGAAGTTTGATGCAAGTTTTGAACCTGCATTCCTGGGCTACGTGGGAGCAGCTCTACCTGCCTGGGCGCAAGCACTCCCCTTTTCCTTCCACAAGTGCCTATACTCGTGGTAGCCGTGCTAATGCAAAGCAGCGGGCCAGGCAGATGCATCCCATGGCCCACGTGTGAACAGTGGGCCGCAGACTGGTTATCTTGCATTAAGCATATGCACAGAAATTTAGGGCCAGATCCTGCTATGAACACTGCACAGGCAGATCCCTATGAAGTCTCACTGTAGGCAAAAGCCTTTGTGTGGCTGCAGGGATCTGTGTGCAAGTAAAAATCCGGTTTACAGTAATCAACATAATTAAAGGGCCAGCCTTGCAGTGCAGTGTAATTCTGGCTCCGTTGAATCAATGAAAATGCGGCTGTTGAATTCAATGAAACCACAGGGCCACCTCTTCCGTCAGTCCAGCCACCCACATAATTCAGCTTTGCTTTGCTTTTCAGTTTTATAAACTTTACTAGCAGCATAGCACCTGAATGCCTCACCCATTTACAGCTTTGCAGCATGGTGAGATGCTCACAGTCAGCCTCACCAAGAGAAACGGAAAAGCAAAATCCAGCACTGATGGGGTTTGCTGACAAAGCATTTTCAGTAGTTGTCAGTCGTATAAACTGAGGCATCGTCAGCTCCAGGTACCTCAACCAGCCCAAGACCACTGTGGGGCAAAGGCAGAAACAGATTCTCTGACACCTAAGAGCTAAACTTACAGATTAATATTGAAACCTCTGAGTTTCCCCAAAGGCAAAGAGAAGTATAGACTTTGCTGCATGAGATGCCTCTGTGCACCTGTATCACCAAGCCTGTCAAACAATTTTCCAGTGGGGACTGAGTATATATATCTACACGTATATATATACAGTACATGCACACACACGTGCGCACGCACACTTACACACACACGTGTACCCATATCCATATATACATACACACAATCATCTGTATTTCACAAAGCTGCCTGTGGTTCCAATGACAATGGAGGATTCCAAAGTAGTGCTCCAAATGCCAGTGTAATCCTGGTCTTATGGGAAATCAAAGAATTTGTGACTGCAAACCCTGATAGGACAGCAACAATATTAGTTCCATTCTCAAACATCAATAAATATTTATAACAAAATGAAGATCAAGTCAGTTATATGCAAAATCAGTAGCTGCAGGTTTTTGCATGGGAGAATTGCCTCCTCTCCTCTCCTCTCCTCTCCTCTCCTCTCCTCTCCTCTCCTCTCCTCTCCATTCTATTCTTCTTCCCTCTTCCATTCTCTTTGTCTCTCTCTGTTTTCTTTCCTTTCTATTCTTACGTCTGAGTCCAAGTGACACTTCTTTTTCTCTCTTTTAAAGGACATGCTACCTCTACAGAGTATATGTTTTCCATCTGGAATTGCATGTGGGCTGTAATTGGGGTTACCTGTAAGTTTGAGAATGTGAGACTCTAGCAGACAGATGTGAGTATTTCAAGGGAATAAAAAGACATCCCATATTTTTCCAATCACTTTACAGTGATTGTTTCTTTTTTTATGAGTAAAATAATCAAATGAGTTATTTCCCCCGCTTCCGCCCCCTTTATGTCAGTAGCTCAGACATCAATGAAGATGTGCTCTCTGGTGCCAGGATAATGGCCAGCTTTTACTGCCACAATGTCAGAACTTCTATTTTCTGCCCTATGACCAAAAGAATTAACTCCAGAAAAAGGACCATATCTCTCCTTCCATTATCCCCCCCTCTCTCCATCAAATAAAATAAAAATTCTGTTGGATTAGGCATATTTAACTCACCCAAAAAGCCTAGGATTAAGTGTCTTCCTTTCTATCTCACACAAATAAGACAAGTTAAATAAACGTATGCTCATCACTTCAAGCAGGATTTAACTTAAACTGGATGTCTAATATGACTGTAGCTAAGCTTTGGACTTTGCTGCCAGATTCTCAAACAGGTATTGCCTTCTTGTTAGGAAGTGGCTGCAGGGATCAGTGCAGGGAGGTTCAGTTTCCATCCCAACCAACTCACGAGGGCTCTACATACATTATATCTCAGTTAACTGCTCTTGGGGTTGTTTCTAAGTGTAATACTTACCAGATCTGGAGTTTGCAGAGCTTTTGTACACAGCCTAAATTCAATCATCTCATCTGTAAGGACTAATCCCGTATGTACTGAGATACCCTTGTGCAGATAATGCTGGTTCATTGGTTCACACGATGTCACCTGCCCACTGACCCATGCCAAAAGGGCTCACTTTACTCCCCAGACCATCTTTACTCATATTTTTAACATAGTAGTTCAAAGTCAGTAATTCTTTGACATTTCCTCATGATGATTATCTTTTTGTGCCTTTAATTGTAAAACAAGCGCTAACATGTTTTGGCATTTTTTTTTCCAAATAGTTGGCCAGCAACTGGTATAAAGTGTTATCAAAATTCCTTCAGTGAATGGACAGTGTGACTGAGGAAATGTTTTGTCAGGGGAAGAGGGGAGGGGAGAAGAAAGATAAGTTGCTGTCCTTCAAACTCCATATCAGATAAGGATATCTCCTAAGGAAAAAATAGCCTAAATTGTAACAGGAGCAGAAGTATTATATATTTAATTGCAGTAGCTACTGGTCTTTCATGAAGAGAGTCTTTAATCAAGGGCTTTGATTATAAGGGACACAGCTGAGATAAAAATCTTATACAACATCTTGAAAAGAAAAATTCCTCAGCCTGGTCTTTTAAGAACACATTAGGTAGTACAAACTACAACTGTGTTGTGAATCAAGTCCACTTTTCAACAAGGATACCTTTTGCTTTGTTTACCTAAAATGTGATATAGTGTCCAGTCTATGGAAAAACTAGTTCACCCACGTGCTGGCACAGGCAAATGCTTAAACAAACAGCAAGAAAGGCCATTGAGATGAACTCTTACACTTAAATGAGACATGCATTTAATGTGTTGCTGAAGTAGACCCATCACGCTGGGCCCCACTTCCTTCAGTGGGAAAATTCCCTAAAGCCACAACACAAGGACATATCCCAACTCAGAATGGTAAATAAGAAGTGCATAGTCTTCTCTCATCTCATTTTCTTTTCTCATTTGTTTTACCTCTTTTTAGACTGAAGATTTCATCCTGCAAACTCTTAAATCCTTCTGTAACTTCACACATGTAAATTGTGTCATTCTAGTAGTATATGGGTCTGTTCATGTAAACAAAGTCATGGAAGTTGTTAAAAATGGATGGGATTCTCATGGAAATTTAGAAAGTCAGTAAGACCTAGAGCCCATAGGAAATTTGTACAGCTTCTAGCACAAGGGATCTCCAACTGTGGCTGGTGTCCATATATGTTATTATAAAATGTTACAAAATTGAATTGTCTTTCAATGAAAATGTAATGCACCCATTTCTAGGTTTGGTAGCTTTTTGTTTTGTTTTGGTTTGTTTTTTTGTGATGCTTGGAAATATCTAGAAAGAGGCAACACAAAATACACATTTGAGAATAAATCAAAACAAAATTGGAACCCATAACTGCTCTACAGGGTCTCTTTAAAAAGTAAGCTATGAAACAAACTCTAAAACTGGGATCAATCTGACCATCTAAACTTTAAATTAAAGAATGGTTATCCACCTGTCATCTGTTTTGTTATCCTTATCCATGTCTACATGTGAAGTTCTTGATCACATCCACTTCATCTGCTAACTAGCTGTGACTTGAAGAATTTGGCTTGTCTTCAGAGCTGTTTTCATCAGTTTCAACTTCATTTTATTAAACCCAAATCTGCATGGGCTGTGTATGCATAGTTTTGAGATCACTAGTCTGGACACTGAGTAGCTTATTCTGCCTCCTGATGACTGGGCTTGTATCACTGTACGATTTGTGCCCAAGTGCTGAAAGGGGCCTGTGCCTAAGTGCTGAAAGAAATGCGCTTGAGCCTGAATGAATTCCAGCCCTTTGCTGCCAGTTCAGCACAAGGTAAATACTGGAAAACCCAAACAGTAGAGTGCAAGTGAAGTGTTGCATAGCTGCAAAGCTGACCCGTGGTCAGAAGATGAATTGTTTCCACTCAGGGTCTGATCCAGGCAGAGCAAACTCAGTGGGATTCTTTCCAGTGGAAATTAATTCTGGACTTCACTGATTTCAGGAGTTGACTGTCTGGATGCCACCACATCTCTGATTCATGAATGGGCAAGCAGGATGGTTCCCACTGCTTTTACTGCCTTTTTCTCTCCATCTATCAGAGCTTAGAAGAGAGTTGTTGCCTAGGCCCTTTAAGTTCACACTAGCATTACATTTTGCCTTTGCATGAACATGCGTCTGTAGTTAGTAAAATACTGACTCAACAGATCCATTCAATGTGGGGACTCATTTAAATTGTGCCATATCTACTGAATCTCCTGATAAAAATACGTTTTTACTACTGTACTTAGCGTAACACAGCCCAGCGCAGCTAATGGAAAGGGAACGAGACTCTCTTCCATCATCAACAAAAGTCTGCTCCAGCTGCCCAATCCTTACTACAGGTGATGAAGTGTGAATCAGAGGGAGTGCAGCTCAACTTTCACGTGCAGGATTAGCCGGCAGGGTTGCTGGATAGAAAAATAATCTTTTCACCAGTAAAATGAGCAAATTTGATCTGGAGTCAAAGGAGCACCCTACAATGCCATTTTTCACAGAACGGCCTTTTAGCACAGGAGCACACTCGAGCCCATTTCCTGGTTGTTAATGGAAGAGCAATTCCGTTATTCCCTTTGATAAGTAACAACAGAGACTGGTCTGTTAATACATTTTTGCCCAGTTCATTGATAGTTCTAGCAAGGACATTTACACTGAATTTGTTTCTTTCTTACTCCCTAGTTATCCATGGCAAAAAAAAAAAAAATAGTTTTCTCAACAGAAGCCACTATCTGTTGATTTACAGGCAGTAAACATTCAATGCCAATCTAAACTATGAAAATAGGGATCCCTTTATTTAACTTCAAGGATGGTTCCTCATTGAGTTGGAAAAAAGAGGAGAAAAGGGAAAGAAGCTGTTCATAAGAGACATCTGAATATAGTGGGCCAAACTCTGCTGTCAGTTCTGCAAAAAGATGGCATCAGATCTTGGCTTAGCAAAAAAAATCAGGGACGTCTTTAATTATTAGCATGTGAACAATTATTTTTGTCCTACTTGGAAGGGCTATATGGTATAAAATATGCTTGTGGGATCACCACTACTTCCATGCTCTGGTTTAACTAAAAGCCTATATGTCTTGCTGGAAAGTACTCAGTACTTGAAGGACTAAAATTCAGCAAAGATGTTGAGTACCTAAGTCTTCCTTAAGGAAACATGCTTGATTCTAGTGGTTTTTAGCTGGGGGCTTTTAGCCAAGGGTTTTAAATATTCTTTAGAATCAGATTTAAACCTTCAAATTTAGACTAAAGTATGGGCCTTGAGCTGATTTTGTTTCTCACTTGTCTAAGTAATTAAAGCTAGAAAAGATCTGACTCTCTCACATTGTTTGCATAACAAAGAACAAAGATCTTCAAGTGAACAAAAAGCAACTAAAACCATCTTAATCCTGACTCAGCTATTATACTATTGAGGAGCAATTTCAGGCCTAATTCTGATTTTGAATATGAAGCTGTACATCACAGCATAGCTGATTTTTACCAGGGAAATATCACACGCCTCTGAAAACAAGCACACCATCAATGTTAAACAAGAAAAGTGGTAATATATGAGTAAACTAGGCACAGCTATTTTGTAAACTAACAGGTCAAATACAAAAAAGCCTAAAGCCCACTCTATAGCATTTTATGTGATTAAACACTGCACAGAGAAGACAGGGCTTCTCTTATGACAGTTAATGAACTATCTCCCCATTTTCAGCTCATTTGCCTAAGCCTCTAATTTCCTTCAGTTTTTTGTTATTAATAATCTGTAGCTACTGAAACAGAGACCAAACAGTTGGGTTTTTTTTCAGGCTGGGTTGTACCCCTTTCCAGAAGGCAAGTCTCTATGTAAATATTACATGTTGCTACCCACTTATATTTCATGCCTGTGACTCACCACACTTTATGTATCTATCTAAGTGCTTCATGTGGTACTATTCTACAGCCAGCTGAAAATCAGCTGTTTGGATAAAATACTTAGGAATCTTTTAGAGAAAAAAATGACAACCTATGTCTACTAACTCAAGCTGTAGCAATCCTTTCTCATCACAGCTCCAGGACTTGAGATAAAACTTTTTCATTCAGATCCTTTTCCCAGTTCCATCAGTATGACCTTCTGTTGGAAGACAGTCTCACTATTTCAGCAGGCTGGGTTTCTATAGTCCACAATTCAAGCCCTCCATTTCTTCCTCTGCCTAACTGCCCACAAAAAAGTTAAAGGAAATGAGTCAGTAGATACCCTCAAAGAAATAAATCCCCAAATCAGCATGGTAATAATAATCATAATCAAATAACAGAAGTTGGGCAGACACTGCACTGATAGGAGATAATATAAAACCCTTGTGATATACAGGTTATTGACCCCCACTGTGAGATTAACATTAGAGATAGGTCTGCACCAAACCTCTGGGCCTTTAACATCCCAGAATTTGTGGAGGATGGTGGGCAAGTCCTGAAGGTGAATCTGTAGCTCAGCGTCCTGCCTGACACTTTCCAGACCTTAACATGCACTTGCCATGACTGTGAGGTTCGGTACTGTGGTTCGTTTGGTAGAGGCACCTTCTCTAATTAAAACACTGCATTATAGCCTCTTGCAGGATTTGCCATAATCACAGGAGCAGTTGACTGACACAGAAAATGGGATATTTTCTTTAGAATAACTGCTGTTATAAGCTGATTATACATGATACAGTCCACCAGGATATATTCAAGCAAGTTCATTACACCAAGTCTGACTTTTAAAACCAAATTCCTTCTGCAGCTGTAAAATTCACTCATCCTCTGAACATCAGAGCTTAGTGTGCTCATTCAGTCTAGAAGAAATGTATGACTCATCCAAGGAATACCTTCTGGCATGATGCATAATCCTTCCAGTGAACTCACTGCAACTAGGGATTACTGAGTTGGTCTGAAATCATAGAATAAACATTTATTAGGCAACAAGAGTATGTTGTATGCTTTTGTACTAGATTGGTTTAAATTACTGAGATGGACATCTCAGTGCCATCAGCTGGAATTACTGGAGGCTGAGCATGGTAGATCACGAGTTTGCACTGACATAATAAGGAACATATTCAAAGTTAAATAAAAAATAATACTTAGCCACCAGCAAACAAGAGTGCTTTACAGGTGTTTCACAGGAATCAATTCTACCAATAATAATATTCCCTTTTCATTGAGGTTATGAAGATAAATACAATTTTTTTTGCCAATAAAGTGCATAGATTATGCAAAGGTTGGTGAAATAGTAAATACTAATAAAGAGAAGATAGTAATTGAGAAGAATCAAGTAAACTAGGCAAATCCAAACAAAGTGCACATCAACAGATCCAAATGCAAAGACAGACATTCAGGGACCAGAATGGAGGTCACACTTTTAGAAATAAGGACCGGTATCCTGGAAAGTGGTGATTCTGAGAAGTTTCTTGGATAAAAACACAGGAGCCATCGAACCTGAGCTCCCAGCTCAATCCTGTGGCAAAGAGAGCTAGTGCAATCCTGGGGTGAGCAAGCTAACACACAGTAAGGGGAAGGGTGTGCTGCTTTGCAGTGATTAGACTTCTTAAATGCAGCTGTAAAACACTTTTACTAGAAAGACATTGCTATATCACCTACAAATATTGCCTCGGGCCTTTAGAGCCTATAGCTCTGGTGTCCCTATTTTTCCAAGGATGTTAAAAAATAAACTGATTATAGGAGGATTGAAAAAATCTATTCAAAGCCTAAAGAAAATGCTGAGAGTGACAGACTTGATGTTCAGTTTGATTACCTTATCATTTGATCATAATATCTACAATACCTTTTTGGGAAACTCGGGATTTTTAATTTACCATAAAAAGTAGTATGAAAACCTGATGATTTAAAAAGTATATCACACAAAACTAATAATAATTAAAAAAAACCCCTATACAGACAAAACTTCTTGGCAGTGAGAGCCATGAGAACTGAGGGATTCTTAATTTCTTGAGGTCTACAAAGTAAAATTACATTCCATCCTTAAAATGACACTTTGCCAAAAAAAATGCTTTCATCAGGGTCAAGTGATTGGTCTCAATGGAAGAGTAACTGGATGAAATTCAGTTGAATGTGATACTCAGGAGAATAAACCAGATCATTTAATAGCACTTCTGCCCATAACTCCATGAATATTGATATAAATCAGGATCATGAAAATGCAGTCAGACTGCTTTTGCTTTGCCTTTGAGCTGTGTTCACATATTTCTTGTGCACTAATTTAAAAAATTTGAGCTCAAATGAACAACCAAGTTTCCCCCGGTTTCCCAATGCCATCCAAAACCTGTAGAGTCAGATCTGAGCTGGCTCATTTTAATTTAATATTTATTTTTTTTTTATTTCAGGCAATTTCAACAACCTTTATGTAAGTCTGCAAACAAACTTGATCCTGTCAAGTTTTAGTATGTGCAATTTTCAAAGTGCTGCTTTTAATTGTATCTGCTGTCATCATGTCTTAGGGCTGGAAACTGGGCTTCTGGATACTGTAATAACACACACTATTCTCAAAATAAAGAGCAAAATAGGAAGTTTTGGGTCACAGCTGCAAGGCTGTTGCCAAATCACTAACGTCCTCCCCCTCCAAAACAGCAATAAAAAATCATCTCTAGAGATTCCAGTACTGAAGGCAACAAAGCACAGTAGTTACATTTTGAGATGGAATCCAGAAACTGCCAAAATGAAGATATGCAATCTCCACTTGGGAAGAGGCGCTGAAAACCCAAGTACATAGTCTGACAAGTGAATCATGTCAACAAAAAGAAAGCAACAAAAATCAACTTGTAAAAAGCATCTCTGTGTGTCAAATTGTTCAAAGCAGTGGACATATTGCTGAAATGAGTTCAGTAGAGATGAACATCTCATCATAGCTTTCAAGAGTTGAAGCTGCATACCAGAGACTGAATGAAATTCCATATTGCTTTGCAGTTGGTAATGTAGGGGTGATAACAGTATGGAAACATGGCCTGCACTGGATCCAGATCCTCGGTGCTCAGGAAAGCGATTGCATTTGTTGTCTGAGACAATTGAAATAAATATGAGTATGTTTATTCTTAGAGATGCACTAAAGAGTCTATATCATACCCAAGGATATGGGAAGGATGCAGACTGGGAAGGATGCAGATTGGGAAGGAGGCAGACTAGTTTCTTGTGAGAATGGTGGGAAAGGCAGTGAGGTTTCCTAAAATCTCTTTGCAGACTAGGATGACTTCTGCAAGCCAGCTCAGTTTGGTGACTTGATTGTAAGACAGTATCGGTAATTCCTGTAAATTCCACATCCAGCCTGCTGAAAAAATCCTGCTCCTCTACAGTCATGGGCAGGTTATTGGAGCTTTAGGGAGCAGGACCTTTCACTGGAAAATAAAAATGCCTATATGGTTTCTGGGGACTATTCCTTATCATTGGTAATACTGTGTGTTGAAAAAGTCTTTAATGTAAGACAACTGCTATTTGTTTAAATGACAGTTTCAGTGAACCGAGAAGCAGAGGAATCAGCTCTTAGTAATCTTGCACACTATCTAGTGGATGGCAAATGTATAATAAATTGGATGGATTTTCAACAACTTTGAAAAAGTCTAAATTAGTGGTGATTTCTTTGAAAGGATGTGGTGTATGGACTCAATTCATCTGTCGTGGAACTGTGTTGCCTTCATTTGAGTAACACAGAATTCGGTTTGTTTTCGTGCTTCACAAAATAACTAGATGCAAGAAGGTCTGTAAAGGTGGAATACATTTGAAAAACACAACAAAACCAAAGATGAGGCTGAACAGTGATTTAGAACAGTATTATTACTTATTGCTCACATGAATATTTTCACATTTCAAATGTAACTTGAACATTCAACAGTACTTGGATTACTGACCTAAGTGCTGCTAGTGATAATATGCCTGTTCCAGTGATATTTGCTCTCATGTGATTTACTCTGATTCTGAACATCTCTGACTTTTATATAAAAATATGAGAATGTAAATTACTAAAAGTTATGTAAAGGGGGCTGATCAAATTACAGATAATGTGGAAAAACACATTAAAACTTAGATTAAGAGTATGCAAACCAAAGAGGAAATAATTTCACATTAAAAAACCAAACCAAACCACCACCAAAGACAAATACATTTTCAGTTGACATAAAGGAAAAATAGTGCACATAATTAAACCCTCTTCTTAGTAATGTTTTTGCAAGTAAAAGAGCCTTTTTTTATAGTTTCCATATTCTGAAATAATTCATTCAAGAAATTTTGCGTGGTGCATTCAGCAAGCAGTCCTAGAGACCATGGGGAGAGAGGTGTTAAGAGACTGGTTCTGCCAAGCCAAATGGAGGCACGTCAAAATGGCACCAAGCCCAGCTAACGCTTTTCTGCGTACCAAGCAACATGAACACGATGGGAATGCGGCCAATTCAAACACGCTGTGTTTCTGATGAAGGAAAAAAACACAAATGAGAATTTGTTGCTCCTACCATTATCTCTCATTGCTCCACACTATGCAGTGGACAGAGGGACCTAGACAGGCTGGAGAGTTGGGCGGGGAGAAACTTAATGAAATACAACAAGGGCAAGTGTAGAGTCCTGCTTCTGGGCAAGAACAACCCCATGTACCAGTACAAGTTGGGGGCAGACCTGTTGGAGAGCAGCGTAGGGGAAAGGGACCTGGGGGTCCTAGTGGACAACAGGATGACCATGAGCCAGCAGTGTGCCCTTGTGGCCAAGAAGGCCAATGGCATCCTGGGGTGTATTAGAAGGGGTGTGGTTAGCAGGTCAAGAGAGGTTCTCCTCCCCCTCTACTCTGCCCTGGTGAGGCCGCATCTGGAATATTGTGTCCAGTTCTGGGCCCCTCAATTCAAGAAGGACAGGGAACTGCTAGAGAGAGTCCAGCGCAGAGCCACGAAGATGATTAAGGGGGTGGAACATCTCCCTTATGAGGAGAGGCTGAGGGAGCTGGGTCTCTTTAGCTTAGAGAAGAGGAGACTGAGGGGTGACCTCATTAATGTTTATAAATATGTAAAGGGCAAGTGTCATGAGGATGGAGCCAGGCTCTTCTCAGTGACATCCCTTGACAGGACAAGGGGCAATGGGTGCAAGCTGGAACACAGGAGGTTCCGCATAAATATGAGGAAAAACTTCTTTACGGTGAGGGTGACTGAACACTGGAACAGGCTGCCCAGAGAGGTTGTGGAGTCTCTTTCTCTGGAGACATTCAAAACCCGCCTGGATGCGTTCCTGTGTGATATGGTCTAGGTAATCCTGCCCCGGCAGGGGGATTGGACTAGATGATCTTTCGAGGTCCCTTCCAATCCCTAACATTCTGTGATTCTGTGATTCTGTGATTCTGTGACAAAGTATTCTGTTTTATTGCTGTTGCATTTAGAAGATGTATAAACATTATTAGTTGCTGTGGCTCTGAATCATGCCTGACGGCATAAATAGTCCCAACTAAATCAATAGGATTATTTATCCCTTTAAAAGCAGGCACAGGTTTAGTATCTTTACCAAGATGAGATACTGGTTCCTGTTTTTTTTTTGTGGCTCAGTTATTTTCTCCGTCATTCTTCTCTTTCACTTCTTTTTATTCAAATAAACTATTTCTGTGTAAAGCAGGAGTTACGCTAGTAAAAACTCCATGTCCCAAAAAGTGTAACTTTCTCACTCAGGAGTCACCTTAACTCGCATGAGTAGTCCCATTTGACTTCGGCATTTTTAATGCAAGTAAGTAAGAATACCAAGTGTAAGTCAGGGAAGTGCACTTGGACACTCAGCTGTCATTTAGTCACTGATTCTGATAACTGATACACTCATGGAATAAGGAAACAGAAATTGTAAACAAAAAAAAATAAACACAGCCCCATTTCCATAACAAGCTAAGAGGCTGGGTGTAAAAGGTCAAAATCTAGACAGAAAGAAGATTAATATTTTCTCTGTGTCCTTCTGTTGTCTGTATCACCTGGAGCAGGCAGACCTGGACTTTGTTACAGGTAAATAATTACAGTTGTATCTGCCATAAATATCTACTTGAAGGGGCTACTGCAAAAAAATTGAGATTGTATCTCCAAGCAACTGTCAAATGGCTAGAATAAATTTAGAGGGCTTGAAATACTGATGTACACCTTCTATCATAGATATCTCTTGGTCTAGACTTTCAGGCTGCATTTTGACAGAACACATTGGATGACTGAGAAATTAGGGACTCAGGACCAAAAAAATTACATAGTGTTGGCACTTGTGGTTTGTGTCTTCTTTACCTGTGGTACCAGCAAACAGGAAGTCATTGCTTCACAGCAAACCCAGAAATTTTAACAGGACATATCCTTTTGCATTTAAAACACAGAAGGCAATAAATCTTGGACCATGATGGCAAACCTAAAGAGGTCAGAGTAATGGTAAGCATAATATCTGTACTTTTCAGTGCTGTAATAAATCTGACAGTGCTCTTTTTTTAAAGTTGGGATGCTTCTGTACAGACTGAAGATCAAAAGTTTCTTTGCCCCCCAAAAGGAAAAAAAAAAGCACACACATGCACTGCAGTCACCTGTTTTTCATTTTGTATATTCAGTGGAATATGGAACAATGGGAGTGAAATAATATGCCTGTCTCTTTTAGTGTGGGTGATATTCTCATAAGCCCTGACTGAATGAGAAAAATCTGTCCCTTATTTATAAGAATAGATAGGAAAGTCATTCAAACTTTGAACTTCCTTGAGTGTTTACCCCCGCTTCTACTTTCCCAAACACACACTAAAATATCATTATGGGTGTTCCTTCCTGAGCTAGCTCAAAAGCTCTGATTTCAGTTTAGATCATCACCTCAGCGAAGGTAGCGCTGACCTCCCTGTAGCCGTATGTGACCATACCTGTTTTCAGAGGTTGTTCTACACCTACTTCAGGAGACTCCCCATAACATTTCTTAGATCAGATTAGATGCTCTTTGGGCTATAATCTAAGACATTAATGCTTCAGAGCCTCCAGCTTGGAAACCTTTTCCTTAATACATACCATATGTAGAAATACTGTGTTCTTCAGAACAAACATCTTGCAGACACATAACAGTTCTACCAAACAGACTTATTTCCACCTGCACTTGCAAGACTGTTGCTGCCCCCCCATCTGCCCCTGAGGCTGAACTCAGCTGCTTGGCAGTGCAAAGCTATATAAACTCTATGTTTTTGTAATAACTAGTGTAAAGTAAGTAGCAAATAGTAGGCATTGATTTTTTTCTTCGTTTGTGTGTGTAATTATGGATCTAGTCAAACTCCAGAGACTCTTTCTTTATGCTAACCTCAAAAACAAAGTATGTTAATAAAATATGGGAGAAGTAAAAGGATGAGAACTCTGCTAAAAAAAGACAGCCATATAACATCTTGTAAGATACTCCTTTTCTCTTTTCATTTGCCATTTGCCATGGCTCTTCCCTGAGTCATGACTTACCTAGCTTACAGGTCAGGCCACATGTTACTGCTTAGCAAACCATGATAATCAAAGGAAGAATAATAATCCAGGAATATTCAACAAGACAAGCTGAGAAAAGCAGCACCACTGAGCTACCAAATGCAAAGGGCAAGGAGTAAGTAGAACAGAAACCCAGTGGTTGAAACGAGTTGCCTGTGGCTTGTGTACATAGATACCCATCACTGTATCACTGTCCAGACCCTAGGACCAGCTTTGGGCCCAGGTGATGGGTGTTTTTCAGCATGTCTGAAGTTGAACTGCAGCCTGAGTGTTATCTGTCAAGCCTCTATCTCACCATCTGTGAGACTGAAGATGCATAAAAACATGGTAGAGAGTTTTCTCTGCAGCCTTTATCTAGACTTCGGGAACTATTTATATTGCTCACTTATATTAATCTTTTCCCACTTCTATGTTACAGCAAATAGAAATCACTTGTTCTAGGGAATCGTCTGTGTAAAAGGTTCTCACAAGAGAAAGCTGTAAACCATTGCTGTGGCTCATTTTTCACACCAATGTCTAGTAAAGCAAACCCAGTCTCCTGGGCTCTGATGACTGCTGAGCAACGTGCCCTCTTCACTGTCCAAGTTCTCTGCAGCCTAGTCATCGCCTTGCCTACTCCAAAACATCTGCTTCTCCCACCTCTCTGATAGTGATACAAATGATAATTTTTCAGTCTTCCAGCAATTATCTTAGCTCTTTTTCTCATGTTACCATTTCAGTGCAGAAGGAGCTCCCTGGGAACAACCACCAAGCCACTAAATCTGTCTTCATGACACTTTACTGTCTGCAGATGGCGTGTGATAGACTTTGTTTTTCAAAATGAGAATTTCATCCTTGGTAAACTCTTTTGACTGCATCTGTGAAGTACATCCGTTACCCTATAACTAAGGATAGAGTATAGATTTATATATTGCCTGACTTTATGGACTAAAATTCACAGCTGGCCATTAACTATAAATATAAATATTTGACACTGGTCAAATAAGTGCTTCAAAGTGCACTGGTATCAAGGGAAAGATTCTCATGGGCACTACATGAGGTGAATAGATGCTCGATCCAAGTCATGATCTAAATTAGCATGAATTTTTATGCATATAAATTTAGGTTGACAGAGTTTGTACATTACTCATTTGCCACCGTATGATGAAGGGACAGCTCTTTTTCACCAAGCTGTGATCACATCTTCAAAACTTTGTCAGTGGCTGTGGAGCCTGCAGCCAGAGGTTTAAAGGTTCCCAAATCAGTTAGAAAGTTTTGCAGCCTCTGTTTGCATTATGTTTTGAAAAGAACATGATTAATTCAGTCCAGGACCACAATGAAGGTTAGTAACACTGTAGCTGGAAATACATTAATTATTTCAAACCTTCTGAACTCTATTATCCAGGAATTTCTTCAATTAGTAAGTGTAAACCAACTAACAGGCTTGTTTTCGCCGCTCTCTTCCCATGAATGATATATCAGTATAATGCATGAATACTAGTGTAGTAGAGGATACCAACAGGTCCAGCTACAGCTATTTTATTTAGATTTGCCCAGCAGAAAGGAGGTAGATTTAGTTTTCTCTGTCACCAACAGTGAGGCTTATAGAATGACTAGAAGGAAACTCAACCAAAAGATACGTAAGATCAAGCCACTGTTTAAATGCTATTTCTATGTAACTTTCATATTCAGAAAGTTAGTTTAAAGAGATTTAGGTCTTTATGTATGAAATGGGGAGAGTAGAGGAAGCCTCTGTTGAAACATGTAGCTGATGCAGGTCATATTAACACCTACGGACATGTAAATGTCAATAGGTTACCAAATCACGTATCTAAATTCCGCCTGAGGGTAGCGTGTTAGTAACATAGAATTATACTAGTCCAAATTAAATAAATATATATATATTTGACACTGCACATGCTTTTCTAAAATAAATGCTTTCAAAGCCAATTTTGCTTTGTAGACTGAAGTTTTCCAGAGTAGGACAAAGACAGCACACCATCTGAAAGCCCCCTTCAAATATTTCTGTCCTTACCTGGGATTTGCAGAGCTCATTCACCTCTCCAAGGCACTGAGCCTTTACATGCACTTTACTGAAGTTGTTGCAGTGTGTCTGCTGTTCCTGTTGTATTTGTGAGTATGAGGAATAAGAGACACACACGCAAGAGTGTAATTTCTATATCCACATCCAGGAAGTGCAGCTGTGCTGAGGTCTCTAGAGCTTAAGTGCTGAGCTGAGACAACTGGGCAAGACTACAAGGAGCACCAGCAATTGCCTGGTAAAATGGGATCATTTCATTCCCTTGTGCCTCAGGCCGTTCCAGATATTCAATGCTACTGCTATGGAGCTCACTGAAGCAAAGCCAATTCAACATAAAACTCAAGGTAAAAACTAGTTTGCTAGCTCTCTGAAGGTTGAAAAAAGGATTAGTGTACATCTACGCAGCCATTGATGTGGGGTGCTCTGTTCTGCTGATTCATTAACCTACGTCTGGCTAAACTTTTCTAAAAGTTTAAACTAAACCTTTAGTCTAAACTTTTCTGGTTTAGGAACAAATGAGGATAAAAAATAGCACAGGTTCTATTAAATAAAAATGTCTGTTGATTCCCAAATGAGCTTAGTAAATTCAAATCTTTGACAGATTTATTTGGTAAAGTAGCAAAGTTTTGAAATATTAGCTAAGCTCTGCTATGGATTTCTGAAGATTTCTGCTCTATTACTGGAAGAAGCCGAGGAACAACCTGTTCTCCCCAATAGTATGAATGGAACCAGGGCCTGGAAAAACTTTATCCTCAGCACAGTGCCAGTCCTGACTCTCACTTGCTCTTCAGAGATCCAGTATCCTACAGAGTCCTATAAAATACACTATTTCTTTGCATTCATTATGGCCACTCATTACAGCCAGTACCTGGGCATTTTAGGCCAAGTTGGTAAGATGGAAATGGAGGGCATGAACCTAAAGGAGCAATCACAGTCCATTGCTTGGGTAGAAGATTGGCTGCAGAAGCTG